>NC_053453.1:22996734-23672023 GCF_015227805.2 Hirundo rustica | reverse complement strand
ATTTCCATAAAGTGCCAGAGAAGATGACCTTAAGATGATACTATATTTACAGATCAGAAAATGCTGGTCCATTTTTTTCCTAAACTAGTGTGTTGCAGTTTAAATGAAGTGAAATAGTTTTTGTGTATTGGACAAATTCTCAGAATATTTGACTATAAAAACTATGTAGTTTTTCAAAAGTAGGTATACTGCTGTGAATGAGTAATTAGATATCATCAGATAATAAATTATTGAGTTGAAAAGCTCAAATGAATTACAGAGAAATACGTAGACAACAAAATTAAATATGCAATGCTCAATAATTTTCAATATTTTAAAACACAATTGCATGTATTTTATACCTGTTGAATATTCTTTTATTTACTTAACAGGCAACATGATTTTTGATCAGCTTTTGTATTCTTTGCAATCTACTAAGCTGAAAGTAATAGTCTATCTCTTTTTTGTGACATAGATAAAAACTGAAGGTAATTTCTTACACATGCTAGAGCATGAATGGCTGTGTGTGACTGTGCACATGCAAGAACTTGTTTTTCAGTTTCATATATCATCCAGCCCCCATAGATGCATTCCAAATTCTGCCTTCCTAAATAATGTCTACATTGCTCTAACATAATTACTATGCATCCATTGCTGTTTTGCTTGGTGAAGATTGTTTATATGTGCTGCATACTAATTCAGGAAACATCCACCATTGGTGATGAACAACTAATCTATTTCAAGCTTTTTTGCTCTCACTGTAAATGCAAAAACATTTACTAATATTTTCTGCTAGATAAGAAGACTTTTTTTTCTTGTAAATTTCTCCCTCCGTTACTTCAAATGCCAGTAGATACAATGATAATGCTTTTAGAAACTGCAAAACTTCCAGGAATTTTAATACTATACCTTTCAAAATAAGTGGTTTGTTATTAGGAAAAAACCAAAATACTATTCAATACTGATATACTGTGAGATGTATAGCCTCCCAAATCAATGCATGCAGTTATGAGTTATGAGGCTGATCCAGGTCAAAACTGTCTTTTCAGTGACCTGAGTAGTACTAGTACTTTAATCTAATGCCAGTTTCACAATATTATTTGGAAGTGCAGATTAAACACTGGTACCCAGAAGGAACATTAATTCACACACATATTCATGTTCATACATGAGTAGACCAGGATATCTTTTCTATTTTCATACTCCTTGGGTATCTTTCCACTGAATTATTTTTTATGTCTTCCTCACAAGAGGTATTGCTATTTCTTGCAAGCTTCACCTCTGCATCTCCTTTCTAGATAGTACTTTATTACCTGAATATAGTTGCTTACTAGAGCTATGGTTGCCATTACTCCTGAACATGATGCAAAACAAAAATAAGAGAGGGAAAATATATCCATTTTGGACAATATCTTCACTGTGTTAATTAACAACAGATTAGGAGTCTCACCCTTCTTTGAAAAGAAGCTCCTAGTTATTGTGTAAGTGATAGGAGAAGTCATAACCTTTATACTCTTAGCTTTATTTGGTTAGAAGCATATTATTCCTCCTACCATGAAGTCTCTGTCCTTTTATTTTTCTGCCTCACCAGTACCTATCTGGTTGTAGTCTTAAAGTATTATAAATGAATCAGCATACATTTACCTGTAATCTTCTCTAATGCAGTTGTCATGTTTATTTATCGCTTCTTTTCTTTCTGTGTGCTGACAGTATTCAAATCTGAACAGTTTGCCCATGAGAGACCCATCAGCTCATCAGACCAGGTCATTAAGTATGGAGGCAGATATAGGTTGGTGCTGAGTGTGCATTTTTGTGTGTGGATCACACACTTTCATAGATTAATCTGTTAGCCAACATTTATGTCATTCTTCTCATTAGATTGACCTTTTGTGGTCCATTCCTCTTGAGCTAAATGAGGGAGAAATGTTGCCTTGAATAAAGGCTTCTAAAAAGTGAATTAATAGTTTTGTGTTGTGCAGCTGCTAAAGGTGATGATCACTAAATAAAGGGTGTATCTGATAATGTAGCTGATATGACTATGTTTTTGGGTTTGTGAAGTTACAAAGGTCTAAAGCTATTTATCTTGACATCATACTCACTCAAAACACCTCTTAATAATCACAACTGGAAAAAAATTACACAAAATAATTAGGAGCTAAAGGAAAAAATGTGTAGAGAATAACAAACCCATACAAGTTACAGAGGTAGGACCCAGTTTCTGAAATGATATTTCCAAACTAGCTCAAGTTGAATAAAAAGGCACTCAATTTAGTATCTTTTGGCAGATGAAGCTCATCAGAATGTGCTCTGTAGGGGAGATTTACAAGGCAGAAACTTCTATTCCCCAAAGGCAAAGATTCCCTAAAAAATATCATCTGCATGCATGATGGAGCATGTCAGCTCTGTAGATTTCTCTAAGTTACATGAAATTATTTTTCTCCATTATAGTGGGTAAGTCAAATGAGGTGAGATCTATAGGAGATTTGAAGTACAAGAATGAAAGTTTATGCTGGTAAAGCAAATGACTCTGGACATTTAGGTACTGACAGTACTAGTTTACCACTTGGTATCCTTGAAGCAGAACTATTACAGGATTGAATTATTATACAGCTGTTTGCAATTGATAAATAAAGCTTCTCTCCATATGTGAAAATACTTTCACCTTATTACAGAATTCTGACAAAAAGTGGTTGTGAAAGATAAATTGTTCTTGAATTTTTCATGTGTGCCTAGCTGTATGGCAAGAATATTTCCATTTATGTACCCTAAATGATTCTCATTCTGTATTTTCTTAAAAGACTTCAACAACTCTCCTTTGGGAGAATTTTCTAAAACATAATCCTGTTGTATAAAAATGAGATAAGATTTGTATAGAGACATATTGGAAAGACTTAGCATAGCATTCCAAAACTCTACATTCTGGGGCTATGTCTAGAACAGAAAGTCTACAGTTTTACCATTTTGGAAAGCAAAATAAATTAAAATATCACTATGCCTGTGGAGTGCATAATTGTTCCTCAAATAGGCAAGAAACATTAAGATTTCAAAAGCATGACTATTTTTTTTCTCCAGGGAAAAATGATTAGACGATGCAAGATAATTTCATAATCTATTATTCATTGGAACATATTTCTAGTTCCTATTATTGCCCTCAGATATTGAAAATGAATCAACATTTGTAGGAAATTATTTGCATTTCTTTGTTAAGGTGCAATTACTGGACAGCATAATAGTTATAGATGTACTATTTTGCAATACCTCTTAAGTGGCCCACTTCAGGTTATTCTGGGTTGATGGCCATTTTCCACTAATGCAGTGGAGCAAAACATTTAAACCCTAGTCTAAGAAAACAATCAAGCTGGGGGCAGTTAAATGCTTAAATGCTCTCCATCACAAGTTTAAACTGCTCAAAGACATTTCACTAATTTGGAGACCTGTAGTAATGAAAGTACTCAACATTACTTTGGGGCAGTATTGCTCTGTCAAAGCACAGTCCATTAATGATATGAGAGAAGTCTACAAAACTATTGTATGATAATGTGACCATTGTTTTATTTTTTTTCTTTGGTAGCCAGACTGTAAATGTCTCTGTATGTTTTGATATCAGGTAACTCTAGCAACAGGATTACCACTAATTCTTTACTCAACTAACCAGCAATTTACACCAAATATGAGATAATATGTATTTCAAAATAGGACTCAAATTGTCATATTATATTTTTTTCCCTTTTTGTGAGTTGTCTGGTCTGTATAATATTTCAGTCATGTTTCTAAAATGGTGATAGAACTCATTTTCAATACAGCTAAAATCTAAGGCTGGAAAATAGTTCTTTGTAGGTGTTACAAATTATCCCAACTTTGGGATATTTTTCTTTGATTTCATGCAGTACTGACTTTTTGCAGATGTCCGTTATGCATATCTATGTTTGTAGACATTACTTTTATGTTTCTGAATCTGCTTAGGTACTGTTTCTGAGTTCCAAATACATGGAAAAAAAATCAATTAATTTGATAGACAGGAAGCGTAATGAATTTATGTGAGAAGATGGAAAATAAATTGAGAAAAAACCCAAGAAGACCTATAAGTTTAATGAAAAATATTATACATGTATGTATATGAAATGTATATAAAGGTCTTCATCCAGATGCCAATAGTATTGTGCAGCAATACAGAAAGTATGAGCAACCCCATATGAGCAGGATTGTAGCAAATTAGATTTTCCTGTAGAATTTCTAATTTTTCACTACAGTCAATGAAAAAGACAAGATTCTTCCAAAAGCAATTCACATTGGAGGAACTGAAACTACTCTGAAGCTGTTAGTATTTTCACTCTGACTAAAGCTGGAGTCGGGGCAAATACACTTCTGAGTGTTAAAGTTCAAATGCACCTACTTCACTAGAATGAATTTAGAGTCACTATTTTGAACTCCTAGAAGAAGTCTTTTAAAAACCCAAAGATTATTTTTGTGTTTTTTATAGAAATATTTTTCCACATTAGAAGAAAGAATTGCTTATAACAAAAAATTGGAACTAGTAAATTGGCAAATATCATAGTGAAGAGATTCATATAATGAATAATGAATATCCATTCAAAAATCAAGAAAAAACAAACTGATCAGATCTTGTTATATAATCTCAATATCTTATGAAAGAAATTTTAGTGCTATAACTTAACTGACTGAAGTGGATATTTTCATCGTTATCTACTATATGGTGAACGGGCCTCTGTTCAAAATTATTCCGTTGTCCCAAAATACAGAGGAAATATTTGGCTTTTTTTGCACAATGGTTTGGAAGGTTCATCAGAGGCAATGCGGCAGCTGCTTAAATATGAATAAAGAATCCTTTAAAAATATTTTGCCTCCTCCAGGTATTGGACTTTACAAGGGTAAAATGGAAAAAACAGATTGACTTTGCTCCCTCCAAACCTGACTGTCAACCTAACAGGCTGCTAAATTTCTTTTCCTTTTGCCCCCAGTGGGAGCTCAGCTAGATGGTTTCTTTGGTACAGTACTATCTGTAGATATTATTTGGGCCAATCGAACAGATTGTCCTGACTTTCTGGTTTGGTTTTCACCATCCATTTTCCTGTTACACAGAAGATGGCCTTGCTGAAAGAATTTAAGAATACATTACAAAATAATACCACTGTCATGAACATATAAAGTTTTGCACTAGTGATGCAGAAGGTTGATCTAATCACATTATTAATACATTTAATCATGTTAAAACATTCTATATAAGTACAAAGAGAGTTTTTTTTGCATTTTATTTCCAAAATTAAAAATTAGGCATTAGCCTACTGGCTGGACCAAGACCTGGCCATTAGAGCAGATGTGGTTGATACTCAGCTCTTCAGGGTTTTCTTTCTTTCAGATATTTTTACTTCTTTTATATATATATATAATTTTTATTTTATTCTGTTTCATTTTATGAAATGCTCAGTAATGACTTGGTTCCTTAGCAACTTTTAGACAGCTTTTGGTAGCTTCCATGTGACAATACACAACTGTATTGCTTGTGTGTAAAGAATTTAATATTTTATAACCCACGTCTGCTTGCTAAAGGGTGCAAAAATGTCTGAATGTGAAAGCACTCTAAAATATGGAGACATAATTCCTCTCCCCTTGTTTCTCTGTGAGTAACATCAGATGTAATACTTGTAGACCAGAGCAATTGGATGTAAACAACAACACAGGAAGTCAGCTTGCACATCATCTCGAAATTAGGCCTTTATTGGTGAGTTTAAGAAAATTAAAATGAGAAAAGAAATACTAAAAGAAATTGGAAAGAGCTTAAGCAGTTATAACTTGTACATTAAGTAGTACGTAAGAAATGTATAAATATACCAATTTAGAATTTTCAGTTAGTTAATTTAGAATTCTTTGGGTTAATTTATAACTCCAACTATGAATTTGGTCACTGGTTCATGAATTAGTTTTCATTTCATCCTTCAAACTTTGCTTGTTTATAACAGCTGATGTTAACAGATGTGGGATCATTTTTCTTGTTCTTCTTCTACAGATTAAAATGAGGATGCAAGCTTTAATTTCAGAACAATGAGACAGCAGAGCAGATTAGCATATATATCAATATGGTAATTTGTCACAATGTTTCAGAATCAGTCTTTCATTTAGTTGGGATTATATATCAACTGAGAAAACTTGAGATCCTAACCCTCTATTTTTTGAGAAGAGATTAAACACTAATGGGGTCACTCTTATTGTACCATGTATTAGGATCACTTTACTATGTTATTGAATTCTTTAGTTTGTATAATAGCTTTCAGTTGTCAACAAATTTCTGAATCCAGCTAGCAGATTTTTAATGAATTGCTTCTTTCTACTGGAGTGTTATACCTGTCCATTTCTACAGGAACCATTAAGAAACTCTCTAAAAACATCATAAAAATATTTAGGTCACTCTTTTCTTTCTGCAAGGTAGAACTATACAATGTTTATGAATCTGTCTCCACCATGAGATTTTTTAAATGTTTTTACTCTTTGGCACAAATTAACAAAATTTGATTTAATTTGCCAGCATTTTAATTTAAAACATTAAAAAACCAAATCAACAAAATATACTTCAGTTAAGAAGTTAGATGCTTACAAAAGTTCAGTATTTAACTGTCCTGGGATATTGACTCTTTTATGACTCTCTGTGTCATTAGGTCTCCAAATATTTTAGAAGGAAAATTGCTGAGATCTAATGCCACAGAAACTGTACATAATCATAAAACAACCCTTAAGTCTAATTCCTAAACTGTCGTAATTGATCCTACAGTGAGATTTATTCAGTAAACATGGAAGGCAACATTTACAACTAGAATAATTGAAGTAAATGAAGAGGAAAATTGTATTCTGTATAACATTTAGTTCATTAAAGGCTTAAACAACTATGCCAATCCATGTTCATCAATATAAGTTATGATGCTCACAGACATAATTAAATAAAAATGTTATCACCAAGAAACAGTTCATGTAACACAAGCGTAGAAATTGTTACATTATAAGAGTTTTGAATTTTTTAATATTTATTGTCAGTGCTCAAGAATATGAGTAGCAGAAGATAGTATAGATTTTTTTCCCTTCTTTTTTCCCCAGCTTGTGTTAAAAAGATATAATATTACAGCCTTTTCTGCACTCTCTGCTGATGTGTCTTACTCCCTTCTGTGATGATGCTTGATTCCATACCTCATTAAGTGCCTCTGTGGCTCTTTATTTGTTCAGTTAAGGTCTCACTGGAGTTCATTAAACCACATTAAACATCACTGATGTTTCTGAGGGAATTGCAGCATAAGATGTGCAAGAGCCTAAAAGAGAATTCTATAATTTTGCATAATACATATAAGCGAGGAGGTCCATAAGATATGTGACAAAATGTGCATCAGGTTGCCCATCTATCAGGTTGTTCTATATCTTCCCTGGATCTTGAAACCAGAAAAGTATGTGGGCTTATTTTTTTTCTTTTTGAGATATCGTAAATGACAGATTGAATTTTTCATTAACTGAAATTTCCAGATACAAAGATTTATAGCTTTTTGATGTTTGCATATACTGTCAAGAGGAATATGGCTCAAAGAAAATAATCATACAATTTAAATATTTTCCTGTACATGAGAAATGGATTCAGATGTTTTTCAAATAAGTCCTATTAGCACTGAATATATGAGACATCTTAAGAGCTTCTGGTGGGGAAAAAAAAATCCTTAGTTTGCTGGTGTCAACAGCTTTTGGTGGAGTGGAACAAGAGAAAACAATTATTCATATCAACATTTTTTCCAAAGAAAGGAATAGTGGATGACAATAATTAACCATAACCTGAAAAAAAATTTCCTAGTCAGATGTTTCAAATATGACAGATGAGTTCAAAAGCTCCTCAGGTAGAGACAAGAATTGAAGTACAATTCTATTTATCCCTGATAAATATCCCTAGATACTCTGCTTCTGAATAAAAGAAAAATCACTCATTTGGCTTCTTGGTGATGCTAGTGATTTCTTAAATTTGTTTCTTTCACATGTACCTGGTATGGTGGTATTGTTTCAGATCAAAAAGACTTGCTTTCTGTGGAAGTATATAGTAATTATTTTACAATTCTTTACTTCAGGTCGGGGAAAAACAAAGCAAGGCAAAATGAAATTTTGGTCAATTTTTTTGTAGCTTCCTTCTCCAGCTTTGGGGTTGTGTTGTGTTTTGTGTTTTTTTTGTTTGTTTGTTTGTTTGTCTGTTTGTTTGATGAGTCACAGAAAAAAAAATCATACTTATAGTTCCACTAGAGGTGTTATCATGGAGGGTTGACCTTGGCTGTTCACCAGGTCCTACTGCACAGCTCCATCACTCTCCAGCTGGACAAGGAGACAAAATAACATGGAAAATGACTTGTAGATTAGAAAAAGGCAGTTTGCTAAAGCAAAACAAAAGTTTTCACGAACAAGCAAAGGAAAAAAAAATGCTTATTCTCTACTTCCCATCAGCAAGCAATGTTCAGGCACTTTCCAGGAAGCAGGGCTTCAGCACACCTAGCAATGTGTTCCAGAAGGCAAACATTGTAAATAACAAATACTCGCCATTCCTCCTCCTTTCCTTAGCTCTTGTATCTGAGCTGATGAGAAATGGAGTGGCAGGTCCCTTCAGTGGATTTGGGTCAGATGGCTCTGTTCCCTCCCAGGACCCTGCCCACCCCTGGCCCCTTGATGGAGTGGGGAATGTTGAGAGAAAGTGCTGATGCTGTGCTGCTGCTTCTCAGCTGTAGCCAAAGCTCTGGTGTGTTATCAACACCTTTCCAGCTACCAATGCAGGGCACAGCACTGTGAGGGCTGCTATGGGAAAATGAACTCCAGTTCAGCCAGAAACAATACAATCAAGAATGACATTTAATTATTAACTTTACAGGGAATAGAAAAATTCATAGCAGTGCAGTAGAACACTAAAGGTTTTATCTGTTTGTTAGTGCTGATGATAAATTAAATGAATAGTGACTCAGGCAGGTTCAACTATAGAAAAGGCAAAAAAAGTACTGTTTACCAGCAGAGTTATGTCACGTACTCTACATGAACTGTGTGAGGGAATTTTATCCATGTGAGTCAATTTGAAAGCAGTTTATAGAAGGCTGTAAAGATTTTCTGAGGTAAAGTTTTATATATTTTCTTTCAAATTTCTGTAGGATCTGACTTTCTGTTCTGATTTATTCTTTCTTAAGGTAAAATTAAGTATAATTAGACATATTTTTAGCTATATATACCTATATTCTATGTCTGTGATTCTATAATACAAGTTAAATGCTTATAGGGTAGCTGCACATATATAGCTTTGACTATAAGTTCTTACAAAGCAAACATTTTAATAGAGTACTGAGTTGCAAAAATGGTAAAAACAAAGGGTGAGGAGGTTAAAGAGGACGTCAAATCTAATTGCATCACAATAATAAAGTTAGACAAATATATTAAGGATTAAATCATGGTTTAATCTCTTTTCGTCACTGAGTTCAGAAATGCATAATTACTTATTTTCTGAATCCATAGTATAATAGCGTTTTCCTCTGAGCACATAGTATACTTTCCTACATTAAATCCAACTACATATAGATTTACTCTTAAAAGTACAAACAGGAAGAATGAGCCGCAAAATACAAGTTCATTCCACCCCTTTTTTTTCTGTTACACACAAAAAATGGAGGCATATTCAATGAAACAGAGTGATTTTTTAAATCATTATTAGTATGAAGAACACACTGCAACAAGACTTTATAACTAAAATGAGTGATGATGACATTTACATTGGGAAAAATAAGCATAGAGAAAAATTCATACTCAGAATAAAAATCCACCACTAAAAAATGAATTCTGTAAAAAAAATTCCCCCTTTCGGGGAAGATCAATACATGTAATGAAACTCACATAACTATCCCCTGAAGTCAGCAAAACTGATATCTACAAACCCAGATCTTACCAAGTGCAACAACTAGAGTGAGAAGAATCATACTACCATGAGAAAGTAATTGACAAAATGAAACCATACATGGTAAGGAAGTTAATGGATGACAAATTCTGAGTTGAGCAAAATAAATTTGGACCCCTGGGGCAATTTGTGTACACTGGATATTCACATCAAAGAAATTAATAAAAGTACATATATAAAAGGAGACGTCCAACTCACCACCAGTTTCATTGATTTTGTCAAGACATGTTTGTTTGGGCAAGCTATGTGGTCCACAAGTCATCAGCCTGCTAAGTGAATGCCAGGCAGTATCCATCCATGTGGACATCATCTATCATGATGCCCAAGGGACACATACCAAAATTTAAATGCTGCTGCAATGTAGAATCTCCAGATTGGACTCAGTGTTTCTATAAATTTGAATTTCAGCATTCTGTATCTTGTCCATGTAAGAGTCTGTCTGAAGTTCCCCTCATTTGCCTCACGATCATCATAAGGACCCCGAGGACCCCACTGCAGTTCTGGCCTGCTCGAGGTGGATGCTTGCCAATTCTCTGCAGGCGCATTTTCCCGTGTCACCACGCCATGGTACACGGGCTTTGAGCAGTGTAATGGTAGTTCTGTACCTGAAGATTACACCTGCTTCATGGTCCCTGCTTCACAACAATAGCTTGTGAATTTCCCCACCTCTTGGCCAACGGAACTTTCTGGGGTAACTTTGGTAGTCCCCCACGGAAAATCCTTCATCTGCTTCACAACCACCGTGACAGCCAGAGATCAAAACCCCCTTCCAAGGACTGAGATTGAGACCCCTATATGAAGCCCCTCTCAAGGACTGAGACATGAGACCCCTACAACCCTAGTACGGGGGGTGGGGGCTGACTTAACTGAAGCGAGACGTTTGCCTGGAGGCGTGATCGTTGGACCAAGAAGACAATGGCTCTCGCTTACTGCTAAGAACATGGACTACCTGTTCCCCCTCGGTGGCTTCAATAGATTTACCTGTTCCCCCCCCGTGATTGAGGACTATAATAAAAACCCCTGAGTTAACCAGAGATTTTGAGAGACTCTCCCTGACGTGGCAGGCAGACCCATCGACCGGACCATGAGGACTCCATCTCCACGTTTGGTAGCTATATCCCCCCTTTCCTCTATCTCTTTCTCTATCTCTTTCTCTATCTCTCTCTCTCACTCTTAATCCCTCTATCGCATTTGCTATGGTCAATCAATAAAAGGTGCATTTGTTTTAATGCTGAAATCCCCTCTGTGTTGTGTTTTACACTCTGAGATCAGTAAACGAACCATCACGACCCCCGCTTGTATGAGCGTATCGTGACAGTCCATTAAATTACTGCAAATACAAAAGTAGAAAACATGGTTGGTTTATAAATAGGAATAGTGGAGAAAAGTCTTAGAGGTTTTTTGGGAGACTTTGGGTGGTTTTTTTATGCGTTGTTTTTGGTTTCTATTTTTTAAAACTAGATTATAAAAAACAAATAATTTCAGGATAAATAATCTGGATATATACTTATTCCTTACTTATGTCAGAGGATGGAGGGATGGAGGTAAGTCTGAAATTAACTTGTGTCTTATTCCTCTGATCTTAGTTTCTGATTTTACTTTGTGTCAAATAATTGAGCATTTTTATATGAATCAATATTATAGCATGATTTTTTAAACTAACCCACATAAGACAAGCAATAATTTTTAAAGCAATGGTGTTTTCTTAACTGTTTTGTATCTTTGTATTGATTTCCTAATCAAGGGGCCACTGCAAAAAGAAATAGATTTGAAACAATTGGGAGGGCGAGTGGAAGGAATGGGAAGCATAGCCTGAAGAATTTCATACAACTGAGGAAGAGTTTCTAATTTATCAAGTTGTAGTGGTGTGGGATTTGTTTTTGTTTTATTGTATGTGCTGTTAATTTATTGAATGGTTCCTCCTATGTCCCCGTTTGTTCCCCCCAATCGTCTTTCCCTGTTTTTCTCCCTTCCAACAGTTATGTGTCAATCCGCCATTCCCTCTCCTCTGGGGTGTGCCTGTCATCTCAGGGCCTTCCCCTGGAGCTAGAAAGTTCTTCCAGGGGTGTCGAGTGACAGGTCACATCCAGAGAGGGTTCCTCCCCATCATCTATGTTTGGTATATGAAAATATCATTCACCAGTGTGACCCCTCCCTGGTGATCCCTGATTTGCTCACCCCCTGCCTCTTCCCCTTGTTCCACCCCCAAATAAAAGGTGCTGGCAAGCAGCCTGGGGGGCTCTGCCTGGCCAGTTACCTGGAGGTGAGGAGGTCCCCTGCTGGGGCTCCAATAAAATCGTGTGACCTGCTCAGCAGAGTCTGCCTTTCTATCTCTGCCTTCGTTGCCTTGCACCATCCTTGCCTACCGCCAAGATGGCGTGGGAGCCAAGACCCCGCAGAACGGGATTAGCTGGCGCTGCCAGCTGTCCGTGCCTTTTCAGGCCGCAGTGCCTGAGCTAGCCCCGTGGAGTGTGAGGAAGTCCACGCAGTAGGCACCACGACACTAATTCAGGAGACAAACCCTGACATCTTGGTTTTCACAAAAGATTTGTGAGGCAGGACAGCGCTGGTGTAAGAGAAGTGTAGGCCCTACGACCGGATGGCCTTAATACCTCCTGTGCATCATTCAAGTAGTGTGGATTTCTTTATTTCTCACTAAATCAGTAAATAAAGATTAGCTGATATGAAATGCTGCCCCCACGTGAAGTGATTTTCCCAAGCGGGTGCACTTGAGATCAGCCCCCGAAAAAAGAAGGAGTTGATCCCAGGTGGTGTGTCAAGGCCGAGGCCTAACCAGTATTTCACAGGTCACACTGCTAGCCTGCAAAGGAGCTGGGGAAAGGGGAGTTGCCCCACCACAGCAATAAATACCAATAGTAATAGTACAAAAGTTCTGCCTTGAATAATGAACACAAGTCTACACTTGTATACTGAGAGCATCCATGGGTGACGTCACCCAAATTTATATTTGACAAGCGTTGTGCGGGAGGGCGTTTGTGCCTGCTTTGTGAAGGGGGGTTCTGGGGTTCCCAGGTTCCCGAGTGAGGGGTCTGCACTTGGTTTCTCTTGGGGCTTTGGGTGCCCAGGGCCATGATGATGTTCCCCGATCTGGGCTGGGGATGGCGGGCGGGGCTGGCCGCTGATGCGCTCTGGGGTCTGTGACAGCACGGGGGCCGTGTCACAATGGGGGCAGCTCTAACAGGCCCCAATGGGAGCTGCTGCCCCAGTCGAGCCTGGGCAAGCGGTGAGTACACACGCAGTGAGTAGACAGGGCTGGAGGAAGGTTGGGGCAGAAGGGCCGGCACCTGGGACCTGTGTTCTGCCCCGCATCCGTCCCCCTGGCGGGAGCGCCTTGCTCAGGGCGTGGTGCTTGTGGGGCCAGCGGTGCAGGCCTTGCCGCCTGCCAGCTGCCGGGGGCTTTCTCCTTCCTGCCCCCACATCCCTGCCGATCCTGCCCCCCAGTTTCCGTCTCCATTCCGGCCCCACTGAGCCCCTTCTGTGTGTCCTCCTGCCGACCATGGCTTTCTTGCCCTTGCTCTTCGTGCTCGTGCAAAGCCTGATCCAGTACCCGCAGCCTGCTGGGGATGGGCTGGATGAGGGCACGCACCGGCGAATGCGGGAGCGTCAGGAGCTGCTGGAGCGTGAGATGGCTCGGCTGCTGCGGGAGCTGGAGCAGGGCCCCTCAGAAGAGCTGGACGAAGGCTGGGGAGCTGCGCTCTTTGGTGCTCTGCAGCAGTGGCCGTTCTGGGTTCTTGCTGGATTCCTGCTCCTCTTGGGCCTGTGGTTTAGCCGCAGGACAAGGAGCCGTGAAGCCAGCAGCAGCGGCAAGGATCTGAGCTCCTGCAAGATCTTGCGAAATGAGAGAGGAAAAGAACAGGAAGAAGACAGTTTTTATTCAGAGGAAGGCAGAGAAGACATGAATGTGACTGTGGAGGCAGGTAACAGCAGAAGAGGAAATGACCGAGAAGGCATTCCTCTATCTGCCAGTGACGGAGACGACGATGATGCCATTGAAGGTGATGATGTGGAGGTAGATGGCAGCGACAGAGGAAATGACCGAGAAGGCAGTCCTGTGGCTGCAAATGAAGGAGACAACAGTGATGCCATAGAAGGTGATGATGTGAAGACAGAGGAAGACGGCGATGCTGAGCGTGACAATGGCTATTACTTAAAGAAAGATGAAGGACGGAGTGATAGGAATGTGCCAGGAGACAACACTGCTCAAGGAAATGAAGAGGAATCTGGCAATGTTGCGGCAAATACCGAAGGCCTAGATGAAGCCAGTGAAGGGGAAAACAAGGATGTGCTGGTGCAGCAAGACAAGGGCACTGGAAAGGAAGAAGGACACGGAAATGAAGAAGGAAAAACCAGTGGTACGAATAGGAAGGCAGACAACAATGATGATGTAAATGATGGTGAGGACATTGCAGATGGAAAGGAGGAATATGTGGATGTGAGGGTGCAGGAAAGCAGTGATGCCAGTGAACAGAGAAGCGGTGATTGGACTGGGCAGGAAGATAGCAATGACTGTGGGAATGAAGTAGACCATAGTGCTCTTTCTGCAAGTGAGGAAGAAAAGAAGGAAACGATAAAAGTAGATGACAGTGATAGAAAGAAGGATGAAGAACAGGGTGGTGTAAATGTGGAGGCAAACAAGAATGAGGAAAGGAAAGAAGACAAACAAGGTAACGTGGCTGCCAGTGAAACAGAAGGCAGTGATGGTGGCAAAGGAGAAAGTGGCAAATGCGGAACAGAAGGCAGAGAAGATGTTGGGAATAAGCGAGGCATCCTTTTAGTGGATTACGTACAGTGGCCTGTGGAGGAACTGGAGAGAGGTCGCTCAGTGACAGCTGAGCTGATGGAGAGCTTTGCGCGTGTCTTTGTGGACAGAGTGAGCAATAGTTTCTACCCAGTGCCTCAAGAAGCCATCGGGGTGGGCAGTGCCTTTGAGGGCTGGAGTCCCCCTGACTGGGATGGGGTGTACCGCGTGCTGGTTCCGCTGAATCCCCCGCCAGGGCACGCCTTCCACCTAGAGCTGAACAGCACAGGGCAGACGGCCGCAAGGACCTTCAGTGTCCGCGTGGAGCTGGTGTGCACGTGCGAGAGGGAGCAGCTGGGCGAGAAGCTGCTGTGCTTCCTGCACCACTCGCAGAAGGAGCTGGAGCGGAAGCATAAGCGCAGCCTCCTAGAGACACTCTGCACCGGCTCCTACCTGGACGTGGAGAAAACCTCCCACTGGTTCTACCAGCTGGTGAGATGCTCCTGGCGGCATGTGCCTCAGTCAGACTCATGGCACTTGGCGTTTCAGCCCTGCAGCCGTTCCTGCCAATTCCAGCTGAGCAAAGGCAGGAAGAGCCTGACAGTGGAGATGCTCTTTGGGGTGCGCCAAGGGGACTCTGATATCTTTGTGGTCAGCCAGCCCACAGAGGCCCAGAAAGGCAGCTCCAGCACCTTTGTGAGCAGCCAGCCCCCCGAGGCCAACTTCATCGCAAGCACAGCGTGGCTGGAGACGTACGCTGTGGCGGAGGCGAAATTCTTCCGGCACATCGCCAGGCAGGTGCCCTGTGAGAGCCTGCACCTGAAATGCCTGCAGGTCTTCACCTGCGTCCTGAGGGGCACAGGTTTTTCCAGCTCTGTCTGGAAGACTGTGGTCATGCACGTGCTGACCACCGTACCGCTGTCCCGGTGGTGCAGGAGGGAATTTGCGCGGCGGCTGTGGGACATCATGGCGTACCTGCGCCGCTGCCTGCAGTCGAAACGCCTGGAGCACTTTGTGCTAGGCAACGAGAGGCTTCCTGCAGAGATCAGCTTGCCACTGGCAATGCGCAGGGTTGAGCCGCTCAACCTCTTTGAGCACCTGGCCCGAGATCCGGCGGCCCACAGAGAGGCGATGCGAGCTTATGGTCAGCTGCGGTTTCGCCTCTGGGTGCTGCTCTCCAGCCACTGAGAGGAGTTCCCTGCACACAGCTCTGCTGGGGGGCTCACACCCTGTGGCAGCCACGTGAACACTGCGTAATTGTTGCATTTGTCACTGGCAATCCTGAGGCTGCTTTCCTGCTCCTGTGGAAGGAAGATGGCATTCCATGTGCGGACACATCTCTGAGTTGCCTTACCCTTCACTTTCCACACAATGCTCTTGCCACCTTGCCTATGTCTACAAGTCAGAAACTGCCTGCACCTGCACATCCTCATGGATGACACTGAACCTGATGGAGGTTGCTTGGTACACTGCAAAGACTGGAAAATCCAGCCTGTTAGGGGATTATTGTGCTTATTCTGTAACCTATACTTTTAATGGTTTTGTAAACATGTAGTTCATCTCAGAATGTGAAAGTGTAGATAATAGTTTTGAGTCGCTTTTCCATAGCAGAACAGGTAGCCCAAGTTTTCATCGTAGGGATTGGGTTCATTATCATTGCCTCCAGAGGTCCTTTAGGATTGTTAGTGTAAAATTATTTTCCAGTTACTGTTAGTTGAGGCAATCGAGGTACCCTGGGATAGTTGCCCTTTAGTAATATCTACAAATATATGTGTGGAGAAATAATAAAAGGAGAAAAGTTTCTCAAATTGCCTGAAATGTGTCCTTCTTTTCACTTAACCCATCATTTCTTAAAGAACGTCCATCCAGTGCTGCTATTGGAAAAAATGACATTGTGACTCAAACGGTGATGGTGCCCAGCAGTCACCTGTCAGTATTCCACTTCTGCAGCACTTTAAAGCAGGGCTATTAATTTTGCCTCTTGAATTCAACCAGTAGTCATGATGGTCGAAACAGCTAAACTGTGAGTTAATCAGTCCTCCCACTGTCATCATAAAAGTTCCCCCTCCTCATTCAGAGCATGGAAAAGAAAGCTGCTGTGGCCCATGGCAGAGAGGGAAGCTGTGGGGACAGGAACAAGCGCCTCCCTGTGGCGAGAGCAAGCGGGAACCTCCCAAAGGAGGATCACGGCCAGCAGCAGAACTCGCTGTTCCGCTGAGGTCCCTGTCTTTTGCCTCCTTTGCTGGGCAGGAACTGCCCCCGCCACAGCCCCTTTGGCCCTGCTTGTGGAAGGAGGAGGACGTCCTCCCTGCTCCCCTCCTCCCAAACACACACACACACACACACACACATTTTGTTCCCCTCTCCTCTGCCCCCAGGTGCAGAGACGTCCCCTCTCCCTTGCCCCAGGCCGAGAGCTCATCAGCCCCTTCCCCAGAAGAGGCTTCCAAAAGAGATGCAGCAAAGTCATCTGTCTTGCCTCAGCGTGCCGTGTTCATCTCCAGAGAATGGCCTGTTGTCAGAAGCCTTTCTGAAGATGCAGTCAGTTGAAAATTGCGGGTGCCAGTGCCTGCAACTACTCTAAACATTTGTGCATCCTCCTGAGGGAAGCAAAGTCTGAAATGTAGGAGTGGCAGTGTTTGGAAGGCAAGTGCAATATAAGGAGGGTAATTTGTTTGGAAAGGTAGGGATAGCACTGCCTATAATTTCACAACACATACTTTGAGAAAGGAAGAGCTGCGTGCCTTAAGGTGCGAAATATGATCAGCATGTTCCATTCTGAATACCTGGACATGCTTGCAAAATGCAGGACATGACTCCATCCAGGCTGGAAGGAAGGAGCCCACTGCTGCAGGGTGGAGTGGGTTCCTTTGTGCAAGTCAGCACAAGTCCCAAACCCCTGAGGCAGTTTTGAAGGTACACAGCTTCGAGACACAAGCGACTGCCGGAGTGTTTGGTTAGTTCCCCTGCTCCTCAGAGTGTGGACTTATCTCCACACTTTGTTCCCCATGGCTGTTTCTTTTGTAAGACTCGTGCCTTTCTGATTGCAGGTCATGGGCTTACACAGCTGAAGAGTGTGGGGAGGTTAGTGAGCCAAGCTGAGCTGAGGTGGTAGGCTGAGCAGAGCAGTAAAGGTGATTCACAGTCAGTGAGTTGACCTCAGGTCATTCAAATAATGCAGTCCAAGAGGATTTTGCCAGTATTTCCACTGGAAGCTTAGCATGGGTCTCTTGCTTTTGCTGTGTTTGACTGGCTGGTGCATTGGGAGGGATAAGAGGCTGAGAAATGGTTGAGCAGGGCATGAATGAAATTATTTTTTCCTTTAGTTGGTCCTAGGCATCTCAGCCTGAAGTTCTAAGGAGAGACAGTGGGAGCAGCAGAGTTCATTTAAAGCTGCCTTTTTCTCAGGGTCAGCAAATTCAGTTAGTCATGTGGGCTTTCAGAATAGATTTAGCTGTAGGTGAGTCTATAAATCATCTTCCTTAGAGTAGGGCAGTAGCTTTCTCTTCTCTTCCTGGTGCTCACGTCACTGGAGGTCAGAAAAAAGTTTCCCTCCTGGTCTTCATCTTGGTTACTTATGTGCCTCAGGCGAGCACTGTGATGGGAGCGGAAGCTTTCATCAGGAGGGAGTTAAAAGGAGCAGGCTGATATGGGTTGCTGAAACAGAGTAGCTACCGGAATTCATGGCTCTCTCCTGTTTCTTCCAGCTGATGCCTGTGAATGACTGATCAGTGTCTGTTGTGATCCTGTCTTCCCCTGCTTCCCCCCCAACTAGGTACCATTGGGACATGAAGCTGTTCACTAGCGACCTCACCTAGACAGCAGAATTTAAAAGGCTTTGATTGTTAATATATAGGATGATTCAGGAAACCGTGTTTTCTGAGTGCAGGCAGCTCTCGTGTCATGGGTGGAGAAGAGCAAGGCGATGACTCAGACGTTCTGTGCTCTGTCAGTTCTCAGCTGATAAAGAGATCATCCAAGAAGAATCTGAGTAGCCAAGGGAGCAAAAACCTCCTGCTGGTGCTGCGATCAGCCTCAGAGAAACTCCTCCCAATAAACAGCTCCATCCTATCCAGTAGCAAGGATCTCCAATCAGAAAAAGCAAGGCAGGAGGTTTGTACCCACGATGGCATCTAGACGCAGATATGTCTACATCCCATACATACAAGAGTTACTCTCAAAATGACTGTCATGCTACAGAGTAGGCAGTTGCAGCAAGGGTCAGGAGGAGCACATCTTTAGGTGTTGTTGGGGGGGGCACATCAGAGTGGAATGAACTAAGCTTCAGAAATTCTGTGTTTTGAGGAGTTTTCTGTTTCTCTTTCACAACTTGTACTTCTTGATTACATTCTTCTGGCAGGCTATGATCAGCCATCTCTACTCTAAGAAGTAGTTTGCATGGGCATGAGGATTTTTATGCTACTGTGCAAACCATATGTAGGTCATGTGTGATGTTTTTTCATTTGATGAAGAGATCATTGTACATGTTCCTCATTAGTAGCGGTGTGGGATTTGTTTTTGTTTTATTGTATGTGCTGTTAATTTATTGAATGGTTCCTCCTATGTCCCCCTGTTTGTTCCCCCCAATCGTCTTTCCCTGTTTTTCTCCCCTCCAACAGTTATGTGTCAATCCCCCATTCCCTCTCCTCTGGGGTGTGCCTGTCATCTCAGGGCCTTCCCCTGGTGCTAGAAAGTTCTTCCAGGGGCGTCGAGTGACAGGTCAGATCCAGAGGGGGTCCCTCCCCATCATCTATGTTTGGTATATGAAAATATCATTCACCAGTGTGACCCCTCCCTGGTGATCCCTGATTTGCTCACCCCCTGCCTCTTCCCCTTGTTCCACCCCCAAAGAAAAGGTGCTGGCAAGCAGCCTGGGGGGCTCTGCCTGGCCAGTTACCTGGAGGTGAGGAGGTCCCCTGCTGGGGCTCCAATAAAATCGTGTGACCTGCTCAGCAGAGTCTGCCTTTCTATCTCTGCCTTCGTTGCCTTGCACCATCCTTGTCTACCGCCAAGATGGCGTGGGAGCCAAGACCCCACAGAACGGGATTAGCTGGCGCTGCCAGCTGTCCGTGCCTTTTCAGGCCGCAGTGCCTGAGCTAGCCTGGGTGAACGTGAGGAAGTCCACGCATTAGGCACCACGACATCAGTTGATTTTAAACATTACACATCTCAAGAATTCATATTGCCTGGTATTCACTTAATTTGCTATATTGTTAAAGTCCTGACCCAGTGATCCAGAGCATTTTAATTTGACTCTGCTTGGAGTCACATATACTAAAAGTAACAGAAACAACAAGTCTTGCTGGAATGAATTTCCAGGTTTATGGTTTCATATTAGGAAAAAAAAGAGTGTGTTTCATAAGCATTCTATAGAAAGACACCACAACATTGGTAGCTGGTAATGAAAACTTGATGTTGAATTTTTTGTTGTATTTAGAAAGAGGCAAAACTTGTCAAAGAGCATAAACTTTTAAAATATGTTTAGCCTTTGTTCTACTCTGTAAGCTTGAAGTCTGAGTACATTTTTCCCACATTCTTATTTTAATCACGTGAGCTGTTTATAGCCTATTTGGAATAGATGGATTCAAAATTTGAAATGCACCATGTCCTTTTACTGAAAAAATGAGAAAATTTTCCAGAAACAAGTAAAATTGCATGCAAATCTAAATCTAGATAGCTAAAATTTTGATTGTGTTCAAGACTTTTATGTTGTATTTCATATGCAGTACTTAATAAATGAAATGAAATTGTATTAAAACAAGAGTAATATTAAAACACTTTGGTATTTGTACTGATTAGAGTTTTCATCATGGAAAGTAGAGATATGGGTAGTATTTGATCTATTGAATATTGGGTTTTTGAGCTCATTTAGGTCTCCCTCAAAACATCACATTGAATAGTTTGAAAAATTTTGAAAACCACTTATTTTGGTGATATGATTTTTGCTGAAATGACAAAAGAATTGTGACCATCAACATGTATAAAAGGCACACCCCGTTTATTAAAACTGAAACTTAAGGTATGGATTTCCTATCATTATATCAGTGCCACAAAACTACATGATTTGTAATTACATCTGCCAAAATACTCTGAGTGAACTAACAACAAACCAGATAATATCTGGGAATTGAGAGAAAGTAGGAATTATATAAAGAGTTCTGAGCAAATATGTCTATTATGGCTTCACTATTACTTTGCAGCTTCAAATTTTGCAACCTTAGTAATAATCTTAAGAAAACAAAAGAATATAATAATGAAATTAAATCTGGTCTTGATATACATGTTCTAAAAGATTACTGTGATTACTGTGTCATCTCATCTGATCTCTTAAATAAAATAGGTTAAAAGATTTCAGTCTCAATACGCATAATTTGAAACTTGGTTTTTTTCCCCCTAAATATTTATTAAATTTTGATATAAGTACTTCAGGTGATTCAAAGTCCAGTGAGCCTGTTAACCCAATAGCTCTAGTCATTATGATATAAAAACCCCCAGGAAACAAACACAAAAAAATTACAATGCCTTACTGTGTCTGGTTCTGTCCCTGCACCAGGCGGGAGCTGACCTCTGGCTAGCTCTGGTCAGCACAGCCACAGAAGTTCCCAGTTTGGCTCGGCTTCTCAGCAGCAGCTGGACCAATTAGTGTCGTGACAGCAGCGGCAGCAGAAGAAAAGATTGGCTCTCAGCTTAGCAGGTTAAAAAATGTTTATTCAGGCCAGCTGTGGGAAGTCCACAGCTGGTCCAAATCTCAGGCCAGAGAGGCCAGAGAGAGCAGAGCTGAAGAGGATTTGAATCTCCCTCCTCCACCTTATAAGCAGGGGAGGGGTTCAGGAGGGTTACAACAAGACAACAAATCAGGGGATTCTGGAAGTAACAAGGTGTGCCCACCCCCAAGCCTCGGACCAACCACCTCCAGAGGAAAGGAATTCCCCCCACGCTACCTATCACCTGAAGCCCTCTCCCTGAGATTTTGCAATCTGGGAGGGACACCTGGAGTGATAGACAGGCTGCCCCAGAGAGGAGGGGCAGAGGGGATGTTGCAAGTCAGGTGCGGGGTGGGAAGACTGACACAAAACACCTTATTATACAGAACACACAAAAAGGTTACAGAACTGGGATACAGTGAAATGAACCATAACAAAATTCTTATAAAAACCTAACAAAACACTTCTTGCACCGCCACACCTTACTTTTTTTTCTTAGGTGACCTACCTAAAACTTTCCTTCACTTTGTCTTCCTACACCATTTTCTTCCCATTTAAAAAACAGTGTCAGAAATCTCTTCCCAGTGTGCATATTAAGAATATTAATTGCCTCCTACTCTTTTATAGGACAAATTAACACAATCTGAGCTTAGTGTTTCATAAATTAGGTTATGATATGGTGCATATTCCAGGACCCAGATCACTATTGTTAATACCCTTTTCTGAATTCATTCAAATTTTTTAAAAATCATAAAATGCCTCAATTAAACTTCTAAATATTGTTAATGCTACCTCTGTGTCTATGAGTAGTGTTCTGCATATATAGACACATAAGGTCACTGTTTATCCTTCAGTGTTGGAACACTCACAGCATCTGCCACGTGCAAAGGCTGCAGAGCCTTATGGGATCAAAAAGACTCTCCTTCCCTCCCCTCTCATGGGATTTTTTTTATTTTCATGAATATGAAGTTAGTATTTTTTTCTTTTATGAATGTCCATTCAGAGCACACACAACATAAATTCTTTATAGTTTTTTTTCTTATTTTTTTCCTTACTTATTTAAGCACCATAGCTTACAGCAGTGGCTGCTCTCAGTATTCAGAGAAAGTAATTTAGTCTTTGAATAAATTCCATGAAATATTTTTAAAAACAAAAAGTTGTATGTTGTATCCAATGTAATAGTTTTCAATCTATTTCACATATCTGTAAAGATACTGTAAGAACAATTTTTTTTTTTTTTTTTTTTTTGTGACACTGAGTCATAAGTTGTCCTCAACAAGGATAAGTTCGTTCTGGTTTGGGGTTGGTTTTTTTCATCACAGTGATTTGAAGATTTCAGTTACTAACTTTTCCTAATTAGTAACTCTAACTTTGCTGTATATTATAATAAACTTTGGCTGACCTTAGGATCACTTAGGTGATTTCTTCAGTCCTCCCATTTCTGTTGTCTGAGACTTCTTTTTTAATGTTCATCTATCTGTTTCTCAACTGAAGTGGCGGTGCAAGAATTGTTTTATTAGGTTTTTATGAGAAGTTTTATGTTATAGTTCATTTCACTGTATCCCCAGTTCTGTAACCCTTTTGTGTTTTCTGTATAACAAGGTGTTTTGTGTCAGTCCTCCCACCCCTCACCTGACTTGTAACATCCCCTGTGCTCCGCCCCACCCCCCCCCCTCCCCCCGGCTCTGGGGCAGCCTGTCTATCACTTTGGGATCCCTCCCAGATTGCAAAATCTCAGGGAAGAGGGCTTCAGGTGATAGGTAGCCTGGGGGGAATTCCTTTGGCTCTTGATTTTGGTGGTCCGAGGCTTGGGGGTGGGCACACCTTGTTACCCCCTGAATCCCCTGATTTGTTGTCTTGTTGTAACCTCCCTTGAACCCCTCCCCCAGTTATAAGGTGGAGGGAGGGAGGCTCTTGCTCTCTGGCCTGAGGTTTGGACAAGCTGTGGGACTCCCACAGCTCGGCCTGAATAAATCTTTTAACCTGCTAAGCTGAGAGCCATCCTTTTCTGCTGCCGCTGCTGTCATGACACTACTTAGTCCAACTGCTGCTGAGAAGCCGAACCAGCAGGTAAAGATAACCTGCGTGCCCATCCGAACTGGGAACATCTTGTAGCTGTGCAAATCTGAGCTAGCCGGAGGCCGACGCCCGCCCGGTGCGGGACAGACACAGCAACAAGAAACTGAATGTAATACGTGTGGGTGGTTAAATATTTAAAATTCCACTACAGGTGGCTTTAGACATTGGCCTAATTATTTTAAAGAAAATGTCATACAAGAGACTAAGATGACCCAGTACTCTTTGTCTCCCCATTCTTATTATTTTATCTATTTTATTCTGAAAATCACTGCTCAATTCCCTTAAAAAAAGAACAGTTCAAAAAAATTCAGTGGAAATACTGCAGAAAAAGAAATATACAGTTTTATTATGATTTATTATTAAGACAGCCTTCAAGTTTCCTGTTGATTCACTACTGAATTTCTATGGCTCGGTTGTAACAAGGTTAATGCCTATATTTCCTCAGCTCATTTGATACGACTGACTTTTGACTCCCAAAGTACACAAGTACTATTTAAAGTAATAAAATATACTTCCTATAAAATTCAACACACTGAACTAATGAGAAAAGTCTGTTTGGAAGTGTGAGAGGAGATGTCATTCAGTCTTGGAGAGTGTCATTACCATCCTGTTTGTGACTTTCTCACTCTAATTTGCTGTCTTGAAGTGAGAAAATGTTGAATTTCAGGTAAATTTAATGTTCATGGCAATGACAAACCAAGGGATAGGAATTGCCATCACCAGCTTCCACTGAGCTTCTTGTCATTCTACCTTTTCACTTCTGGCCTCTTTTTGATTATTGTCTTTTCTTATACTCTGTTTTAAAACTTTTACATCCCTCACAAGTGAATCTCTTATTTATCTCAGTCTTTTACTTAGGGACTTAATATTTCTTCATTGATCAGGTTGCTTTCATTTTCACTCCTGATTTTAACACTCACAAAATATATTGGAAGGGACGAAGGATTACCATCAAAGAAATTGTGCAACTTGTTAAAGCAAAATAAGGACAAAGATATGCTTCAGGATCCAGGGAGAATATGCCAGAAGGACATGGGATCAAGAGCATCACTACAGATGAGAAGTAAAATGCATTAAACATTGTATCAGTGCGGCTATGTTGTTGTGGAATCCCAAACTACCTAAATTAACAGCACCTGACTTACCTCTAATTAGGTCCTAGGGATTCCACATCCCATAGAGAGATTGGCTTTGGCTTCTTGTTCTGCTTTCCCCCTACACTATCTTCTGGTTCCTACCCTGTCACATCAAGGGGGTTTTTGTTTGTTTGTTTGTTTGCTTGTTTGGGTTTTTTTCCCTGTTACTTCTTACAGATATTTTTGTAACAGTGGTGCTGCTCTTCTTTAAGACACATGCTTCTTGCTGTTTCTGCCACAGCTTATACAAACAGAATGTGATGATACAGCCCTGAAGCAGACAATTATTAAACATTCTACATAATTATTTTACTTAATTAACTGATTACCTTTTTTTTTTTTTTTTTTCCTTTTTTCACAGCGTAAGAAATACAGGTAAATGATAGATGATAGAAACTAGAGAGTTGTGGAACAAGACTGGAGTGATTATATTTCAGAGTATTCAGGCAGTGGATTATTTGAAGAGCACATATGCTGGTCTTGCTGAGAGCAAAAACTCTTTGTAGAAGACTCTAGGAGGACACTACGTTATATTTACAGCTCTGCAAAATGGGGCAATTTCATCAGGAATTGCTTTCCATTTCTTTTCTCTTTTAATATTTCTTGGCTTACTTCCATGTTTCTTTCCACTTCAAAGAAACTTCCAAAAGACTTCGAAATCCAACTACATTCAAAGGTGGCTGAATCAGCTGAAATGTGGAAAAAGTTATTCCAGGACAACAGAGAGCATACAAGCAAGGTCTCTGAAGGGCATGCTGACCCTACTGTATGTACCTCGCCTAATCTGTACTACAGCTCTATGATCAGGTGAACTTGTTTCAATATTCCAACATTGAAACATTGAAATTTTTCTAATTAGAGAATTGATCTGTTTCTCTGGTGCCTGTGTAGCAATGGGCTCTCATATATGTAGTGTATGCATATCTGAAGTAGCTTCTTTTTAAAGATGAATAAATCTGCTCCTTGAAGACTTTCAGGAGAGAAGGAAACAAGAAGTTCCCACTTGAAGGCTTATGGCTAGTTGCTTACAGTGTTTTAAAGTTGTGTCGCTGGAATATGCAAGAATTTAAAATCTGTGAAAAGAACTTTCCTGTTTTGGATTGCAATACTATATAATATAGCTTAATCAAATTGATTAAGGATCAAATGTAACCAGGCTGACCAGATTGTAAATCAAGTTCCTTTCCAGGGGGAATTAAATTCACAGAGTTAAAAACTTCTGGAAAACAAGGATCGCAATAGAACTGTTCTAGTAAGCAAAGCTATAATTACTCTTAAAATAATAGTGGCAAAAGTAAAATGACAAGTATAACACACTTCTCTAGTAAAAAGGGAAATCTGGCTTCTTTGTCTCTAGTGGTAATGAATAAGTTTAACATTGAAGAAGGATCAAACGTTTTTGGTTTTTTTAGAACCTAGATATGGCAGCGTCTAGTTGGTAAGTCTGTACTTCCTTCCTGCTGTTTAGCTCACCATTGGAAAAACCAGCATCACAATTGCGTAATTGTAGCCTTATCCAGTGCATAAAGGCTCTTGTCATTTTTAAAGATTTGTGTTTCACAGTCCCTAATACCTTTTCTTGCTGTTATATATATTACATATGAGGTGGCCTGCATAAGGAAGCTCACTGCAGTGCTAGTTAATATTTGATGCTATCCTGTTGTTTCTTTTAGTTCTTCAATAGGTATAGAAAAGCAATAATATCAATGTCAGAAAATATATCAGATAAAGACATGACTGGTTAATATTTTATGGGAAAGATACATTATTTATTAAAGAAAAACAACAGCCTTCACAGAATCACAGAATGGATGAGCTTGGAAGGGACCTCTGAAGGTCACCGGGTTCAACATCATTGCTCATGTAGGGCCACTTGCAGCATGTTGACAATACCATCCCTAGATAACTCTGATTACCTTTAAAGATAGAGACTCCACAATTTCCCTGGGTAATTGTCACCCTGGTTTTTCTGAGTTTTTTAAAGCCTTCTGATTGTTCATAAGATGGAGTCAGTCTCTGCAGCTTCTGTACAATATTAGGAGCAGTTTTCCCTTTTTTCTCACACATGTAACATAAACAAACCCTTTGTTTTTCATTCCCTGTCCTTTGTTTGCATATTTCTAACCTGAAAACAACTGTAACTGACAGCTGGTCTGGCTGTTTGGCTGGGAGGTGATAACTCCAGAAGCCAATCTACAACCAGACCCACAAATGTATAAAAAGTAAGAAATAAACAGGCAGAGAATCTCTCGGCCTTGGTTTGGCCTTGGGCTCTCTCTGAGAAACAACTCTGCCCTGCAAATCCCGTCTTCATGTGATTGCTTTGCGTGTCGCGATCACAGGTAATTCATCCAGTATTTGGCCATCCTCAGAGTAAAAAGTCTTTCCTGAAATTCAGAAGAATTCTCCCATGTTTCAGTGTGTGCCTATTGTTTCTAGGCACACGTTATTTCTAGGGTCTGGCTCTGTCCTCTTTTCACTTTCCCTTCAGATATTTGTACACATTGATGAGATTACCCCTACACTTCCTTTTCTTCAGGCTGAACAGGCCTAGCTCACTCAGCTTTTCCTCATATGGAAGATATTCCAGCCCCTTAATCATTTTACTGGCCCTTAGCTAAACTCTGTCTCCAGTAGCTCCACCTCTCTCTGGTACGAGGGAATCTAGAACCGGGCACAGTACTCCAGGCGTGGTCTCACCAGTGCTCAGTAGAGGGGAAGAACCCCCTCCCCCCATATCCTCTGACAACAGTCCACTTAAAGTAGCCCTGGACACCATTCACCTTCTTTTCACACAGAATCATGGAATGGGTATAGTTGGAAAGGGCCCCAAAGGGGTCATTTGGTCCAACTTCCCAACCTTTCCACAAGGGCACACTGGAGGTTCATATTCAGCTTGGTCCACTAACACACCATAGTCCCTTCTCTAGAGTGTACTTTCCCAAGCAGTTGGCTCCCAGCATGTAGTTGTGCATGGAAGTCTTCCCTGTGGGCAAGATTTTGCATTTAGCCTTGTTGAACTTCATGAGGTTCCCATCAGCCCATGTCTCCAGCCTGTCCATGTCCCTCTGGAAGACAGCACAACTCTCTGGCATATAAGCCTCTACTTCCTTGTCTGTGTCACCAGCAAACTTGCTAAGGGCACAGTCTTCACCATAATCTAGATAACTGATGAAGATTTCAGACAGAACTGAACCCCATATTGGCCCTTGGGGTACACTGCTAGTCACGGGCAACTGGACTTTGTGCCACTGATCACCACTCTCTGGGCTTGGCTGTTCTGTCAGTTTGCAATCCACTTCACTGCCTGCTTACACAGTCCACACTTCCCCAGCTCCTCCAGGATGATTTTACGCCCTTTGGTGTTGAAATATTCACTGCTCTCCCCTCCTCTATCAGCTCTCTGTCCCCTGTTCAACCTCTTCTATCACATGGGTGGGGCTTTAAAAATATTGTTACACTTTCTCCTGGAAATGCAGCCTACAAATATATTTCATTACTACTGTTTGATAATATCAAAAATAAATGAGTGTCTGACTAAGTGGAATTAGTAATTTGCCTCGTTTAGGACTGAAAATCACCAACAGAGTTGTCATGATTTTAAGCCCAGCTGGAGATGAAACATCACACAGTCACGCACAAAACTCCCTCTCTCCCTGCTCCTCTGGTGGAATGAGGAGAACTCTCTTATCTCAACATGCAAGTAAAACTTGTATGTTGAGATAAAAAACAGTTTAACATTTGAAAATAAAGTAAAATAAATAATAATGGTAAATAATAATAATAATAGTGGGAATTCTTTTGAGAGACCCAGATGACTGTCGATGGCAAAAGGCACAGAGCCTGCTCTCTGTCCGGGGGGATATTACGGCTTTATTCTTAGGGGTCCTGCCCCCGCCGGCCAGAGCTCTGTACTTAACTCTATTCCCATCCCCGCCGCTGCCAGAGAGACCAAGCCCTCAGCTGTCCCGGGGCTTTTTCCCAGGGAGGACGGGCCTAGAGGCAGGGACAAGCCACTGCCCAGTCAGGGATAAGGTGGGAGTGGAACAGAGTTGGGTTACATTCCAGTGTGGGGGATGGGCAGGGCCGAGCACAACAAACCACGTGATACAGTTTCCAAGGGGATACAATAGAAAACATTACAAACCCCAATATAAAAATGGAACACAATATAAACCAAATTAACACACTGTAACAAATAACAACAACAACAACAATAATAATAATATAAAGGGGAAAAGACAAAATTATACCATGCAATTTGTCACCACTGCTGACCAATGTCAGACCCGTTGTCCTAAACCTAGATCGTCCATCCTTCTGGGTAACTCCCCCCAGTTTATATACTGGGCATGATGTTCTATGGTGTGGAATATCTCTTTGGTCAGTTTGGGTCACCTGTCCCAGCTATGTGCCCTATCAGTTTCTTCTGGATATCCCCTCAATGGCAGAGCATGAGAGGAAAAAAAAAGTCCTTGACTTAGGAAAGCCCAAAACATCAGTGTGCTATCAACACCATTTTCATTCTGAATCCAAAATACAGCACTGAAACAACTACTGAGAAGACATTAATTCTACCTGAGCTGAAACCAGAAAAACAGTGCAGATAAATTACACCTGACATCAGTATACTGAGTCTGGCTAAGAAAGACAGGACGTAACTTACCAATGCTAGCAATCACAAATTTTTCACTACTAAGAATTTGTACTAAATGTAAAAGAAAATCACCTTTTCTTGTTTTATAAGTGTAAGCACTTAATTATAAAAATTACACAATCCCCTTTTTTAAGTATTGATAAACAGGTATTTTCAAAATACATATTAAGTTATTCTTACTGCAGAAATATGAAAAAGAATTTTGTATTTGTCACATGTAAGATAAAAAGGAATTACGTGTATTCTGTCAACTGGTTTTCTATATAAGGTCAGTAAACATTTAAAAATTTAAAAATAATTTTTTCCATCCTTTACGTTTCCCCCATCTTTTTCTTATGACTAGGTTCCATCATATCAAAATAGCCTGAATAGTTTAGCTGGTGTATTTTGATGCATAGACCAAAGTTAAGTGGGGATATGGCTAGCTCTATGACTTTCAGTAGAACATAAAAGTTAATGTTCCCTTCCCACTATAGGGCTGGCTCAGTGAAATGTAATTAAACAATAATTAGAATCAATGTTTCTGAATATTCAAAAATTAGTCAGTTGCAGTATTGGTGGCTTTTTTTCTGTCATATATATTAAAAAATAACAACTAATTTTGGATTCCCTTTAAGTATAAAGTAGCATTAAATCCCAACAAACAAAGCAGCCTCATTCAGAGGAGCTTTTCCTTCAATTCCATCAGATTCTTTAGTACACAAGAAATCACTTATCATGCATATAATGCTAAAATGAGAATTCAAGTCAGTACCAGTTTTAAAAATTATTTCTACCTTCATCTGAAATTATAGTTGGCATGTGCCATAGAATGCTGGGTGGTGGTTTTGGAAGAACAGCAGTTACTGTTCTTTGCAAAGAGTTCGAAGACTATTTTAGCAACTGAGATGCTAAATTGATTACCATTATTCTTCTTGCTGATGTTTGCCATATTTGGTGTTTGTCCCTTCTTCCAAGGCTTGAAATCTCTTATGCACATGGTAGCAACATGGGAAAGATGGAATAATGGTTGTGATGTTTCACTGTTACTCCTTATGGGCAAGTTTCAGTCTTGTGTCTCATTTATATGAAGACAGTCTGCATCTGACATTGCAGCAGCAAATTATGCCTGTCAAACCACATAGCACATAATACTTTGCTGGTTTGAATACAGAAAGAACGTCCCATACAGGGAGTTATTTCTGGAAAGGCACATATTTTCTCCTTTTCAGATATAAACATAGGAAAAGTAGGACAGAATCTTATTTAAACTAAGTATTTCAAATTCAAATTTGGTTAAGCCAATTATCAAAAGCCTCTGCACTGTGTTCATAAAACACTTGTTCCAAAAGGACAACAACACTGGTGATCATTCCTAGGTATGTTTAAAAATAAAATCCTGAACTTGAAACAGAACAGTGCTCTTTTTATGTCTTGAATTGATTCTTGGGAGATGGATAAACCTAGCACCAGAATATTTTTTAATTATAAATTCCATCTAACTGTTTTACATAAATTAAAATTCTTTTTTGACAATTGAAGGAATATTGAACTCTTTATCTACATACTAGAAGTAACAAATACAGTAAAAGAACTTCTTTCAATAGAGGAAATGAGTAGTCATGCAAGGGTGGATTAATACAGAATGCAAAGACATAGATTTCTGCTCCCTACAAGTATCATTGCTAAGAAACTATCTCGGTGATGAACTTACCAACTATGAGGAATCTGCCAAAATATTTCTGCCCTTCTGATAACAGTCTTCGGTTTTAACAATACTCCTGTGGGTCACTGAGATGCTATCACAAAAAGCAGGTCAAAATTTAAGGATTTATAAGAGCAGAATCTTCTGTGTTCTCAGTCTGAATTTTAAGAAACAGAATAGGCTTAAGATCTTGATGCTAATTTGTCCAAATGATACCAATGGGCTACAAATGCTTTCCTCTGTAATCCACAGGAGCCCCTAAAGAGAACAATACTCACACAAAGGGACTTACAAATGTTAAAAAGAATGTCATGCATATTGACTCAAAGTAAAATTATACAAAAACATACCAAAAATTTTAACTTACAATACAGACTTGCATAAAACCAACAGGAAAGAAGCCATAGTAAAACAGGTGCTAAAATAAATGATAGTTTTAATGGCATTATTCCACACTGTGCCATAAAGTTATCTTTACATTAAATAGCCTGTCATTAAACTCTGAAGTATTTGTAACACAGAGTATTCTTAGAATATAGAATTTTTCCACTGACAAAAGTATTTCATACAGCACGAAGTAGACCCTACTAGAAATGGCCATACGATGAGGAAAACAAAACTGGCATTTATTTTCATACTGTAGTTAAATCAGTTTAACCAAGATCAGACAAATTGCTTATTTCCTAAATGAACACTTACAGACGTTATGCTGTTAAATCCTTTAAATTATTTTATGATAAAAATCCCTTCGTTCCCAGTGATGGTAATAGTCTCTAGCAGCTGGTGACAGCTGATCTATGCACGAGTCATATTGGATATAAAACACGACTCATGTTAAGAACGAATTATGGAATTAGGCACGTCATGCTCCTCTAAGAGTGAGCTGAATGAATTTCAAGGTGACTTTTTTGGTCAAAGTTAACTCTGAGCACAGACAACACAAATGATAGACAGTCTTGAAAAGAAAGGTGTTTATTTAAACAGTGAAACATGATGTGAAGTTCAATTTTCATTGAAATAAGTAGTCAGTTCCTGGCTGGTACAGAAAGTCAGAAGATTTGAGATGTCCTGAAAGAAATTACAGTTCTGTAAAAAATAAGGTCCATTGCTGTGGAGAGGGCAACAGAATTTATAAACACAGTTCTATTTTATTTTTGTACTATTTGACTTCAGAATACTGTTGCATTACTACAGTAGGTAACCTGATGAATAGCATTTGTGTATAACATATATGCAATTATATATAATTTACATATAATGTAGATAAAAATAGTATACAATGCATAAAATAATATAGATATCTACTTATATTGACACAAAAAATCCAAAACAACAGAAATAAGGGAAGCACAATACTAGTTTGGAAACTGCAGTTGTAGAACAGGTTTTTCTTCAAGCTGTGTAGGAAAGTCTGCAGCATATAAGAGGGTATGAATTGTTAAGGCCATTATAGAATATCTTGAGTTGGAAGAGACCCACAATAATCACCAAATCCAACTCATGGCTCTGGTCAAGACAAGTCCAAAAATCACTCCTCCTAAGAGCATTGTCCAAATGCTTCTTAAACCCTGGCAGTCTCCGTATCATGACCACTTCCCTGGGAAGCCTGTAACAGTGCCCAGCCCCTCTGTAGGTGGAGAGCCTTTTCCCAATATCTCCTCTAAATCTCCCTTGACATCTTCATGCTCTTCCCTTGGGTCCTGTCACTGGTCATGCACCCTTCCTCGTCCCTTTGTGACGAAGATGTGCACCACATCTGCCCTCAGTCTCCTCTTGTCCAGGCTGAAAAAGTGACCTCAGACTCTCATAGTGTTTCTCTTTTAAAGCTTTCACCATCTTCATAGCCCTCCTTTGGATGCTGTCTTAATAGCTTTTTATCTTTCTTATATTGTGGCACCCAAAACTGCACACTGTATTTAAGGTGAGGCCCTCCCTGTGGAGAGCAGAGCTGAACAATCCCCTCCCTTGCCTGGCTGACAATGCTGTCACTGATGCACCCCAGGACACACCTGGCCCTCCTGACTGCCAGGGCACACTGCAAGGAGCTGCATTCAGCTCTGGGGTCCTCAGGGTCAGAAGGAGAGGGAGCCTGGAGAATTCTTCAGGGTGTCCTGGGTCCAGCCCAGATCAGAGGAAGGTGGTGTGGCCAGGACATTTTGTTATTTGGTAACATCTCACACCATGCCCAAGGATGGGGGGAAAGGGACTCTCTCATTCACTTCTGAGAAGAAGGGGCATGGTTTCTGGCTGAGGCAAGTGTGGTTGGGGTGGGGTGGTGCCAGTTCCTGTCACATCAGGCCACACTGGGGCTTGGTGAGCATTTTGCATGCAAATCACCCACTTTTCACAAAATCTGAAATTAGTAGAAGAGGATAATTTCTCCCGCATTCCTTGTGAGGAATGAACAAGTGAACCAAGACTCTTTGGGCTGAAGAAAAGACAACTGAACAACAGTATGATATAAAGCAAGAATGACGGAAAGAATGTGAGCAGAAAGCTAATGTTCATGCTCTCCATCTAAAAAAAAATGTCTAGAGGCTATCATAAAAAATGGCAGCGGGCATTCAAAACAAGAGAAAAATGGTGTTTCTTCACTCACTTATTTATATTTAAGGACTCTCTGATACAGGGGCCAAATAATTTACATGGACCCAAAAAACCAATTGGACAAACAGGGATGATGAAGTTCACCAAGAGTAATAAATTCCAGCTCTGAAGCAGAAAATTCTTGAGATAGAAATGTCAGGTGTGGGCCTGATATTTCTGAGTCTGAAGAGACTTTAGCCTGTTAGTGTGGCAGTCCCTCTCTCAGAGCCCTCCAGCTCCATTTTTGCCTTGGCTAGCTCGAGAGACAAACTGCAGTTGGAAGGATTTTTCCTCAGGGCCCCAAAGATCCCAGAGTGGCTGTGAACCTTTTCCTTTAGAGAGAGCAGGCCTCTGTCGATGGCAAAAGGAAGGGTCTCTGCACTTGATCCAGGGGGAAACAGGGCTTTATTCCATCTTTCTCCTGGGGTCTGCCCCCATCTGGGTCAAGAGCCTGGTCCCTGATGCCCAGCCAAGAGGCATTCCACGGGCTCTTCCTGGCTTTTATCCAGGGGGAAGGGGCTAGAGGCAGGGACAAGCCACTACCCAATCAGGGATAAGGTGGGAGGGGAACAGAGTAGGATTACATTCCAGTGTGGGAGAATGGGTGGGGAAAAGGAGCAGGGACACACCTCGGGATGATACATTTTCCAGGGGAACAGGGGGGTACAGAAGAAACCATTACAAAACCCAATATAAAAATGAAATACAATATAAACCCAAATAATACACAGCAACTTGTTAGCAGCTGCTAATTGTTTCCCAAGGGAAAAGTTCTCAAGAAAGCCTCTTCTCAAAAAATCGTTCTCCAGGTGTTGTTTTCCTGTTTCTCTATTTTAACCAATGGGATTAGAGAGGTGTCGTTCTTATTTACTAAATATGTTGGGTCTGTGTCAGAGCACCTTATAAAGGGTGGTAAGAATTAGACAACAAAAATTTGATACTCTTTGCCTTCCAAAAAATACTTGGAGTCTTTCGTCTTTTTTCATGTCCAACAGTGACAGTCAGGGATCTGGGAGAGGGAGTTGCAGAGTACCAAGAATTCCTGATCACTCGCACCCAACCTTCTTCCACAGGCCTTCTCTAGTGCCTACTTTTAGATGTGGCATACTGGAGATTGTAATCTCTCTACAATTTCATATCTTGATGATATGAAATAAGTGTTCTTTTTGAGCTCCAGCAGAGCCCTGCCTTTCTTCAGCAAATTTCCCCTTTCACCTACTTTCTAAATGCTTATATAATTCCATTTCTTCATTCATTTCAAATTGAGGAACGGATTTCAAAATTATAAATCCAAAAAGCCTATTTCTGTCCTGGCCTTCTTACATCTATTACCTTGTCTCTTTAATTACATTGCATGATCTATTGCAATTGAAGCTACATCAGGAACACCAAAAATTTCAAACTATTAAAATGATGTAATACTGTGGGGTTTATGTCATTATTTCTCACAGTACTTTTATGTTCCAATATTTTTATTTTTAACATCTTACATGTGTCCTCAACATAAATCGAACCATGTGGACATTTTGCTAAATGAACAACATATTCGCTATGACAATTCAAACAATACTTAATGTCATTTTTTCCCCTCAAATCAAGAATGACATGCTCTGTAACCCAATTATTTCATTATGTACAATATCCACAGATAAAATCCTAAGTTGCTTTAAGTAAGCTTAGCAAATGTCCTTCCCACTTCTGTCGGCATTGTACTGAGATGCACAAGCCCTCCAATATTATTCTAAAGTTTTTGATTTTAAATAGAAGCTTGGTTCTTGAAATAATTAGATTTCTTGTATTTCTAGTGCCCAGAGAACAAGACAAATGATTAAAAATTTTAATAACAAACAGGAAAAAAAAAAAAGTTCCATACTTGCAGTACTGAACAAGTAAAACAGGAGTATCTGAATTATATTTTTACCCTCTACCTGATTCACTGTGCTTATAGTAGCATCTTTCTCAGCCCCCTCATTTTGGTTTCTGGATTTATTTTTAAAGAATAAATAAACATGCTACTAGAGAGACATTCAAAAACCTAAAGACATATACAGTTGGAAAAAAATTATCATAGTAATCTGCCAGTTTGAAATAAATAATTCCTTTGATGGATTTAACTTTTTACTATGCTTGGGCAGGGTTCTGGAAGATTTCACATTTTTCTGAAATCTTTTTTTTTTATCACTTGAAATTACAGAGCCTACATAAGTGACATATACTTGGGATTCCATTAAGTCAGGGAAAAATTCTTTTAAATCTGACACTGCATGTAGGCACATTTACTAAACTCTAACATCTCAGAATTTCTGAGGCTAATGTAGGTTTGCCTGTGCTCATCAATCCTGTCATTATTTTTTCTCAGGCCGCTGTCCCTGAAATATATTCACTCGAGATGGCTGCGCAGCACACTGGAAACTTTGCATTTGTTACTATTCTTATTGATTTATTTATGCAGACACAATGCTGATTCTCCAGGATGACAGGCATTTACAGCATCTCAGTCTTTGATGAATCTTCCAAAGCGTGAATGTCTGATCTATAAAGCTCCTTGTGATCAGGCATCCTAGAGACAACTGAACCTCAGAGCTGAGTCACATATGTAAGCCCAATGACTCGGACAGCAGCTGGATGAGCGCAATCCATATGCATGAGTGTTTCAGAGGGACACATAGTGCAATGCTATAAGTAGATAATTTGCAGCAAAAAGCACTTCATTGACCCAAGCTAATCCTCTGCTTACTTCCATTCTTAGTGCATATAGGCTTCCTCATATGCAGGTGGAATTTGAGTGGTAAATGAAAGGCTTTTATTTTGTACTCCTGGAACTCTTACAGAAGCATTGAGATTAAACCTGGGGTTGTAAGAGAAGGGATTCAGAACAAGCTGCCTTTTCCAGATGTGTCAGCCAGTCAGTTCCTAGCAAAGGCTGGAATAAATTACTGCTTCTACTGGAAGCCACAGAAAATGAGTTTCTGTTCAAGGCAAAGAAGACATGAACCTCTTTATATGCAACTTGGATTCAAACCTGGATTTTGCCTTTTTTGCTTCATCCTTTCATTTCCTTTATTCAGTTAGACTGAAAGCCCTCCTATATGCTTCCTTAGAATAATTGTTTTGATGCCTATAAATCCTCTCATTAAACTCATTAAATGAATTGTTAATAGGAGATTAATATGGGGAATGGTAGGTTTTTTTTTTTTTCTCCTAACTCATCTGTTCACACAGAGGCAAGACTCCAGTATAAGTATGTTGTTTTTCAGTTTAACTTACCATTACTACACAATAATTTTACATATTGAATTAATATTGGCTCACATTGTACTTCAGATTTATAGACATGATTCTTAGTGGGTTTAATAGGTAGTTTTGCACTGAGTAATGAATGAGCCATTAAATATAAAGAGTGGAATAAAATAACACTTAAATTTCATGCTTCTGTTTTGTAGGTATTTCTACATTCTAATAAATTGCAATTCCGAGTAGTCCAGTAAAAATCTTCTCAGTGATCGTCTCAATGTCAATCATGTAAATAGGTAATGAACCTCAAGCCTTTTCAAATTTTTGAAGAAAGTTTCTGAATTTTAGGTAGGCCCGTACACGTCTAGACGGCTTTGCAATATAGATGATCTTAAGATTTTAAAGGAATATTATCAGTAATGCTCAGTAAACCTCATACCACCATTGTTTCTCCTAACTTCCTTTCTTTCAGGAACAAACAAAATTTTTGACAGAGATGAAGGCAAAAGATTTCATCCATATCAAAAAAGTAATGAAGGATTGGAGACTGTTATTGCATTGCTTGTAGAGACTCATTAAATGAAAGGAGATGAGAATTCCCCTCCAACCTCACACATCATGTGATTCTGTGATTCTCTGAAAGTACTGCAGTTCTAAATGGGTTCCAAATGAGAAACTGAGAAGCAAATCAAATGATAAAATATTATTTTGATGTCTATAACAATTTTTTGATTTCTGGTTATTTGTTATAAAAAAATAAAGATAATTACTATTTTCTTGTAAAATTAGCTATATGGAAGAATTTCTTATAAAAATATCAATTATTTTATTATTAGTTAATATATTTACAAACACTGCAATGTGCTGATTATAAGTGTTCCGACATAATTTCAGAAATGATGAAGCAAAAAACAATTTAGTGTAAATTCTCTGCTCTAATATGAATCGACTACAGGGCAAAATCACCAACATGCCTTTTCATAGGACCGAGTATTAGTCCATATTTGGACTAATACTCAGTCTTATGCATCCAAACAGTCAAACAACTAATTATACATGGACTTATAAATCAGAAAGCTTGAATCTCAGAGTTCTAGAGCTCTTATGAAAGCTCTCAGACAGCTTTTTCAGCTTTTATTCTTAGTGTTGTACCAGAAGAATGACTGCTCTGTAGAAACCATGAGATTCACCTTCTTTAAAGAACACAAAAATATATTTGAATTTGTTAAGGTTTTAAAAAGTTCTTTTCTAACTTCTTTTTTTTTGGCTTTCATTAATATCTCCCTACTTTACATCTGTTTTGGATGGTGTGATGGGTTGATGCTGTCTGGATTCCAGGCACCCACCAAAGCCTATCACCACCTTCCACAACTGCACAGAGGAGAGAAAATACAACTAAAGGTTCATGAGTTGAGATAAGGACCAGGAGAGGCTACTCTGACATGTAATTGTGAGAATTTAATTGTTTCTCAGAAGATTGAAATGGATTTTTTTTTCCTCCATTCAGTCTGTTTTCAATATTAGATAATATCACTGACTAATGAAAATAGGGATGGATTTTCCCATGCTTCCTATTTAGAAAGTGCTTTGGTAAAAAAGATAATCAATGCGTGTCTTTATCAGGTGCTAAGTTTAGCTATTGTTTTAAAATCCAAAAGGGAGAAATATTTGCTTTGTTCACATATTTTAATTTATTTTATTATATGCATTTGATAGAGGTGTTTGTTTGGTCACTGCTGTCTAGGTATTCACAAAAACTCAGGATTAGTTAGTACGATGATGACAGTAGGTTTATTTTACAGCTCAACCGTTGACCACTCACTATAGAAGTCCAAATCATTCCTTTCCATTTCAACTACATTCTTCCAAAAAATCCATCCCAAAATCTGATACTAGAAAGGCAAAATAATCATAGGCTCCAGACATCTTCACAGTCATCATCGAAAGTGCTTTGACATCTGTGGATGTACTTTGCCACTAAAATCAGTTCTAAATCAAACATCTACTTAAAAATCTACAGCTGGCAAGTAAAGAAATATGAATCTTCAAATGTGCTTGGAATAGCTCATGGCAAAAAAGCGCACTTTAGTAAATAAAGGTCCGTTATCTTTCAATATAATATTACACTTCTGTAATTAAAATACTGGTTGTTTGGCTTAATATCTTCATTCTTAGTACACTATCATCTCAGGAAGTAGGCAATGAGGCTAAAAAATTCTTCAGTTCAATCAGTTTTGAATAAGTTTAAATCAGGTGTTTGGGATTCAGAGAATTGCCTGATCTAATCCTCTACTTTGAATCATGAACAGAACTGAAATGAGTGAATACAGTCAATAATTTTATGCTGCTAGGAAATTAATTTCTTCCAGTTTTTTGGTTCATAAAGAATTTTACATTCTGTTTATGTATCCTTAAATCATCATTCATGGCTTTCATCTCAGACCTGTATTTATAGAAGCAAACCTGTTGGAGTAGAAACAATAATATATTTTGGAGGTTAGATTTGGAGTTAACCTCTTGTTTTACTCCTCTCAACTTCTAAATTGGTAACAGACAGTAAAAAAAAAAAAAAACAAAACCCCACAACAGATTGTTTTTAATTGTTGGAGTCACTTCAGATTGCATTGCTTAGGTTCTGTGATGTTGCTCATTACTACCACATGACGTAACATAATTTGTCAAAATGACATATCAGTAACATGGCAGAAACACCAGATGTCATAGGAATGTAAGCACTACCAGCCTAATTTAGTTAATTTGTCCTTTCCAGCCAACGTATCTTTAATAGTGGCCAGAACCAGATGCCTCAGAGGAAGCAAAAAACCCTCCACAGTGAAAAACGTTTCAAAAATCAGTATAGGATAGCATGTTCTTTCTTTCTAAATCCTGCTTACCAAACAATTGGCTTATTTCCTGCAATATTAAGATACAAATTTCTGTGCTTAATCCTATATTTCTCAAGTCTGCCAAAAGTCCTCAGTTTCCTCTAGTCTTGATTATGTTCTTCATTCTCACTTTCATGTCATTTTCAACTTCTTTATTCCATGCTCAACTGGCTTACCTCGTGTCATTTAGGATGTAATCCAGCAAAGCAAACAGAAGAAATATTTGTGCCGGTAACTACACACACACATGCTCATTAAATGCATATATAAAGAAAAAACCCCTATATTATACTGATTACCTTTCACAAAAGTATGTTTTTAAAAAGAATCTGAGAGAATCAAAATGATATTTTCTTCCAGATGATCCATGCAGATTGCATTCTTCTGGGTTGTCTCTTACTTTGTACACCATATACACAGATGACAAGCAGTTAAGTGATATCCCAGCTTTTGTTTTGTTGGAAGTTCAGATGACCTTTGCATAAACAGGATTTTGACTAACTTGGAGGAAAGTAGTCAGTTTGCCTTTTCTCACAGAGTTAGAGAAACTTCAAGAATTTGTGTTAGTAAGCACAGACTTCCTATCCTTTCATATGTGAAACACTTTGCTAATTCTTAGTCTAATAAGTAGACTGTCAGTATAGAAAACGGTAATTCTTCTGTGAGAAGTAATGATTTAGTGACATTCTATTAAGTTAGACAACAGAATTCAATTTTCTGAGTTCTGGTAAGGAATGTGCTTCATTTCACACCACTATTTCTTGAGAGAGTATCCATATAATTCAAGAAGCTTATCCCTCAGTTCTGGTTGCTCTCACAAAAACAGAACTCATGACTTTTTAAAAGCAGTTTTTCCCATTTTCAAAGCTTTTGTACATTTTTTAAGACTATAAGGGACTTATTAGGACTGCTGCTTCAAATTCTCATGAGCTGCAGAAAATGTTTATTTTTGGTGATGAATGCCACCTTGCCGTGACATGCCTTGAGAACTGAGAAGCAGTGTACAGGGAAAGGACCATAGAGGAATTGCATGGATGAAATAGGTAAAAAGTAGGAGAATTTCACAGAGAATGTAGCTGGTTTGTATCCTCTTTCACCAAGAATTTAATCTGAAAGGGCACATAAGATTAGCAGATTTAGCACATAAAAAGCAGATTTTTGTCCCTAATTTTTTTCTTAGTTGCAGGTTGATGCCCAGAAACAAACAACTTACTGAAGCAGCACTGCTAGACAGTGAATGACTGACAGTCTGAGCAACCAGCCTCCTAAGGAGAGCATCTGCACACTGCTTCATAGCAATCCAAATCTGATAATGTATTTATACGGTATAAACTATTTACTTTGCTACATTTTGTTAGACTTCAGTCCTGGAACCTGAGACTGTTTAGGGGAAAAAGCAGGGCAATATCTTATCCTGCAGTTCAGTTCCACTTGATCACATCTTTCTCATAAATAGATGAAGTTTGACCTTGGCTTGGATGCTTATAAAGAAAAGATACAGCACAAAGATGAGCAGAAGCAAGCAGGCAGGAAAAAGCAGCACCTTTTTTTTTTTTTTTTCCCTTTATTAATATAAATTATCTTATTTCAGGTTTTCACACTTCTCTTTCTCTTATTTCCTGCTCTGATGTGTATATAGGCAGGCCCAGATGCCTATTACTCCATAATTTCAAATCAAAATACTGGGCTGAGAGCTAACACTAGCCTGTAGCACTTCTACTGGTAGATTTATAGAAAAAGAATAATTTCTTTTTAGAACAATTATTTTTCCTTATTAATGAATTTTTGATACACTATTAGACTATAAGCAGAGACACTGGATTTATGCACATCATGTAGTTTTTCTCTTTATGCTCCTCATGAATATATTTTTTAATCAGCCTTTAGCTTTAGACTAAGCTGGTATGTAAATATCCATTTACTCCTGCAAAGGTAAGTTTAAAGTCAGGTCCATTCACTCTGGTACAGACTTCTGGCTGAAGAACAAAGCTCAGCTGTTAAAGATAAGATTTCTGCCCACACATGGACTTGCAGATGTGTAAGTGAGAAGCTGAAGGGACGTACCATATTTTGGGTTGGGTGTAGTGAGTTGACCTGAGCAGGTAGTATAAATCCTCACACAGCCGCTCTGTTACCCTGCCCTGCATCAGATGACAAGGAGGAGAATAAGAAGAGGAAAAACATGAAAACTCATGGGTTCAGAGAAAGACAGTTTAATAAGGAGAGAGAAAAAAAAAAAAAAAGAAAGAAAAAAAAAGCTTAAAGTTCCTGAAGGCTTTCTGAAGAAGCTCTAAAGCTGAATACCATTGAGATAATATGATGAACAAAAATACTTCTTATCAAACTGGCACCCCTCCTTCCACTGTGTCATGCACCCCTCAAACCCTATTTGTTGTCACAGCCTCAGGTCCTCTTATGCTCTCAAAGGACATTTTTGCTGGCTTCATCCACAAAGCTTCAGTTCCTGAAATACTGGATGTCCAGGAAATGTGTTCTCAGAAGACATCATAACCCCCTCCTTGAACTGGAGCCTATTTTTCTGAGTATCAGTACATAGAATATGAAGCCTTTTGACACTGTGTTTGCCCCACTATGAATCCGCTGTTCTCTCAGAGAAAGAGCCTAAATTAAGTCATTTAATTGCTCATATATAATACCATTAGTAAGAGTCTTCAGGCTTCTTAGTCAAGATTTTTGTAAAAGACTATGTAGAATGCCTCAAACTCCCTTAGATAACTATTGAATTTGTTTCCTGTTGCAAAGATACTGTAAAGGAAAAAAACATGTCTCTGCATGATTTAAATTTCTGTGAATACAGGCATGGACAGGACTGTGGAGAATTTAGCACACCTTGACTTTTTTTGGAAGAGGTGTATCATGACATATCATAATTATTTGCAAATAGAAAAGTTTAGAAAAGTAATTCAGGTTTGGATACTCTGTGACAGCTTCTTCGGTAAGACTATTAACCTACAAAAATGACTGCTGAACATGACGTCTGGATAATTTTAATTTTACTCTAATCAAATCCTTAAGGAAAGCAAAAGATATAAAGAAAAAGGATTCTAGAGGAAACATGGTTTAATAGTATGCACGTACCTTTTTTTTTCTTGAAGTTTTTAGGTGCTTGTTTGAGTTCTGAGGTTATAAAGCCAAGATATAAATTAGTCTATAGACAATTAAATAATCCTTCTGGGACTAAAAGTGGAAGAATGGTAATAAAGTGACTGTAAGACATTTTTCTAAGGAAATAAAAATGGATTAATGGATCTTCAACAGTTTAAAATTAAGCCCAAGTGAATTGCTATTGTTGGAGTGCGTATGAGGAGTTATGTAGTATTTTCTCATTTTATTAGGATTTAAATAAAAGATGCCAAGCCTTAATGAATTTAAATACTGATGTAATACAGTTTCTGTGAGAAGAAAAGCACTCATTTAATAATCCCTTTGTTTACTTTAACTGAAGAGTCCCACACCAAATGAGAAGAAGAAAATGTCCATATGTCATTTACAAGGCTGCAATGGTGAAGATGGCACTGTGAAGTAACAGAATTCTTGCTCTCCATAAGGAAACTCATTAAAAGCATAACAGTGAGTAGCATAAGGCAATACTAAATTTATAATATATTCTTAGATACAGTGGCATGCTGACTTCTAAGCAATTATTGACCATTAATGCTGATTCATCAAAGGAAAATGGACAATTATATTTTTTATGTTAATGAATAAGTGTAATGTACCTACACACATATCCACTCCTGATTTTTATGGTATTGTTCTAGATGTAATAATCTCAGTCATTATTATCCTATCAAGTGATTATTACACCTAAAAAGGGAGTCAACTGTTTCTGTGAACTGAAAAAATAGGAGATATACTAGTTCCCTAGATCCTCTCATCCCTGATACCTCTACATGCCTTGTCCTTTCATCCACACATTATTTTCATGAGGTCTGAATGTCAGCTGGTGATTCCCCTGCTGTGTGGAACCTCATCTGTTGGAGTCCAACAGACTGTCTAGGTAATATACCACTGTTGATGTTAATTTACAAAGGGAAAAGAAAAGAAAAGTAGTGTTCAACTTAGTGTTCTCCATAAAATTAATTTATCTTTTTTACCATGTTAGATGTCATATTAGAATTTCCATTATATAATCTGAAGATGAGACATTTATCCCATTCAGTGCTTACTTTACCTAGATTTTTGTCTTCTGCTCAGCCCCTTCCTTATTCACACTACAGAAGAGTGTTGATTCTAAGCTCAGGAAGGTATAATTGCAGGACTCTTATTCCCTTATATATCTCTGATTCCCTTGTCTAATTTTTATTTGGGTGATTTTCTTAAATGAGTAGAAGGATTTTTTTCTTCTTAAGACAATAGGAGGTTTCATACTTAAAAACAGAATGAAGGCCTTAAAATACACCTTCACATCTCTAGAAAAGAAAAATACTGTGATGAGTTTATTATTTTCAGTGGGTGTTTTCTGTGGAGCTACAATATATTATGTAGAAACATATTTGTATTGTAGTCCTGTCAATAATTCGTCAAGTATTCATCATCCCTTTCTCAAGTTCTATATTAGACTCAGTAGAAATTATAATTTTTGTTAAGAGAATCTGTGGAAAATGGTACTTTAAATCAATTACTTCCACCCTTCTTATTCTTGTTTTAATGTTTTGATTTTAGTTTGAGTTGCAAATTACCATGAAGCCATAAAAATTTTTAAATTCTTCCCATGTTGCTGTCTCATCTTATATTTTTGCAAGATGTATCAGAGTGCTCTTTAATGCTTATCATTATTGATGAAAATCATAGCTAGAATTTTTTACATTTGTGACCAACAACGAGGACAATTTCAGACACTGAGTATTAGAAAATTATTGAAGCGGTTATTGATTTCTTCATCTCCTCAGAAATTTAGAAATGGCATGTGGCAATGTATACTCAGTGACCAAGTTTCTTGTTGAACAATTAAAGGTTATTGAGGTCTAACAAAAGACCAGTTAGCACCAGTCTCATGTATATCTCATGCTATATCTAGTCTTAGTATGTTGTGTATCACATAGTAACTCAGACTCTTTACTGGAGAGTGTAATGCAGAATACACTGTCAAACCTCCTTTCTCCTACTACCATTTAAAAGGCATGTTCACAAACACTTAAAGAGCTTGCTCAATTATTTCAGGTTTACTAATGATGGGAAAACATTTTGTATTTGTTGAAAGTTAGTCAGGATGAATTCCTTTGTAGTTAAAAATTGCACGGTTGCTGTCTGTTAGCACTGACAATTTAAAGTATTTTTCATCTCAAACACATCCATACATGCATGCCTTTCTCATCCTTGCATGCATTCCTTCAGTCTGCACATCCACCCCTCCATTCAGTTAAATTAATTTTTATGGAAAAGTGTTGCTTGTCTCTTTTGGAGCTGCTGGCTCCGTTTTGCCCAGGCTAGCTCGAGACTGTGACTAGGCAGGAAAACTCCCCTGGGTCCTAGAAACCCGGGGAACAGTGGAGGGGCTTTTTCCCCTTATCACGAGAGAGAGACACCATGTCGATGGCAGAGGAAAGGAGTCAGACATGGAAGAGTGCGAGTCCAATGTCTTTATTCCATCCTTTTCGGACGTCTGCCTCAGCAGCTCCCGCCAAATCATGGCCCAGGCCATGTGGGCCGGGGTTATATACAGGGGAGGGGCGAAAGGAGGGGACAAACCAACACCCAATGATGGATAAGGTGGGAGTGGAACAGGGTTTGAGGGACATTTAAAGAAACCAATGGGAACATAAATGGAGGAACCTCCTCAGCTCCTGCCCTATCACTCGATGTCCTTACCCGAACTCTCCAGAAGCTGGGATGGAACAGCCGAATGACAGACAGGACCCATAGGAGGGGACTGCGACAAGTGTGGGAGGATTGACAGGGAAAAGGGCAGGGACAAACCTCAGGCAATAACATTTTCCAGAAGAGAGGAGTACGGAACAAACCATTATAACATAAAACCCAATACAAAAATGAAATACAATATAAAAACATAACATAAAAACATAAAAAATAACATGCAGCAACAGAATAGTTTCTTTGCTCTGTGGTTAACTGAACCCCATTGTGGGCCTGATATTTCTGGGTCTGAAGAGATTTTAGCCTGCTGGCAGCTGCTAACTTTTTCCTAAGGAAAAATTTCTCTGTTGAGGTTCCTCACTCTCAGGGTCAAATCTTGGCTAGCTCCAGACCCCTGGAGCTAGTGGGTTACCCTGATAATGGATAGAAGGTAAAAAAGAGGTGCCCTTTTTCTTCCTTGGGACTATGGTCCCACAGGTTTATTGTAGTAGTCCCAGTCCAGGAGGAAAAGAAAGTGAAGGAGATTTTCTTCGTGGGGATTTTAAACCCAGGGGGGAAAGAGGTGGGGAGAGGAACCACAACCAATGGGAAACAATTTTGGGGGGGGGCGGGGTGGGGGGGGGGGGGGGGAGCGTAGGGAGGGACCAACCAGGGGATACCAACACCAGAACTTAGAGGGGGTACAGAACATACTATGTGCAAAATATAATAAAACTACTTTTGTGTACAAATATGATAAACCACCCAGTGCAATCTAATAACAAAAATGAACTATTTACTGCACTACAACATTTCTCAAGAAAGGTTCTTCTCAAAACAATCTTGGTAAACAACTACCCTTTCTCGGAACAATCTTTCTCTAGGTAGTGTTTTGCTGTTTCTCTAGTTTAACCAATGGGATTAGAGAGGTATCATTTCTATTCACCAATCATGTTAAGTCTGTATCGGAACACCTTATAAAAGGTAGTAAGAATTAGACAATAAAGCCTTCTATACTTTTTGCTTTCTGAAATATTTGAAGTCTTTCATCTTTCTTTTGTGTCTTATAACAATACCCCATACACCCTCAATGGATATAGGCACAAGAGTATACCATGTGAATTCTTTTTCCTTTTCCTGTGCACTTAATGATTGTAGCAGCTCCATCAATGTTACTAAGCAATGTCATTCAAGAAGAGCAGAACCCTAAAATGAAATGGTTGGTGCTGAGTGTTAAGATATGCGGCCCTGCCATGAAGTTTATCTAGCCAAACAGACTCTGAAAAGCTACAAAACATGACGTGAGAAATTGCTGAACACCATAAATAATACAGTGAGAAGCTGGCAGAAATTACAGCTAGTGCTGTGAGGAATGGCTGGATTGCACAGATGGCTAAGGAGGAGGCATGTGAGAAACAGCCAAGATTTACAGATAATTGTGAATAGTATTGGAACCCTTTGGGGAGGATCACCTAAGTAACCATATTGATAATATGAGGTAAGGCTTAGATGACTAAGCATCAGTACTACCAAATTCATATAAGGATGCAGCAAAACTGAGACCACTGGATTACCCTAATTACCTATCCAATTACATGTACACTCTTTATTTAGGAGCAGACAAGGATGGAGAAAGGAAGGATCAAGGTGGGTGGAAGAGAAGTTCCACTATGAAAAACAAAGAAGAGGGGAGGAGGCTTTTTTGCATGTGAGCAAATGGGTGGTCAGTACAATTATATGACTAAGCCTCACTACTTTGTTTTGTAATGCCACTCTCTTTTCTACGTGTGCATGAGTTGAAAAGTCTAAATGACATCTGCTATAGACTTGGTTGCCTGTGCATGTAAGCTAGTGAACTTGACCCCTCTGTGCGCATGAGTGTGTGTTTGCACACATGCAACTGTGAAATTCACACTCAGTCCTGCTACTGGCTGGACCTGCAAACAGAAGCAGCAACTTTCCTAAATTTCAAATACACAAAATGCTGATAATCAGGAGTTTCTCTTCAAAAGTACATTCTAAATAGGAGCAAAGACAACAGTATAATCACATGCAATGCCATTTCATATGTCCTCTTTTCCATTTTCATTTTTCTAAGGCTGATGGTCATGCAATTTTCCCTTGTGCCTCTACAATTTTGGTCATCTATTTTAATCCTCTGCAAATTTACTACTTCTCTTTGGGGTTTTTGGGAGGAGTGACAAAGGAAGAATCTTTGCTCAACAGATATCTGTGTTGGAGAACTGTCATACCCATGTTTTCCATTTTGTGCTCAATTATTTATCCTTAAGATTACCTTTTTTTTTTTTTTTTTTTTTTTTTTTCTTAAATGTCAGCTGATGCCTTTCAAAATAATGTTGTAGTGTAAGTAACCAAAGGAAGCAAATTAAAAATATTGCCTGTCCCTGATTAGATACCAAACTGGAAGGCAGAAGAAAGCACCCCTGTTTTCTGAAGGACAAAGAGAGTTGAGTCTGATCTGAGGTCAGCCTTTTGGATGTTGCTTTATGGATGAAACTTAGAGGGATTTATGCAGACCTTGTGAAAGCAAAGATGTACTAAGCTGGGTGCTGGCAATGAGATATGTGAATGTATAATCTTTAAGACCTTTTCTTCTGATAAGTCAGACACAGGAGCAGAGACATCCATCACAGCAGCAGAAGGCATAGCTAGACAATGGTTCTTCAAATATCTGTAATGCTTCTATGATAGAAAAAAAAATAAACCACCAAACCTGGAACAAAAGCTTCTACTGCATTTATTCAGATACCTGCTTTATTGTCTCAGGTGAATAATTTCAGAAAATCACATGCCCATGTTGATAGCAACCATTGTGGCAGTACTAAGAAGGAAAGAACAGAAGGGCTGATATAGATCATTGAAGGAGAGCAAATTCTAACCTAGCAATGCAATTATGTTAGTTCAGCTCTTCATTTTCCTGGGATTAATGAAGTTTTCTAATTCAACTGGAATGTGGAACAAACAAAAAAACTATCACAAACAAATTACTTCAGAAATTAAAGAAAATTAATTTCTTTAGAAAACCATAAAAGTTTTAGAATATCAGCTGTGATCCCTTTTTTTCAGGTAAACTCAATCCTTTAGTGTAACTGACTTTTAGCAATATGGGATATATTTTTTTTTAAGTCCTTGCAAGCAACTGAAATAGAAATTTTATCCTGGTGAAGATTTGATTAGCTCTGAGTATTTGCCAGTAAAAATAAAAATGGAAATACCTGAAAACTTTCCCTTGTGAAAGTCTACTTTATATTTTTATTTATTGACCATTATAAACATGATAATATGATAAGAAAGTTTGCTGTAGAACAATATACTTTCTGTATATTTTTATTCTTAATTGGTTATTGCTAACTTTTAAAGTCTGCATGTCAAAACACAAGATTTCCAGACCTTTCTGTTCCAGCTCCCTGGGGGGAAAAAAAAAAAGAAAAAAGCACAAGCTTTTTCTTAGTTCACATATCAAACTATTTCTTACCAAGGATCTTGTTTCAGAATACTAAACTCCATTTTCAATTTTACTGCATAAAGAAAGCTAAATTGACTTTAACTTGCTTTCATAGTCTATGCAGTAACAGCTGTGCAATGCTGGCAGTGATTAGCTTGTATCAGAAGTAGGCAAAATCCACGTTTGACCACTTATCTTCTGCAATACACTGGATCCAGTTCTGAACATGGAAGTAGAACCTACTCTTTCAGTGGATTGAAATAAAAGTCAATTTGGAAATGCTGGGAGAAATACCTATTAGTATGGTAATGTGTGCTCAGATTTTTTAAAACCAGTTCACATAGAGGTATAATAATGTGGAGAGGGTACTATATTCACAGATTGCTTCATAAGATTGTCTCCTAGCTCCAGGGCTCAATTTCAGTTTCTTGCTGAGTCCAAAACACGTGCCAGGCTGAGATAGGCAATTTTCCCCCCAAGCTTTGGCTTACCTTGAGAAGAAAAAAGGCCTGCAGGGAAAAACTGAAGTTTGGCAGGAGGCTCTTGACTATAGATGAATTGGTAGGGTTGATCACAGATAACAAATGCCCCTCAGTGCAGAGGTTTCCATAGAGAGCTTTTTCCTTCTCCCAAGTTCATTCTGCTTCAACATTTGCTGACTAGAACTCACACACTTCAATGAAAAGTCTATAGTTTCCAATGTTTGGCCTGAAAATGATTATTTTTCTGAGTAGTACAGATTCATATCTGTGTGTGTATATAAATATATATGTATATATATCAGAAACTCTGCTGGTAATTTCCTCATAAATTATTTTAAAATTACAAATTTCCAATGTGTATTTCTAGTACTTGACTATTAATTCAACCATATACATCCCTGTAAATAACAGAATCAAGTATTTCCTCCTTGGAGTGTTTCTTGCAAGATTCACTTTCCTAATGCTTTTTACAAAGTGAAAGGCCATCGTCTTAGATAAAAAATTTTCAACCTGCAAGATGCCCCTCCTCCAAACAGAAAATGCAGGATAACATTGTTCCAGTTCAGGCATTTTCCCAATTCATACATCTGTACTAAATTTCACAGAGGCTACCCAAATGCACTTGTCATTTCAATGAAAATTGTTTTTCAACCTCTATAGATACCACCTTACTGAAGTGATGACTACAAACACATATACACAGCCTACCTTCCTGGAAATTCTCTCACTAATGAAGGAAACATAATTTAGTAGAGAGGCGACATCATTCTCTAACCAAAACAACAGCAATGCTGACAGATGTTTGTTTGACATGGATGAATGGAGGTATGTTTTCATCAAGTTAAGGTGAGGAAATCTGTAAGATTCAGATGCTACAGTTAGGAAATGCAACATCAAAGCCCCTATTTTATTGCTGCAGTGTTTGGAGGTAGTAATGGACTGTCTTTTTATACTGAATATGAGGAAGAGACATTTATATTCATTTTCCCTTCACAATATATGTCTAACTCTTCTGATAGTTGAGAATTCTTATTAGCTGAGTCAGCAACATATTAATCCGTTTTCTAATAATTTCCACTGTTTGCTTATACACAAGTCTTCCTCACAAATTATAATTTCTGTCTTTTGGGAGCAATTTCAAAAGACAGTTTTAAAGGTACAAAAATGCAACACAATTCTTCTACTGAAAGATGAGGCATTATATAGAAGAAAAAAAACAAACAGGTAGGCATGTCTTAATGAAAAATATGAATGCATAATTTTCTGCGAACATCTCTTATGGAATTCTGTCACTACCTAAAAAAAAAGGATTTTGTAACAGTATAACTGTTTCTAAACACCTTTTATTTTCCTCAGTAAGAAATACCAAATTCCAAAACATTGCTTCAAGAAAGCATGATGCAAGATAAGTTATTTTTAATTATTTATTTTATTATCCTAATACTTCTACAATAGTGAAATCTTTATGACTCATTCTTAAAAATCCAGGAATCCAATTTGAGAGAAGTTTTCTTCCAGCAAGTCTAGTCTCACAAACTGTTAGACTATTTCCTACAAAAGAATGAATGGCTGATTAATTCTATCAGTAGTTCAGAATCTGTGGAAAACTATGTGCATGCAAATTGCTATTGTTGTTATGAAGCACAGATAACAACTACACAAATATTTAATTCTCAGTATTTCATAATGTGATTTGCACTGCTGTCTTTTATGGCAAGTGTAAAGAGATAACTACTTCGACCAGTTCTTGGAATCCATTTGCAGCAACAAAGCAAAATCTTGTAGATGTTTTTGGCAGGCTTGTAAAGAAGAGCTAAACAATGTTAGCTGACTCTTATTTCCTTTTGCATTATATTGAAGACAGTACTTCAGGGATTTCATCCAGAATTTTAGCTAGAGGCAGTAAACAATATAAGCCACAAAGCATTCTGTTCTAAAAGAGCTTGCTAATTATATTTGTACTGATTAAAATACTATTTTTGAAATAACAACCAGTGACAATACAAACATTCTTGAGCTATTCGTCCATAAAGGACTGTGCAAATCTTCAGATTCTGCTCCAGTTATCAACTAACTGCTGTGTGATTGCCCAGAACAGATTTTCTGTTTGACAAAAATCACAACCAAGCTGTGTCAAGAGAAGGACAAAGGGAGATCTGAAAATGAACAAAGTCTTTAGTGCAAAATTAATGTAGATTTCCAGATTTAACTTTCTGATTCTAATGTCAAACCCTAATCAAAAGAGTCTAGTGCGACTCCATTGTTTTTCTGCATGAATTCTAAATTATAATGACAATAATCTGCTCTAGGCATTGTGCATTTCAGGACGATTACTATACTTCACAGTAGACTAGAGTCACTTGGGTCTGGAGTCTAATATTTTTTTCTATTACCCAAGTTATACTAAAACTGGCCCAAAATGCACTGCTTTTTATGTCTAATTGTATAAGGAATTTGATTCCCAATAGGTGCTATTCAAGCTGATTTAAATTGTCATATATATGCTTGTTGAAGATTTATAGTACTTGTTTATTTACTACCTTAGCTGAGAGAAAAAATAGTTATGGAGATACAAGCCCAGCTGGATATTCTCACTTGAGAATCTTTCAAATTAGTAACTACATTAATTTTCAGATTTGGAAAATAGACGAAGCATGTCTGACTAGATTTTAAAGAGTTTATTAATTATTTTTGCAACAATTTAACATTCTGTTCTCCAAGCAATTTTCTAGTGGATGCCTTTCTTTATGTGCTACATATGAGTAAAAGCTTAAAATATTTAGACAATGGTAATGGATATTTTGTTTATCCTATTATTTCTAATTGAGCTAGAGAAGCTGCAAAAGCCTGGAGTGAACCTGGAGTTAAGTCAGTGGAATGCTTGTTTTTCTCTTGAGACACCTTTATTACTGGAGTAACCGGTAAATTACTTATTACACCGGATTGGCAAATATGGTTCTGGTTTTCTTAATGTCATAGAACAAAAAGCAGTATAATCCCAGATTTATCACTCAGGGGAGTTCTGTACTCAGTAGTCTATTTCTACTTCCTTCCTCTTATTTATCTATCTTCCTTATCTCTAATCTTTCAGATTCTTTTTTTTTTTTTACTCAAAAAATCAAGATTTCTTTTCATCAGTATCGCTATTGTCAGAGACTTCTTGGCAAATCAACAAACTTTGATTCCTTTAGGCCTTCCAAGAGGTGCATGAATCTGTATAACTGTTAGCTGAGCTGTTCAAGACATAAGAGAAGATTTCTGAGGCTCTGAAGGGCCTCACGTCTCCCTCCAGGCTTGGGCAAGCTGGTGCTGCCCATGACTTTCTTCCCCATCCAAATAGAAACGACTTGCAAGGACTGTCTGAGGCAGTTCTCTTCTCTATTGTACATCTTTTCTCCTATTTGTACATGAGGAAATGCATCAGTCTCTGTGTTTTGGGTCTGATTAGCCTGAAATGATGTGGATGTCAGCATGGGTTTCCAAATGCTTTCTTATTCTCTTCCATGAAAGAGGCTTTCAGCATGCTTTTGAGAGTTCATTGTAGTTGGTGGTATAGTACTGGCAAAAATGAGCCTTGTATTTGTGTTTAGAACACAAATATCCCAGTGGCAAAACACTATCTGAGAAAGATGATGTATCAACAGTATCGTATTAGATAACACTTCCTTCTTGTCATTGGATCTTGCAGATTGGTAGATTTATTGAGAACATAAAGAAAGCACTCCATACTACTTTTGACAGCAGCCAAGTACTTCTTAAAAGTAGTCCAAACCAATGCTGTAAGAAGTAAAATTACATATAGTAGATTATAAAATTATATAACTAACAGATAACATGCAATGTTTGTAGAATGGATTAAAAACAATGAGTAATTAATTTTTGAGATGTATTAAAACATGACAAGTAATTTTGAGAACTATTTCAGACATGTTGTGATATAAGAATAATATATAATAAATTTGGTATTGAAGTTTCAGATTTTCTAATTTTTTCTAAAAAACTCCCCAGCATTTGAATTTGACATCTATCTTTTCTGGGATTCTAAAATTCAACTGAAAACTAGGTAATCTAGTTATTTATAATAAATACACTAGAAGCCAACATCACAGAATTCTTAGCAAATCTAGTATATATATAAAACGGAAGTTCCTAATGTAATGCAAAGGGCTGAGGTGCTAAATTTCCACTAAAAAGTTAATCTCTGTTGTTGTTAATATCTTTTTTGTAATGAGGAAATAATCTGCATGACACAAACAGTTGGGTAGAATTTGCTAGGTCGGCTTCAAATTTTGGTTAGATGGAAGGTGAAGGGGTGTTACAAGGAGCAGGATTTTTGTAGGATTTGCAGAGGAGACTGTCTTGTTTTTATTTTTTTTTTTTTTTTATGTAAAGCTGAGCTAATAAGCTGATTAATAGCTAATAGATGATTAACAAACCCTGATTGTGCAGCTGGCTTAATGAGAATAAATTTTAATGGCATCACATACAGAAGTTAGAAATAGGATTAGTCTTAGATTCTAGGACATTTGTTTTTAGAGGTTATGGTTAATATAGTATGCAATCTAAATACATAATTAGACACAAGTTACCTCTTTACCAAAAATTAAAGCAAATGTGTCACAGCCTCGACAGATGAAAATATGTAGGTATATTTTATTTGTTGATAAATTCATCACTTTCTTACATCACTGATTGCAAATATTGTGAAAGAAATTATTAAAAAAATATTTATTCTTCCACAAAAAAATCAGAAATGTCTATTATTTCAAAAACTTTTGCATCGCTGAGCAATAATTTTATTGTGATCAGTGAGCAATGTATTTTGTGTTTGGAGGAAACATACAAATACTTTAATATACTTATTCTGATTTAATCCTGAACCCAGTAAAACATTATTCAAAACTGGACAGCTTATGGAATTATTGAAAGATGAAGAAGGCAAACTCAGTTGTGATAAAGACAAGAGTGTGTTACGATACAGAAGATTCTGCAAGCTTCAACCAAAATGTAGCTTTTTTAGAACAAGAAAAATCCCTAAAATTTTTTCCCCATTCTGGCTATTTTGCTGTTTTTCTCTGCATTTTGGTCAGCAGGACAGATACCACCAATAACTGGGCAAGAAGTGATGGTGCCCTGTTCCCAGTGTCTGACAGGAGTCCAACCCACTCCTGCCAAACTCACAGGCCATTTGCTCCAGCAGTCACTCCCCTTCCCCTACTCACATTAATCTGTCTTGACAGCGTGAACCAGCTACCCCTGTCACTTTACCCACAACACCAGATCCAGGAGGCCCTTCTCCAACCTACACATGAAGACACTGTTTAATTTTGGCCACCATTTTATAGCAGCGAGCTGCCACTTTATTAAACCACATAACCCACAGATTTTCACATTGGTCAGTGATTACCTGATGTCCATTTCTTAAATATATAGTATATCATGTATATTTATATATTAGATATATATATATAGATATATCTAATATTATATTTAATAAATATATCTAATATATAAAATTATATTTATATAAGATAGATAGATAGATAAATAGATAGATAGATAGATAGATAAACATAGGGTCAGATAGTCCTGCCAGACAATCATGGGAGTGCCTGAGGACATGTGTATTTGACAGCATTTAGAAAAGGCCATTAGGCTACAATGTATATGCATATATATAGATATGTGAATATATTAATTTAAACATCAGCATATTTGATGTTTTGAGAAGACATGGTACACAGTACTAAGGATAAGTATTGAGGTGGAATGTGCAAGATCTTTCATAGGATGGGCAAAGTATATGAAGAGATAAGCATGAAGAAATGGAGCAGGTGGAAATAATCAGACCAGTTGACACTAAAATGACATTTGGTCTCTGATGAGACACATTCTTGACCTAAACTTCTGCTGCAACTCAAACATGCAGTATGGGTTACACAACTAGACTGGAAGCAGTTATTTTTATTATTTTCTGCCTGTGTTCTGTATTGAATAAATTTATTTTTATAGCTGAAACACGAACAAGTGACTTTCTTCAGAGGCCTGCAGTATGAATTTTGAAAGGTGGTTAATGGAGGTCTGGTGAAATTCTCTTGAAATAACTGCTCACAGGCACAAACTAGCATATGCATTTGACAGCATTTTCCTTTTGTATTAGTTGAACTCATTTCAGAGCATGCAGAACACTGTGAAAAGATTCAGTTGAAAAAGATGAACATTTTTGACAGATTGAGCATAAGGCAAGTCATCTTGATTATTTCCCCATTCTCAAACCTCTAAAAGAAGCCTTCCATCCCAGAAAATCTAGCATTTACTGAGTTTGAAGTCTCCTTTTCCCTTTCTTCAACCAGAGATTACAGAGATTTTTTTCAGCACCTGGCAACACAGAATGTTAGTATGACCTTGAGGCCCAGGATTTGGGTCCTTTTCCTGTGAAGAAACTTTGGATTTCTTCTATTAGAACCTAAGAAATAAGTATCAATAATGCATTATCCTTCTCTAACATTCCAGGTGACTTTTGCAGGAAAGGAATAAAGCATTCAGAAAAAAAAGAAATCAAAAGAACTTGAGAAAAGTAACATTTTATACATATGCTCTTTGCTTGATTTGTTAATAAGCAGAAGGTTATATAGTTTCTGGAGATTTTATCACATTTGAAAAACAGTATTTCCACATTTCTCAGAAATCTAACCTAGGAAACCACAAAATATTGAGTTGTATTACCTTGGCCTAATAAAACTGCAAATCTGCAAACTGCAGTAAAACGGCGTCTGTGAGAGACAATAGGCTATTGGCAAAAGATCTACATTACACGTAAGGCAGGCAAGAAATAGGTCTGTTCTCATAGATGTATGTGATCATGTGTCTGTATGTGATCATGTGTTTTCTTTCACATGTGCTGCATAATGGAAGTGAACCTAACTGACAGGAGGATGTATCCTTGCTGATAGAGGATGCAGCCTGGTGAAGGATATTAAACTACTGTACTCAGGTTGCATATTTTAATATTCAAAACATAACCATACCCTAAATATTGCTTATCTCTGCTCTCTAATGTATTTCAGTTCGTACTGACTTCATTGGGAGTTGTTAATACAAAGCAGTCTGCAAGATCAAGTGCTCTGAGCACTTCAAATCCATAAATATGTATGATAGCAGGCTATTTTGCACTACAATACAGAAGTTAATTCTCCCCCCTGAAGAAGGCTAATTGTCCAAAAAGACAAATATTTCATCTTTTTACTCTTCCTGATGACTATTTCATCATTATCTAGATCAAACTTTCAAAAAGCAAAGATATACAACATTTTAGGGCTGGAAAATATTTGATAGGATGTGTGTATACACAGAAAGGCTGCCAGCTAAACAAGCATTTCCAAATATAATCCCAAGGTTAAGTTGACTTGGTTATTACTGCAACCCTGCTCTCCAAGTAAAATCAGCCTACAAAAATATTAAATCAATATTTATTTGAATAGGCAGGCAATGAAATAAAAGCATTATTAAGTAGCAATAAGCATGGGTTAGGTTTCACAGTTCATCACAGACCATGACACAGTCAATGCCTGATGAATATTCCTCCTGCCTCTAATTTGTCCATTCAGATTGCACATCCTCAAATGCCCCACTCCTTGATGCTTACACTGGGAGAACCACAAGTTGTGTAAAAATTACAGTATGACCTTCAATCATATTAATATGCCAAAACAGCCAAATCCGTGTTTTTCAACTGACCGGAAAGTCTAGGTTTGCAAGTCTGAGGGCAATGATAGAGGGCAGTGTTCTTCGCAAACACACCTGATATTGGAAGATAGGTGAAACCATGCATGCAAACAGTTCCTCCATTTTCCTGCACATATAAAATCTGCTGTTACTCCCAAAATGTTTCAGCAGATTTCTGCACTGCTTATGCAGCAAACTGATGCATTCCCTAGACAGATTTTATTTTCATTTAACAGGAAGAATTGATTGAGATATATCTTTGGCTATTGGAATTCCACACAGAAAATGTCAGTGATTAAATTAAGTCAGTGTCATACTAGGTTTAGGTTACTAAATGTTATCCTTTTCAATATAGCCATTCTGCTCTAAGACTCCTGGTAAAGATTAGAGAATTATGAATTAAGTGTGCCAGGCACTAGAGTTTTAAGCTGTAGTTCTTTGGATATTAATCCACATGATGGAGGAAACCAAGAGGGTGCACACTCTAGTTCTGTTATTTCCCTGCCGTAGTACACCTGTGATCACTGTGCTTCCAACTGTCTTAGGGAAGACATAAGGATTTCACCAGTTCTCATGAAATGGAGTCATGACAGCAGTACTGACATTAAGGTTAATGCAGGCAACATCTAATGACAGAGCTGGGTAAAGGCCAAAGTATTTTTTTGTCACAGTGGGAGAAGAAGGGCGTTCAAAAATATGGGATCTCAGTAGTCTGTCTTCACAGACTGGAAAATTGAGCAATGATTGGCAAGTATGTACAAATATTTGTGTGGTAAAAATATGGCAAAGTCTATTGGAAAGACCATGGTGATACGCTCATGTTAGCTGTCTTCTGGATTACAGAGGTTATGGAGAAATTATGCATTCAATTATACAGAATGGTGAACTCTGCATTCTTGAAAGTTTTTAAATTTTTCTGTTAATTCTATTGCTTCATTGTCCTACATATGGAGAAAAGAAAAACAAATGTGAGAAAGAAATACTTAGGTTTACAGCGCAAAATCTGGGAGCTGATTTCAAAACTCTGAGCTACATTTTGGGATATTTTAAAAAATAGCAAATGGTATGTGAGTGTTAGAAAGGAAACCAAAGAAGATACAGAACAGATGAAAATTCTGAATGCCAAGAAGCTTATTTGGTAAAATAAGCAATACATAAAGGAATTACTTCCTGTAACAATTCAGCATTAATCTAGGATATTTATCCTAGATATATATTTATATATTGGTTTGGATAGAATCAGAAAGCCAACCAGCCCCAAGTCAATCAGTGTATTAGGTAATCTAGGTTGTGAAAGAAGAATGTTCAGTGGCTTTTATCACAGACCTCTCAGTAATAAGTAGAAAAACAAGCAATCATTTATTTTATAAAATTAAATAAATGAGGGATTTGAACTCCTTAAAGATGACATCACTAATGGGCTGTGCAAATGTGTTGGAATAAAAAAACCCCACCCCTTGACCACGTGGGTATTTCTTATTTGTGTGATAAATATGAATAGAATTGATGTTTACGTTCAGAGGATTTGTTCTCCAAAATACTAGAAAATTAGTAGATCTGTACTGTGCCAGGTAAATATCAAGCACACAGAGCAGAGACATGGAATAGGAAGAGGTATGAGGAAGACTAGGAAAAAAAGTCTGTCCTTAAGAAAGCTTAATATGGATTTTTGTGAAAGATTTATAGGAGAAAATATCTGAAAGAAAATAAAATTACAATTTGTAGGAATAAAAGTTCACTACCCATCAAATAAGACTAACATTTTATTTAGATATAAGACAAAGCTATACTACTAGATTTATTGAACAGATAACAGACAGCAATTTTCACTCTTTTTTCAACATCACACCATCCCTGGATCACACTGATTACTTGATCACACTGATCTTTTGATATGTTATTTAATATATTCTCTTATGAAAGTCTCATTGCTACTCATTAATTTCCAACCTATCTTAACAGTATGTTTTTCTAGCTCAATAGTACTATAACAAGTACATGTTGTATATTTCTTTCTCCTAAAGATTATCACTTGTATTTATTTTATTGCTTATTTCCACTCTTATTTCTAGTCTTCTGTCATCTGTTCTTAGACCCTTCCCTCCTCCATCTATTTAAAAGTGATTTCCATGAGCTTGTGATTTCTTTTCCAGCAAAGGCAAGGGTAGGCTGTTCTTTGCTTAGGGTATTCAGGTGAACAGAATATTGAGAACTGGATAGGAAAGATTTGTCTCTATAACTTCTAGTATTGTTTATGAGATATGTATGGCTTATTAGGAATTTTCAAGAGTAGGTGTTAGGAAGCTGTGCTAAGTTGCTTAGCTGTGACTGGCCACTACATTCACACTGCATGATGTCTGATGTATGATTACAGAACCATGACTATAACAGGAGAAATGAGTATTGTAAATCACTAAGGGTTTAAGTCTGCCACAGAGAAAATTTGACATAGGAAGTGATGGCAGACTGAAAACCTAGTGGGACTTTACTACTACTAGATTAATTCGAAGCAACATGCCTGAAATGATGGGATTTATTTTCTCTCTTCTCATTCATGAAGTATAATTGCACATACTTTCACCAGCCTGTCAATCTTGATTCATTCAGGCACTGCTGTGCTTGTATTGTATGGAAACACACACTCTGTTTTCTGAAGTATTTTACTGCAGTATATAAAATGTACTCACATAAAAACTTGGAATAGCCCCACATAAAATGTTCTTTCTGCAAATATCCATGCAATGCAAAAGATACCTCTCTTGGGGATTAAAAAAAAAAAAAAAAAAAAAAAAAAAAGTCAGAAGAAAAGAAACTAATTTAAACTCAGGCAAACACTCATAGAAATTATTTTGTTGTGTGCAGAACAAGATGGAAGTAGACCCTGTCAACTCTGTTTCACCTAAAGTTTCAAAGCAACTGTCAGGCCTATTGGACAGCAAATGCATCTCTCAACAGCAATACTCAAAAACTTCCAGTAAAATACCATCTTTTTATTGCTTTGTTTACTAATATATAATCTTTTTTTTTCTGACCATTTTTTTCAAGAAGAGCAGTGCTTAATTTTTCAGCTAAGCCAATTCACATCCAGTAATAAACACAACAATTCTTTGCACAATGTCAAAACTACAAGTATTTCAGTCCTTCACAGATTGGCAGGCATGCTAAAGTACCTAATTCTTTTTGCAGTGTATAGCAAAGAAGTTATATTTGCAGAAAGGAATTGCTATTGTGTTCCCAAATGATGAGAACAATTTGTCTCTACATATTAATGGCCAAGAATTTTATGCCATTACTCAAAATAAGTTACATTCTGCTGTTAGGTTATTGAAATACGACATCTTTTTGTGGGCAAAAATATCTTACAATGGCCCTTTCTCAGACATAATCTATAGGGCAAGCATTTGTAATTTCAAGAATGTCAGTAAATGTAGTGGTTTTGGTTTTATAACTAAAATGATGCTGAAACTTGATTGAAGTTTAACAATCAGAGTGAACACCTTACCAAGCCAACTTTTTTAACATCATGGAACTCTGTGTAATTCTGAAAATTCAGTTCCCAAGTTAAAATTTAATACCAAAGAATTTCATTAGGACCACAAAGTGAACTGGAAAATTAACAAGCATCAAACATAGATTTTATTGAAGCATGACTAATATATTCTTTGCAAGCTGCTTAAAGTGTTATTTCCTTATTCAGGGCTATATTTCTGTCAAACATGCTGCGATCATTTGGAAACAAGCAGTGTTTTTAGTATTTTTTTCTCTAAACTATTTAAAAATCAATTATATTTTTCCCTGAAGAAACAAATCTCAGAAGGTCTTTTCTTCATGATAGATTTTTTTCAAGGATTCTGCAGAAGCTCTAATGGTCTGCAGTAATATTTTGACAATTCAAAACCAGCATAACTTTTGATATATTTGTAATTTCTTTGACTGCAGGACAACCAAGCAGCTAAAATTCAAAATTCATATTATCTGTTATTAAGAAATAAATAACTTTATAATTTCTCATTACATGTCTGTCACAGTGTCCAGTTCGCGCTGACCCGTGCGGCCACAGGTTAGCTCAGGGTCTCACTGTGGCAACGTGGTAAGGTCGGTGTGGCAGGGAAAGCGCGCCGCTTCCTCCCTGTGGGAACTTGGATCCCACCGCCAGCAACGGGCACGCAGATGACGTAAACGACCCCGGCAGCTAATGAAAGGCGGACTCTCCCGAGCAGGATGTAACGTAGGTTTATTGAGGCAGAGGAAGCGCGGGGCTCTGCACTCTGTAACCTGCTGCCCAGGAGAGACCCTGAGGCCAGGCGCACGGCAGTTTTTAAGGGGGGGTGGAAACGGGGGTGGCGACAACCGGTCAGCCAGTCACAGGGATCGGGGGGTTAACCGGGGGTGTGAACCATGGAACTGGGGACCAAATGATGGGAGGAGGTCTCCCGGGCCCCAGCCTAACACTCGACGCCCCTCCTGGAGTTGTCTAGAAGCCAGGGAAGGGTCTCTGAGTGACAGACAGGGCAACCACGAGGAGAGAGGGGGGGATTGACAGCGACAGGTGCAGGGAAGGGATGAATGACAGAAAACGTCTGATTATACAGTAGACAAAACAACCTAACTCATAAGGGAAAACCAATGCAGAGCACAGGGGTATACAGTGGACTCAACCATTATAAAAATAACTTAAAAATCTTACAAAAATAACTTAATAACTTAATAAAAACAATTCTCACACCACCACACATGTCCCAGGAACTTCCTCCCTATCTTAACAGTTTGCCTGATTGTTGTATTTCTTTATCGAGACCCAGATGACCGTCGATGACAAAAGCAAAGAGCCTGCTCCCTCACCGGGGGGATATTACGGCTTTATTCTGGAGTCCTGCTCCTGCCGGCTGGAGCTCTTTCCCCATCCACCCCGGTGCCCGAGAGAGAGCCTGGCTCCACGCGTCCCAGGGCCTCTTCCCCAGGGGACGGGCCCAGAGGCAGGGACAAGCCACTGCCCAGTCAGGGATAAGGTGGGAGTGGAACAGAGTTTGGTTACATTCAGTGTGGGAGATGGGCACTGCTGAGTGGGGACAGACCATGTGATACAGATTCCAAGGGGATACAACAGAAAACATTACAAACCCCAATATAAAAATGGAACACAATATAAACCAAATTAATGCGCTACAACACCTGATGAATGAAATTTTTATGTAGCCAGATGACCAGAGCTTTCCTTGCATTAACTCCAGTAGTATTAAAATCAGCAAATTACTCAGTGGAAAACATTCTCACTAAAAGGTCAGGATAAGGGTGCTGCCCTCATTTCTCCCTTCTAATTACAACCTCTTAAAACTGGGCCATTATGTGTCAGAAAACATGGAGGGGAAGGGGTTTTTGTGACAGCGCTGGAGGGAGAAGGAACATATGCACTGCAGTCAGTAGAATTTCTGGCATTGACAGCTCCAGCATGAGACAAACTTACTGTACCTACCTGCCGGCCAATTGAATTACCCTGCATAAAGAGTTTTCCTGGTAGTGTTGGAGAACTTTTTATTGAGTCAGCTTTGTTTTGTCCCTCAGTGCACATCTTCCTCTACCTTTCCCAAATCTTCCCAGGGCTACACTGCTGTATGTTTATTTTGCAATTTCAGTATGAATACGTTCATGATATAGGGGACGGAATTTGGCATGAGGAAGGAGTGGTTCATCCTGTTTAGTAGGACAGAGAACATTCTCAGTGTCTAAGTGCAATGGCTACATAGTTAGGTGATTCACCTTTCTGTTTAGCTCACAGAGAAAGGATTTCTCTCTTCATCTATCTTTTCATCTATCTTTCTCTATTTCTACTGCATTTAAAAAATCAGATAAATACTAGGGAAAAAAGTCAAAACTGTCAAGCTGAATAAATTGCAAGAAGAGAAAAAAAAAATCTGAGGGTTCAAATTTCTTCTAAAACTCCTCTTAATGTGTAAGATTTCAAAGATAATACTGAACTGTGTGATGGGATTTATTTTCTAAGAATGTATTTAATTTCTAGGACTCTAGGTAAGAGTGTTTTGATCATAAATTCAAAGAGCATATATACATATATTCATATTGTATCTTAGCTGGTCCTCTTAATAGCAGCATAATTACCTATAAATGTAGTTTATACATATTTCATAGCAAACAGAAGTTAAGAGACCTGAGCCCTACTTCAGGCTCTTCTGGTGAGCAGCTTTAAATCTCTGGGGTAACTTTTAGATGTTACTGTGCACTCTGTGGGATGATGATTACACAGGACCTTTCTGTTTCCAGCGTCCAGGAAGCAATGTGTATTTTTTATAATTTAAACAGAATTATTTGCTCCAAATATGCATTTTATCTCACTCAACAAAGAGATTGAGGCTTTGTTCCTAAACACACTAAGATGACCTCTTAATTATATACAGATAATAACACAGTTGGACATGCCTAACTCTTCAGATAATCCAATAATGATTTCTGGTCTGTAACTAAAGAAAAAAAAAAAAAAAAATTGAGATGCATCCTCCATTCTATATAATGGAAAAAAGCACACAATTCACAACTAAACCTAAAAAACATTGTATAGTTTTATCAAATGAAGTAAAAAATATGCAGGAAGAAAGAATACAGTTTTAGAGATACAGAGCAGAAAGTTCTAGGAGAGCATTGACTTGGACAAGAAATTAGTGAGCATAGTTAATTATTGTCCCAAATAAAAGCTTATAGTGCTATGTTGTGGCAAAAAATACTATTGAGGTCTTTGAAGATACAGAAAAGGAATATCCAGCAAAAGCCAGAGAGGAACTTGCTACTTTGTATCACAGGATGGTTGAATTTTGTGTCTTCATTTATAGGAGAGAGCAACTAGTAAACTTAGCTTTCTGTGGTAGGTTGTGTTCTACAAAGCATATGTTCAGGACCTCAGAGGGTGAAAAGGTCAATACCTGAATCCAAACCATTGGGTTGTTTCATCTCTTCTGGCTTGGTAATCTCTCCTGACTTAACTCTAGTAGTTATGTTTCCCATACATTTACCCATCTTTACAAGAGAGGAAAGAATTAAAATAATTAAAGGACTTAAAGGTCACAAAGCTGAAGAAGAAAAAAAGTAGAGAGAGCAGGAAAAAAAAAAAAAAATTTTGCAGAATTAAAATTTAGGAAAAAAAGGAAGAAAACAAAATACCTTCAGCTTATAAAAGGACTGGTGAAAATAATGCAGATTCCATAGGTAAATGCTGTTTTGTAAAGAACAACACTTTGGTGCACTTGGAAAAGATTTTTTTTGTAGTTGCAATGCAAATTTTGTTCCAAAAGCCAAGCTTACATCACTTTGCAGTTCACATTAGAGAGTACCACAAAGTAAATGAATTATCAAGAGCCTAATGTTTAGTAGCATGGAGTCTCCAAAATGGTGACTGAAGGCACTGTGATCTGAGGTTCTCATTCTCTCCAGACTGCAAGGGCTACTTTCATCCTTATTATCTTCATATAACTGAACCAGACCCAACCATCATAATCAGCTACTACTGACTCAATTGATTTTGGGGAAACAGGGTCTGTACAATATAATTACATTTAAATTACTGTATTACTACAGCAATGAACAAATGTTTGGCTTGAAGTAATTATACATTCATATGTACAAAACTAAATCCATATTAACACAAATCACCTACTGTGGCAGTCATGCATGCACAAACTGTGGGGAAATCCTCACTACAGTTCAAACAGAAAATAGTTCAGTAATATAAGAAGAAATAGAAATAAGTAGAAATATAAAAGAAACTTTTACCCAGCTTATGGCCCTCAACTGCTATGACATTTTAAAATTTTATATAGGAGACCATGCTAGCCAGTTGTGGACAACAGTTTCTGTTTGTTTTAAATTGATGTATAACCTATAATGTTCCAATATTGTACTTTAAATATCTGCTTAAGAATTTATGTTTTCCAAATTTCTCATCTCCCATGACTTTCAGAAATATCAACAACCGATTTTGAGTTGTGGAAGAATAAAGTGAAATAACATCTTAAAGGATGTGGTGGGGGGGGGTGTTCTGGTTTTGGGTTTCTTTGGGTTTTTTTTTCTTGATTGTATGTTTTGTTTTTCTTGAGTAACTAAAAACCACCCCAAATGGGGTTAGCATTCCACAAGAACCCATCTGGCTAGGAATGCTTCTTCCCCTTACATCCTCTTCCCTGCATCACAAGCAGCCTGGATAAAAACAACAACAACAACCCCCCCAAAAAGCAACAAAAACAAAACCACAAACAAACAACTAAAATCAGGGATTTGGGCAAACAAATTCCAAACAGTTTTGATATTGTGGAATTTTGTCATCACTTAAATATTCATGAACTTTGCTGCAGATACTTAAGAGCTATTGACTGGATTTCAATGTTGGGAACATTAAAAACAGCAAAAATGAAGTTATGGACAAGACCACAATGTGAGATGTCCCTGATTTAACAAGTTTGTGTTATTAGTCAAAAGAAGCAATGACTTTGTATGTTTCTCTTCTCTATCATAGGAAGAGTCCCTATGTTCCTGAAACAGTGACTTAGAGGTGATGCCAGGCAGTAATATGAAAGTAAAGGATGGTAGCAGTTTTAAATGTGAGTTTCTCTGCTACTGTATATTATCAAAATACATTGCAATTTTATGCAGCATGAGGGATCTCAAAACTGGGTAGCTGAATGATGAGTATCCACTCACGGAAGCCAAGAAAAAAGATTGTGTAAGTCGTAATGGAAGTTTGAATTACTTTATGCTATCTTCTGCATCACTGAGCAAGATGTTCAGAATTTGTACAGTGGTGGAATCAAAAGAGAGAACATAACTCAGATAAATCTTTTGATCAGCTACTGCAAATGACTTGAGAATTCTCTTCTGGGATTAAAATTCAGCCCAGGGAAAGCTTGCTTTTTTGGTGGATTTATTAAGGAATTTGGGAAAATTACTCATTCTCTCTTCACAATCTGTGTGGGGTTGCTGCTAATCTTGGCGTGTTGTTGAGACAATTTGCATCTGAATTTGCATTTGAAGCACAAAGAAAAAATCCTTCAGAAAGCCTGTCTAAACAAATAGTATAGGAGGGAAATAGCATTCTCAGAATAACTGAAGATGTCTAATTTTAACAAATCCTGAATCATGTAATATTTTTGACAAACATTGAAAAACATGCAGATATATATACTTACACAGATATATATGCATAGATTCTGTATTGTTTCATTAAATACTTGAGTGTTTATATTAATTACAGTATGCACATATACCATTATACATATACTATTTGATTTTTTTATTACTGGTATTTTAATATCGTTCAAACTTTTTTTGTTCCTGTGTGCAAGTTTTATTCCCTCTAACATCTCTTGTGACACAGTCTACCCTGCAAGATACAGATATTACTTGCTGCCTGACAGATGTATTTGGACACTTTTGTAGTCATATCAGTGTCAATGCTAAACTTAAAGTGTTTCATGGGAACTGAATTTGTTATGAACTTTCAATAAGTGAGCCATAAAATTACTCTCTATCCTAAATCCTTTTAAAGTGCTTGGTTTTATTTATTTATCTATTTGTTAAATCACAAATATCATAAAAGTGCAGAGTAAATTAATTACTTTTCCTATGAGAAGCTTACCTCTTGGATTCTTGACTTGTGTTTCTCTAAATGCACAATTAGACTATTACATTCATGCAGGATTTTTCATCTGCGTTATTTATAAGAAACACAGTTAAGTTATAAAATCTATGAGCTATATTAAAAAAAAACCTGATACACATTATAAGGAAAAGCAAATAGAATCATCTAGGAGAATGAGAGGGGCTTTTTTTCTCCAGCTTTTTCTTGTAATTTGATTTTGGGATAAAGTGATTTAGAAGCACTGTGGCAGAGTATTAGAGTTTAAAAGGCTGTAGAAATAATGCAGGAGACAGAATATAGGCAAGCACAACATGATCACATAGCAACCAAGCCTGATTTGATTTCATAAAGCTGAACATAATATGAAGAGAGGGTATATAAAACATATTTTACAAAATACTAATGTTAGAGATAATTACAGTTGAAGCTAAAATAAAACACATCTTCAAAAGTTTTGGAGGGAAAAAATGCTGAACCCAGATGTCATAAAATGAATCTTAATGTCTTTCTTCCCCATCCAAAACACGAAGTGGATATGTCCTTAGTATTGCCAGTTAAAGCTGAAAGCATTTCTCATTCTGCGTGCCTGGAGAGCACATATGATTGAATCTCTAATAACCAAAGACAACTATCCCTATGCAAAGAGTCAGACACGTTAGTGAATAGAAACAGTCAATATGTGCATCCTCCCTGTCTCTGGTCATGGATTTAAAGACTCTGGCATCCTTATTTAAAATACATTTGTCCAACATGATGCATTTTCTGCTGATGTATAGTCCTCATTAAAGTACAGATTGACTTGGTTATACTTGGTTAGAAAAAGCTTGAAGTTTTGCCTCATACATATTTGCAAGCCAATTGTTACATCCTGACTGTTCTAGGACCTTCAGAATAGATGCTCTCAACAAAATAAGAGAGAAGCACTCATAGCTCTGGATATGGATTCTGCTCCTGTTCATATATTCTTATTTAACCTGCTGTTTTTCAGTTTAATTCCCAGAACTACTGTGCCTGGATAGTAGTGATTCCCAGAAACATATTTCAAGACAAGGCAAATCAATGACTTGATGGCTGAAATCTAATTTCTGGTAGCTGAGTGTAGTATAGGACCAGAGCCACACAACTGAGAATGATAATGCAATACAAAAAAAATTAAGGGCTGGTGGAGGGGGAGACTATGTGTCCCGACAACACTTGGTAGCATAAATAGCAAAATTAAACATGAATTCGTCTTTCCAGATTAAAACTTCCTTATTCTAGAGTCTGCATTTTGGATAAGTGAAATCCCATTTATTCCAATAAAAAATTCTAAATTTCTTTTTCAGCTCTTATGCTCATGAGTTTCAATATTAAACTTAGACAAATATTATCTAAGGGTATGAGAACACTATATCTTTTCTGAGACTACTTTAAAAAATTATATATTTTCAATCAGTCTGTACTATAATGTATCCTAAAAAAGCCCATTTTATGTTAACAGTATAGTAGTAGTCTTCCTACTACTTTTCTAACAGGATGGTAACTATTTATGTTTAATCAGAAAACTTATCTGTGACTAACTTCTATAAATGCTTTTTTTTCCGCCCAAAAGAAACCCACAAGCCTTTCTTTTCCCTTAAATAATGTTATTCTGGGATGAAAACAGATACTTCAGCCATCCAAATTTTAGTAAAATTAATTATCTTAAATCATTAAAACAAATGAACTGAGTAAACCTCATTATTTGTTTTCAAATTGATCTATGAATAGCTTGCACAGTACTGATTTTACAAAAAAGGTGATATATCTTGAAAAGCAATTGTAAAGATTAAAAACTTTTCTGGGATTAGTGCACTGTTTAAAAGGGATTAACTAGAATCTTCAAAAGCATTCAATAACCTTGGTTCATTTAATATCATTACAATTATATCTTTATTCAGGCTTATCACATTTTATATTTCACAATAACTCTTGATCTCCTATCTTAACATCATACAATAGATTTTATTTTGTAAACATGTTCATTGTCTTTATGAGAAAAGGCATCATAATGACATGATTAAAAACTATCAATTTTTATCTCATTAAATAATATTTTCTGATTTTGAAATATAATTCATCTGTAGCATTAAGGAATCACTTGTAGAGTGTGTTTGTAAGCAAGTTTGAAACTCTGTTTAGCTATATTTTTAGGGATATTTTCCAGCATTGTGCAGTTTAGGACTTTTCTAGAGATTGATTTTTCTGCATTTCTCTTTATTTTTTTCTTTATCTTCAAAATAGGCTGCTAGCAGAGCACTGCATAGTGATAGTTCACCAGGCCTAGAAGTCACTTCAGGCATACTTTAACACAACAGGTACACCTTGATACTGCCAGAGAAATATCTGTGAAATGTTTGTGTGCTACGTGTGTTTGAGGGGTGAAGAATAAGATTTTACCTGTTTTTTCACAGATGATAAAGAATGTGGCATTGTGAAGCATTCCCTAAATGATAAGCAGAAACCCTTGAATTCCAGGTGCTAAACAGTGTGCAAAGAATTATTATTATTTGCTATTATACCAGAAAAAGCCAATAGTACAAAAAATTTCAGAATGGAGTGAGTAAAAATTTGTGACTGAGTCCCAAAAAGCAGGTAAAGTATTCAGGCATTCTATAGGAAACATGCCAGGTGCTATTCTGACTGATTTGTAGGAAGTAATAATCCCTTCCATTAAATCTCTGGGAGTAGTCAAAAATCAGAAGACCAAAAAACAAACATTTGAGCATTCAGGAAAGAAAATATTCTTCATGCAGTAATACCAAGGAATTTTTTCTTTCCAGAAGATTTATCTCCATGCCACCCTTACAAAGATCAGTATAGATGCTACAGGAATGATCCCTTAAGTGTTTACTGCAATGAAGACAAGAAGGAATCAGATTACTACGTAGTCACCATTGCTACTCCTACTCATAGTAACTACAATGATATTATTAGTGCTATTTGTAAAAGGATGGTCCTCAGAGAACCAAGTGTGAGGGCCAAGATGTTCTACAAAATGACCAAAAGATCTGTTCAAAACACATTCCAGAGTCATAAAATTATGATTTAAAATAACAATTTAATGTAACTGCATTGATTTTTGAAACAGCAACATTTCAGAAACTCCTTTCCTGGCTCTCCAAATGAATGATAGTAAAAGCAAGTACTGACTTTTATACCTGAGGGATTAACAGAAGTATTTAAACCTATTTACAATGTATCATTTTAACAAGAACTATAAGAAGAAATATTTTTCTCCACTTTGATCCGTATAGATCAGTTCCTTTACTTGCATACATATAGGCTCAATAATTAATATATTTAGCTAAAGGAATTGCTTTTGAAATTACTATTTGTGGCCCAGAATTTTGTGAATAGTGATCTCAGTGCTTGTAAAAAAACCCTTATAAAATCCAAGGAAAATTTAATAAAATTAAATTCAAAAATTTAAAATTAAATTTTATAAATTTAAACATACTCAGCATTAACCTAGAAAGATATTAATCTTTCTACAAAGTCCACATTTTAAATATTTATATGAAAAAGTCTGATTACTAATCATCACCACTGCTAAAATGCTACTGTCTTCTATTACATTCAATATTTTGAAAATATTACTGAACAGACTATATTGTTTGAAATTTGAGGTCTTCAAAAACAGTATGCAAAATGAACAGTTGTCAGTACTTGACCTGCTACCTGGATGACAGCATTTGTTTTAAAGGAATTAGTCCTTCATGGTATGAATCTGTTAGAAAAGGAGAGTCTTCATCCAGAATAATTATATACTCAGAGCTTCCTCCTGGTATTTCTTGGATGAAGACTTTCTATCAGATAAATTGATGAGATGAAGACAAAGTAAAGTAATAATCAGTGACTTAGTACAGAAAAGTTAGAGAGAATTTTCCTAGTGTCAGTGTGCCATCTTACACTTTGATCCAGTGCGAGATCTTGGTATTTAATTCAGCTGCTCTTTGTCCTGCCACAACCTATTACCAACACCATTTGTACTGCAACCTCATAGAAATGTATTTGGTTCCCCTTGAGTAGCCATTCACAACCTTTGATTTCACACTCTATCAGCTTTAGGTCAAATATATTTCCCTGAGTATGAGGCTGCTGTTTTGATAGATAACTCCTGCCTTGGAAACTCTTCGTTCCTGAATCAAAGCCTGACAGCTGGGTTTGGGCCAGTTCCTTTTTGCTGTATATATATTACTGGAAGAAATTCAGGGTCACTTGTCAAACTACTTACTGTTCCTTAAGGTAAAAAAGTGGCTGGCCACCAGATTTCTGCTGTAAAGAGATTGTTTAAAGTCATTCAATAGTGATGTTAGGGAGAATGCACTGAACAGATGTTGTGTTGGATGTTTGTTACAGAGTAAAACTAAAGATAAAAGTAGGAGTTTCTTTCCAATAGAAAAAATGCAACCATACATATGAACATTGACATGAATGTCTGCCAAGTATAGGTTCTCAGTGCTAAGCTCCCATGTTTTAAGTGTCAGCTAAAGAAAAGCAATCTCCTCATGTGACCTAGTATTTATCTACTTGGAAAACTGATAAGAGGAAAACATAGTTCAAGGCTTAAATCCAGTTTTGAGTCCCTAAGACCAAAAATATGTGGACAGGTTGGTGCAGAATAAAAGGTTTCATCCAAGATCAAGGAGACATGAACTCTAAGAGAAGAATAAATAGACTGTAATTGTTCTGAGAGAGAAACAAAAAATTAAGAGGGAACATGATTACCTCTCATTTACCTCAAATGCATGAAAGTTTTCTGCAAAGAGGAAGGAAACTGTGAAGCTGAAGAACAGGTTGCTTGGGAAGTCTTCTGATCTGCAGTGAAGGCGTCATGAGTTGGAATGTAACAAGAAGCCCTACACCATGTTGGAGGGAGGAGCAAAGCACATTGCTCAAGTGTTCAAGGGGAAGGTGCCTCACGCCCGGGGTCAAATCTTGGCTAGCTCCAGACCCCGGTGTGTTACCCTGATAATGGACTCAAGGTAAAAGACAGAGTTGCTCTTTTTCTTCCTCAGGACCATGGTCCCACAGCTTTATTGTAGAACCCAAACTCCAGGAGGAACAGAAAGAGGGAGAAACTCTCATGGTGGGGATTTTTAAATCGGGGGAAAGGGACAGGGAGAGGAACCACAACCAATGGGAAACAACCTGGAGGGGGAGGGTGGGGGGGGACATAGGGAGGGACCAACTAGAGGATACCAACACCAGAAACCAGAGGGGGTAAAGAACATACCATGTGCAAAATATAATAAAACTATTTTCGTGTGCAAATATGGCAAACTACACAGTGCAATGTAATAACAAAAATTAACAATTTAGTGCACTACAACAGAAGGCCTTGTACTGTGGTGTACTGGTACTGGTTACTGCAGTTCCTCAAGAGAAGAGGCAGAGAGCAGTTTGTCTGATACACAGATGTATCACAAAGCGTCAGCCTGTCATTTGTTTTCTGTTGTCTCAGAAGGAAAGGACCCAGCAATTTCTGTCATGGTGGAAAAGTATCCAAAAGAAACTGTATCCACCATGCAGCAAGCATAAGAAAAGGCAAGTAAAAGGGTTACAAACTTCAAACCCCTGGACCATTGCTAACAAAGTGCTCGCAAACATTTGTCATCAACAACACTTCAGTAGTGATCATGCTTTGAGCAGGGTATTTTCATAAACAAACTTTGGAGGACCCTGCCAAAATTGGGACATAGTGTTCATTAGGTCACACAAAAGAGAAGGTTCATAAGCATGACTGATCTTTTTATGAGATGCATTAATCTAATAAAATGGGAACAGAGAGTATAAGAGATCAAGGTGAAAAGTTTATGGATGCTGAAGGTTCTTATATATCGTACCTTAGAACCCTCCCCACACCTGCCATCTGGAACAAAGCTGCCTTTGTAAAAGTTTATTTTTGATGCCTCAGTCCATACATTTTCATTTTGACCCTTACAAAAGGGATGAAAGTATGACCTAGAGCCCAGATGTTAATGCTCTTAGGAAGCTGGTTAATCCTTTGTAGATGAGACCTGCACCTGTCAACATGACCTTTAAAACATCCATATGCTACAGTCCTGAGTAAATTTAACCATTATCTAGAAAGGCAGAAAGATTTTTATGCAGTCACCCAATCTTATTATTTGAGTTCATTTAATGACTTTTTTTTAATCTTGCATTCAAAATACAAATCATATTTTAATACCAAGATTTGACTTCCAGATATTACTAATGGTAAGAACTTCAATGGTAATCTGAACCCAGTTCATGGCAAATCAAGAATATATATTGAAGAGGACCATGACGCTCTAGTTTTCTTACATATGAAGTGTTGAATGCCTGAGGAAAACATATCCTCAATATTATGCAGATTTGTCAAAAATTCAGTGGTAGTGAGCAACACTGTCAACAGTTTCATATGCTGGTTTTATAATTACTTTATTTCACACAAGTTTTCCTTATTTTCTTTGGTCTGGCTCAGATGGAGTTAACTTTTCCCACAGCAGACCTCATAGTAATGGATCTATATATCTTTGTATCTGTAGCTAGAATGGTGTTGATGACACACCTATGTTTTGACTACTACTGAGCAGCACTCCTAAGCTTAGAGGAAGTCTCTTCAAATCACCTCCCCACCCTTCCACAAAAAAAAAAAAAAAAAAAAAAAAAAAAAAAAAAAAAAAAAGGAAAAAAAAAAAAAAAAAAAAAAAAAATATAAAAAAAAAAAGCTGTTGCGGAACAAGAGTTTGGGATGGGCCTTAGCCCGGACAGAGGATCCAAACTCACCAAAGGGATGTCAACCCATGCCATTTTCTTAGCAATAAAAAGTAGGAAAAATAAGAAAGAGGGCATTTCTAACTAAGTAATTTGTCTTTTGAAGAAACCACAATGTCTATCGAGGACCTACTTCACAGAAAATGGCTGGACCTCACCAGTTTATGGGAAGTAGGGTATAAATGTCTGTGTTCTCCTTTGCTTCCATGTGAGGCCTTTGCTTTGTTGAATTAATCTGCTTTTATCTCAGACTAAGAGTTTTTCTATCTTATTTTCTTCCCCTGTTCTGCTGAGGGAACAGGGAGTGGTTTGATGAGCCAGGTGATCAGCACACTACAGTCTTTTTTTGGCACCCAATGTGGAACTTTCAAGAAATTTGAAATAAGGACAGAAATTGAGAGAAGTAATGGGCAAGATATGGATTGAAGATTGTAGGGAATTTTTGTTGTTCTAACTGTAGCGAAGGGATGATTTAGGAATAAATTACCCACCTTTTTCAGTGTTGTGTTGAAGTTATTTTGATTTTTGTGGGGGGATTTTATTTTTTTTTTTTTAATTTAGGCGAAGTTTATAAAGATTGAAGACTGCGCTATGAATATATTTGAATGATAATTCCTAAATGTGTGATTCACAATGGCAAAGAATGGAATGTGTTTGTTTTATGTGGAAAGGTTTTGGTAGTAGAAAATGCTTCAAGGCTTCTGGAAGAAGACATAAGAAGCTGCCCCAAGATATACAGAGCAACTTCCAGCCAGCTCTGACATTTCTGTGTAGATTACTGCAATCAGCATTTTGAATGCATTCCATTTTGGATTGACTTTTCCATCCATTCAAGATATGGGAATTATATCACCATGGTAGGAGAGAGCAATGGATGGGATGTTGAACTTTGGGAATGAAGCTTCAGAAGTGACAGCTCTGCTTAGTACCTCCAAAAAAAACATACTGAAGATTTACTCCTTGAGCAATTAAGATTTTTTCTCAGGAATTCTTGACCCATGAATTTCTGGAAGTAACAAAGTAATGCTGGTCAAAAAGAGTCTTTGATTCAACATCTAGAGCCATTTCTCTTCTGTCTTATATCATCTCAGTCTTCAAAGAGGAAGATGTGAGCATCAGAACCACATCACATTGCCATTAAAAAGGAGAAATATAGAAGACATCTCTTTCCTTACTCCAATTTTTTTGGCCTTAGCCAGGACTCTATTAGTACACATATTAAGGCTGGAATAATAAAGCATTTTCAGTGCAGGCACAGTTGGTGCCATTCTGTCATACACGTGTCCAAGATGAGAATGTTGTATTGCATTTGTGTTATCTTTTAATGGAAATGACACACAACTGAAATGTCACTGTGTGTGTTTTTCTCCTTGATTGAAAAATGTCAAAAGAGACACACAAAACATAATTTTCCCTTGGGATAGGGTTCTAATTACTAGTTATTAGTAATTAGGTATTTTTTAAGGTAAAAATATGTTGCATTTCTGTAACTGAACCATTTAATATTGAAATGGTCAGATGCCTTTTTCCACATCACTCTTTGAAGGGGAATTTCATTTTAGTAGATGTAGTGCTTTTCACAGGTTATATATGGATGCTTATAAATGAAATGACAGAGCCATTAAGGAGCAAAAATTGTTATCCATCAGATATAAAGTTCATTACAGTAACAATTTTTTAAAATACTACTTCTAACCTCGGGGTCACAGCACCAAGCCTGTCAGAGTTCAAGAAGCATTTGGGCAACATGCTCAGGCATATGGTGTCGTTCTTGGGACTGTCTGGTGCAGGATCAAGGGCTAGGTTCTGATGCTCCTTGTGGGTCCCTTCCAATTAATGATATTCTATGATTCTGAATCTAACTTTTCTTATTTTACAGTGCAGTATTGCCATGAAAATGAAACACACTGAATTTCTTTCTAATGAATATTTCAGATAATGGGATATTCTATCTGAATTATCTGGATATTAAAATAGATGCACAAGAACATATTAAAAGGATCAATGCTCAGCTTTTGGTCACGTGAAATACCCATCATACTGTTAAATACAGACATGTGCTCTACATAGTAGCTTTGGAATTTTTCTGAAGAGAAAGCCTTCCCCAAAATTATGGACAGATTGTATTCAAATGAACTTGTGCTGAAACATTAGTTTGGACAAAATATTTTAGTTATTTATTGGAGAACTACTTTCAAATTACATAGCATGAATCAGCCAACTTCTCTCACTGTTCACCAAAAATTTTAAAAATAGCTAGCCTGACCTTAAAATATTTTTCCCATGTCCATAAGAAAAAGTACTAGAAATAATTTGATTTTGTTTAGACTACCATATTTCTTAATACAAAGAAAAAAATTTTTCTGGATTTCCATTTTCTTTAGTCTATTTCATGTTTAAAAGTTCACATTGATTAAACTAGGAGTTTTTAAGTATGTTTAACAAAACATATGTTGGGGTTTAAGTCTCTGTGGAATTTTTTTCCCCCTCCCAAGTTGCTAGGAGACTAAGTGCTGAGTGCTTAACGTGGACAAAAGAACTGATAACTTAGTTTTGGGGGAGGGAAAAAAGCTCCTGGAGAGAGCGGAGGGTGGGGGGATCTCGCGGCTTTTCTTTTTTCTTCTTCCGGGGGGGGGGGGCACCGAGCGGGCCACAGTTGTTGGAGTCCACAGTTAACGAAGGAGTCTGGTCCTGGGAATTCTATCATCTGTTGGAGTATCCAGGAATTCGGAGTTTCTTCGTTGTCCTGCTGGATTTTGGGTGAGCCCAGGTCCCGCCGCTGCTTCTTCTCCGGCACTGCCACCTCTGCCTGCCGAGGACACCCCCTGCCTGCCGAGGACAATCCACCGCGCCCGGCTTCCAGCCATCAGCGCCGGAGCCGCCACCGTTTGTCCTCGGGGTTCTTGGTTCTGTTCTACTATTGTTATAATTGCTGTTGTTTTTTTGTCTGTCCTGTTATATTTATTAGTAAAGGACTGTTATTCCTTTTCCCCATAGCTCTGACTGAAAAGTTTTATTTTTAATCTTCCAAATTATAATAACACGGAGGGAAAGATTCAAATTCCTCATTTCCTAGAGAGGCCTGCCTCTCCTTAGCAGACACCTGTCTTTTTCAAAACCAGGACAGAATTTGGCGCCCAACGTGGGGCATTGAGAGAAAAAGGAATAACAGTTCTTAAGTGCCTACATTGCTGTGCACTGGATATCATGTGGTCTGGCTTAACCTGGTTTGAGTGGCATGTGGTAGTGGCCGTATTTCTCCCATTTGCAGGCCCTTTTCTAAACATAGGCCCTGTAACTAAAGTTACTGTGGCTGTCATCAATCTTGCTATATGGGTTAATGAAGTGAGGAAATCGTGGATTTTTAATTTCCTCTGGAAGGCAGGCACATGAATTCAGGGCTATCATACACTAACTGTGTGTTTCTGGAGTTACTTTAACAACAGTACCTACTGTGAAGAAATGACACCAGGGGAAATTTTTTCACAACCCTTCACCCAGCTCTTTGGGCCTACCCCACCAGTCTTTGAAGAGTTCAAATCTCTGAATGTTAATGACATCATACAGTGGCTGGTGTTGCTGGTATGCCTGTTCTGTTTAGCATTTAGAGATAAGGGGAGACTGACCTAGATAACCACCCTGATACCTACCCTAGAGAATAAGGATGCTGCCCCACAGCCTGAGCCCGTCCCACAGCCTGACCCTGCCCCACAGCCTGAGCCCGTCCCACAGCCTGAGCCCGTCCCACAGCCTGAGCCCGTCCCACAGCCTGACCCTGCCCCACAGCCTGACCCTGCCCCACAGCCTGACCCTGCCCCACAACCTGACCCTGCCCCACAACCTAACACTGTCCCACAGCCTGCCTCAGGAATAAACCACCCAGATTGGGTGAAGGAGATAGGTGAGATGCTGAGGGAGTACCTTTCCCCTGTAGTAGCCTCATTAGCCCCAGCTGCTGAGAAACCCTCCCCCTGCCCCGACAAAAGAGAGTCTGAGAGTGCAGCAGCAGAACCCACAGACGTTACAACCGTCCAGGTTCCAGCTGAACCACAGGGGCAGCCACAGCCAGCAGCAGTGGCCCCTGTGGAAACAAAGAAGTATAAGGTGAAATCAGAGCACCCAGGCAACAAGAATAAGAAAGGAGGGCCCTCACAACCCGGGGAGGAGTCAGAGGTTGAGATCATCACTGAGTCCCTGACATATGAAAGTCTCCGTAATCTGCAAAAAGATCTTGCACGGCGGGGACGTGAGGCTTATACAGCCTGGTTACTTCGGGTCTGGGACCTTATAGGTACAGGTGTGCAGCTAGATAGTAGTGAGGCAAAGAATTTAGGACCCTTGACCCAGGACTCAGGTGTGAATCAGGTATTCGTAAGGGAGCCAGGGCCCCTTTCCCTTTGGGAGCGGCTTTTAATGAGTGTACGGGAGAGGTTTGTCCACAAAGACAGAATGCAAGAGCACCATCATAGAATGCGCTGGAAGACCCTTGAGGAAGGGATCCAACAGTTGAGAGAAGTGGCGGTATTAGAGGTACTCTTTGGGAGGGGTGGACAGCATGATAATGACCCCGACAAAGTCAAGTGCACAGAGCAAATGCTGTGGAATCTGGCAACTCTAAGACCATCTCAATACGCCACATACATTGCAACAATTCATCCTGATACCAACCGAGAGACAGTGAGTTCTGTAGCCAACAAGCTTAGAAATTATGAGAGTATCATCTGTAGCCCAATGCAGGCTCAGGTCTCTGCCGTAGCTAAGGAACTCAGAGAGGAGATAAGAGAGAAGATGGAGGAAGTGACAGAGAAGATAGAGGAAATGATGAGGAGGAACAGTTCCCATGTAGCACCGGTGCGAGTTACAGGCCCCAGAGTCAGAGCTCAACAGCCCCCAGCTAGAGAGAGAGGGTACACCCCACGAGCTGACCTGTGGTACTTTCTGCGTGACCATGGGGAAGACATGGGAAGGTGGGATGGAAAACCCACTTCTGCCCTGGCAGCACGGGTGCGTGAGCTCAAGGAGAGAAACACTAACCGAGGGGGTTCCACTAAGATGAAGGTAGCCTCGACATCGCACGACCAGGCTGCCAGGTATTATAGAAGTGAGGATGATATGTCAGATCCCCGTGAAAGAACCTCTACCATGTATGCTCAGGAGGGGAATAATGACCGGTGCTAGAGGGGCCCTGCCTCTAGCCAGGGAGAGGCACGGGAAAACCGGGTCTATTAGACAGTGTGGATCCGATGGCCTGGCACATCAGAGCCACAGAAATATGAAGCTTTAGTTGATACTGGTTCTCAGTGTACCCTGATACCATCGGAATATGTAGGGACAGAACCTATTTCCATTGCTGGGGTGACGGGAGGATCACAGGAACTGACTCTGTTAGAAGCCGAAGTGAGCCTGACCGGGAAGGAGTGGCAGAAACATCCAATTGTGACTGGCTCAGGGGCCCCGTGTATTTTGAGCATAGACTTCCTCCGGAATGGTTATTACAAAGACTCTAAGGGATTCAGGTGGGCTTTTGGAATAGCAGCTGTAGAGGCAGAGGGCATTAAGAAATTGAATAGCTTGCCTGGACTGTCGGAGAACCCATCTGCAGTAAGACTTCTAAAGGTAGAAGAGCAACGAGTTCCAGTTGCCACCTCGACGGTGCACCGCCGACAGTATCGGACAAATCGAGATGCCGTAGTCCCCATCCACAAAATGATCCGTGAGCTGGAGAGCCAAAGAGTAGTCAGCAAAACCCACTCACCCTTCAACAGCCCCATCTGGCCTGTGCGCAAGCCTGACGGAGAATGGAGATTGACTGTGGACTACCGTGCCTTGAACGAAGTGACTCCACCATTGAGCGCTGCTGTGCCGGACATGCTGGAACTCCAGTACGAGCTGGAGTCCAAGGCAGCAAAATGGTACGCCACAATTGACATTGCTAATGCCTTTTTCTCCATTCCTCTGGCTGCAGAATGCAGGCCTCAGTTTGCTTTCACCTGGAGGGGCGTGCAGTACACCTGGAACCGACTGCCCCAGGAGTGGAAACACAGCCCCACCATCTGCCATGGACTGATCCAGGCTGCACTGGAAAAGAGTGAGGCTCCGGAGCACCTACAGTATATCGATGACATCATTGTGTGGGGGAACACGGCAATGGAAGTGTTTGAGAAAGGAGAGAAGATCATCCACATTCTCCTGAAAGCTGGTTTTGCCATCAAGCAGAGCAAGGTCAAGGGACCTGCCCGAGAAATCCAGTTCCTGGGAGTAAAGTGGCAAGATGGACGGCGACAAATTCCCGCTGAAGTCATCAATAAGATCACTGCAATGTCCCCACCAACCAGCAAAAAAGAGACACAAGCTTTCCTAGGCGCCATAGGTTTCTAGAGAATGCACATTCCTGAGTACAGCCAGATTGTGAGCCCTCTCTACCTGGTCACCCGCAAGAAGAACGATTTCCACTGGGGCCCTGAACAGCAACAAGCCTTTGCCCAGATCAAGCAAGAGATCGCCCATGCAGTAGCCCTTGGCCCAGTGAGGACGGGACCAGATGTGAAGAATGTGCTCTACTCTGCAGCCGGGAACAATGGCCTGTCCTGGAGCCTTTGGCAGAAAGTGCCTGGAGAGACTCGGGGCCGACCACTGGGATTCTGGAGCCGAAGCTACAGAGGGTCAGAAGCCAACTACACTCCCACAGAGAAGGAAATCTTGGCAGCCTATGAAGGAGTTCAAGCTGCCTCAGAAGTGATTGGCACAGAAGCACAACTCCTGCTGGCACCCCGACTACCAGTGCTGGGGTGGATGTTTAAAGGAAAAGTTCCCTCCACCCATCATGCCACCGACGCTACGTGGAGCAAATGGATTGCCCTCATCACTCAGCGCGCCCGCATTGGAAACCCAAATCGCCCTGGGATTTTGGAGATAATTACAAACTGGCCGGAAGGTGAAAACTTTGGTCTCATGGATGAAGAGGAGCAAGAACAAGTGACACGTGCTGAAGAAGCTCCACCATACAACCAACTGCCAGCAGAAGAAACACGCTATGCTCTTTTCACTGACAGTTCCTGCCGCATCGTAGGGATAAACCAGAAATGGAAAGCAGCCATATGGAGCCCCACACAACAGGTTGCACAAGCCACTGAAGGAGAAGGTGGGTCAAGCCAACTTGCTGAACTCAAAGCTGTTCAACTGGCCCTGGACATTGCTGAAAGAGAGAAGTGGCCAAAGCTCTACCTCTACACTGATTCGTGGATAGTGGCCAATGCTCTGTGGGGCTGGCTGGACAGGTGGAAAAAGGCCAATTGGCAACGTAGGGGAAAGCCAATCTGGGCTGCAGATGAGTGGAAGGACATTGCCACTCGGGTAGAGAAGCTACCTGTCAAAGTCCGTCATGTAGATGCCCATGTCCCCAAAAGTCGGGCTAATGAGGAACACCAAAACAACGAGCAGGTAGATCACGCTGCAAAAATAGAAGTGTCAAAGATAGACTTAGATTGGCAACACAAGGGAGAGTTGTTCCTAGCTCGATGAGCCCATGATGCCTCAGGCCATCAAGGCAGAGATGCCACCTATAAGTGGGCACAAGACCGAAGAGTAGATCTAACTATAGACAGTATTTCTCAAGTTATCCATGACTGTGAGACGTGTGCTGCCATCAAGCAGGCCAAGCGGGTGAAGCCCCTGTAGTATGGCGGGCGATGGTCCAAGTATAAGTATGGGGAAGCTTGGCAGATTGACTACGTCACCCTTCCCCAAACCCGCCAAGGCAAGCGCTATGTGCTGACCATGGTGGAAGCCACCACTGGATAGCTGGAGACCTACCCTGTGCCCCATGCTACTGCCCGGAACACCATCCTGAGCCTTGAAAAGCAAATCCTGTGGAGACATAGTACCCCTGAGAGGATTGAGTCTGACAACGGGACTCATTTCAAGAACAGCCTTATAAACACCTGGGCTAGGGAACATGGCATTGAGTGAGTGTACCATATCCCCTATCATGCGCCAGCAGCCGAGAAGGTTGAACGATGCAATGGCCTGCTTAAAACCACTTTGAAGGCACTGAGTGCAGGGACTTTTAAGAACTGGGAGAATAACTTAGCAAAGGCCACCTGGTTAGTAAACACTCGAAGTTCCACCAACCGAGCAGGCCCCGCCCAATCTGAGCCCCTGAGAACAAGAGATGGAGATAAAGTTCCTGTAGTACACATGAGAGGAATGCTGGGGAAAACTGTTTAGATTAATTCTGCCTCCAGCAAAGACAATCCCGCTCCTAGGGTTGTTTTTGCTCAGGGACCTGGCTGCACATGGTGGGTGATGCAAAGGGATAGAGAGACCCGCTGCATACCTCAAGGGGACCTTGTTTTTCGGTGAACACTGTGACTGTGTCTGTATTTATATTCACATGTATATATATGTATATTATTTAAAAATTTAAATTCAATATAATATGTTAGTGTGGGAAAAAAAATTCGGGGTGGATAATGTTGGGGTTTAAGTCTCTGTGGAATTTTTTTCCCCCTCCCAAGTTGCTAGGAGACTAAGTGCTGAGTGCTTAACGTGGACAAAAGAACTGATAACTTAGTTTTGGGGGAGGGAAAAAAGCTCCTGGAGAGAGCGGAAGGTGGGGGGATCTCGCGGCTTTTCTTTTTTCTTCTTCCGGGGGGGGGGGGCACCGAGCGGGCCACAGTTGTTGGAGTCCACAGTTAACGAAGGAGTCTGGTCCTGGGAATTCTATCATCTGTTGGAGTATCCAGGAATTCGGAGTTTCTTCGTTGTCCTGCTGGATTTTGGGTGAGCCCAGGTCCCGCCGCTGCTTCTTCTCCGGCACTGCCACCTCTGCCTGCCGAGGACACCCCCTGCCTGCCGAGGACAATCCACCGCGCCCGGCTTCCAGCCATCAGCGCCGGAGCCGCCACCGTTTGTCCTCGAGGTTCTTGGTTCTGTTCTACTATTGTTATAATTGCTGTTGTTTTTTTGTCTGTCCTGTTATATTTATTAGTAAAGGACTGTTATTCCTTTTCCCCATAGCTCTGACTGAAAAGTTTTATTTTTAATCTTCCAAATTATAATAACACGGAGGGAAAGATTCAAATTCCTCATTTCCTAGAGAGGCCTGCCTCTCCTTAGCAGACACCTGTCTTTTTCAAAACCAGGACAACATATTACCATTCAAAATTATTATCCCTTTATTTGTCTAATACAAATGAAAAATAATCAGGAAGTTCCCTAAAAGGGGTTTGTTTTACATGACCTCACCCACTGTTTTAAAAAAACCTGTTTTTTGTCACCTGCTGTGTGAAAAAAACCCTCTGCAACGAATTATATATCACAACAGAAAAAAGTCAGACTATATTTCTGCCTTTTTCTTACAGAGTCACTGTGAACAGTGTAGTTCTGATTTCAGATGGGGCAAAAATGTCTTTGAATAATGGATGATTTTCTGTTAAAAAACTTTAGAATTTAATTTTTTCTTAAATATTACAATATAATTCTCATTTCAATACAATATTATATTTCCCAGAATAGCTGTTTGAAATACAAATTGCAGGGGAAAAAAAGATGGAGAGATCTATATAAGGGTAAATAAAATCTGGATAAACATCCAAATATAGTTTGGAATGACAGTAAAAATCACTTGTCTTAATTACACCAAGCAGATAGTCTGTAGTGAGTTCCTTAATTTAAATGGAAATTACAGTTTTCACTTCATTATTTTTTGTTTTGTTTTGTTTTTGTGGATGAAGTGAATAAAATGTATGAAAATATTGAAGAAATGGGGAACTACTTACTCTGACACACCTTACCAGTAGAAGAGTGTCCCTGTTCCTCTTGAGCTGTTTAAATTAAAGTATTTACTAGAATCTAGTATAATGATTAAGTCCTTCTATATGCTAGTGTCTGATGGTAAGCTTAGGGGATCTCTCTTGTCCAAATGACAAGGCCCAGAAGAGTTACCTGACACAGACATACCTATATAGGCTAACGCGACATAGTCTGTTTTGAGGTTTGTTAGGTTTCTTTTGTTTTGGTTTTTGTTTGTTCTTTTTTGTTGGTTTTTGGGTTTTTTTTATAAAGAGGATAGGAAAAAAGGAAGAACAAAGAAAATCAAAACTTAGCTAACACCTTGCTGGACTCTACGGGCTAGTTCTGCCACCCTGGCACTGTGCTAGAAGTGGGACATGACTCCCAAGTGAGCGGTGGGGGCTGCAGCTTACAGCTCTTGCTCTACAGCACAAAGATCTGATAGTGGTGCAGGCTGGAGGTATGGAATGAGAGGGAGGCTCTCCTGTTCGCATTCCAAGAGGTTTTAATCTCTCGAAGGAACAGTGACACAAAGAGCACAGAATACAGCATACAACTGCATATAAACTGGGGAGGTCCAAGGGGTGGGAAACAGGACTCCATCAATGAGAAAAGAGAGTAGGAGGATTCTAAGGCATGGCCTATAAAAACAATAACCAATGAGAAAGCATAAGGGGAGGATGCAACCTGGATAAACCAATGGAAGGTTCAAGTAATTTAGAACCTTCTAGAACTAAAGGCAGAGACAAACAATGATTTACATTCAGGTAGGTGGGGTACTAGGCCAGGGGTTTGGTTCAAGGGAAGATCGGCATGGAATATTCAGGAAAGGTGGGTAGAATCAGGCTAAACTGACAGCTTAAGGGAGGGCACAGCTTTTGAGACAAACCATAAACTCGGGAGGAACGGGGATACAGAACATACAACAATTCATTAGGCAATGAACTCAAACACACCACCCCACTTAGTAATATTCTATTCTTTATTGAACGTGTTACTGATTGTAGTATTTCTTTAGCGAGACCCAGACGACTGCCGATGGCAAAAGGAAAGAGCCTGCTCCCTCACTGGGGGGATATCACGGCTTTATTCTGGAGTCCTGCTCCTGCTGGCTGGAGTTATTTCCCCGTCCACGCTGGTGGCAGAGAGAGCCCAGCCCCCCCTGCGCAGGGGCTTTTTCCCAGGGAGGACGGGCCTAGAGGCAGGGAAAGCCACTGCCCAATCAGGGATAAAGTGGGAGTGGAACAGAGTTGGGTTACATTCCAGTGTGGGGGATGGGCAGGGCCAAGCAGGGACAAACCACGTGATACAGTTTCCAAGGGGATACACTAGAAAAACATTACAAACCCCAATATAAAAATGAAACTCAATATAAACCCAATTAATGCGCTACAACAACTGATGTTCTCTGAAAAATATAATGGAATCAATAAAAATTTAGGGTTCAGATGAATATGATTTTTTTTTTTCCAGTCAAATATATCTCTACACACAAGGAAGACAAGAAGGTGATCAGGAGTAATCAGCATACATTCATTAAAGGTAAGTCCTGCTGGACCAATCTGATTGCCTCCCACAACAAAACAAATACCCATATGGATGAAGGAAGAGGAGTGAATATTTTCTATCTTGACTTCAGCAAGTCCTTCAACGCTGTCTCTCATGAAATCCTTACAGGCAAAAAGAAAGAGAAATGTAGGTTGGATGAGTGAAGAGTGGGATGGATTGAGAGATTTAGCTGAGTGCCAGATCTCAGAGGGTTGTGGTCAGTGGTACAGAGTCTAGCTGAAGACCTGTCACTGATTGAGTCCTCCAGGCTTCTTTATTGGTGTTGTGTTCAATTTACTCATCAATGACCTGGATGAAGTCCAAGTTCAGAAAGTTTGCTGATGATACAAAACTGGGAGGAGCAGCCAATATCTTAGAGGGTTGTATGGCCCTTAAGAAGGTCCTTAATAAGTTGTAGATATAGGCAGAGAAGAATGTTCTGAAATTTAGCAAGGGAAAATGAAGGGTCCCGCACCTGTAGAGGATATACAACATGTACCAGCACAGGCTGGGGGCTGACCTGCTGCATAGCAGCTCTGCAGAGAAGCATCTGGGTTCCTAGTGGACAAAAAACCGCCCATGAGCCAGTAGTGCCTTTTTGGCCAAGAAGGCCCATGGAATCCTGGGGTGCATAATGAAGAGCTACAAAGATGGGCAAGGTTCTGGAAAATCTCTTATGATGAAAGGCTGAGGGAATTGAGCCTGTTCAGCCTCAAGAAGAGGCTACTTGAAAGGGAACATCATCAATGAGTATAAATATCTAAAATCAATGAATATAAATATCTAAAGTGTACGTGTCAAAGGAGAGAACCAGGCTCAACTTGGTGGTGCCAACCCATAGAACAAGAAGCAACAGGCAGAAACTGATGCACAGGAAGTTCTACCGACATATGACAAAAAACTTCTTTACTGTGTGGGTGATGACTGGAAAAGTTTGCCCAGAGAGGGTGTGGATTCTTCCTCACTGAAAATATTCAAGAATAATCTGGACACAATCCTGTACTGTGTATTTTGGGATGACCCTCACTTGAGCAGTGAGGTTTGAGCAGAAAAACTACCCTTCCAAACTACCCATTCTGTGATTCTGCGATTCTATGATTCTGTGAAATTTCTGTGAATTTCTTATATGAAAAAATCAGTTGGAAAACTCACACAAAACCTTTCTCACAGGGTTTTGTACCAATTTTATTTATATGTCCTGTTGCAAATAGAGTACTGAAAGAAGAAATCTCACAAGTGTCTATAACATTTTACTTCCCCAGCCACCTGATAATAATTATATAATATGAGTTCGTTTTCTTTATTATTATGAGTATCACTTTAGTACAGGACAAACAAGAAAAAAATCAGTTCACTGTGCTTTGTTTTCCAATTAAACTTCCAAAAATGCTCAGTACTTAAACCCTTCCAGGGTAGGAAATATTAGCTTGTGCTAAACTACTTGCCAGTGTTTGAAAACAAAAAGATGGATATTTAAATGTTATTCACATAATATATTGTTGCTTAAACTGATAAAAAAAATGTCTTAGATATAGAAGATAAAGTGCAGCTGCTAAGTGCCTGTGGGCCTTGTGTCACTAGATTGCAAATGCCACATCACCCATGTTTGTGTCAAAATAATCCCTTTTGGTGTCTCACTCTGCATTCTCATTTCTACCCTGTTCCCAAGTGTAGGCAGTGCTTAAATCCCAATATTTGAATGCTCTTGCTCTTCTACTGTCTTCTATTCTAGTCATGAGAGAGGGTGAAGACTGCAGGTCCCCAGAAATACAGAGAATGAGGTTTTATGTGATTCAGTAGCCCCTAAATGCCCTTCTCTGAGAAGGAGAGGCAGTGCCAAAAGTCTAGGTGTTACAACTGCCCAGCCCCATGAGGAAAGATGTTGGGAATTTACCCGAAAACAAAATGTGATGAGAAAACCTTGTAGTCTCTGAGAAAATCTATGGTTTTGTAAGGTTTGTCTGACTTAGCAGTGAAAAAGTAGCTCATTCAACTCTTTCAGAAGCCAAGTGTATGACAGGATAAATTACACTCGTGAAGGCTCAGTGTGTGTCCAAGACTACTGTATCATTCAGAGCTACGTCAAAGGCAAGGAAGTTCCTTGGAAGCACAGCTGTTGATACCTCTCACTAGTAATATCTGGAGGTCCTCATACTTGAGCAGAGTTCAAGATCTTTTGTTCTGATGAATGAGATGACAAGGGATAGTATTAAAGAAAAAGATGTCACAGTTCTGCTGATTGGAACTGTCTCTATTTCCCTCTTCCCATGCTTTTTCTAATGAAAAAAAAAAAAAAAAGAAAAAAAAAAAAAAAAAAAAAAAAAAAAAAGGTAGTTATGATATGTTTGACTGTGTTTTCCAGAAACTATATAATTTTAAATTAAGTATAAACTGGACTTTTTTTTCTCAAATTCTCTTTGACAAATGATTTTGGTACAAAGGAAAGGTTTTTAATATTTCAATTAATTTTCATCACTAATTTAGTTCTGAAGAAAAGATGAGAAACAAAATTATTTCCATCACATTCACATTTTTTGGGTATAACCAATGTTAAATAACCAGTATCTGAAATTAAATTAATCAACACATCTGATGAATTGATGTTTCTTTTCTGTAACAGACTTGTAAATTTGGAATTCAGTCTTAAAAAGATTAATTATCAGGATAATCTGAGTTAATATTTTTTATCTTCATATAGTGGGACTGTGAAATTAAAAATACTGTTCCTAAAGAATAAAAAGTTTAAACCTTTTTAATTAGTTTGCACGAGTATCAGTTTCCCTTTCAATTATCTCATTCCTGAACAGCAAGAAACAACACAGAACCAGCAGTAGGGAGGGGATTAAAGATAAGAGGATGGAAGATTAAAGATGAGAAAACATACTGGTTGTTTTGAAACAGAAACTTTGAAGGAACTCAAATGCACAAACACAAAGAAAATAGTAACAAAGAAAGAAAAACATAAGAGGAAAACAAAACAAAACTTGTGACCAAATCAAAGGTTAAATTGGCAGATTAGGCATCACAAGGCTGCATCCATCAATAATTCAGAAAGGCATGTTATGTGAAGAATTATCTTTTACTCGTCAGTACAGACTGAAAGCTGATGGATGACTGTTGGAACCCACATATGATCTACATTTAAAAGTGGCATGCTTGGGGTTTTAACCACTGTTTGTATCTGAACTGGCTTTATTTTAGGTGAGCTCTCAGTGTAGATCTTTTCAACACATCTTCGACAGTTTGTTGTAGGATTGCTTTTATACAGAATTTATTGAATATGACAGATTTGCCTATTTCTGTCTCTCCCTGTCATTTTCTTCCTGCAAATATTTCCTATTTTTCTCATGAAAAACACTTTTCTAACTATCCAGTGTTTTCTATAAATTAATACTGCTGTTTTGCAGTCTATTTCCTGTAATGCACCTTTTTTTCCCTGCTGCTGAGAAATCTTTTCTAAAGGATTTATTTTAAAATACAAAGGATATATAATTTTATAAGATATTAGAGGAAGTATTATGCATGCAGAAAATGGTAACTTCAATGATCAAGCTCTGCCTTTCACATCCAAGAGCAGAAAACTCCCCACAGTGCTTAATTCATCATGAATTCAAAGTAAATTACAGATTTAGTATGCAGTCTTTTTCTTCTTTTCCTAAAAACACTAGACAATTTTTAGGTGATGAAGCTTTTTCTGTTTTGTGGGTGTGGTTTTTTGGTTGTTGTTTTGTTTTGGTTTTTTTTGTGTTTGTTTTTGTTTTTTAAATTTAATTTTCTGATTTTGTACATGAACTAAAATGCAGGAAGAGACTAGAAAAGATTACTGATAATTGCTGCTGTCAAGAGGGAATCAACACAGAAATTTAACCAGAGTGAGTGTATGCCAATTGGCTCACTGAAACATCTCAGTGTTCAGGTCAATGGCAAGTGGAATAGGAGTCAGCAGTGTGCCCTGACAGCCAAAAGGGCCTACCCTGTCCTTGGGTGTGTCAGGCACAGCATCACCAGCCAGTCAAGGAAGGTGATTGTCCCTCTGTTCTCTGCACTAGTGTGATTCTGCCTTGGCAGCCCCTGGAGAAGTTTTGGGCATCTACTTTTAGGAAGGTCATAAAATTATTAAAGTGCCTGGAAGAGAGTGGCCAAGATGGTGAAATGTCTTGAGGACAAGACTTAAGAGGAGCAGCAGAGGTCACTCCGTTTTTTCAGCTTGGAGGAAAGTCAGCGGAGGATGCCTCATCATTGTCTATGACTTCCTCAAGAGGGACAGCATTAAAACACAAGTGAATGGAATGGATCTACATCAGGGAAAATTCAGACTCGACATTAGGAAAAGATTCTTCACTGAAAGTTACACAGGCACTGAACAGCCCCAAGCTTATAAGAGTTCAAGGAGCATCTGGATGATGCTCTTAATCACATGATTTAGATTCAGGCAGTTTTGCAAGTTGCAAGGAGTTGGACTCGATGATACTTATGGGTCCCTTCGTACTTGAGATAATCCCTGGTTCTATGAACTGCTCACCTGGTGCTGGGTTTACCAGCCATTGAGCAGACTGCCTGATAGAGTACATGAGGAAAGTTTTAAAACACTTGCATCACCTAACAAAGGGCAGGAAGCTTTATTCTCATCTAGATGTCATTACTTGAGGGTTTTGGTGGCTGCTTCTGTCAGAGGTTACAATCATTACACTGGACTACTGTAAAAAGAGATCGTCCACTTGAATTATTTCATGGTTTCAAAATCCTGGATATAAACTTCCGATGAATTTAGTTTTATGTTCTCATTGTGGTTTTGTTTATAATTTCTTTGCTGTTTTAATTATTGTATAGTTACCACAAGTACTGTGGATTGTACAATTCTTTTGTTAACAAAGTAAATTAGGTAATTTATTTTGTTTCTAGTAACAATTTTAGTAAATATTTTCTAACAGATCTTCCAGTTTAAAATGTTTTGTTCTTGTGAAGTTGATGAGGCTTCCTAAACATTTCAATCTCAATTTTACATATTTACTAAAAAGGATATAATAATTATTATTTTTTTCTACTAAGTACAAAAATCTGTGCTTGAGTAAAACTGTATTTACCATATAGAGAGAAACTACAAACAAATAATTTATACATTTTTTGTGCTTCATTTGTCATAATGGAGGTGTTTTATTATAATTCTCCTAGTCAGCAATGTTGAAAAGCACCTAAATTACCCTTAATTACATTTATTTTTAAAAAATCATGTTTAGCTTTTATTTCGTAAGTTTTGTATTTATTCTCCTAGGCTACCTATTTTTCTTAGGAAAAAAATTAATTTATTTGTAAGCTGCTCCCTACTTCAGCAGTGACTGTTTTTTAATGTAATACTTCTTCACATCTTTAAAGTCATATTTTATTCTTTGATAACATATGGAAAGTTCACGAAATACTTACAGCTATTGAAATGTTTTTGTGTGTTAACAAATAAGAAACCTTAATATTCACTTGATAACTATTGAACTGACATTTACTGGATTTTGCTAGTCTCTTATTTTAATAGGATGTAGTAGTTCTTTTTAGTAGCATTTAGTAGTTTATTTTTAAGATAAAATTGAACTCTGAATTTATGAAAACAAAATCTTTGTAAAAGGTTTCCAAATGCTTTGGAAGCATGAGGAAGCCTGCCCAAGTCCTATGGTAATGTGGAAATTTTGACTGAGCATATGGTCACATTGATCACCTTCCATGCCATGGAGGTACTTTGTTTTAATGGTTTATGAAGGTGGTCACTACACCCCTAGAAAAAAGCAAGAAATAATTATATATTGATTCAACAGCTGCACTTTTAAGTATTGTTTGGGTATAGCAAATAAGCATTAAAGGTGTCTTACAGCTTCAGTGGACCTCAGTGATCCAATATTTTAATGGCTGTTGCTGACCATTTTATTTTCTATAGTAGTTAGAAGAGAAAAGAAATTAGTGAGAGGATAGAGGCAATGTGCAATCATAAAAGATATTTGCTTTGATACTGCTCAGAGAGGAACATCTGGACAATTTGCCATAATCACACAGTGAATTGCTGTGTGTCAGTCTTTATTGTTTTATAAATGAAATGATGGAAATTTTAAACAATTGGTTCTTAAGACTGATACTTATTTGGATCCATATGTGTCTGCTTTGAAAGCAAAGTAAAGAAACCATTATGTTAATGAAATAAAAATTTATTCAGGAGCAATGAATGTCATAAAAGAATTATGAAAAGAAAGCATTCAAAGCAAGTAATTATTGCAGCAAATAAACATGGAGTAATCCATAAATTTATTTTTTTCTGCAGGAAAGATATGAAAACTCAAATATAGATATTTTGATATATTAATTAACCTTCACATTAGAAAGTTTAGAAGCAAAAAGAATCCAGCTTCTTTTTCTTATGGAAAGAATTTTTTCATAACATAAGAAAAAAAAAAAAGCTGGATTGAAGGAGAATGAGAAAGGATAAGATGTTACTTTTGATGAGTTCTTATTTGGTTTTAGATTTTTCTTTATTATTTCAACTGCAGATCAAGAATAAACAGAGCCACCACCTTTCAGTGCCTATACATACAAATCAAATAATCCATGTTCTGTAATATTGTACAAAGTATTATGAAGAATACTTACAGTGGAACTTTGTTCAAGATTATGATAAACAAATGAAAGTCCATACCAGGATCAACCACAGCTTGTACTATCACTGCTGTCCAGTTCCAAGCCAAAAAAATGCTCCAAACCCAAGGCAACCTTAGCCAGCAGCATATCAATTTTATACCTTCTACCACTGCATTTAGGTACAGAAATCCAGCTACGAAAATGACTTTCTCTGAGCCAGGAGCTTGGACTGGAAAGTCAAGGTATATTACAGATGATTACATTGGATGTACCTTTTTTTTGTTCCCTAGTTTCATGTAGTTTGGGTGACCATTTACTAGGTCCTTCACTTCAAACTACTTATATAACTACTTTAAAAGTTTTGATGTTGGGTACACTATGTATAATTTATGTTTCTGATGCATGGACTTATGTTGCTATAAAGACTATCTGTAAAGTAAAAAACCATGCATTTGAGAACATTATTTTCTTTTCGTATTATTTTTCTTCTGTTTGTGGATATGCCTTTGACAAAAAATACATTCTTAAAACAAAACTCTACTTCAAATGACAATTCCTTTCTCCCAGTCCAGTATCATCAACCATATCTAGAGAAGAAGGTATTGTAAAAAGGGAGTGCAAAGTGAATTTTGCAGGATGTCTAAAGAAAGAAATGAGATAAAATTTGCATTGTATTGCCTTTTCATTTGTAAATGTTACTTGCATAGAATTAATTCTGGAATATATCTGAAGATATGTTCAGGTATCTCCAGTCTCATCAGTTAGAGTTCATTTAGTACTTATTTCTGGGCTGTTTGTTCCTCACATCTGGGATCATGTATCTAGTCTTACCTTTTGGGGTGAGTCCCAAATCAAGGATTTTTTTTATATCATGGACTTCAGCCATTTTATTGTTTCCCTTCTCTCTCTGACAGAAAAAATGCACCAATAACTGCAACTTATTGTGTGTTGTAGCCCAGCTTTCCAACTAACAAATGAAGTAGCAACTAAATTAGTAATCCTAAAGATTTCGCACAATAAGTAATGTGACATTCGTGTGAACTTTGCTCCACGTTCAAATCCCATTCAACAACCAAGCCCCACCTGGCCTCTCACTCACTTCCCCTGCAATGGGATCAGGAGACAATGAGAAAAGTAACCCTGATAAACCTTGTGATTGAGATAAAGACAGTTTAAATATGTAAACCAAAAAACCTGTGCACAAGCAAAGCAAAATGACAAATCCTCACCACTTCCCATAGGCAAGCAGGTGCCCAGCAATCCCCACAAAACCAGAGATCCATAATGCATAGAAGTGTCTTTGGAAGACAAACACTATGACTCCCAACATATGCCTTTTCTTCTTCTACTTCCCTGTCCTGGGTTTTGACAGGACAGGGTTAATTTTTTGCACACTTTTCTAATCTGGGTCACCCATGGTAATGGGAGGAGGGGAAGCTTTATGATGAACGGCTGAGGCTTGCTCAGCTGAAAGAAAAGGAGACTGAGGGAGAATTTCTTTGTGGTCTACTGTTTCCTCATGAGGGGAAAAAAGAGGGGCGGACACTGATTTCTTCTCTCTGGTGACCAGCATTAGGACACAAGGGAAACTCTATCAGGGCAAGTTTAGGTTAGATAACAGGAAGAGGTTCTTCACCCAGAGGGTTGTCAGGCACTGGAACAGGCTTCCCACGGAAGTGGTCACAGTTCCAAGCCTGACAGAGATCAAGAAGTACTTGGATAATACTTTCAGGAACATGGTGATTTTTCATGTGATGCTCTGCAGGGCCAGGAACTGGACTTTTGATGATCCTTGTGGGTCTTTCAATGCTCAAAACTAAAAAAAAAAAAAAAAAAACTAAAAAAAAAAAAAAACAAAAAAAAAAACACAAAAAAAACCAAAAAAAAAACCAAAAAAAAAAAAAACTCCATTTTTATGTATTATTTTTTTATCAAAATGTTTCCTGCCAAAATTGAGAGGTGATTTGTTAGTCAAATTATGTAGTTAATCAAAATTGAAAGGGAGATAAGAAATAGGAACTGTTATGTTTTAAATTTCCTCTGGCTGTTTTTATTTCATGTGCCCAGATAACTTCAAACACTTGTACCTATCTTGTGCCTTGGTACAATCCTTCAGTGGATTACTATGCAATGCTAAGCACAACCCTATTTTCACAGTTTCATAAATACATGCAAATACCAAAGGCACTTTTCATTTAAGTGAAATTTGTATTCCACTGGAAACCATTATATACTTCCTACAGCACAAAAAAGTGAGAGGCTGTATTACTTTTGAAATGGAAGGCACCTTTATTTATAGATTTATTTATCTTGTGAGGATATCCTAAGAAGTCTGACATACTGAAACTTCTTGAAAATGTATTTCTACCTGTTAACTATTAAGTAATAAACAGGAGGTCCAGTCAGATAAATCTATATAAGACAGATAGTTCTATATAAGACAGATCTATATAGCACAGTTATATGAAATATATTCTTTTTTTGCTTGCAGCTATACTAGGCATTTATATACAGAAATAAAATTCTACTGAATTTGGTGGAGTTAATTTAGATTCAGTGACAGAGTTTAACTTGGCTTAGAGAAGACATATACACTTTGCACCATTAACATGGTTTTATAATGGAATGCTGATCAAGATCTGAGGCATTGATAATCTTTGACTTTGCAAAAGTATATTCATAAAAGCTGCTCCAGTGACATCATAATTCATTCATAACGTTGTTCCTCTTGTAGCTAATAGTGCAACACAGGCAACAGTTTCATACTGAAGAAGGTCAAGGACAAGAACAAGACCAAATATCTATCAATTATCCACATTTGAAATAAGTGATGGATTAGTTAGCAGAGAAACCCTCATATTCAATTGCGTGAGAATCTTTCAGAGATCATTGTTTTAGTATTACTAGCATCTGTCATTGTTCATTGTCCTTTTACGTTTTTTTTTTTTTTGCATGAGGTCTTACAGCACTATTCTGAAGGACAATATTAGAAATTCCAAACAAAAATTATTATTTCATTTTTCACCTATCTTCACTATGAAATAGGGGGAAGAAAATACATAAACTTTGGGAAATATGGGGATACCATTGCCTACACTGATAAGGGCTGAGTTATCAGGCATCTCTAAAGAACAAATGGACCTACAATATCATTAATCTCTGAAAAATGCTGTTGGCTTGGTCAATATTCTTACTGACATATTTCTTTTTCTTTTTAAAGTTCATGAGAGACATGTGTGACTATGTATTTGCAGGCAAATGCATTGTATTTTTAGGTACTTTCCAAAATTTCTTTGAATTATTATGACCTCTTGCCTTAGTATGTACATCATGCAGCTTTTTCCTCTGGACCAAAGCTGTGAATCCATTTATGTCCTACTTGAAAAGTCTTCAGAACTATATGCAATACTGAGCTGAATAAGTTTGGTGGGTTTTTTTTGTTTTGTTTTGTTTTATTCCATGTAATTTTCTGCATAGCTAAACATTATCTAACGTCTACGATGCCAGTATGTAAGTTGTAAACAGACATGCTTAGAGATAAACACAGTGATATTTACACAGGCTTTCTGAATACTATAAGTAAATCTTCACATGTATGAGGGCCCTCAGTTAAATGATAACATAGAATATTGGTAAATAAATTTCAGTTTAAAAACTCAAACAAATGAAGTCTATAGCATGGGAATAGTTCTTAAAGAATTTCTTCATTTGTGATCAGTGTTATTAGTGAAAGTTGAAATTTAGTGTGATGCTTTTCCTGAAGACAGACACCTTTCAGAAACTTCTTTGAAGTGTGATATTTTACTGAATCCCAACCTATATCAATTTCAGAAAGGTGTTCTCAAAATGTTCTGTAAGTACCTGAGGATGCACCAATGACTTAGGATAGTGTTAACCAACTGTTAACCAAAACTCACAGCAGAAAGAAATATGGAATTTTTATGGCAAGAGTGATCACAACCTCACAAGAGAAATTCACCTTCTTCTGTGACTAGACTTGCATAGGATAACTAAGACTTCTGCTGTCAGTGCAATATCTAATTAGATGTATTTTGGAGCCCTTAACTTGAGGAATTACTGACATAATTGATTATAACAGAACAGATCAAAGAATAAGTGCTGTTGAAACCAATCACTCATAAGTTATAGCCATTTGAAATAATAATTTTAAGAGATCTTCATTCTACTCTTTTCCAAATAGGATTGCTACCATATTTTCTATAAAAACAAGGACTAGAGGCAGAGAAGACAAACTGTTAGTGGAACCAGAAGTTGTTTGCTTCTTGCACTTTTCCTCTATGTAAGTATTGTGAGATAGCTAATTAGAGTGGGGAATTGTGATCCAAAAGAGAGAAACAATGCCTGCATGAAAAATGGAATTTCCACTTAGGGGAAATTCTTTCTCTATTTATAGAAATAACTAAACATCTTTAGATACTAAAATTAAAATTTGTTGTTTCAAAATACCTTGAATACAAGAAAGCATTCAAACCTTTTGTTGACAAAAATTAAACTAGTTTATTTTAACTTCTTTCTTAAATAAACATGATGAATTGCCCTGACTGCCCAAGTCACCATGTGACATTTTAAGCACAGGAAATCTGAAAGCTCTTACAGCTCCCAAAACTCAGTTCTCTGTCTCCTCCAAATGAATGCTGGCTTAATACAAAGCTCCTTACTTCCTAATACTTTTAACAACCAGGAAATTTTGCAGCAGATACAAATGCAAATGTGGTTTTTTGACATACTTAAAAAAAAAAAAAAATCTGCATTTTCTAGTGGCAGAAAACATGTCAAAAACTTCTTGGCTGCCTTTAGCAGTTAGTTAGATGCATTACGTGTAACTGACTAATTTAAAAATTCATTTGAAATAAAGGAAAAAAGAAAGTGGATTTCCTGTAGATACTGTTCTGCATAGATGCCCTGTTATTGGGTAGTTTTGCCCATCTACCATATGACAGAAGACCAAAACAGTGATTTCCAAATCTCAGCCTGTAGTGCTACCTTTGTAGACAAATATATTTTACATATTTTGTAGAAACTGACTGTAGAAATAAGAAGGGTATGCAGATAGAAATCTAAAGGTCAGCATCTAATGTAATATATGAATAGAAATTCACCATGAAAAACCCAAGGAGATTATTCCAGTCACATTTTAAATATGTAGACATCTATTTTCTGATCTCCTTAAGCTCTTCTCTTATGTAGTGAAAAATATATGTAAATATTTTCCAGTAGACAATGTTAGTTAGTGACAGTACAGTGCACATATTAGAACCTCAATGTAATTATGGCTCAGTATGTGGTTATAATTTTGCTGTTTCCTTGTCTGTCTCATTCCAGTTTTTTTATCTGTCTATACTCCTATCTGATTATACTTTGCTTTGCATGTGTATCTCTTCACTCTCCAAATATCTTAATGTCTTTTTTTCTCTCTTCCTGATGCACAGTCTGCATTCTAAATGTCTGAGACTGCAAGTAAGATCTTGCTGCTTTCACTTTTTTTTTTTTTTTCTGAATTTTCTGAATTTATATTTCAATTTTATAGAAAGTCTAAGTGAAAGGAAATGTGAGGTCAAAGAAATTAAGACAATCATGGAATCAACAAAAATATCTACAGATGATAATTTCAACAGGTAGTTTAATAATGAGCTTGCAAGCAGAGAAAGACCTAATTATAGTACCAAAAAATCCTATAAGAGATAAATATTTTCATAAGAGTTTGAAGTACAAAAAGATCTGGAAAATGAAAAGAGAAGAAATTTATATTTTAAGGAGTTGGAGCTAGAAAGGCAAGGTAATGCTAACTGCATGCATCTGAATGCATGAAAACATTTGCACTCAGCTAGACAGCAATAAGTGATATTGAGAGCTTTGAACTCTTGAATTCCTATGATATATCAGATCTTTCATCTGTTTGCCTGAGTATTTTGTCTAAAAGTTGCCCATACTTCCTCCTCTGAGAAAAATATAGGCACAGAACACACAGCAGATGTGTGCTATCTCAATCTTAGGTCTTTTCACAGTTATCAGAGTTTTCTGTAAGTCCTGAAGCACAGGAATGAAAATGCATTCTTAAGGAAAAATCACACAGTGCAATTTATACGTATTGAGTTTGGAAATTTCTTGACCTCAAGATCTGTGGCAACAAGTTTCAAAGCCAGACCACACAGTGTGTGTAAATGAGTTTGCTTACAGAAACAAATTTTCAAATATTTTTCAAAGTTCAATTTTTTCCAATTTTGAAAAAGAAGAAAAAAGTAATATTTGATAACTGATATCCTTGATGTTCCTGTTCTTTTCCCTAGATAATGTTGACTGCCTTTTTTCTGAAGAAGTATGTTAGTAAATATTGTTTTCCTGCAGAACCTTTTTTTTTTGAGCAAGTATGCAATTTTTCTTTTTGCATTCCTTTTCATTAGTCAATATCAATTTCCCTAGTGTTTCTAAAGGTGCTGCTGGTTTTTCAGGGTCTACTACTTCTGCATAGCTAAAATATTTTGCCACATCTTAGCCTGATTTTACTGTCATCATATATTGAAATGTTTATGGAAACTTAAGCTACCCAAGGATTTTCATTATACCGTAATAGAGAACAGAAACAAGAAGTACAGATAGAGTTAAAATCTACTATATATCGAATGGGAAACATAATCATACTTTGTGGCAGACAAGTCAGATCTGAAAAAACTGTATGGAGCATATATGCTTTTTTACTCTACTCTACTCTACTCTACTCTACTCTACTCTACTCTACTCCACTGAAATATAAAACTGAATAACATCTTCCCATACCTATTTTTTCCCCTCCTTAGTTACATTGGTAGGTATAATAAAATGTATTATTTTTTTCCTGAAAATCTTGACTTGATAGTGCCCCACAGAGACAGCATAGCATATGCATAGTTCTACCTTTTCCATTGTCTCTCTTAGAATTTATGTAAATTAATATACAAATTATTTACTGATGATGGCTGCTGAAGTTCTTTACTAATTTTTGGCCATTTAAAAAAAAAATCTTTTGGAAACATAAATACATTTAGATCGACCCCCATTTTTCTTTATCTACCATTTTCCTGTTAATTCATAATAAAGGCCTACATCTTTTCACTAGTCCTTGCCTGCATAAACATATACAAACACATTATTCTATTGAACATCAGGACCCATGTCATTAATTGCTGTTCAACTCATATCTTCATCAAAAACTTAAGAGAAAAAAAAATAGATGAGTTCTGTCACAGGCCAAATATTTGCTTAAATTTATATCTGAAATTTTGCTGTATACTTTAAATTTCAACAATCTAACTCCAATGTATGGTTCAAAAATTTATAAATTTCCAAAGCTCTTGTAAGTTCTGGAGAATTAAATTTATGGTTCATGAACTCTCCTTTCTAATTAATTTACTTTTTTTGGCAACCTCTATGAAGTCTAGGCCTGCTGTCTCTCAGATCAATATATTCATCCCCTTTATCTCTAGGACCCTAAATATTTTGATGCTTTATCTGAAATTAGTTCACTACTTTTCCTTTAACCTTAGAACTATTCTCTGTAAATATTTCAGCAGCAATGTCTTAAAAGAAAGTAGACAAAAATTGAAAATACATTTCTTGTCCAAATTCGGTATTCAAAGTCACTGCTTTCTTCGTGAGTTTTAAATTACATTAGAAATAACAAATTAACTTTTTTGAATGATTCAATAGACCATGGGAGCAATAAAAGAACCAAAATCACTTAAAAAACCTTAAATATTATAGTGCTTATCTAACTTTTCATATACATTCTCAGTCATTTTTATCTGGGGTCTTAACAAAATACACAGGATTAAGTATATTGAAACAAAAGTACTTTGGTGTGGTAACACACACCTCTGTTTTCAATAGATGAACCCTGTAATGAGTTTTAATGATATGATTTTTTATTAAATAGTGAAAAGATATATAGCACAACCAGCATCATATGAGAGTTAATTCTGAGATTGTAAGGAGCTCTGTCCTACTCAAAATATGTTGCACTCAGTTTTGTACAGGAGATAGTCCTTAAAGTTATATAGTTGATATTGTGCTCACTGCCAATTATTTACACCAGATTGCTCTCTGCTAGTTCCAGGTCAGATGATGCTGTGAGTAAATAACTCCAATGTACTCATATGCCATCCAGTGACACTCAGGTTCAAAACCAATTGGTTGTGAGGAACAGTTTCTGTAGTGTCTCTTTGTATAGTCCTACTGACCATGGTTTTCTGGTTTATTTTAGAGCTGTCAACTCTACTGTTTTGAAATGTTAGGCCTTATCCATTTTTTACAGTTATTGGCTCTTTTACATTCTATTCCTATGAGCAGATTTGATGCTCAGATCAATTGTGAGGAATATAGTGGTTCCAGCTGCTGAATTTGTAGAGTCTAAAATATGCTACAGAAGCACATGCAGCAGGATAAGCTGTATAACCCCAAAGCTGTAGGTGAATGGACTGTCATTCTACATGTTGAGAGGGAAAAGGCAAGGGCTGTCAATCAGAACAATGCTAGTTATAGAGGACTAGATTTGCCTCTCAGGATATGCCTTCCAGGTGCTATTACTGCAAGTTTTAGGCAAAACCTTGTTATTATTCATGTGCAAAGATGTTATACAGATTTTTATTTATCTAAATAAAAGGTTTATTTAAACCTTTTACTGAGTATCTCTAGCAAAGTTTTGTTTGTAAGGGGGCCTTAGAGGTGCCCTCTGAGAGAAGTAGATAGGCATGCCCCATGTTGGAGACAACCATTTCCAGACCACTCCAACACAGGGCTGAGCCTCTCGGCCAAGGTAGAAAATGGGACAAGATTTTTAAGAAAGGGCTAAACCGCTGCACAACCGTGAGAGGGAGAAGTGAGGAAAATGGGAGAGGAACAATGCTGCAGACACCAAGGTAAGAGAAGAAGGAGAGGCAGGAGGTGTTCCATGCACTGGAGCAGAAATTCCTCTGCAGCCACTAGGGAAAATCATAGAGATGCTCTTGTCCCTCTGGAACACATGGATGGTCATTGTGGAGAAGGTACCAGCACAGCAGCCTTGGAGGATTCCACACTGGAGCAGGTGGAGATGCCCTGAATAAATCTGCAGACCTGAAAGGGTCCATGCTGCAGCTGTGGCATGCGCAGAGGAACACATGCAGGAACTTGTTGCTGGCAGGACCTTCAGCCTGTGGGGCACCACCACTGGAGCGATCTGTTCCTGAAGGATTACACTCTGCTGAGAGGGTCTGTGCTGGGGCATCATCAAAAGTATTGGGAATGATGAAGTGAAGTGAAGCCTTGGAAGAAGACACAGGCAGAAAGGTCATTTAGTTCAGTAGTTCAGTAGTTCATTACTATTCTAATAATTTTTTCTTTCAAAAAATTAAATTAAATTCCCCCAAGTCAAGTTTGTTTTCAATGATGGTAAGCTATCTCCCTATCATTATCTCTGTCCACAAACTTTTCTATCTCATTTTCTCCTCCTGCTCTGCTGAAAAGGGACAGTGAGAAGGCAGCTGGGCAAGCATCAGTCAGCCAGCCAGCCAAGATCAGCCCACCAAAAACCTGCAGTAGGATATCAGACTGGATATGTAGCTTAGAGCTCATTCTTCAAATTCTATTCAAATTTTACAGCAAGGGTAGATATTTTAATTGGTGGGCTCATAATTCTCCAGTGTCTTTCCATTTTTCCTCACATTAAAATAGGGAACATTTTTTTTCTCACAAATAGTGAAAAAGGGCAAGAAAGCAATGTGCTCCTTCTTGAATCAAAATGCATAGTTTGTGGCAGTACTCAAATAAAAGGGATGACAAAATCTTCAAGGACACAGGTTGCATTTTTCTGTTAAGTCCAGTGAAGTTCACCTGGCCCCAATTCATACAGCTATTTACCTTCAAATTTCAGATATCTAAGTAAACTTTCCATGTGAAAATATCATTAATTTTTATATATACATTTTCTCAAATACATCATACATCAAGAAAAAAAAAAGCATTAGAGCATCTTTCTTTTTCTCTGAGAAGTATTTTAATTAAGTCTCAAAAGGCAAAAGGAGTATTTTTAAAATTATCTGCTTCATCAGAATATGACCTTCAGCAAGAAGCTGTCAACAATCTAGTGAGAGTCAGAATTATTAACTGGACCCCAGAGAACTCAACTGTAGACAGTGTATTGTGGCTTGAGAGTTATAGTATACAAATCAGACAGTGAAACCTTTAACTTTGTTAATGATAACCATCACTCTAGACTTCTAATCCTTGGGATGGCAGTTCAGCTGATTCATCTTTGTTCTGTGACAAAGGCATAGATTTCAGTGATTCATTGCTTTTACATTCCCATTAGGAGAATATTCACTGACTCTAGGGGCCTGTGTAACGGAAATCCTCAGTGAGAAGAAAACACTTCTGGTTGTGCTAGGTCTTTTCTATAAACAATTTAATTAGTTTGACTACAGATAAATAATAAAATTAGGAAATTTCCATGCCTGTTATTCTCAGCTAAGGCCTGAGACAACAGATAAAAACCGTAACACAAAGTACAAAGGCTTAGGAGTCACACAATAATGTAGACTGTACATATCATACATGGCATTCTGAGGTCATGATTTACAAAGCAGAAAATGATTGTCTCACAAGCATGCAACAGTCAATATCCACTCAACAATAGTTTTCCTCAGTGTTAGTCATTAATTATCTTTCTCAAGAGATTGTTTCCTTGACAGGACTATGGACTTTGCAGACACTATTTTTCATTCCCTTTTTCACCTTGATGAATTGGAGGGATCTGGACTGACCAAACTTGATACATGCATTTGGTAGTTCTGCATTGTTGCTACGAGTCTGTTTGATAATAATGGTGCACTTTTAGAGGAAGCTATGTCTCTGACTCAGTGAAATCATCCAACCATCTATATAGTCAATAGACAAAGCGGACAGGTTGTGACATGCCTGTCTTCCTAGGTCAAATGATTTATATTCTGAAACTCTTTATTTACTGCGTGTAAGAAAGATGGGGTTTATTAGTTCTGGTTACTTGACTAATTCCATTCAGTTCAAAGATCTAGTTCAGACCAGATGCAATCCTTGGCTCTTACTAACTTAGGAACCTTAATTAAATAGTTAAACTTAGGTAAAATGAATCCACACCTTCAGGGTGCATGCACTTGCACACACAGACACATGATTCTTTTACCATAAAGAGCTATAATAACCCTCCAAGAATAATGAGATTTTAATATTAGCATTGTTACAAAAAATTCTTCCTGTCTAGACTCCAGACATGTGACAGTAAACAGAAGCAATCCCTCTTTCACCCAAACTCTCTGATAGAAAAGGCCAATTTTTCAGCCTACACGACTTCCATCAGGCAGCTACTCAAATTAAGATGAGATATAGGGACTCGAAATGATAGCAGTGAACGGAAAATCTATCTCTGTGAATGGCAGCAATAATAATTCAAAGAATATTGTTATCAAACCTCATGTTACTGGTTTCTCTGCCAGCAATTGAAATACTGCTTGTTAAAGACAAAGAGTTCATAGCATTATGAATGCCCAGGTGTATTTCAGCAAATCTTATTTCAGTTTAAGCTCCCTTGAATACATTATATTCTGCAATAAATTTTTCCCCCCATTCCTCCATCAAATATAATTTTAGTAAAATATTTTTTTTTACTTTCAAAAGAGTTACACTGTATTAGCAAAGTTGCTATTGGTCCTACATTAAATGTCCAAAATTTTACAAGGGGAAGAAAGAGAGAGTCCTCCCAGTAAAACTCAAAATTTATCACAAACACATCACAAGTTTGTGGGTTTGTTGCATTCCAAGTAACAAGGAACAGTAAACTCACCCTAAATTAAAAAAAAAAAATAGGAAAAGCCATATATTTTTTTACTTTATGCAGCATTTATTTACACCCTACTTCCTACTTAGAAGCATTATCAAAATATTTCTAAATAAACAAAACAAAACAAAACAAAAACAAAAAAACCCAAACAAAAACAAAAACAAACCCCACAGTCTGAAGTGAGTGGGTTTTTTTACAAATTTTGATTCAGTTCTGGATCTGAGATGTTAATTTTAACTGCTTAATAATGTGTAAAATTGCTGTGGCATTCTTGGAATCTCTCCTTTATTGTTGATCTGTCATGGCCCACTTGAGTTATTTTTGCCATAAAAATTTATCATGATCTTAGAGAAAGTGGTGTATATTTATCATTTAATTATATGTCCCACTATCTAAAAAAGAATCAGAGGATGTGATCTTAAGGTAGCATAAATATTTGAATCCATTAACTTTAATAAAGTTGTAAGCTTCCGGTCTGTGCCATGGATATACTTACCTTTAACATTCAGTAACCATTGAATCTGACAATACTTTGCACAAAATTATAAGGTTATAAACAGCCCTGTAAAAGAGAAAAAATATTTCAATAATTAAAAAATTAAGTACTTGGATAGTTGAATAATGATTTGATCCAAAGCTAAGACAATCTCTTCGCTGAAGAAGCATTTCCCAGACTGGGAAATTCACATCTGTTAATCTCTGAAAGGTGAACATTTTGTGTCAACATTTTTTCCTTAAAAATCAGGAATATTTAATCTGAATAAACTCTGCTAAGTTTCTTAACATCTTTACATTGCAAAATGTATAAAACTGAAGAGAAAATATTAGATACTAAACTATCGCTCCAATTAAAATATTGATAGTAACAATTATGAAAGTTTGGAAAATATGATATTTATGGTTAGTATTTTCAACTGTATAGTAAGGTTTCCTGTATTGATCTGTCTCCTCAAATATTCTGAAGCTGACTTAAAAGTAAATTCCGTGGTGTATTTTCCATTTCATTTTTTTTTTTAACAGACAAGGTTTAAATACAGAACAGTGGATATTATTGGGCAGTTCTTTTGCTGAAAAAATATATTAACACTTTAGGTGATTTATTGCATGGAATCACATTAGAAAATTACTAAAGTTTTCAAATCAAAGTAAAAGAAAAACATGTTCATTTTCATCTGTCAGTTTTGAAGCATTTAGAAAGCTGTATTTTATTAAGATACATTTTTTGTGGACTGTACTGAGGTTTGTGTTCTTATACTTGCCTAATTTGTTTTAAGAAAAAGTGATTTCTTATGTGAATATTCGGGTATATGTATTCATGTCAGAACCTGTTAACATAGTAATCTAATCTTAGATCTAGAAGCTTCTTACGATGTATCTTAAAAGCTGAGAAAATTCTTTAATCTGCAACATGAAAGTTCCTTATTATTTGCAGAATCTGAGGAATCTTAGCATTTATTCAGAGATTCCCATATATATATGGGTAGGCTAGAACATATATTATTGTCCTTAAGAACATTAACTTTCAGATGGGAACAGATTATTGACATATTTTTTCACACCAGATGTTACCCCAAAATTTGAAGCAGTGAACATAAGTTACTAGAAAAATTTTCACATTTCTTGTAGTTACAGTTACTTTCAGAGAAGGCAATGTTTGATCAATCACATTAGCATGTAGAAATTAGGTGAAGGTAAATTCAATTTAATTCTGTGGTCTGAAATCTATTATATATTTGAATGCATATAGTAAAAGCGATGTCATGTGTGTTTGACCCAGTTTTATTCAACTTTTTTCTTTTTTTTTTTTTTTCTTTTTTTTTTTTTTTTTTTTTAACAAACTGAAGCCCAGACTCTTGCAATGACCTGGCAAAGAAGTAGAAAAAAAAGGAAATAAAAAGATACTGAAATTTTCATAATGTTTTGCTTAGTAGTAAGGCATCTGGGCAGTATGGAAAGGTTTTCTATCATTAGTTAGACTTTTGAAATTACTGGACTTTGACTAGGTTCATTTTTTCTTCATATAGTTGAACTGTGTTATATAAAATATTGCCATATCCAAATTATAATTACTCAAGAACATAATAGCATTCTGCTTACCCAACCTCACCCTGACAGTCAAGAGCCATGTCTAAAGTTTTACATAGCAGAAGACAAAGGGAGAAAAAAAATGTTTCTAATACATGAGCTAATAATTTGGTATAAAGTTTGAGCATTTATAATTGTATCAGTTTATTGAGTAGATTTAAAATTTTCATAGATGAAATACTCAAATGCTCAGAATAAAAGAATATATATATAGAGGCTACTGGATCTAATTCCCACAGAAAAATATTTGGTGGTTATATTCTTGCATGTGTTGTAGGTCTTGTGTGACTTGAAGTGTCTTTCTTTATAATATCTTAATTGATGCTCTACATCATCTTGAAAATATATTAAAAATGTAAAAAAAAATGTGCTTGGTTTACTTTTCTGTTGTTTTAATAACCTTTATGGGTAGCAAAAAATCGTGGTTTTTTGTTGTTGTTGTTTTTTTGTTGTTGTTGTTGTTGTGGGTTTTTTGGGGGTTTTTTTTTGGTGTTTTTTTTTTTTTTTTTTTTTTGCAGTTGTGCTTTCAGCTCTCCTTCTCACAAGCCACTGGGGCATATGAGTTTTCTATCATGTGGACCAAAGTAAACAACTAGGGAAAAATATGTTCCAGCATATGTGCCCTCTCTATTTGTTTACTACTAGATCCTGAAAAACTCCATTAATTCACTTGGTCTGCAGCTTTCAGATCTAGCTCTTACAAAGTTTTTCAGTAAATCTATAATATTAGCTCTGCTGCAAGGACCTTTGTGAAAGCAAAACATAGCAGACATCCATTTCACTCTTTTATCAAAAGCGTTATTTATGAAAAGGTCCCAAACACTGCAGTGTATTTGGGGTTTGGCCAGCTACACTCCTAGGCATGTTTATATGGCAAGTGAAAGGCTAAATATTATTGCACCAGTGCCAAAGCAGTTTCCTCTCCTTGGCGCCTGCTGACTAAAAGTCATCTTCCTGAGACTGGTAGGGTGGCTCTGTCCTGCTGTGCTATGACATTTCTGGGTACTGTCCTTTTGCAGCTAATATCATTAAGTATTTCCTTCATGCACTGAGCATGTTGACGAAATAAATCCAACTGAGAAGAAGCACCTGGTATTATATTTTCCATGCCTCTACTGAAAATGTAAATCAAATTTAACCTCGGCAGTTTACTGTTTCCCTTAACAAAAAATGTGTATGGAAGCCAATAAGAGAAACATCAAGTCAATGTATTTTAATAACATGCTTTTTAATGTTGTGATATTGTGACAGAGGGGAATTATAAAGATTCATGTGCACCAGTCTGAAATATTATTATTACATTATATTTGGTGCGTTTTCAAATATGTATGGAGTAGTATATATTTGGTTATTTCTACAGAGTATCTAGCTGCAAAAATACATTAAGAGGATTAAATATTTAGAAAGGCGCCTAGCTTTACAGAGTCTGCTAAATTTGTATTGCAGCATACTGTCTGCATTATTTAGAAATTTTCTATATCATAATCTTGACTGCAATTTCACACACCATGTTATAGTTAACTAAATTCTGAGTTCAGGAGACAGGTATCAGAGCTCCATGTAAAACTCATCTCAAGCAAAGGATGGTTATTGTTCTACTGAGGAGTCAAGGACAGAAGAATACTTTACTATTGTGTCAGACCTCTGACAGAGTGGCATGTCAGCTAAACAGCATTTTTCCTGACTTCCAACTGTTTTCATTTGTAAACAGAACAACAAAACACTTGTAATGGAAAATGAGTTCTCTCACGTCAAAGTGGAGGTAACAGATCAGGCTTTGGAGACAGTCTCCAAATTTGTCTTGTTACAATTTCAGTGCAAACATGAGATCCAGACAAGTTCTATGTGTGGTATGACTTGAGTCTTTCTCTATTATGACTTGCTGCATCTTTTGTGCAGGACTGAAGAGGACCTAGGTCACTTTCTTTATATCAAGCAGTTGAATACTTCAGGCATTTTAAAATAAGAACTGTGACATTTCTGAAAATAACCTAAAAACCAAGTTTCATTTTGTAAATCTGAGATCCTCAAGTTCTTCTCTGCTTCTTAAGAAGTGGTGGTGTAGAAAACATTTTATTGTCTTGGACTAAGAAGTTCTGTCTTTTTTCTTGTCAGAAATAAAAGAAGTTATACGAGCAGCGAAGCACAGAGGTTGACAAATTGGCAAATGTTCATTGACTGTTTTAGTGAATCTTGACCTGTGAATGTTTCCACTGAGGAACAGCACATTGTTGTCTGTTGCATCAGAAATTGATTGTCTCCTACAGTAGTGTGCATGGGAAGCCATGGAAATACATTTCTAAGTAGCAGCATTCAGAGCTGTTGGATATTAATTGTGAGATATGTCAGAGTCAGCTAATTTGGGAAACTCTTAAATTCTGAGTAAGTTAGTGTTTGTATTATCAGTAGATTTCACATTGCTTCTACAATATCTCTTATATCTGAAAAGAATACAATAGAATCACTGAGGCAGAAAAAGACCACTGAAACTGAGTCTAACCATTAACCTAGCACTGTCAAGTCCACCACTTAACCAGGTCATTAAGTGCCAAACTTACATGTCTTTTAATGCCTCCAGGGATGATAACCAATACACTAGGAAGCCAATTTCAATGCTTGAAAATGTTTTCAGTGAAGAAATTTTTTCCTCAGAGCCTATCTAAATCTCCCCAGGAACAGTGTGGGGCCATTTGCTCTTACCCTATTGCTTGTTATGTAGGAGGAGACACTCACCACTTTGATATCAGCACTCAACTGCAGCAACTTTCAGGATTTACCAGATCTGACTCTTGTTTGTCCCAAAGGTTCCCTATGCATCTGTCTTTATACCCTTATCTGGAGACTGGAAGTCTGAATCTCATTATGGAGGAGACTGACACATTACAAACACCAACCAGATATCCCTCTATAGGCCTGTCTGAAGGGGTGGATATCCTGTCTGGAAGTTTGGAAAGTCCTCTTGAAAGTAGCAGGATGCATCGGAATAATTTCTGGCTGTCATTGGAAATGAAACTTAATTCCCTGCTTTTGGGAACACTACTTTGATTCCAAAAGTGCCTTTTTTTTTTTTTTTTTTTCCCCTAAAATAAGAGATCCAAGGCTGCTTCTCTGGTTTTAAAAAGAGTGTGCCTTGCTCAGTTAGGTGCCTACCCATTTTAGCTTTCAAATGATCCAAGAGTTTAAAGGTTCAAATCCTCAGTCACTCATCAAAGCTGGTGGGAAGTTCTGGACTTCTCAGCCACCACTATATTTTATACCTGTTCTGAGTGGCCATTCTGTCATCACAAAAAGATTTTGTGGGTTATGTTTCTAAGGAACTTAACTTCTCTATCAAATTGATAGGGCATGAATGTGCACTTTTGTGGTGCTGTGAATTATCCTGCTGGCCTGTATCTAATTCTGACATGCTGTGAAACCACTTAAATTACACCAGTTCATGATGAACCAAAATGGAAGCAGAATTCATTCAGGTCAACAGTGTCACATTGTTATATATCAGTGCCATATCAAAACTGAAATATAAATTCATAGTATTAGATATGCTTGAGATATGTGGATGGAAGTACAAGCAAAATTTTCTAGTATGGTAAGGGATTTCCTCCCTTGAAATACAATTCCAGTGTAAACTGTGCTGTGGTCGAAGTCCCCGAAAGATTGGAATTGTCATGTAGCACACAGAGAGGTAACACTGACACAAGGGAGCATTGAATTTCAGTGAAGGAAAAAACACAAGTGGAAAGGTACAGAATTGCAAAACACTAAAAATCAAAGTTGTAAAAGACAGGCCAAGTTGATATAACACAAACAAATCCTGAAATGAGGTAAAAATGACAGTTTTAATTCAACACTCAGAATGAGAATATGGTGAAATAACTCATTAGGGTGAAATAACTCATTGGTTTGCATGATAAAAGAATGGCCAATTATGGTACTTTTTAAACTTTTTTTCTTTCCTATTAATCAGGAGTTGTTGTATGTAAATTTGAAATGTTGATTTTGCACTCCCCCTTTGACAACAGCTTCAGGCTAACCTGCTAACTCCTAGGTTAGCAATGCCAACTCTGAAGTTTGCACCCTAGTGGGCAGGTGCTGTATTTGAGATTATGATTAAGAGATCATGTATTGACATTTCAAGCAATTCAGGAAATGGAAACTAAAACTTTTACAGTTATCTCTGCTCCATTTTTCCTTCTAACATGCAAGTTCTCCGGAGTGGTTTTCATTTGCTCTTTTTTCAGGTCATTTAGTTTCTTATTTTTAGCCATTATTCATAAAATATTAAATTTAAATCATTTGATCAGGGTGCTCAGAGCTGGCAATGAGTCAGATCTAAACATTATATCCTACTGATTTGCTCTGTCATTGTAATTTCTCTAACTGCTAAATGAATTATAGGAGATCACTGTAATGCAGAAAAGACCTCAAACTTACCCATCAAAAAGTGACATAAATCGGTGGGAAAGATATAGCAACAACACTTTTTTAATCTCCATTCTAAATCAGTAGGATAAAATGCATTTAAATTCAAATAATGTACACTGGAATAAGCTATTTTTGACAGAATTCAGATTCTCTAAAACACAAGATACTGGGTTCTAGATTGATTCTCTTTTCATATTTTTTCATCAGTTTAGGACACAAGAGGAAGCAATGAAAATCTCTATCAAATGTGAAGAAAACATTCTGAAACCATATCTTTAAGAGGATGAACTTCCCCTTTTAGGATCCAAATTGCTGCTGGATACTATATCTGAGAAACTCTCAGTTTTCTTGTATCAGATTTTACTCTAGCTACTACCATTTGACTACACGCAAGCATTTTCTGTCTTACCAGCTTCCTAGAATCAACTTGAAGGTGACCTTTAGCCTCCAGCTTTCACAGTGTAAGGGAGGTAAATGAATTGGAATACATATTTTCCCTGCAGCTTCAGAAAATAGCAAGGGGTCCCCTTGCAACCAGAGTTTCTGGTACACAAGACTGACTAGGGACGCTGAACTGGGACAAAAGGTTTTTGCTGCCCCGACACACGGCAGAGAGAGAAGGCGGTTTGGAGGTGGACTAGACTTAGGAACATAGACTTTTAGACATCAGGTAAGTTAAACTAAACCGTAAAAAAATAGTCCCATTTGTAGTGATGTATAATTCTGTGTTTTAATCCCCGATGGTTTGTTCCTTTTCTCCCCCTGGGTTGTTGGTTTAGCCTAGGTTGTAGCCACCCATCAAGTTGCCAGTCTTCCCTGATACCTACCCCTTATTCCTGAATGTTCTCTGGCAATTCTCCCTGGTACCAGTTCCTGCCTGGATTACCCCCTTGGGGAATCCCCTATTTTTCAAGGCCCCACTGGTTTGTTTATATTAATCTCATCCCAATAGCCTCCCCTTTGGTTTGTGCTCTGTAAACTCCACCTTGTTCTCCTCCCCAGTCTTCTCCCTATTGGTCCCTGGACCCTAAACTCCCCCCTGATTCTGCTGCTTAAAATCCACTATCCTGCCTTTGTCTGGGTCCTTGCCCCTGCTCTGCATTGCAGTTATATTACCATTTATGTTGCTCTAATAAATGGTTTTCTTGGACTGGCATGCAAGACCCTCTTCACTCCTTTCTACATGGATCCTGTGGTGACTCTTTGGGACTCTCGGGACCCCGGGGGTTGTGTTGCACCCCAGCCAAGCGCTGTACCACCAGGTACACAGCAATATCCGTTGTGCCTCTCCTGAGTCAGTGCCATAAGACACTCTCTGAAAAATGTGCTGCAATTAATTGCAGCTGTATGAGCTATAAAATTTTTCCACTAGTATATAATTTCTAAGTTATTCACATTTGTTTTTCTCTCCATATGCTTTCTCTGTGTGTCCCAGCTTGAATTATTAAGACTTCTGTAGCTCAAAGTTAAATTCAACACAGACATAATTCAAGCTGATTTTACTGCCCTTATCCAAGAGCAAATGATCAAAACCCAATACCTATATTCAAATTAAAGACATTAATGTATTTTAAAAATTACATACATACATGCATACAAAGAAGTATGTTACATGAGAAGTCCAAGAAGTTATTAGAATGCTTTCTTGTCTCCAGGTTTTTCACAGGGATGAGTATAACAGAACTTTATCTCTCTCACTGTCATCCAGCTGGGCTAAAATGGTCACAGATTTCCACATTAAGGGCATAGCTAAAAAATCATAGGTGTATTCCAGTAGTGCTTTCCAAATATAGATTCATTAGTACTTTTTCATTTGAATTTACTCTTTACATAGGTTTATCTGAATTCTAGTAAGAAAGTGAAGTTGTGCATTTTAAACAGAAATAATTTTAGTAGTGTAATCTAAGACAGTCTATTGAGGCTGTTTCTAGTGAAACACCAAGCTGGTAGAACCAGCAGATTCTAGATTAGCTCATTTGGTCAGAGCATGGTGCTGGTAACATCGTTGTGGGTTTGATCCCCGTATGGCCTGTGCACTTAGGAGTTTGACTGGATAATCATTGTGGGTGCATTTCAACTCAGAATATTCTGTGAATCTCATACATTCAGACTACTTGCTGTGCAGAGAAATAACCCCTTACCTTTGGAGCTGTTGAATAGGTTCATGGTTCAGCAGATATTTCACAGACTGTCCATCAATTAAATTTCCTGCAGCAAGCTGCAACAAGTCAGTCCCTGCACAAACTAGATATTCCACCAGAGTTTTAATGAACAATAAATGGTGAGACTGTTTTTTGTTAATGAAACAAGAGAGTTCTAGGTCTGATTATTGATTCCAACTTATGAGCATATGGCACTATCAGAATGTACAAGAAATAGGTTCAATTGCTTAATACTATTAATAATATTAATACTATTAGTTACTGTTATTCATCACCTATCAAATGAAAAATACTATCTCTGGATTTGTCTGCAAAAGTATCTGCTGTTGATACACCTCTACTCTACTGTTAAGCAAAAACTCAGAGAAAAGACCCTCTGTGATAATGTATGGAATGAAAGAAAATGGCTTTTATGTATACCAGTATAGAACAAAACATGGAAAGCATTCTAACAGCTTGAGAGCTAACTAAATTGATCTTTACTGTATTTCCTTGTGCAAGTTACTTCTGAGTCATCTGTGCCTCTGAGTTCCTCCAGAGAAAGGAGGAACTTCCTTAAAGCCAGTAGGCTAACAAACCCTGGGACTAATAGAGCTGGAGGTTTTTTTGAATTCTAGCTTGTTTTGTTGACTTTTTAACTGACTTACATGAAAACTTATTCTAATATCTGCCATGCAACTATTACCTGTTCCAACACAACAATTTGATAGTGAAGTGTGAGCAGTAGGAATTAGCAGACTACCATTGAAAGCTGTTTCTTTCTTATCCTGTTAAAATATTTTGTCTTTATCACTGAGTTTTATCTTCTTTTTTCAAATTCTCTTCCTCATCCTACTGGGGTGGAGTGAGCTGTGTGCCTGCCCAGTTAAACCAAAACGTCCTTCATCTTTTCTCACAGCTGAATTTACTGTCATGTTTATTTGCTGAAGGAGTGCATTTTAAGCTGATACTGCAAGATATGAAGGGCAGACAATTTCTATGTCTCTAATCATTGCTATTAATACCACAAATCTCCAATACTTAGGCACAGTCATAGAATTAGAAAACACCCTGTTTCTGTGCATCTTTTCAAAATTTTTTGTATTTAAAAAACTCCAAACTTTAGAACAAACGGCTCAAAGAATAATTCTCACATATAATTCTAGGGAATATTTTTAGTATAATAAGCATTTTTGATGAGATAGGAATTGTGGAGGGACATTTATTTAACATAGAAATGTAACAAAAATTATTTCTATGAAATATGATTATTTGATTCTTGTCTTTCCATACTAACTTGTGGTAATTTTCTGCCTCAAGCAAGCAGTAGTAAGCAGTAGCTCATGTCAGAGGACACATTGGCTGATGATTTAGAGAATTGGCTACTGATTTAGAGAATTTAAACTCTCTATACAAGAGGGCATACTAAAGGTAAGCACCAAAGCTGCACTGCGCACCTTTGACTGTGAAGAGAAAGTAAATACCTACCTACTTTATGTTTTAGGATGTTTAACAATAAATATTTTCGCTTCTCTCAGCCTGATTCATTTAGGGGGAAAAAGCAAAAAAGGAGGAATCAAGTGAAGTAGAGCCCTTTGCTACAAGTAAGTATTTGTTAAAAGCAGTTTCCTGTTTCTGCCTGATCAAAACAGTGTAAGCTGTAGTCAAAGAGATCCAATCATGAATCATCTCTTTAAAATGGAGGATTATCAAGCTTCAAAACAGAGCATAACAAAGCAATGTAAAACAGATCAGGCAGCCAAGCTGGCATTATGAAGAACAAGTTCAATTCTATAGAATTTATTAGATCAGGCGCAATCCTTAAGCTAAGAATCAAAGCTAAAGCAAAAGAGCTATATTACCATGACCTTAATCCTAAGCTAATAAACCCTGTCAAACCTGATTTGGCACCAGAGAAACACAGCTCAGATATCTTGGCACAATCAGTTCTGCAAAGACTCATTTGTTCAGGCAGATTCATCACATGGTCACTGCAGTTTTCATCTATCCAGTATTGTGGTACTCTGTCAAATCTCATAACTTCTTCAAGAACCAAATGCATTGGGGAGTGGAGTGCAAACTACTCAGCCTGGCTCCATTGGCACTAGATCACATCCACCCCCTGAAATACATTGGGCCCATAAGATTTGGGAAGAAGGGGACCAAATGGTACATATGCAAGCATCAATTTTCTTATAAGCAAAATCTTTACCAGTAAAAGCAGAATTCAAAGGCTTGCAAGCCATCTTTTAGTCACCTTCTCTTGCAAAAATTATAGTATTTAATTAATATGCTGTTATCTTTAATAAAGGGTCTGGAAATATATACCAGTATCAAAACATCAAAACATAAAAGTTGAAGGAGGAGAAATCTTTTATACGTGGTTGTACCAAAAGTGCTAGGAGACATACCAGTCAGGCTATATCTCTTGTGTTTATTTGGGATATAGAGAAGCCTCTTTGCAATAACTCTGCCCTTGAGCTCCAGCTACCTGACAGGCCACCTGACCATGGAAAGCCATTGCTGGAGCAGGGAAGAGGTGTGAGGAGGAAGGAACAGCAGACAGCTGTTATAAGATGGCCGCCACTCCCTATTTTTTCTCCTGCATACTGTCAGGGACTAGAAGGGAAGGTGGTAGAGAAAAAGGGAATTTTATCTGTTGAGACTGATTAAAACGGCCATGGGTGGATGTAAGGTGTTTTTCATTTTTTCTGAGCCAGTTGTGCCTGTGAGAGTAACGGCCAAATTGTTTTCTTGCCTGTATCTCAACCCATGAGTTTGTTGTCTTATTTTCTTCCTCTGTCCTGAGGAGGGGAAGTCAGAGAGCGGCTGGGTGAATATTAGGCAGATGGCCAAGGTTAACTCACATCAAGAATATTCATTACTATTTTAGTAATCTCAAGAAAATAATGCAAATTTTAACGTAAATAATGTAAATGCTTTGATGTGGGGTACGGCACAAAAGACACAGGAAGAGTGTTTAGGCTACAGAGTACTACTGAAATGAAAGAATATATACCTTCACTTTGACCATTAATTTATTTTGGAAATGAAACAATATATATCACTGCCAGAAGAGATATGTCAGAATTTTTCCACAAGGAAATACGCACACAAAAGAAAGAAGAGGATTAAATTCATACTGGACCTTGCTAAGATCCATGAATTGCATATGATGGTTTAGACATTTTTGTGCTACTTCTCCTCTTCATTGCTTGGTAAATTCAGCTTTCTGAACAAAATTTCTTTACTGTAACACCTCCTTGATTTCTGTGTATTGGCTGATTTTATGTTAAGGTAGAAGACTGTCAATTCTCAGCTGAAACATGACTCAGTGAGATTCTGATATACTTTAAGTAATAATAAAAACAATGTGGGGAATGACACAGTCAATTGCAGAGCTAACTTAGGTACTTTACATTTCCTTGGATACAAATCATGGTTTCAGCCAGTTAGCCAACACTAGGATGGGCCGTATTTTCTGCGGGGATATTTTCTTTACTTCTTTATAGTATATTCATAGATAACATAGTAATGTGCATGATTTCACTTTGCTTAACAATTTTGATGACTCCTGTTTATTAATTTTTCATTAATAATTAACTTCATTAATTTTCTTAAAATATCACTACATTTTGTCAGTTTGTGTGTGCATGATTTAAAAAATGCTATTAGTTTTGCTTTTTACACTACCAGAATTGAGAAATTTCCAGTTTCTCGCAATATTTTCCTTTCTTCCTGGTGGAAAAAAAAATTTCATAATTCCCAAAATTCTTGAAATCCTTTTTCCTCTTCTGTCTTTCTCCTTTGCTCTTTGATGTGTTCTGTTGCTTGGCGGGGGTGGGGGGGGAAGCTACAGTTGCATTTTGGACTGTATCTAAAAATTCACAATTCCCTTTTAAATATGTTCCCCTGAGATGTTGTTTACATGTCTCAGTTCCTTACAGTTTTCAAATACAACTTTAATGTTAGAAGTTGCTTAGAGCTACAGGGTTTTGATAATATAAAGTTTAATTATGTCACATAAAATCACTAGTTAACTAATTCTTCTTCACATCCATTGGCAGAACTCTCTGTGGAGTCTACACAAGTTTCACCTGCGAAAGAAGTGCATATTTCCTCTTCAGATACAAGACAGAAATGCCACAAAATTGTTAGAGACATTCCTCTAAAATTTATCTGACAATACCTTAGATGTCTAGAAGTTCTTAGGAAGACCTGTACCAAAATGGTTTAGAAAAAATTGAACCATTTTGCCTTTACATTGCCCTAAATCTTGTAATAATGTATGGACTGAAAGGAAACGCCTACAGTTGAAATTTAACCGTGCCATGAAAACCCTCTGGCCTGTTAGGTCATTTTAAACGGAGTATCACCCAACACTCTTTTCCCGTCAAAAGAGGGTGGCTAGATCCAAACTGAATATGGTCCCTGACACGTGTAGTTACTTTGGAATCATGATTTTAAGGAGTTAAGATTTAGCTAAGGGTTAGAAGCAATTCATATTGATCAGGATGTAACTTAGATAAACAAATGTTAGGTTAATGATTATTAGATGCTTAAACTAGAGCTAATTGTTGTATTGTTTGCCATTATGTTCTTGTTTATAGAAGGAAGTGGAATAAGTGAACTGTTACCAGAACATAGTGAAACCGGTAGAACAATGCCCAGTACCCAGGACTTTGTATCAATCAATCATGAAGCAGGGGACCTTGGATCATGCTAGAGGGTCACAGAGACCTGATGAAGACTCTCCTGACTTCATCTCTTAAGACCGCTGACACAATTCGAGACCACCGACCCAATTCAAGAGAAGAACGGCGCACGCGTGAAGGACTGATAGCCTCATTTTGATACAGAGCGGGGATGGGAGGTGCTGGGGTTATGCATGTGTATTGTGTGTAAGATCTTGGGAAATGAACAGAGGGCAAATAACCTTGTATGGTGTGGTCACACCTTTCAGAGACAACTCCCGTGCTGTCTGATGGGGAATAAACATACCACTTTCTGACTTTAACTACTTAGAGAGTCTGTCTGTGATCATATTGGTTTTAACGATTCACCTTGACAATACAGCAATTTTCTGGGAAACTGTTTCGGACAAACCATGCCAGGGACTAGAATTATGCTAAATTTAAACAGTGTCTATAATCACAGGCTGTTACAAGCTCACATTCTGAATAATTTTATTTACTTGTATAGCAATTAACCATGAAACAACGTGTCATCCAGTTCCAGCTCTCTGTCACAAACGACTTTGTCATTAATACCTATATAAGAAAGATTCATATATCTACCAAAAAGGCTCTGCCACTGTTAGATTTGTTAAAATTGTTTCTTTTTTACTTATAGAATTTTTTCCCATAAGTTGCTAGGAGACTAACTACTGGGTACTTATGGATGCTTGACCAAAACAAAGAGGTGGCCAAAAGTCGGGAGGGGCAAGTTCATGCTATTTTTTGGGGCAGGTAAAGGACGGGGCAAGAGGGAGCTACCTTCTCTTGCTCTTGGCATCGGAGGGAGGACAGCCAGGCTCTTTACTTGCTGTAAGAGGAGTTCACTGTTACCACCAAGTCTGGTCCTGGGAAATCTACCATCATATCCTTGTGAGTTCAGGAATTTTGAGCTCCTCCGCCTGCCCTGCTGGATCTGGGCCACCCCTGTCCCACTCTCATGGCTTTAGCTACGCTGTAGCCCCTGCCCACCAGGACACCCCGCCCCTGCCCTGCCGGGGCATCCTGCCATTCCAGCTACCACTGTGGAGCTTCTGATTTATCTCATCCACCAGTCTGGGATTTTCCACCCTTCCACCTTGGTGCTCTGCAGGGGCACCAAGATCAGACTGCCCCGGGCTTTGTGAAGCAAAGCCCTTGGGGTTTCTATTTCTGTTTTGTTGTTAATGCTGTAGTTGTTGCTGTTTGTTTTGCTTTGTTATATATACTAGTAAAAAACTGTTATTCCTATTCTCATATCTTTGCCTGAGAGCCCCCTTAATTTTCAAAATTATACTAATTTGGAGGGAACGGGGGAGTTGAATTCTTCATTCCAAGGGAGGCCCTGCCCTTCCTAGCAGACACCTGTCTTTTCCTAACCAAGGCATACACTCTCCAAAATACTGCAAGACACAGAAATACACCTCAGATACCTCACAAAGCTTCTTTAGGTTCTGAAGAGAATGTGTATGATTCATGTCACTAAAGAACTTATTTCAAACATGTTGTGGGTGGAAGAGCATAAAGGTGTTGGTTCCTTTCCATTGGACATATGGAGGTAGATCCTATGGTGACAGCAAGTGCAGAGGTTTCTCTGGCACACATCTGAAGCTTCATTAGATAATTGTCACATTGAATCTTTAATACCATGAACCTAACTTTTGTCTCTTTAATGGAGCTCACCTCTCTTACACCATGCAGTCTCTGCTGTACAGTTTAAAAGCAGTAACTTAAATTCCAATGTAATGTTCTGAAAGTTCCATGAGAAAACTTTTTACTATCAAAATTATAAATTTCAAGATTGTGTCTAATATAAAGTTTTTATTCCAACTTAGGTTATATTTGGAAAAACAAAATGAGCTCTCTGAAGACAAAAAAAGGGGTAAACTATTTCCTCTACGCATTAGAGCCTAGTTAAGAGAATTCTTGGGAAACTCAAGAAAAGTCTTTAAATATTCAGCTATTTCACTCGATATTCCACTCAAAATACACTTTCTAAACTCAGCTTGCCTTCCTAAAACTCAGCACATTATAAAAAGGACAAAGAGCTGTTTATTTGCAGGAACCGAGACTTCTGATTATATTTATGCAGCCCACAGTACAGGCCATGGTGTGACAGCTGTGCTCCTGCAGCCCATGGAGATCCATGGCAGAGCAGGTGATTGCACCCAAGGGTGGCTGTGACCCTGTGGGAAGGCCATGCTTGGAGCACTCTGTTGTTGATGGATGGCACCCTTTAGGAAGAACACAAGCAAGGAACCATGCTGAAGCGTTTTGTGGAACTGCAGCCTATAGCATGAACCCATGTTGGACAAGATCATGGAGCATTGCCTTCTGTGGGAGGGACACCACACTGGAGCAGGGGGAAGGTGAGAGGAATCCTCCCTCTGAGTCAGAAGGAGCAGCAGAGACAACTGACTGTAGCCTCCATTCCCCATCCTTCTGCATCACTTGGGGGAAAGAAGGTAGAGAAAGGTGGGAGTGAAGTTGAATCCAGGAAGAATGGAAGGTTGGGGGAAAGTGTTATAAGACAGGGCTTTACTACTTATTACCCTATACTGATTTGAACTGCAATGAATTAAATTAATTTTTCCCCAAGTCAAGTCTGTTTTTCCTGTGATGATAATTGGTGAGTATACTCTCTCTGTCCTTATCTGGATCCACAAGCCATTTGTTCTAATTTTCTTTCTTTGTCCAGTTGAGGAGGAATGGCAGAGAGGCTGTGGTGACCACTTGACATCCAGCCAGGGTTAACCCACCACACAAGTATGTATTGTCTTGCAATTGCTTTGCTGCAATATTTTTTTAGCATAAAAATTTATTACATTTAATCAAATACAAAATAATATAAGAATTAATCTATGAAACTTGTCTAAGGATTTTTTTTAGATACTAGCATTTTCAAGGTAAATATGCAATATTTTTTCCTACTTAAACTGTACTTCTTTTTTTTTCTGTAATTCCTTTAGTGGGATTAGAAACTTCTTAACAGAAAATGATCTGCCTTTAAGTGTTTTATGAGAAAGGAGAAATACTAACTCTATATCTTTGACTAAGTCTGGTCTTTCTCTCTACAGTCAGTTTAGTAAAGCACTTCGGATGCAAGCTAGAATGAATAGGCCTTAACAGTATAATGAGGACCCTTACCAATCTTACTGCACTGATTCTAGTACTAGGGCTTATAGAGAAACAATATATTTCGTTTCCAATTTTCAAAAGCAGCTCTTTGTTCTTTAAACTATAATTTACCTGAAGAATAAACTAAACTTTGCTAAGTACCTAGAAGGAAACTCTTTAAATACTAATGTGATGTCCAAAAATATCATGGGCATTTTGTATCTTGCGTCTAATATCCTAGTATTTGATATTGTCCACCGAGGAAAACACAAAGTAGAATACATGAAATTTTCTGGTGAAAAACAAAGGACACTAAGAAAGACAGGGCAAAAATTACTTTGTTCATAAAAATTAAGGTATGATTCTCTTTTGAGGAGTTTTTCCAGGAAGAAATTTTATTGATATTGCACTGAGTATAATACAGCAGCCCCTCTACCTTCTTTCATTTGGGGATTATTAGTCACTCTCAATATGAATATCAGCTCTATGGCTTCACAAGGAATTAGTTGGATTTTCAAACCAGAAGACACTACACACTGTTTAGTCTAAGTAATTTTTTTCCTGCCAAACTGAAGCACTAGCTTTCATAGGAGTTTTCCAGATCTCTTTCTCAAAGAAATAGTTTTGTACTCCACTAATATCAATACATTATATTACATTTATCTAATTCTCTCAATAATTCTGTCACATAAAGCATTTATCAGCTTCAGAATTTGAACCTGTATGCGGCATATTTCCCAGAATGATGTTATTCTTTGGTCCACTTTGTGGTTTCTTGAAATACTGTTTAATTATGAAGGAGTAAAGTACAGTCTACAGTGAAATTTAAAAAAAAAATTTTTGTGAAAGTAAAATTTACAAAAAAGAGTGAATTACAGTATAGTAAGTCTCTAATAATGGCCTGACAGTACCAAATTAATGGGAAAATAATGACTGCAAAGACATTTGTAGGCATATTTATAAAATTATGTTATGCAAACCCTTTTTTTTTTTTTTTTTCCTCCAGACAAGACATTTTATATATGTCTGCTGGGATTTTTTCTGTTTGGAGAACAGGTATGAATTGGAGAACAAGTATGAAATATAAGAAATTGTCTTTTATGCTTGACACTTTAACCCACTCAACCTTCATATTTCCTTCTGCTCCTATTTACTTTCCCAGTTTTATTATAGCAGCTTTTAGATCATCCTTTTGCAAGAAGCATCTGAATTTCAATGTATGTCTTATGAGTAGCTTGGGGTATGCAAGACCTTTCACTTGGTAGTCATATGAACAGAATGTCCAGATTCTCTTTCTTCAGATTTCTCTTGCACTGGAATAATTATCATAAATAATCCAGAGATTATGGTTGTTTGTGTATACACACAATGTGAAATAAGGAAAATTTTACCATGTTGAAAATTAAGAATCCTACTAGGAAAATATTCTCCCCATGCTCTCTGTGTAGTCTCCTGGTAGTTAAGGGTTCAGCACTCCAAGATGAGAAGAAGATGCCTGTCTCTTCTCTGTGACAATGGAGGGAGTTTATGACAACTTCTGTCTCATCATGGGCACATTAGGTCTCAGCCTAAGTGAGGCTAAACTAGATGAGTGTGTACAGGGCATTCTCCTCTATCTGACCCTGTTCTTCCCTCAACAATAGTCTGTCTGAGGTGATAAGTCTTCTGCAATCAGAACTATACATAAAAGAACAGGACCTTGAAAGGTTATAGGCATTTTTGCATTTTGCATGCATACTCAAAGAGAAGTTTCTGTGGAAGAAACCATGACTAAAGAAAGAACTATCAAGGGACCTAGGTGTAGAAAGTCAATTGGGATGATGTTTGAATACTGGCAGTTCCTGCAAAGTTCATTCTAAAATAGTCAAATGTTTTCATTTTCTTACGGAATCATGATTTTATGGTCTCTCATAACAGCTACAGCAATTATAACAGTTACTATTGCTAATACTAAATTAAACCCTAAGACTCCAGGCAATTATTTCTGGGCCTATTTCTGGTGTCCTATCAATGGCAAATGAACATCCTTAAACTTTACATTCCAGTCACACCCTGTTAGTATCAACTTAAATCTCATTTTATAAAGTCTTTCAAGTATAAGAGGCATCCCTCAGAAATGTGTTTTAATTCTCTCATTTACATTTAAATTATGCTTTCCTTTCACTTTTAAATTCTTCCCTTTCAATTGTAAAGTTTATATAACCCATGTCACTTGGCAAGAGAGAAAAAAAAGACTGATATGTATTAAGAGGATATAGGTGATGATGTGGATTTGAAAAATGTTGCTACTATGCATGCAATTTACATTCACAATTGCATTTTTCTGAGGAATTGGTTTTGTTAAGTTGTGGGTTTGGATTTTGACTTTCCGTTTAGAAATAGAATACATTTTTATTCATGCAGAGATTTATTTATTCTGTTAGAAAGGAGCAAATTAGTTTCCTCTGGATATGTTGTAGGTTTGCCTCTTATGTTATACAGTTCCTTTTAAAGTTTGGATTAGCATTCTACCTAGATAAGATCTGAAAATTGTTCCAGCTTTATTGACATACAGGAAAAGAAATAAAAAGTTGAACATCAAAACTTAGATGACATCTCAGTAGCACAAATACTGCAGTGTTGGCAAACAAAGGTTAAGAGACAGTTTGTTGCAAAAATTACCCATAGAATAAATGGATATTTTCTCAGGATTTATGCTGATATTGTAAATGCTGCTAGGAAACAAATTATAAAAGTAATTATTTGTATTATTCAGTATTAGAAAAGTCCTCTGGAAAAATTAGGTGATTCTGATCTTTTGGCTCATTAATCCCATATCATGTGAAGAGTTCCACTACGGCAAAAGTAGAGGTAAGGACAGAATTGGCGAGAACATGCATTTTGAGGAATGAGGCTTACAGTTCATCTGTTTGGATACATGCTACAGCTGTTGTGATCCAAATCTGTGCAGCAACGAACCCGGAGAATATATTATTTCCTCTTTCTCCAGACTGAGCCACTGACTTCAACTGGAGCAAAATCCACATCTATATATGAGGGTCAGAAAGGGCTCCAAGAATTTGCCAGTCTGACTGCTTTAGTGGGCTCTTTGACACACACTCAACCATGCTATAAATCACGTACCTGAGATTGCCTGGAGATTAAACCTTTATTCTGCCAGAATGAAAAGTATTAGAAGATGCCTCTAATGAGACACTAGAATTTAATCTGCTCCCTTAGAGCAGAATCGGGTTACATGTGAAATACAATATTCATAATTTCTTAGGCAGTACAACTTGCAAACGTAGCACAATATATTCATAGCCTGAATTCAGAAATATCAGTAGCTTGGAGATTATTTGTAAACAGATACACGCAAAATTCACTGATTTAGTTTCATGATACTTTCCCCTGAAGTGGGCCCATTTCTCATATTTCTTTCATCTTTAATTTCCTTTAGATTAGCTATTTGTAATTCTGTATTTCAAAGCTTCAATTTAAAGTTTTACTATGTCTCCATTATTAATTTAATACTGTGGTAATTATAAAGATAATGTTAAAGAGCTCTTTAATTTCCAAAGAGGATTTTCTACTTATTAACTATATATGAAATGAGACTGATGAAATGTACATTATTTAAAAAAATACTATGAACTATGCAGCTCACAGTAAAGTGGAATGTGGAAATACAAGCTTAATTAAACTTGGAGAAAACCCCTAAAATTAACGGAATTAGTAATGAGTCTTACTGTAATGGAACTGCTTGCCTGTCACATGAGTGAATGTACACATTTTTGTAAAAGTTGATTGATTTGATTTGATGAATGAATTTGATTGATGAAATTTTGTGAGATGTCTGAGAAGCTGACAGCAGTTCTTGGAAACCAAGAGCTTCCTTCAATAGTTTACACTACTAAATATGAACAACAATTATCTGTCTCAAAGAGCATTACTCCTGGAGAGTTTTCTACATGTAATTCAATGGGTGAATCTTAGTGTTTTATCAATGTCATATGTGTTTTTGTAGTGTGTTGACACTGGTTGGAGGCCAGACACTCACCAAAGCTTCTCTATCACTTCCCTCCACAGCTGGACAGGGGAACAAAGGGTTCATGAATTAATGATCATGAGAGATCACTTACCAAGTATTGTTAAAACAGGCTAGAATTAGAATTGGAGATATTTTAATTTAACTTATTATTAACAAAATCATAGCACAATAATGAGAATTAAAATAAGACCTTTAAAAAACCTTCCTTCCAACCTCTCCCTCCATCCCAGCTCTATCTCCTCCCCCAGTGGTGCAGGGAAACAGGGAATGGGAGTTATTGTCAGTTCATCACCTGTTTCTCCGTCTGCTCAGGGAGAGGAATTGTTTCTCTGCTCCTCTTTGGAGTTCCCTCCATGGGAGACAGCTCTCCATGAACTTCTGCAACATGAGTCCATACCACAGGCAACATCTCTCCATTAACTGCTCCAGTGTGGATCCCTTTGCACACAGTGCAGTCTGTCAGGCACAGCCTGCCCCAATGTGGGTCCTCTATGGGGTCTCAAGTTCTACCAGGCAACCTGCTGCAGCATGGCCTTCTCTCCCCATGGGTCTGCAGGTATCTGCCAGGACCCTGTTCCAGCACAGGCCTCCTATGGCATCACAGCCTCCTCTCAGGCATCCACCTGCCCCAGCATGGGGCTCCTCTGGGGGCTGTAGATGGATCTCTGCATCCCCATGCCATGGGCTGCACAAACACAGCTGCTTCACCATGGCCTCCACCATGGTCTGCAGAGAAATCTCAGCTCCAGCAGCTGGGCCAGCTCCTCCCCCTCCTTCTCCATTGACCTTGGTGTCTGCAGAGTTTCTCCTCACATATTATCACCCCACTTTTCCCTGGCCAGCACTACATCTGCACAATATCTTTATTTTTCCTTCTTAAATATGTTGTCATGGAGTTGTTGCCACTATTTCTAATTGCCCCAGCTTTAACCATCATCACATCTGTCTTTGAAGCTACCAGGAATTGGCTCTGTCAGACATGGAGGAAGCAGCTTCTCACAGAAGCCAACCCTGTTGGCCCACCACTCCCAAAGCCTTGTCATGCAAACCAAATACAGTTTGCAAGCCTCTGATAAGGAAATCCATGGAGTTAAACTTAGTAGGGTTCTAGAAAGTGTGTACTCATGGAAAATTGTTTTCCAAGAGATTTAATACCTAAATTATATATTTGGATAACAGTGGCCGCTAGCAATTTCAGTCAATAATTCACAATTCAATAATAAATAAATACACCCACACCCACACCCATTCCTAATGAGTCATTAATGGCAGAAGTATGATGTCTGCTGCCTATGTATTGTTTAAGAGTTTATTTGATGTTCCGTTTTTGAAGAAACATCTAATTTTGAATTCAAAAGTTCTTCAGTATGGCTCAGGATTTCAGCTCATCATCAGTACTGTAGTTTTTAACTGTGAAGAAGAGGGACAACATATTTTTCAGTTCTCAATTTGTATGTATTTGATATTAGCAGATGACAAAAATTAATTCTGTCATTTTCACAGAATCTCATTTCAGTTTTGTAAGAAGGCAGTTATAAGACTCTCAAAATATGATTGCTTCATGCTAAGAACAAATCTTTCCTCTCTTCTCTTGCTCCTTAAGTGATTAAATGCAGATTTGAAAAGACAGAATTATATACATCTATAGGAGTGAACCAAGCAGTCAGATCTTGAAAACAAAATTCTGAAATTTAGTCTGCCATAGAAAACATTATTTGTGCAAGGAGACCTATTAAATTCAGAGGGATGACTTGTGATATATAGACCTATTAATCACACTGTATCATCTTTAAATGCAATGGAAGGAAATTTTCTGTTTAGCTGCTAATTATCACAGAACTAGCATTTCATGTTTTGCTATCAGGACCAGCTCAACAAAAACACTACATTTTACATGATTCAGAAATAGATTTTTTTTTCTCTTTCTTCCACTCCATCTCTTAATTCATAAGCATTTCTAGTTTTGCTTGCTCTCAGAGTTCCTTGTTATTTGGGAATGAGCAGAATCTTAAAAGCTAACGTCCAGGAGCTTTTTTTTTGTTTTGTTTTGTTTTGTTTTGTTTTGTTTTGTTTTGTTTTGTTATTTTTTCAGTGACATTTGACTTTGTCTCAGTAAATTGCTAGGATTTCAAAAACTGTTCAAGTTCTTGTCTCTGAAATAAAGTTTCCAAATAATTTTCATGTTACTGTTTTCCTGCTATATTTTTCTTTTTAAATTGCATATCATCTTGTGCATTTTTTTATCAGGGGAAATCTAGGACTTTTATTTATCTGAGCTAGAAATCACTATTCTTTTTTAACAGAACCACACTTCACAAAATAATCAGTGACTTCTATACAGTGGTGATTTTTTTAATCCCTATTTTGATTTGATAAAAACATAATGAAAATTCTTAGTTGCTATTAAAAAATAGTTTTATTGTTAGAAGTTCTCTAAGTAGTGCAGTACATGTTTTCACCATAGGCATCTGTTGTACAAGTTATCACAAAAGTCATTCTTACCTGTTGTAGGAGAAAGTAGGTTGATCATTAAGAAACCTCTTAGTGGTGTGGTACAAGTTATTTATCGTGGTTATAACCCCAATTAAATTTATGGCAGAACTGAGTCAATACCTATTTTTGCCATACATTTGTACAGATGAGATGCAGAATTTGGTAACATTAACCATTGCCCTAAAGTGACTTAGGAAATTTGAAAACTCTGGTATATCATAGCAGATGCAGAAATTACTATTGTACTTTTCTTCTTCCATACATGACTTGCATTTTCAAGGACATTCTTCAGGCCTCACCTGAACTTACAAACATTTTTAATTCCAAACTGTAGATTTCAGACAAGATAAAGAAGGATAAGGAAAATGGGGGGGAAACCCCACCGAATTACAAAACAATAACATAAATGCTCTAAAGGATACAGTATTCATGTTACTGAAAAAATGGGAAACTTTAGAACACTTCTTTTTCCTTTTTCATAGAGGTGTGAATAAATGATGCAATTTATCAGTGAAACCACCCTCATTGACAAAATTTCATAATGTTTTTAGCAAAATCTCTTTGTACAGTGGAGGTGCATTCAATAAAAATACAAATAGTTGGGAGTATTTGCTAGTAGAAAGAGATGTGAGAAGATCTCTTTCTGCAATTTACATCTATTTGAGTTCTCATCAACAAGGGGGAATCTTCCATTTTATACACACCTTTGTAATACACTAGCAGTGAGGGTCTACAATCTGTTTAAAACCTAAGGTTTTACAATTAATTTCTCTTTGGATACCCTGTTAAGTGATGCTGTGGAAGTGAAAACTTGGTACAGACAAAGGAGGGTAAAATTTAGTTCAAAAGGTATCATGTATCCCACAAACATAACTTATGCTTCCATCACAAGACATATAGATTAAGTTAATACCATTAGTGGAACCAATTATCAGATTCTTAACAGTTGTCCATGGAATGATTCAGTTCGTTAAGCACATGTATTTATTTCCATCTGAGAATCTTTGCAGTATCTTCCTTGACCTCCAACTTTGGGAAAAAAGGATTGTTCTACAAGTCATGGGTCATATCTGCTAGTTTGGTGGGTCTGTCTCAGGTATCCTACGGTTTCTCCAGTGACACTACATTTTTTTGGGTATCTGGATTCTCCATTGGCTATGGTAACAAAAATAGGTAGCTGACATCTGTGGAAAGACACTAAAATTTAGTTACTGTAATTAAAATTACTTAATCTCCTATCCTAGAGGCCCCAAAAAGTAAGCACCACCAAATTTTCTTCTTAGGCAGACAGAAGAGTCAGCCTTAGTACCTGGCAGAATTATAGAGCTAATGCTCACCCTCAATAACGCAAAGCTCTTTCATGGTACATGAAGGAAACAAAAAACACAAACAGGTTTACTGGGTATGTTCAGTATTAATTCCTTATGGGCAAATTGTATTTTCCTTTTCTGAATGAGTGACAAGTTCTGTGGCTGAAGAGAGTGAACTCCATTTACCTTGATTATATCAATGCTATATAATTATCACCATTATATCAAGGTCTTCCATGGAGTCCTGGTAGACAAACTGAAGATTAGATGGATGTAGTATAATCTGGGTGAAAATTTGGACAATCAGACCCAACGGGTGATGGCCAATGAGTCAAAGTGAACCTAGTGATCAATTAAGGCATGTTCCTCTGAAATTGATTTAAAGGGATGATACTTTAACAACTTTGACAGGGACCCCGATGATGATTAACTGTATCAGGTTCTTGTATTATTTCAAATTGGGAACCATGGTTGATATGCTGGAGAGCTGGGCTGTTCTTGCCAATGAAAGAATAAACAAGCTGAAAAAATGAACTCATAAGAATCTCATGATGATCAATAAATGCAAAGTAGTCTTCTACTTGGTATGCAGAAAGTCCATCATCAGTTCAGGCTGGGAACAGACTGTCTGGGTAGTATGTCTTTAAGAACTGACCTGGGATCAAGATATTTTTACGACAATGAAGACCAAATGCCTACTGGGCTGTGTTAGCAAGGATGTAGGTAGCAGACTGAGGGTGTAGTTAGCAGATTGAAGCAAATAGTTTTTCTTCTTCAACCAGTGATTTGGAATTCAATGTGCATATCTGGAGGACTGTGTCTGATTTTGGACCCCTGGTAAATGAGATTTATCAACAAACAGAATCTAGTGGAGAATCACCAAGACTGGAAAGGCTGAAGAACATGGCATATCAGGAAAGGCTCTTGAAAAAGCTTAGCATGGAGAAAACAAGGATAGGGAGGAATGTAATTCTGTCTTTCATTACTTAAAAGGGAATTACAGTTAAGACAGAAATCTATTTTTTTCTTGGATGGGTACAATGAAAGATAAAGGCCTAGCAGCCAAAATCATGAGTAAGAAAAATTATCCTTGGGTATATTATTCACTGTGAAGGAGGTCAAGCACTGGAAAAGGCTGCACAAAGAGGTGAAGAAATCTCTGTCCCTAGTGATTTCCAAAATTCAACTTCCCGAGACCCGGAGCTGCCCTCTTGAGCCGGGTGTTGAATCGATCTGAGTTATCTGCCCTCCTGCAGTTTTCCCCTTACAGTAAAAATAAAAATATCTGATGAGCCTTTTCACCAAATGCACATACCAAAAATATTTTATGCTATTCTTATCCCTTTCCCTTATGATATATTTGTATATATTTCAAAGCTGAATCTCCTAACCTGCTTCTAATGTTGAGTGAATCTCTTGCATTCATAAATCTTGGTTAGGCAGCAAATGCCAATTTTCAGTATGCCTTCCTCCAGTCCAGTTACCCTCCTGGAGTTGTAGAATTGCCACTGAAGAGCCAGGAGAGAGCCAGAAGTGTATCCTTAATCAAAAAGATAACTTTCTCAAAAAGCAAAATGTGCAAATTTATTTCTGAATCTCCTCAAAACATTTTACTGTGGTAAAGAAAGAGAATTGTGTTTTATATTTTTTAAACTTCTAAAAATTGTAAGACAATAGTTTTATTTTCTTTTGTCTTTTTTATTTACTTGTATTTTATTTTCACTGGGTTTGGCGTAAAGAAATTCAATTGATAGGAGATTGGAAGCAAATGAATCGTGAGACTTATCTTTAATACCACAAAGCTAACACTTCTGTTTCTGAGGGTTTTCAAGACAACTCTTTCACCTTGTGTGATTTTATTGTTATTCAAACCACATTGGAAGAGAGCAAAAAGCGCCATGTTACAATTTCCATTGTGCTTGTTTGTGAATTGAAGCGTAAGCTGACATCTTGTAATAGAATCAAAGAGTGCAAGTAGCACAGTTCATAAACCTGCTTTCCTCAGGTTTCACCAATTTGAAATATAATTGCAATAGTAAATTCTACTCTAGTTTTGACTCCAAGAAGATGATAAGTTACCAATTATATTTGGTATTTTAAATATTACATCAGTATTAGAAAGAGAGTAATGATTTTGCAGACACAGCACTGGATGAGGAAAAGCATAAACATATGCACACAATGTGTTAGAAATGACATGCATTAGACAGTCATAGATAAAATAAAAGAACATAAGCAATTCAGCATGGCTGGTAAATATGGTTGTACTATTCACCTCAGATATAGGAGGCATAAGTTTAAGTACAGCTTCTTTCATGTTTAGATTGAGGATTTGAACTTGAATGTTCCTGGATAATTTTATTGTAGTAACTTTGACTTTCCACCAATAAAATGTTCTATGTGCTTGCAATTATGCTGTTTTCTATCTACTTTACAACCAGAGTCCCAAAGACACTAAATCATTTAGGAAATTCAGGTACTTGCAGATTTCCACATTTGACAATCTTTTCACCTATTCCTTTTCCTAAGAATATGTCATTCACACCCTTTCTGGTTATTCAAGTTACCCACTGGTTACTGCATTCCACTGAAGTTGTCAGACAGATGTTTTCATGTCCATTCCAGAGTCACTTTCATGTGTATCTGGTTCTATCTAATTTAAAGGACTTTGAAACGCAGTATTTAAAGCTAGTGTGTCTTAACCATCACTAAGTCACAGGCCTTTCTGGAGCAGTTTGTTCTAAGTCTTTCCAGGTGATGTTACTCCTTATTACATAACCTAAGTATTCATCAGGGCAGGCAAATACTGAAATTAAGTTGTGATTATGCAACCTTGTAAAATGATAAAAGTCCGTACTCCAAATCCATATTAAGTTATTGTTTATGGTGTACCAGGTTCAGCACAAGAGAATGAGTAATGCTGCAGTTGCATAGGAGACATGTAGGGTTACAGAGAGTGACTTCCTTCTCAAATTTAGTGAAATAAAGATTTTTGCAAGGGTCACCCATATTTCAGGCACTCCCAAACCACTTGAGTATCAGGGCATCTGAGAAATCAGTTTCCTGCTTTCTGTTCATTGTGAGCACAGTCACCAGGCTTTCAAATATAGTTCACATCTATCAAAGTTGAGTGGAGTCAAGTCTGATTTAGGTCTGACAGGCCAGTTCTTCCCTTTACTAGAGATTCCCTGCTGCTTGTGCTAAATACTTCCATACATAAATAGAAGCACTTACTATTACAAAAACCTCCCCACATTCTACCAAAAGAATTGTCAACAGGATATCAATTGGAACAAACCCTCAGGTAAACAACCACTTGAAATAATCATCATAATAATATATTAGTATTCAAAGTACTCAGCTCTTAATTTTCTTGTGAGAAATTGCTTTTATTCTATTACTGAAACTGGCATTTAAGGTGTAAGAATACTGTTCTCTTTTACAAATCAGTACAGTAACAATATGAACAGTGAAATTTTTAGCCACCTGCAATACTAAAAACAGTACCAGACACATCACAGGCTGTTTTGTGAACCTCAGACAAAGGAAGCTGTGATATTCAAATGTGTGATCTAGGGTCTCTGTAATGGATCTATCTTACACAAGTTGGCAGGTAGTTTAATAAGTGATACAGCAGAGATAGAACCTGAGGAAGGAGAAGGTACTTGTTGCTGATAATAATAAGCAGCCAAGTAAAGCTCACTTTCCATGAAGATGTTGCCTATAAGATACAGAACAAAGAGATCCTTGCATGTAGTTTTTGCAGAGAAGAAAATATTTGTGCTCTTCCCCTCTGCAGTGTCTACAGATGGTTAGCTTTATGAACTGGATCAGATGCTGGCTTTAAAAAAGTGTGCTTATGCAACAAAAAATGAGCATTATCACTATGAAAGAAATACACTCATAGAGAAAGAAAATTTAGAAAACCCTCATAAATACTCTACCAGGTCTCAATGCTTTCCATATTATAAGAGAACAAATGAATGTAAAATCATTTATGCTTTCTGAAATTGTCAACAACAGCCCAATATTTCCAAGCTGTGGTGTGGTTTAATTGTAAGCAAATTTATTTGGGTTTATTCTGCTGTATATAATATGTACATGTACATAATATTTTGCTATTACTAGCAATGAGCAGGTTCCTTCTGACTTGCAGAGATATCATGTGAAAGTATTGTTGAATAAAGAAGTAGCTGGTCATCTCATCTATACAGACAGTACACACTTGAGCCCAGACCACCCATCTTTGAATTTCTAATCACTTTCTAGTCCTAAATCAGTATAAACTGAAGGATTTTGTGAGGACAATCAGACCAGCTCAAATCCCAAAGAGGACTGGCTCATACACAATGCTCATCCCTCCTGGCAGTACTAATGAAACTAACTTGATTACCTGAATATAGCCACTGGTAGAACTACAGCTCTGATCAGTAGCAACACTTAAACCAAATTCACTTTTCAGACAGGTGTATATACAAAGGTGAATGAAGCTATTGAAATGAAGAAATGAAGCAAGTAGTAAATGCCTAGATATTATAAGGTTGTCTGATAAATGAATTAAAATACTAATCTCAACTGTGCTGTTCAGTACAATAAAAATTTGTATTCATTCTTGTGAAAAGCACAGTCTGGAAGTTAGAAGCTGTGCTGTCATCAGAATTTTTCAGTTCTTTCTGCAAACATGTCTCTTAACCTGACAAAATGTCATAATGCTATTTATGCATTGCAATATTAATGATATTGCATGCTTAAGGAAAATAGCTGGTGGAAACATCTATACTGATAAATAGCATAGGATCAGATTACCACTAGACTAGAAATCAAGTGGCATAACTTGGGTGCATCTCATTCACACAAAACTTGATCACGTAATTTAACCTCAGTTTCAGGTGGCTCTTATACATTAATATAATTTTGCTTATATTTTTATGTTTGAGTATGGAAATAGGTTTACACAGAACAGAGAGAAAAAACTACTATAAACTTTTCCATGCTGCCCATTGTGAATGGTCTTTGTCATGTGGTACTCTCAAACTCATGCTTGGGAATCTTCTTGGAAAATGCCAGTGAAACCAACACAGTAATAATTTAGGTAGTATGAATAACCAGTATCCCAAAGTTTAAGCATGTTTCTTTTTCTTTTTTAGTGACATAGATTTGGTCACTGAAACCATGGCTTTAATATTATGTGTCAATGGAATTAAGCACAATGAAATTGCCAGAAAACCAATTTCCATCACATCTGCATTTTTAAAATTTAATCTATAATGTTACCCTATATCGGCAGACAAGCCCATCAGTCTTTAAATTAAAGTGTTAGATCTAATAGCATGGATAGTTGCTGAGTAATGGTTCTGGGACTCAAGTCCCATGAACCTTTCATTGACTTCCACCCCTTTTGAAAAGATTTTCATAAGAGAAGAAAAATTTACATTGATGGTTGCCTATTCTTACTTAGCAATTACTTTAACCTTGGTATTGTGGGTTAACTCCAGGTGGCTAAGGTAAGTCCTCACTGAGTCACTTGTGTACCGCAAACCTCCACTCCCCTTTCAAATGGGGGAGGGTATCAAGACAGCAAAAAGCAAGAAAACTCATGGCTCAAGATAAGGATAGTTTTGTAAAGTGGGAAAGATGGTGCGGAGGGGAAAGAATCCCCCCAACAAAGGACGCAAAAAACCTCTCACCATGACCACACCAATGCCCATCCAGTCCCCAAGCAACGGCTCTCTTTTGAAACACACGGACACACATTTGATTTCTGAACATGATGTTGCAAGGCATGGGGTATCTCTAGTCAGTTTTGGTCAGCTGTCCCAGCTGCATCTACTCCGAGGTTCTTGCTCACTCCAAGCCCCATTGCTGAGTGGTGGAGGGAGGAGCAGACAGCCTGGAAAACGGGCAGGGACTGTTCGGCAATAGGGAAAACATCAGCGTGTTTTGGTCACCAGTCTAAACAGCACTGTATGGATAGATGTGAAGAAAACTAACTGTATCCCAGCCAAACCCAGTACATTTTGTGTTGATATCCCTGAGTTTGCTTTTCCCCCCTCCTTAATTTATTCCCATCCTAGTCATTGTCCTGGCACTGCAGCATTCTATAGCAATGAGTAATTTAAAGCAGAACTTCTTATCTTTTCACATAATCTGTTCCTCACATCTCTGTATTCATTTTTCTATGTTGATATAATTTATGATAAATTTGAATGTAAAACTTGAGGAAGCATCAAAATTTTTATAGACTGCCTACATTGATGTGGGTCAAACAAGTGAATAGTTAGATAAGACTGAACACATTGAAAAGGATCAATAAGCTTCCTCTGCCTAGAGAAATTACAGTTTTACAGAAGGGAACTTACTGCTCAAAAATCTAATTATTTAGGCAACAAATTTCTCAGAACTCAGACATTTGATTCCTTCTGTCAAATCTACTTACCTTCTGGAAACAAAACCCCTTACAAATTCAAAGTTTGTAAAGGAAATTGCTTTTCTTCTTTCCCTTCTGTCTGACTAACTACTGAAACTAAAAGTGCCATAACTGACATCATGTAGCAAACCATTTTCTGAGTGGGTGGCTTGGAAATTGCATTAACACTATTCTTATTAACACTGAATATAATACTTTGAGTACTTCTAATATTTGCACTGTACTTTGCAAAACATTCCATTTTTCCCTCCACAAAATAACTGATGTTCAGCTTCAGGAACATCACATTTTTTTTAGAAAAATCCAAATGTTAAAATGTTAGTTAAATGTATACTACTGTCTTTTTTTTTTAAACAATGGTTAAAATATAACATAATTGTTTAAATGGTTCCTGGCTGTTTTCTGAGTGAGAATTGAAACATAGTTAATAGTTTTATACAACTAATAGTTCTGTAACTATTATTTTCTCTCAGCGCTATGCACGAAGTAATTAACACTCAGTGTTTTGAAATGTATTATTACCTTTATATTAGAAATTAAATATTTTAGTAGATACACTCTTTATTCTCTTGGATGCTGCAGCTGGGAATTCCTATTTTTTCCCTACTGCCAGCTCCAGTTCCACAGCTTTGTCTCTAATACAATGCATGCATTGCATACATGCATAACTTCATTTAAATCTGAGAAATCCATAAATATATAGTATTCTTGTTTAAGAAATGAAATTGCAAAATCAGAATGACAATTCTTGCTTACCCATGTTCCATTTAGGATCTTGTCCTAGGTCACCATTTCAGACTGAAGAAAAACTCCAGATATCGTTACAGAGAAGGGCAAAAGAATGTTAAAAATTACTAATTTTCATATTGAAAATTTCCTCTCAGTTAACAGGCTAGAGGTAATTATTTCTTCCTTTCTGTAAGTTTTGGGGATTTTGTTTTAAATTCCTATTATGTCATGTAAATTTCCCTTTTCCTGAGAACAGCTGCCCATTGAATTCAGAAGTTCAGCTATTGTTCTGTTCTTCAAAAAAGAGCTTTATGACTCAGCAGTATTATCTAACCATAGGCTTATTGCTCAATTATCTTTGTTGTTAAATCAAGGAACAGAAGTTTTTTTAAATTACTTGCAACTCTTTTATTGAGATATGTTAGGGACTTCAGGGAAAAGTATGGTACAAAAGTACAGGGCAAACTTATGTTCTTTATAAATTAGTAAAAATGGTTTTATCTTAATAAAATGGACTTAAATGAAGCCTTAATGGCACAAAATGTTCTGCATAAGTCAATGGAAATTTAGGTCGTGATGCTGTTGGTTGGTTGATATATAATAGTGGATCTTTAGGTCCAAATCTTTCAACTTTCTGTCAATACCATATCTCTGCAAAGCCTTACAGATTGCTTATAATTCTTACTTTTATTAGAAATTAAGTAATCTTTGCTTCTACTTGCAAAATTTCAAGGGTATCTTTAAAGTGTGCTCTCTGAGGAGAATGCCAGCAGTATCCAAGCACACTTCCTCAAGGTGCTGAAAGTTATAAAGGCTGATGGGATGGATTCATATCAGACTGCAAATATCAAATACATGATCATGATACCTTTATAAAACACGTATGGCTTTGATTAATAAAATAAATCAAACTAAGTGCTGTTTTATGACCCTTAACCACAATTCAGGGAAAGCTACTGCTGATGGCTGATAACAAGCCAATTTTCCTGTAATGGCAGCTATTAAATCCAAGAGAAAACAAGACATTATCCAATTCATATCAATTAATCAGATACCTTGGCTAAGCAGAACTAATATCCCACTTTATTATCAGGACACATAGTTAAATATAATAACTGTACTAGGGTTCAGTTTAGTAGCAAAATTAAGATTTTATGCTCAGGTATCTTTATTTTTTGTTATTTATCTTCAACCACACTTTTAATTAAAAAACAACTCTCCTGTTCTGGTTTTGTGGTATCCATGACTGTTTGAAAAAAAAAAAAAAAAAAAAATAAAAAAAAAAAAAAAAAAAAAAAAAGTTGTAGTCTTTTAAAACATCTGACATTACTGAAAGATAACCTCATGAATGGAATATTATGCAATAAATGCTCTGGACCAACCAGCTGAAAAGGAAATATCTAACAGATAAGTTATTTCCAGATGTGTTTCTTTTTGACATTAAGGTAAATGTGTAGACTATAATGAAGTGTTTCTGAAGAAACAATTATTTCAATGAGAAGAAAATGAAGAAGAATTCAGCTAGCAGAACAAAGTGTTACATCACATCTTAAGGTAATAAATCGGTCCTGTCAAAGATGAACTCTTTAAAGAACTTGTTTGAACAGCTTGTGACATTCTTTATAAGGAATTCTCAGAAGGAAGGTTAGTGAAAGTCATACTAGAGTTTAGTATAATTTGTGCGGAACATTATTAAAATATTCAATATATTTGCAAATTGTAACATGTAAATTGTAACATTTTGCCAATTAATAGATTATATATAATGATTTTGGTCAGAGCTGGCCTTGTCAATCTTCCATCCTGACATAAGTTATGGAAGGAACAGCCCAGCAGCTAAGGGCTATATTGGTAGTCCAAAGAGCTGCCATGGATTTAAATTTTTAGTTCATACACTATTGTCCACTTTTGTCAGACTGCAACACTTGTGAGTTTTAGGAAAGGGACAGCAACTTTTAGTGTTTGAAGATATGTGTGTCCTTGATGAATACCTAAAGGTCCAAGTGAGAATAGCGAAGGTAAAAATTTTTACAGTTCATATGGGCAGGAGAAGTATAGTGTGGGTACATGCAAGATTATCTTCCTCCTGTGGAAACTGTGTAGGATCTGAGACTCCCACAGGACAGAGTACACATGGTATTGGTCTTGTGAGTGACCACTATAGGGCCATAATTTGTAGGAAACTTCCTTTTCTGCTTCTTTACCACAGCATGGATTTTCCTTGTAAACCATGTAGATAACATAATAAATGGTACAGTACTTCTCTCCAATCTAAGTAATCTCAGCAGAGCACTGTAAGTGACAAAAACTTCATTACAGAGTAAAATGATGCATTCTTCACATGTCTGATCTATTTGAACTATTCCATGGTGGTAGAAAAAGACAAGACAAAAGTCTCATATAGCAGCTGAAGACCAGTCATCTAAATTAGTAAAATATTAAAATCTCAGGAGTTCTCTTAACATTTAAGACAAGAAAAATTGGACCCAGTGGGAACAAAAAGTAGCCTTCAGTATTAAGGACACAGGCAGAAATCATAGAGAATGTATTGCTCCAGATGCTCTTTTACTTAAATGGTGCATGCAAATATACATGCAATTTTCTTCCATGAGAGCCAGGTGTGAAAGTCTGCTGTTTCAATAGCAGCAGTACCAACCTTGAAACACAATACCACAGAATCACAGAATATCCTGAGATTCAGCAAAAACTTAAAGTTCCCGCTTAAGGCCCAATAACTTCTTGCTAATAATTTATGGAAGCCTAGTGTATATAGGTGTTTCCTAGCAATATTAGCTCTGAGGTTCTTGTAAGCATAGTACCAGAGAAACTCAGAATCATAGAATGGGTTGGGTGGAAAGCAATCACACCAAATCCCTGGTGTGAGGAGGGGCATCTTTCACTAGATGATGTCATGGGCCATTTGCAACTTCTCTGGGCAACCTGTTCCAGTGTCTCAACCCCCCTATAACAAATAATTTCACCCCTATATCCAGTCTAAACCAACAGCCTCTCAATTTTAAACCATTTTCCCTTGTTGTTTAATAAAGGCATTGAGCAGTACAAGTCCTGGTACAGTCTTCTGGGGAGCACCACTCAGTACTGATCTCCATTTGGACATTGAGTTGTTGATTGCAATACTTTTGATTAAGATGTCCAGCAAATTTCTTATCCATTGAATAATATGTCCATAAACCCCATATCTCTACAATTTAGCAACAAGAATTTTATGTGGGATAATGTAAAAAACCTTACAGAAATTAAGATAGATGGCAACAATTTCTCCTACCTTATTAATCAACACAGTTTCTCCATTGTAGAAGGCCACTAGATTAGTCAAGCACCATTTGTCCTTGGTGGAGCCATATTGGCCCTCTCTATTCCCTTCATGTCATCTATATGCCTTGACACAGCTTCCAGGATGAGCTGTTCTGTGATCTTACTGGGTACAGAGGTGAGGCTGGCTGATCAGTAGTTCAAGTGTCTTCCTTTATAACCTTTTTAAATACCGATGTGACTTTTCCCTTTTTCCAGCCACAAGTGACTTCACCTGATTGTGATTACCTTTCAAGTATGATGGAGACTGACTTTAAGATTGTACTGGTCAAGTCCCTCAGGACCCTGGCATGGGTCTAACCAGGTCCCCTGGACTTGTGTACTGTCAGGTACCCTGGGTTCCAGGAACCCTCTGCCTTGAGATCCAAGGACTCGAGATGTGGGAAGAAGTTTCTGGTTAAAACTGAGGCAAAATGTTCTAGAGTACCTCAATCTTCCCCATGTCCATTGCCACTAGATCCTCTGCCTCATCTATTGGTGAGTGGGGGCTATACTATTTGTTTTGTCTTTCTTTTCTGGCTCTCATACCTGTAGAAGCTCTTTTTCTTTACGTAACTTGACAAATTTAGATCCAGCTACAACTTTGCTCTCCTGATCCCATCCCTACACTCTTGGGCACTATGTCTACATTCTCCCTGAAATATGTGTCTCTGCTTCCACTGCCCCAAAAAGTGTGTCCCTCTTGTGTTTCAGTTTGACTAGAAGGTCCTTACTCAGCAATGGTCATCTCTTGCCTTCTTTGCATGACTTCTTGTGCATAGGAATTGATACTTCTTGTGTTCTAATAAAAATGTCTCTGTCCCTAGAGGCAGTTTCCCAGGGCTCCCATCCACCAGATCCTTTAGAATACTGAATGTCTACTTTCACACATTTCAGGATCTTTACTATTCACCTAATCTTTATCCCTTGAGATCGTGAGTTACACCAGAACATGATCACAGTAGTTTAGGATATCACCAATCTTGTCCCTTCCAGTAAATTAATCTCTATTGTTGAGCAACACATCTAATGCATGTCCTCTGACTGACCTTACTATCACCTGAATTAGGAGGTTGTCCTCCATGCATTCCTAAAGTTACCTGGACTGCTAGCAACTTGCTGTGCTCCTTTTTCTGCAGGTGTCAGGGTGGCTGAAATACTCTATCAGGACCAGGGCCTGCAGGCATGATGCTTCCTGTAGTTGAAGTAAGAACAGTTCATTGACATCCTTCCCTTGATAAGGTACTCTTTGCTAAACACCTGCTACAAGGTTTCCTTTGTTCTCTTGATTTGTAATTTTTACTCATAAACTCATGTGCATTACTGCTTTTCAAAGAAAGATCTGTGCAATCAATCCATCTGTTTAGGTAGAAAGCAAGTCCCTCTACTTCTGTTCCTCAAGAACAGTTCATAGCCATTGATTGAGGTGTTCCAATCGTGATTCATCCAACCAAATTTTAGTGAGAGTGATCAGATCAAAGATTTCCAGCTCCATTGTGGCTTCCAGCTCCTCTTTTTTGTTACCCATATGGTGTACGTTGGTATGGAGATGCCTACAGCTGTGGAGGAGCAGAGCAGGGCACAGCCTGGTAGCTGTCAGAGTGTGCTGTCCTCCTTGCACCAATGGTGCAACGAAATTCCACGCCACACCTCCCAGGCACCGCTCCCTTTTTGTACAACCTGGTCATGTGACTCATGGTCATTTGCCCTCCCTGAGGGCCATTTCCATGGAGCTTCCTGTGGTTTGAATTGGCCATGTGGACACCCAGCCTCCAGAGATCTCGCAAGCCTCCTGGTCTTCCCAGCATGCCACAAGGACTGCTGCTGACACTGCTGCTGCTGCTTAGCATGGAAATAAATCATAAACCAAGAAATATTTTATAATTAGAATTATTTGATCTAAACTATTTTAAAAATTGTTATGGCAAACAGCAACAGAACAAAATATTATTAACCTATACAGGTTATTTTTATCAATAACAATGCACACCACAAATGTCTCAAAGTACAAAATTAATGTAATGTAAACATGTGATTAGGTTCTTTATTAACTAAAATAAACGGACACTAAACCAATAGTATTAATACTTGTAAACAATTCAGACACTCCATAGGATAAAAGAAATTATACAAATATAAAATGTTATTTTCACCACAATTCTGGCACAATACTGTGCAGAATGTTACTGTGAGATATTTTTAATAAAACTACAGATGCGCAGAATATTCTGAATTGAAAGGGATCCACAAGAGTCATCCAGTCCAAACTGTAAATAAAAGGACCATGGGGGATTGAACCCACAAGCTTGGTGTTATTGACTTATTAAAGAAAATATGGATATTGATCTAGTATTGATACCCAACTGTGACAGACAAAAACTCTCAAACAGTTTAAAGTTAGAAAGTGTATGTTTATTACGGTGCCGGACAGTGTGCGGGATAGCTCCCAAATTCACACTGCAATTTACAGGTGATTACAGAGTCCTTTTATTTACAAAAGTATTGAATACCCAAAACACAAATGCATATTCATAACCCTGGTACATCCCATTCCCCTCTTCATATGGTAATTAGCTCAAAAGCTATTAAGCATGTGTAGTTTGTTCTTTGAAATGGGTCGGTGGTCCTTTTCATGGGGAGGGGTCCCCAAAATGAGGAAGTAAAGAAGTCTTCCTCGCTCTGACCTTTCTACCTTTTCAATGCAAATGTGATAAATGAACCCTTGGTAGGACTCCCACTTCATGTCTTCATGACCGTTCAATGAGTTTCTGGGCAGAGGAGGCCTACAATTGTCTTATGTTCCTAAAAGCTATTCATCAGTTTCAATATTCTTCATTATAAACACAGCTAACCAAACAAAGTTGACAAGTAATCAGTTATTCTAATATGGAAGAGTGATCCCAAACCAAATTTCTCTTAGTTAATTACTAACTTTTAATTTCAGCAAAGCCTACCTATCTACTTCAATTTCAGCAAAGCCTACCTATCTACTTTAATTTCAGCAAAGCTTATCTCTAACTGAAATCTTAGCCCCTCTAAGAATCCTTGATTCTCTAAAGTTTATGTCTCATTATGGCCATTCTCTGATTAACTGGGCCAGTCTCAGGGTCTGAAATACCTTTCAAAAATATTCAAATTATCACACACAATTAGTGAATGTAGGTTTCAGACTAAACAGCTATAACTGTATCCAAAAAGAATACACGATAAATTTTCCAATACACAATCCATTAGATAAGTCTTGCAGATGATCACAGGATTCTCTACAGCCACTACAGGAGGACAGCTACTGCCGTGCCACATAATGGAGAAGGCATACTCAGTGCCAGCCAGGGCTAGTGAAGTGAGGGAGATACGCATTTTAGCTTTCTTAACTGTCGGCTGCTTTCCATCTGGAAAACTGGTCCCTTGATCAGTCATTAATTTCTATATGTTCTTCCTTAGAAGTCAGCATTTTAAAAATATGCCTATGATTCTTTAGACATCTGTACACCTGCATAAAGACTTGGCTCAGCTCAGCCTTTTAGTCCCACTTTGGTGGACCTTAAAATGCACTTAAATTGAAATCAGACATGCTTTACTGACTTAAGTAAAAATGCATTGGCACATACGCAAAATTTCATTCACTATCAAGTTACCATTGCCTGAAACCAACATTTCACTTCTTACCTTATGTGCTCAAAGCACAATGTGGCTGAAAAGAGTCAAACTGCACTGATTGTCTTATAGTTAATTTCTAAATCTCTATATTTTATAAAGTTAAATATTTTATTGGTGAAAGTGCATAAGAAAGTTAACTTCAGTGCAAAATAAAACCAGCAAAAGCTCCCAACATGTACAGCTGAGCCGTAAGTCCACATTAGAGGTTACAATAGAAATGCTGACACAATCTGAACCACAGCTACTTGAACACAACAAGCTGTAATTTGTCCCATTATTAAAGACTTGAACTGGCTGTGTATTTCACACAAATTATTCTGCAATCTGGTTGTCACTTTGTTTCAAAATGTTTATGACTACAGAAAAAAGATTCTTTGTGCATGGTTCAGGGGGTTTTTTTTCTGTATCTGGCACTCACGTTTTCTTGATCATCTTGAAATTATTTCATTATTAATATTACAGACTAAGAACAAAAATTGTAATTGCACTTAAAAATTTCTCTAGTCCCATACCTGAGATTCACATTCCTTGGTCATGTCTAGCTCACACATAATTCATGTCCACCCTTTTCGCCTACTAAAGTATGAAAGAGATTGCATAGACCTCCTTTCCTCTCCAGCTCCTGCTGTTTATAGTAGCAGTTGAGTGGAGGAAAAGTAGGCATTCTCAAACCACAATTTCTGCATATGTGCAAGTGGTTAAAGAGATGAAGACCAGAGACAGAAACTGGTAGAACTGAGTTTGAACACCAGCACGGATTCTGTGATGTCCTTTTGAGCAGTCTTCCTAAACCAAGCATAAAACAAGCACAGATTATTTCTCCACTCATCAAAGAGAAAACAGATTTGTATGTAAGAATTATAATCTGCTTCTTCCTTTCCCTCTCACAAGGCACAGTTATGTACAGCTGAGGTTTATGGCTGAGTTAGAATTAGCATCTTTCTGTCTGGAAACACCAGTTAGTTTGATTTGTGAAATATCTGAGATGACACATTTAGGATGATGTTTTTCACATCAGTGAACATTCACTTAAAAGTATCCTGTTAGGCCCCACAAAGATGATGCTGAATTATCCAGTTTGTTCAAGGGTTAGAGTATGAAAAGGAAGTGATATGGTCTTCTGCTAAAGTATTACTCTCATGTCATACTTGGGAGCATTTTAGTTGTGAGATATTTTCAGCTCATTTCTTGTTACAATCATATTTTATCACTAGACATTACTCCCCACATGTCATTGAAGAGTATCTTCCTTTCCTGCTTATGACAAAGAGTTGATCCAACTCACATTATACTTAATGGGGTTCTGTCAAATTTAATTTGAGTTGATTCAGATCTGTAAACTGCAGTCCTGGTCACTGCCTCTAGCAAGAAAAATTCTTTTCATTTAGGTGAGCAACTACCATGTAACGTAATTGCAAACCGTTTATGCAAGTAAATTCTTTTCATTTAGGTGAGCAACTACCATGCAACAACATTGCAAACCTTTATATGTAATATGAAAAAAAAATATATATATATAACAGGTTTTGAAATTAAGTAATATTATCTGTGAAGTAAACTAAGGAATGATAATTTGCATCGGCTAAGAATACAACACAAATCGTTCTACAATAACTCTAAGAAATGAGTAATTATTCATACATTTGTCACAAAATTCCATAAATTCTGTCTGACAGTTCAGGTCATTTCCCTTAAAGATCTTAATCAGCAAGCACTCTTGTGCTTCTTTTGTGCTGAAAGAGTGAAGTATCTGCCTGCCTGGCCTCTTTACCAATGAGTAACATCCATCCAAGATGAAAAACTTTTGGAAATGATGAAGGGATGCTCAGCTAAAGAATTTCTGGTTGAAGTGGTGTCTCCACTTGAAATGTCACCTGTGTAAATAATAGTGTACCAGCTGCTACTATAGTACAGAGTTTAGAGAATCATAGAGCAAACCTGAGGCTGACTGTAAAATACCAAGGTGCCAGATCCTGGAAATGAAACACAAGAACATAAAATCAATTGGAATATCTAGAAATCTTGGTATAATTCTTCATATGACATGAATAATATCACAGAAATTCTGTGAACAATTCTGGGAAAAAATTCTTTTTTCTTTGGAGTTGATATTCCAAGGAGTTGATTTCCAGGAAAGGCAGGTAAGGAAAGAAATATTGTTTTGTTCATCGTATTTATATCTAGACTTTATTGAGATTGAGAAACAAATATTTTTATCCTGGTAAAAGAAAAACAAGAAGAATTGAATAATAGCAATAATCCATACAGAGTGTTATTCAATAGCTTGATGAAGCATTTCTTAGCCATTTTAAAGATTAGATTTTGGTGGCAGCAGAGAATTTGACTATGACATAGTGCTATGACAGGCTATATAGACTGACAATCATGCTCATGAAATGTACTGCGAAAAAATGTGTTTAGAAGGTTAGAAGGGGACCAGCTAATTTAGATTTAGTTTTGCCTAACAGGGAGAATTAATTGAGATGAAAAAGGAACATTGTTGTATGGGGTGAGAGTAATCACAAGATGATAAAGTGAACTGCCCTAAGGAAATAAGTGATATAAAAACTAAAACCAGTGTAGTTTAAGAAGTCAAGCTTTGATAGAGAACTCAGGAAACCCATACAATAGATTATTTGGGAAGATAACCTGAGAAAGACAGAAATGCAGCATATCTGGCAGTTACTGAAGAACCAATATTAATGCACAGTATCAAAAGAGTTAATGCAAGAAGAAGATAGCAAGGACAGTTAGAAGAACATTTTTACTACTCAGGGTGTCCATAGTGACTTGAAAAGCAAAAAGAAATAAAATAAAAGGGTCCTATGGTTGTGGGTCATATAACTGAGAAGATTAGAAAGAAGGAATCCATAGTTGTTAGGATAAATCCAGAAACAAGACAGAGCCTCTGAGTATAGATTACTAAGAGAAATTAAAGAACAAAATATGAAATCCTAATACTGCATAAGAGGAAACCTAGAAGAATCAAAAAAGAGGCTTCTTGCACTGTAGGAAGAATTGCAGGCTGCAAGAGTGTGAAAGATTGTAGTTTAGTATATTGCAGGGTGGAAAAACCAGTATATTTAGGTTTATAGCATTGAAGTGAATGGGGAAAAGATGGAGAATTTGGGGCGTTGCCTCCTTCTTCTTCATTTCTCCTTCCCTCACTTTATTTCTGCAGTGACGTGGCACAAAGTAGCTAGTGAGGATTGGGTCAGAGTAAAGATGACCTTTTTAGTAATAGTGATAGACATTAGTAAGAAATAGTAAATATAAAATATGTAGCAATTAGTATAAAAGATAAGGACAACCTAGCTCGGGGGGAGTCTTCAGAAGTCCAAGCCGTGGCAAACATCCGTTGGACTGAGAAAATTGTAAGATAAGAAACCATAAACGAAGTATGCAACCTTGAAAATCAGAGCTCAAAGACTCCGTCTCTTTCCTTCGGTTTGGCTCAGAGCTTTGCAGAGGGCAAGAAATACTCTAAAACCACATGAATGCCGGGGAAAGCCCCAACATCTGGCGTCCCTGGTCGGGCAACATCTGGCATCCCTGAACGGACAAAATAAAACCTCTGCAGCAACATCAAAAGCTCTCAGAAGATCAAAGCCAAACCAACAACTCCGGAGAAGAAACACCTATCTGGCCAGAAGAAGAACAACTCGTTTTCGGTTCATCCCAGACGACGGTTTTCCAAAGGGCCCTGAAACGCGTCACCCTGAGATCTGCTGGCAGTGATCAGGACAGACCCTGAGGTGGACTTGACACAGACTGTTCCAAGTCTAATTGGAAAAAACAAAACCAAAACCAAACAAAAACAAAAACCAATCAACCAACCAAACAACCAACCAAACAACCAAACAAAAAAACCTGGAGCTTTCTCTTCCTTCTTTGTTGAAGTCTGAATCGAAACTCAGTAATTTTACAAAAAGGCGGTCTGATTCTGGAAAGAAAAAGTTCACTGGTGATGGTTACAGACATTTCTCAAAATCACAGCACTGTGTGAAGTATTTGAAATATGAATGGTACTTTTAGAAAATGCTATGTGTAGGAAATCCTTAGAGTACTGAAAATGGAACAAGAAAATTCATAGACCTATCTTCAAAAGTGCAAAGAAAAGGAGGGATAAAAGTGGTCAAAAAAATGGTCAGCTTTGGTCCCAGGCAGTTCTAGAATATATAGTTAACTCATTTCTGCATCCAAATAATTAAAAGGTAGTTAAGGCAAATATTTAAATATTAAAGCCCTAGTTTAATTTTCAATAAAGGTACATTTAAACGAAACTAAAGAAATCTGTATGTGTGAAAGGCTAGGATGTGGACATAGTGTACCCTACCATTGCCCATAACAAGGCAGTGGAGCAAAGCAGACAACTGGAAGCCAACCACTGTTTGACAGAAATTTTCTCTCATCCCTCTACAACAGGGAATACAATTATTCAGCTCTACTTAGCACTGGTGATCCTTGGTTGCAATGCCACAGTCAGTTTTAGGCACCACAGTTTAAGAAAGAAAAAAGGAGCCCAGAATGTTGTAGTGCTACCAGAAGAGTATGGTAGCATATATGGCAGGCATATTAGAAAATACATGAAGCAAAAAATAATCAAACTGCCTTTGCTGAAGGCAGGAAGTGTTAAAAGGCAGAAGCCTTTTAATTATTATGGGTTGCTCTGAAGAAGTAATGAAGATCATAGGAAAGGAGAAGTAGAAATCTATTTCTTTTGTAAGAAGAAGCTATAGGTAAGATATTAACTTTCTAATGTAATGAAACAGTGAACCAGATTACTGCATGTTACTATAAAACCGTTTCCACTGTGGTTTTCAAGAGCAAGTTAGAAAAATATCTATTAGGATGTCTTCACTATAAGATGATCCAGGTGATTTTTCAAGCTCCTTTCTAATATTATAGTTGTACAATTTTACTTGTCTTCCATTTTGTCTTAGCATGAATAGAGTACATTTTGTATCTAGAATGCAATAGAAAGCATCAGATATTTTTATGCAATATATTTATGTCACTGCTAACGCTCCATTAGTGGCTGATTAATGTGGAGGTATAATATTTTGAAAATATTATTTAAAATGGAAGAGTGAAGTCCCTTACCTAAATATTAATTACAGAATCATAATGAAATAATTGTAAACAGATTTTTAAAAAGCACTACACCTCTATCCTTTCTAAACATCAACCATTTTTTGCCACATTTACTGTTTGTCGGTAATCAGATTCATAAGTATTCTACATGGTTATTGTCTTAGACTGTTGATAATTTTGTACTATATATAAAATAATATCAAAATGGTCTTTTGAGTTCATTGATTTTAGAGTGCACTGTGACAAATCCAAATAGGTGATTGTACAAGACAGTTGAGTGAATGACACTGAGGCTTGAATGAAGACTGTGCAAAGACTTCAAAAACTCTGAACTGCTGCACTGCAACCATGTGACATATGTTTTCCTGTAGTTACAGAGAAAGATCTTCTGGGTGCTAAGCCAAACATAAAAAATAAATTCCAATGTATTTCTGTCGTTAAAGAAGTGGTTTTAAAGCCCTTGTAAGCCTAGGCTCAAATGCACGGCACAGACCAATTATATTTGTTATATCAGAGGATTATCTTCCCAATTAAAAGGAAGATGAAAAGGTCAGGGTATTTTTAGAAATCTGGTTAATTGATTAAACTGCTGCCTAGCTGCTACTGTCTTATTCAGCTCACTCCACTAAAGCTATCAACCTTTAATAACAAGCCATTTTTTGAGGTGTTAATATACAAGTAGATTTATAATGCTATCCTTTGTAACTGATTTCATATGCTGACACTTGTTGGCCACAAATACATTAAATATTCATATCTGGAAGTACCCAAAGCAGTCCAGAAAATGAAAACACTTCTCTCCTTTTAAGTCCTTGAACAGAAATCAGTCATTCCCCACTCTGTTCTCCTTCTATCAACATGCTTTCATTGAAAGCATGCATAAAGGACTACAAATAGAGATTATTTTGAAACTTCCCAGTTGGGGGGGTGGGGTGTTTAATTAATGTAATAACAAATTTTTTGCCATTTGACACTAAAAGTAACCTCAATCCTTGTCCTAGGTTACAATGTAAGATGTGCCCAAAGTACGTATTCTATCACCATCTACATGAGCTGTTGAAGCTAGGTTGGGCAGTGTTTCCCTTGCCCCCTCCCTCCAGACTATCTTCTGTTAATGGCCCATCAGTGCCCTGCTGCATGACTCATAGGTAACTCCCTCCAGGAGCTATCTCTGTTTAATGGGCAATCAAGGACCCATTGCATGACTCATAAAATGATACCAGCCCATTGTGAGATGCTCTGTCCAGAGGGAGGAGCCAAGCATTCCCACTGGGATATAATCTGGGATTTGGGACAGCACAGGGAGCCTAACCCACTGGATTCCCAGAGGACAAGAGCTACCAGACCTTTCTACGGGAACACTGCTTCAACAAGACCACTTCATCTGGGCTGCTACCACCACCACCACCACAGGATATCAGGTTGTATTCTGATTCTGTCAGTGATAATTTGTACTATTGCATTTATTTTATTTTACCTTTTTTTTTTCTTTTTTTTCCTCCAATAGATTGTTTTTTTCTGACTTTGAGTCTCTCGCTGGTTTTGCTTTCAAGCCAGCACAATTGTATGTAAATTTGAGAGATACATAGATCTATTTAGCACAAGTGTGAATTATAATTGTTCATGTTATGTAAGTTTCCTTAGAAGTAAGAAAATGAAGATTTCATCTTTAACCAAGAGTGCATCTTGACTTATGCCACATGAATAAGATTCACAGAGTTTCTGGATTTCACAGACTTTTCAGCAAATCAAAAAAGTGATTACTTGCTTTATTTGAAATTACAAAACTTACTTCTGAAACATTCAGCTGTCACAATCAAGGCAAATTCAAATCACAGATCTTGATTGCTGTACTTTATACATCTTTTCGTTTACTTCAGTTTATCTTTGCATGTCCAGTTTGATGTAATTAAATACTCTTGATCACTTATGAGCTCCTGCTGAGCTGCATTGTCTCACAAAAATCATCACAAGGCAAAGTTATTGAGAATCAACATGCACAAAAAAAAGCACATCGCCCCAATTAATCTTTTCCATTATATTGGACTTCTGGAAATAATGCATTTCTTCAAATCAAGAAAGAAAATATGTGTTTTTAAGCAAGCACTAGCAATTTATAGGAAAAAAACCCTACAACGTCCATCCGGAAAATATTTTAGTGTGATGGTTTTATCAAAGGTTATGAAAAGTTATATTCTTAAACTTTTTAATTACTTTGGCTTAATTATATCTCAATGAGAAAGTTGGCTAAGAAGCAGTAAGTTCACAGGAAAAGCTAGAGGATTCTGTGAAAACTACAGTTTAAAGAAGATCTTAGTTTATCATTGTAGTATAAAACAAAAGTCCTATTTGGGTTTTGTGTTTGTTTTTCACTTCTTAAATTTTTTTTTTTATTTTTTTTTTTTAAGTGAGTGCCTTCCTTTAACTGTGCAGATATTAACAGAAATGAGACATGAAATGAATAGGGACAAAGACCTGAAGCTTAGGGCAATCTCTCTCTGTTAAATCTGGTCTCTTGTGGTTGACTGTGTGGCTTTTTGCATTTCTGCCAGGCAGCAGGACAGCTTTCTCAGTAGGTGTGCAAAGAATCATAATCTCAGGTATGTATTTTTATGCTGCTAAGGCTCAGGGTTTGGGTTGTCTGAATCATAACCTTAACAGTACTTTACCTCCAACTCCCAACAATAGAGATGGATAGTCTGCTACCTTGTGTATCTAGACTGTAAACTCCTTAGGAGAGGGTCTTTTTTGTACTCTCAAGTTGTACACTGATGTTGACATTCTAACAGTGAACACAAGAAAGCCCAATAAATATTGTCTGATGTTGGAGCCTTCTTGTGTTTTTCCAGTTCCTCTACTACAATTGAATTTATGGTAGAATTTCTTCTTTCAGGAAATCAGTTGTTCAAATATTTATGACAGCTTGTATTGTATGATGTTACCAGGAGTCTGAGCTTCATTCACAAATTTCTGGACATAGTGAGTTTTGCTTAAATGATTACATTCCCTTCATTAAATTAAGATGCTTCTCCCAGATAACCACATTTCTTCATACAGTGAAAGAAAAACTTGTAGATGAAATTAGTAAGAGTAGCACCAATGCATTTTACTGTTCCTCAACTGTTTCCACTCGAAAGAAAGGAAGAATAACCTTGCACCTAATTAAAATACAATTAAATAAAAACCTAATTTGTTTCCATTATAGGATTTAAAGTGACTAAGTATGGCAGTCGGTATTTCCTCCACGAATCACCTTTCTCTACTATAGATTTACACTTAGACTGTCTTAGACACCATTGTAATGGTAATTAGCAATAATTTTCTAACAACACTGCCTATATGAGACACCTGCTCTCCATATCCATTTTTATTTCTCTTTATTAGACATTTTCCTGCATTTCTCTCCCATACTCTTAAAACCCCCTCTTTTTTATCAAAATATTTCACATTTTAAAATAACAGTATTAACAGTATAAAATTCAGTATTACCCTATTATGTTTGTTGTAATAACTATACATTTCCTTACAAAAAACAATGTCTTTAAAAACACCTTCCTTTTTAAGCGGTAATTTTTTTAAACAGTGCAAATAATATATTGAAAATTACTTTTAGTATTTTATTTCTGATACAAAATCTATTTTTATTATATTTATAATCTTCTCATTTTTTCTGGCCTGTACTTCCTTTTTCACTTTTGTAGGATTAAAACCCTTAAACCGGAGAATTTGCAAAAGCATTAAAACCATGGCAGGTTTCAGAATATCTCACATTGGGTCTAGGATCTTTTTAGTGAAAACTTACAGCTCAAACATTCACACTAATATTACATCTGAAATAAATACACAGAAATCACGGAATCACAGAATATACTGCATTGAAAGGGATCCCCAAGGTTGGTATTTACAGGATGCTGCAGCAAGAGTTCTGTACGTGTAAGCATATTAGGATCAAAGTAATGCTGTGTGCTAAAGTACATTTCCTTGAGTATCAACATCTTTTTATTAGTAAGACAAACAGTATAGACATTAATATATATTTTCAAGTACAAAAAAAAAAAAAATTATCTGCTAAAACAGTTACTTCAAACAGCAAGTTTTTAGCTAAAAAGAAATACCCCTTGTGTTATGAATCCATGACCAGATTTTCTTATCCAGTTGAAGTATTCAAACTTGTGCAAATTAAAAGATATAAACACACACACAAAAATCCCATATATTTATTTTAAATGTAAGAAGTAATACAGATTATAATTTGTTTGCAAATATGAAGCTTTAAAAATGCCATCATAAAAGATGTTAGAAACATGGATACAGATATTACGATTAATATTTTTTTTCCTTCACAATCCTCTGGCCTACAGCCCATCAGTCAGTAATTCTCACTACACTCATTTCATGCCACACCCATATCTGAATGGCCTAATTTTTTTTTCTTTCAGTCACTGTAAACTGCTATTTCCTCAACATCTCTGCTGCAAGTACAAAAGATATTTGAGTTCAGAATGCTGTACTACATGTACAAGCATATTGGTAAAATAATTCCTTTTGGGCATTTCCCACTTTTTTGATCTGCTTCATATCTTCAGGATTATGTCTCCATGTACACTTTTTAATCTCACCTTTTTTGTAATTGAATGATCTCTTGATATTGATTGAGGAGTCACTTAGCTCCCAGCTGAGGAATGCGAAGAATGGACAGTAAATTCTTAAAAGTGCTGAGCTATTCATCTCAAATGGTCTACCACTGGCTTTTTCTTATCACATTCCCCTCAACCTTTAAAACATGGTTAATACTCTTTGCTTTATACCTCATTTTTAACCAGTAAAATAAAAGCTGCTGCTGACTGGAACAAAAAGAGCTCATCTTATCAGTATGCTCTTTATGTGCCTGTTTGTTGCATTGCTCTTTATTTTAACCACATACATCATAGGAGAATTGTGAACATTGCACTGCCCTCACTCAGCTCAACAATTACACACCTCACATGTAGGCTATGACCTCTGCTTGTATGCATTAGATCCAACAATGAAGGATGAGGTGATCCATGGCAAGGTTGTGTCCTCTGCATGGTCTGGAGGTCTCAGTACTGCACAGCTCTGCCAAAGCCCACCAGCATCATCCTGAGAATTATGACTGAGTAATTCCTAAGCCAAGAAGTGCTGCCAATAGTAAAATGGTTCTGTCTCATATGTTTAAAAAGTGTGTACTAATTAAAGAGAGCACTGTCCTATTTCCTCTTTCTCTATTTTAACCATATATATATATATATGTTGTATCATATAGACTGACAAATAAAGCCTTACTGATTAATCCTTACTCTAACAGTTAAAATGCTTAATGTAACATTGGGGGACAAAAACCAAACCAGAACAGAACAAAACAAAACACCTTTAAGATCTAAGTAACCCCTCCAAATATTTATTACAATTAAATACAAACCAAACACAAAGTCCTGACTACTGAATGGATTGTTACTCACACTTCTGCTTGCCATGTCTGGGTTTTTAAAATTTATATAAAAGAAAAGTTTTCCTCATTTATGATCTTTGTAGAAATCTGAAAATATGGCTGTTAGGATAACAGTGTTATTCACAAGAAAAACCAATAAACCACGTATTCTAGTTTTTGTGGATTAGAGAGCATATTTGTGGGTAAAAAAAAAAAGAAAAGATGCGCATCTTTCAGTAGTAGGTAATGAGAACAGCACTGTACTAATTGTAGTTCATCATCATTGCATCTTTGTTCAAGACGTGATTGGTTTTAATATTTGGCAAGGACACTTTTCCTTTTGATGATATTTGGATATTATTGGTATCCACTTTCGTTGTATTGTGCTGTGTTTTTAGAATGCTGTGTTTACTAAGGATACATTTTAAATTTTTACAACACAGAAATCTGGCAAGCTAACTCTTCTTAGTGGGAATGAATGTCAATAACACAGAAATTAGGATTTTTATTTATTATACAGAATTCATAATTTGCTTCCCTGCAGTGCTTGACACAATCTTTACTCAGACCAACTCTTTTTGACGTCAAAGCATTTCTTGAGGATTCCTTAATGAGAACTTTAAAAGGCAGGGAAGTGTATGCAGTTATAATTTATAATAGCTAAAGTTCAACAGGCTTTTTCAAATATAATTATTTTCATTAACTGCAATGTGATTTGGCAGACCCATGTGGTTGAATATTTGCATAATTTCGATATCCATTTTGATAATCTCATTGCTGTTTTCCCAACCTGCTGAGGAACACCAGCTTTAACACCTGCACAAACTGAAGGACACCTAGAGGTATTTGATGAATGTGGCCACCACATGGCTTAATTTACAGTACATCATCTTCATTCATGCTGACAAGATACACATGTTGATACATTTTACCTCAGAGCCTTTTACTTCCATGTTCTCATGCAGTTCATGAATAGCCCACAAGTAACTCGAATATTAGAGAAAACAAGATGAAAAAATATATCATGTAGGTCATCTTTGCTAATTTTCGATTCTCAAAGTATACTTACAATGAGGCTTTCCAGTATATTTTCCAAAATTCTAGCTGACAGTTTTTTACTTCTTTTGGAAACATGTTTTTGGTCTTCTGACTAAAAAGTGTACGTGTAGTAGGATCTTTTATGTAATTGACAATGAATTAATACTTATCTGAAACTTTTCCCACAGCTTTCTAAAAGTGGAACAAAATCTCACCTCAAATCCTGACAGTATGAATTACTGTCCTAGCATTCAAGTATTTCATATCACCAATTCTATAAAATTATCATGGCAAAAGAAATTATAAATGAAAAAGAAACAAATTTATATAAAAGTGAGAAATAAGTGATAGAAATACCGAAGTGCAGATGGATGGAAAAATGATGCTAGTTTGGGCTGTTCTCAGATCACTCCTTTCTTATTCCAAAATTAGCCTTGTTAACTCATTTTGGACCAGAATAATCTATTTTTTTCTCCAATTATACTGCCTGAGTAGTTGCTTCTTTTTCTTTTTCATCCCCTCAGAACATGTAGCAGAGGTAATTTTTTAACATCAAGTACATGCTTCCAATGGGACCAATTTCTAGAAGCTGAAAGGTCTGGGTGCTGATGGGGGGCTCTCACTTTTTCTTTATTGCCAAGTAGCTAATACAAATTTTTTCTCTGAGCCAGACAGTCAAAATTTTGCTAACCCTACAACTGATTCCACACTTCTGTAATGTCAGAGAACAGAGGAAGGGAGAACAGATTTTTTTTTTTTTTTTTTTTTTTCTTTTTTTTCTTTTTCATTATTGTTGTTTAGAAACAGTAATAACAGCGTGCCTCTTTTGAAAAATTATTCATAGCCAAGAAAAAAAAAGAAGAGAGAGTTTGCTCTGGCTGCAGAGCAAAGCAAAATTAAAGATCAAATACATTGCCCAAGAGTCAGGCTTTCTTTTCCAAGGTTTGAGAGGCTTTATATTTCTTCAATTTCCCATGTTAGTCACAAACACTTAAGCTGACACTTTGAGCCCAATTTATTCCTGTGTCACATGAGAAATATTAGCAGTGAAAGTAAAAATTTGCTTGCACTGGAGTTGCTTTATAGCCTTCCAGTCACCACAAAAATTATGTGCACATTTAAAAGTATTACTTTAGAAGGCCTTCCAAGCAGTTTTAAAGGCTTTCATAGAATAGTGGAACGGCTGAGGTTGAAAGAGACCTCTGGTTGAAAGAGACCTCCAGAAATCATCTAGTTCCACCTCCCGGCTAAAACAGGTTCACCTAGAGCAGATAGCACAGGATCATGTTGAGGTGGGCTTTGAGTAAGTCTAGAGGACACTCCACATGCACTCTAGGCAGCCTTTCCCAGTTCTCTGTAACCCTCAAAGTACAGAATCTTTTCCTCATACTCAGATGGAACTCACAATGTTTCAGTTTGTGCCCGCTGCTGTTTGTCCTGATGCTGGACACCACTGGAAAGAGTTTGGCCCAATCCTCCTGACACCACCTTGTGTGCATTGATGAGGTTCCCCTCAGTCATACTCACATGGTAATGTACACTAGCATCATCCTGGGTTGCTCTAGGTGGAGGGAGGTGATCTCTCTGCTTGGCTCAGCATGGACCCAAGGGCAGGGAATCACAGCCGCCTTCTCTCTGCTAGGCTGCTGGGCTTGGCCCAATGTCCCTAATACTTTTGAGATACTATTTCATGACCAGTTTCTTGGGGCCTAGTGCATTAGTATTTATTTTAGTCACTACTTGGACCATGCACTCATCCTGAGAGTGTTTAATGTTACCAGCAACAAAATGAACTCTGATTAAGAAATTATTTCTGACAGGGATGAAAAGACATTTAGAACAGGTGTTCCTGCCCTCATACTCTGGTGTTTCCTCTCAATTTTATATCTTATTCACATACTTGCCAGAAGTCTGTACATAATAAAGTCTCAAAGTGCTATGTTATAATTCCTGCTGGAAATCAGAGCCTCTCCAATATTTAATTACTCTGAACTGGAATTATGCAGGAGGTTTGTCCCTTTTTCAATAACTTTTTGGGATGCTTTAAACCATAAATAAAAATTCAATTTCCCCTTTCTTCTTACTCTCAGTAGGATTAAATAATGTTATGAAAGATAAATCAAATTCCAACTTCTTAAGCTTCTTTCGTTGCTTTAGATTTATTTGTAATTTCCAAAATAAATCACATTTGAACTCAAACCTCTCTGCCCCTTAGCCATGATCCTTTTGTCCTTCAATATTCCCTCCATCTAAGTCACACTGGGGGAACAAAATATGGGTTATATCTTTGTCACCACAACTTTTATCTAAGTTCTTTACTGGGACCATGTATTTGCCTTGCAATGAACCTAACATGTTGTTTCTTTTCTTATTAGGAAAAATTGTTCTTCTGTTTATTTAGATTTTTATTTAATTTTGGATGTTGAGGAGTAAAGATCAAGTTGGTAGCAGTGGGGAGAAGAAAAAGGTTTCAGAACTTGAGAAAATAAAGGAGAAATTCTAAGGACAGTGAGGACAGTCAAAAGACTCCATGTCTTCAACAGAGACAAATGTCACCCTAGGTTACTGTTCAGAAAATATCCAGATGGCTTCCTCTGCCTTTCTTTATGACTTTCTATCAGGTCATCCTCAAATAGATTCACTCCTCTATTTTTAGTTCATTCATTATTTCTCTTCATCTCCCTCTGTGGTGATGAAGGGACAGGTCTGGTGTCAGTGGAAGCAATTTGAAATGAATAGATGTGCTAACTGACCCCTTCACAGCTACATCACAAAAAAAAAAAAAAAAAAAAAAAAAAAAAAAAAAAAAAAAAAAAAAAAAAAAAAAAACACATTTAGTACTGCTATTTACGGTCTACACAAAGGATTCAAGCTCTTAAATTACTTCAAAACAAAAGTATCATTTGGAGGTTATTTCCACAGCTTGTCCTATACAACTATTCTCCAGGCTAGAAAGCTGTTTACTGGTCACCAAAAAGTGGATTTTGGTTTTCAATACTTGCCAATCATACATAATAGCAAGATTTACAAGAGGTAAATTTGAGTGTAAGATATTGTCTCAAAAAATACTTAGAAAAACAATCTAAATCAAATATATATCATCTATACTTTGATAGCCAAATTTAATCTATCAAATGCAATCTAATTTGATTTTTAAGCCAATCTGGACTCATCGACATGTAGAACTAAAAGCTTGTAAAAGTTTCAAATTCTAAGCAGACCTTTTCATGTATTGTCCTCAGGGCACATATTTAGTGAACTCTTCTTCTGTTATATAGTTTAATTCTCAAGCAAAGCTTAGTGTACTTTTACTGCACCTTTCAAACTGTTTGTCCAGGTTGACTATTTTAATTCTCAAGTAAATCTTAATGTACTTTTACTGCATCTTTCAAACTGTTTGTCCAGGTTGACTATTTTTTACATTTTTCAATTGATTTTATTTTTTATTTTTATCCTTCCAGAATTTCACAAAGTTCCTTGCACTTTTCTACTTCCTGTAATGGATGTTGAAGTCTCTATGTTAGCTCAGATGTATATCCTCCATATTAGGTTGGTTGTGAAAAAAATGCTCAGATGGAAACTGAACCTTGTTCCATCTGATAGGAGGGCAGAAAATTCAGTACTTTTTGTTATGGTCTACAGCCAGATTGCATTGCTACTGAGAAATTACACACACATTTAGTACAAAAATTTAGGTACATATCCCAGTAAAAAATCTGCCAGGAGACACAAACGTAATAGTCATGGGGAACAAAAAATCAGTGAGACCTCAATTTATCTTTTAACAATTGAATGACAGCTTTCCAGGCAAGTGAAGGTTGGCCAAAAAAGAGCTGATAAAGAATGGACAGTAGCACTGTAATTTGACAAATTGAATTTGACTGGGAGTTTCAGATTACCAAAAACCACAACAGACAACCTGTAAGATGACACAAAACCATAAAGGTAAAAAAGGCATATAATACACCTTACCAAAGTTATATCAGAAACAAAAGATTCTAGCAGATTGAAAATTACACTATATTTAATCTAAATTCAATGGAAGGACACACATAACCAGAAAGAAATTCCAGTTATTTAATTTAGGCAATGATTATACATGGGCCAAGTCTCTCTCCAGGTTTGTTTACCTCTATCATTTGGTACAGGAGCCACCCTTACAATTTCAGCTGAAAAACTTTAATGGCTAAACTAAGACAAGAGGAATCCTACTCACTCTAACAAACAGCACAAGCAAGGTAATGTGAGGTGTACTGAGAGCTTGTAAGAAGGGTTGTGGGTATCTGATTCTATAAGTTTTACTGCTCTAGGACAGCTTGTTGAGTGTCATCAAGAAGATTATAACAATCCTGCTGGGGAAAGTGTTTTTCTTTTTGTTTTGTGTGCCTTTCCTACTCACAAAATAAAAAAATAGAATCATAGATTCATTGAACTGATAAGGATAAAAAAAGAGCTCTAAGATCATGGAGTCCCTAAGTGCCACCTCTATGTTGAACCATAACTGAACAGGAAGTTGATTAATCTGTATCAACTTTCTGTTGAAAAGATAATGAGAAAGATCACATTTTAAATTGACCATTTGTGACCATGTAATGTGAGCAACCATAAATGTGGCCTGATTATAAAGGCTGAATGTTATACTGAATAGAAGAAATTGTCAGATGAAAAACACTGACAGAAATCTCAGGTCAGCCTGGGACCTGCAAACTTGGGAACTAAGCCTTCAAACAAGAAAAATCCTTGAAATGTGCAGCTGACCTCTTTTCAGTACAGCTGGGGCACTTAGAAACTGGAGACAGGCTGACAGGATTGATAAGTTCAAACCCAAGAAAGTGTAATGGTCAGTTATCATTGGTAAAAGTGAGAGCAGTCTGAAAAAAAAAAAAAATTGAACTGAAACAAGAACCAAAAAAAAAATCATCCATTGGCTGTTAGAGATGAAACATCAGAATTAACAGTATCTATTAGCTTCCTGAAGTTGTGGTGTTCTATACCCTCATATGTCTTTGATATATAAAGGATTTGAGTTTTATCCTAAATAGAGCCTCTATCTCTAAGAGTTTACTGTGCTGCACATAGTTTTAATTTCATAAATACAAACAGCACAAACTTTCCACTAGACCTTGGACTGTCACTGAGGCTTCCTGGCTGGGTCCAGACTCCGTGACACAGATAATTTGTGAAGTGAGACCCTGTTATTTTTCTGTTTCCTGCCTTCTTGTGCTGGGTTTGTGTTGCGAAATCATAACTAAAGACCCAAACCTGGATGCATGAATAGTTTATTTAGGTCCTGTTGCATTCAGAAGAGCCAGTCAGGTTCATGAATAGCACTGTTTATTGAATGCAGCATATATTGTCCTTTTGGATTGTTGGTGACAAATGCAATAACTGCAGAATATATAGCATTAATAATATGACTGCAATCACAACTTTAGTTTCCTGAGCATAGTCAAGGATGGAATTATTACCCTGAGCATAGCCAAGGACGGAAGACTTATCAGAAAGTGCCCTTTTTGGGCAAGGTGAGGATGACAAACCCATTGATCTCTGCCTACGACTTTTGAATCAAGTTCTCATCACCCAGTTAAGTATGAAATTGGGGGACATTTTATATCTTATTAATCACTATAGTGATTAATATCACTATATCACTATAATCACTATAGCCACATATGGCTGTGGATGGCTGTGTGGTCAAACCTTCCATTCTGTATAGTCTCATTGTACAGAATATTTCTTGGTATTTCTTGGTATGAGGTGTACCTGGTTTGTACAAAACCAATTAGAAGAAAAGACACCTCATTTCAGGTTTCTCCCTGATGCCATAGCAACACCAACCACAAGGCCTCCATTTGGTTTTCATGTTTGCACCGTAGATCCTATCACAGATTGAGCTGTGCATTTTCCTCACTGTTTCATGTTTCCAACAGCTTGGTTTGGTTTTTCCTCCTGTCTCTGGGATGGCTGTGTCACCCTTTGGGATCATTTGGCTCCTTCTGAAATCCATCTAATTCACTTGCTACACATCACACATCTCTGTAAACAATCAATCATGTCTGCATTGTTGACGAGTTGTTTCACTAAAGATAAATTTATAGTAGCAAATCTGTAATATATATATACCTATTTGGTTGTTGATGTTACTGATTGTTGCTATTGACCGCTGCCATACTATTTGATTGATATTACATTACTGATTGAGGATAGTAGTTGTTAATAACTGATTACCAATAAGCTATACTTACTGATAGAGATTAAATAAACTATTGTTGTAATGCATTAATTTGGTTTATATTGTGTTTTATCGGATTTGTAATCTGTTTTGTGGTTTTTTCATTACTCAGCTGTAACCTAACACTTCCCCTCCCACTTCTCCCTTATTGGATGGTGCCTCTGGGCCCTGCCCCCTGGGGGAAAAGCCACAACACAGGATGGGGGAGCTCTCTCTGGCACGTGCGAGGCATCGGGACAGCTCCAGCTAAGCAGGGCAGGACTTGAAAATAAAAGTTGTAAAATCCCACCTGAAGCCAGGGAGCAGACTCTTTTACTTTTGCCATCGGCGGCCGTCTAGTCTAGTGGGGAAAACTACAAACTATAATCTATTAGATATAATAGATCATCTATGTTGTCTTTACTAATAATAAATATATTTTCCTAGTGGTGAATTTGTGGTAGTTTACTTGCTAAAAGGAATTTTTGTGGTATTTGTGTTATCTTGTAGCAATGTAGAGAAATTTAGAAAATAAAATCTGTCTTCTTGTGTATTACTGAATCCTTCAAACCCAAAGCCATGATGCCCACACACTCTCAGGACAAGTAACCCTTTAGGTTCAGTCAACATTTCACTTTCTTAGTAATTCTAGGAAGTCAAAGAAAAAATGATAAAATTTGAACATGATGGAGTTGCTTTTATGACCATTTTGAATTATATGAACTAGGTATATCAACATAGATATGAACTGGAGAAACAGAAAAAGAAACATGAAGACAGGATTTCTACTAGCAACAACACAATACTTCCATTTTAAAATTAAAATGTGTGAAGTTTTTCTCTATGGAAGCATTTGTTGTACGGAATGTCCTTAAAATGATAGAGAATGATCATCTGCAATTCAAGTTACCACTTAATTCATACCATTAAGTTCTCTTTCTTCTAATAAACAGAAAAAAAATTAAGAGCTGGATAGAATGTTGTCTCTGGGAATCTAAGAATCTATAAAACACCAAATATTCCAGGATTAATATTACGAACACCAAAGTCATAATTCTGCATGTTAGAATAGAGTATGAGAATTAAAAAAATGGGGTTTCCAGACTCAAGAGAAAGTGATAGAAAAATGTTACTGAAAAAAACAGTGAAATTAGCTACCCCAGTTTTTGGGTTCTCCTGTCTCCGTGCAAAGGAAGTATATGTCTGCAGCAAAGATTGATTTCCACTAATATGAATGAATGACATTGCACTACTCTTCTCTCGCATTAGCATCTAACAGCTGACGGCAACATTCTACAGTTATTGAAAATATTTCATCTTTTACCAGTGAAGATAGCCAAGTTTACTTTTTTTTTTTCTTTTTTTCCTTTTTTTTTCTTTTCTTTTTTCCCCTGGGAAGATCTGTCAGCTATCATCTACTATAGTATAAATGGTCCAAGTATCATGAAATCAAAGAATTGTACTTTATACCATCTTTTAGCAATATTTCAAGGTAACATACAGTTAATGAAAGGCCATTCTGAAGTAACTGAATTGCCAGTTTTGTTCAATTTTTAAATTATTTATTTACTGGTATGAAGAAAGCATATCAAAATCATGTCATATAAAACATTTGTTAGTTTTGCTTGGGGAAAGAACGTATAGAAATTGTGTTGTTGAGTTGTTTCACTTTACAAAGAAAGTCTAGAGCCAGGGATGAGAAGAAATGGAGAGAAGAATGTATAGAAGGCCACAATCTCCTAGATAACAGCAGGTGGCATTCAGGCCATTTTTAAAAGCAAATCAATTCCTGTCATTGTGAAAGGATTCAGAATTTTGTGCTCTCTAATGAAGCTAAAACTGAAAATATTAATGTATTATTTCTGCACAAATAAATTACTGTTTCTATGCACATATATTTCCAGAGACCTCCTTCTACCCAGAGACCTCCTTCTACACAGGAGGCAGCTCTTCTCTGGGACATATCTAAGTGCAATTTAACTCCTCTAAGAAAAAAGTTATGTGTAGTCACATTTACTAATCATAGCTCTCTTATTTAATTTTTTCAGTAATGCTGTCCTGCAGTGCATTTTCTCCCTCTTTTCTCATTTAAAAATACAACAATAAAAAGAGGGGATTATTGTCCCAGTCATGTATGGTGCAACTGTATCATGAAGCAGTGAAAAGGGACCGTATCCAGCCGTGCTTTAAGTATTACACCAGTTTTGTATATGCATAGTTTAGAGACCCACCTGCTGAGTTAATACAAACAAACAGACAAAAAAAAATCATATAGTGCAGGACTTCTAAAGAGAAAACTATGAGAATATATTATAGAGAATAAAACCAGAATAGAGCAACAGGATACAAAGCCAGTTATTTGAAAAGCACACAAACAATGTCATAAAAATGTAATTAACTGAAAACATTGATTTCATTAAGTTATATTAGGATCAGCCCAACTCTTTCTCCTTGATTCCTTAATACAGTATAAATATAAAACCTCTGGAAGATGTAAAGACAGCTGTGATATTGATTTTGGTTAATTTTTTGTTCTGAAATGGGAATACAAAGGAGTTGAGATTACAAAACCATCGCACAAATAGTGTAGCAGTCTTATATTAATGTATATGAAGATAACCAGCAGATACAATCTCCTGGTTTATGGCTTTATTTTTGACTTGAATCAAGACTTCCTTGTATTCACATTTGTAGAATTACTGACACCTATTTTTCCATCAACCAAGGAAGAATCTCTGTACCAGGTGAACTCTGGCAATTGGAGTAAGAGCCACTTTACTCTTCAAGTGATGATGAGATTTTGAAAGGTATGTTTTAAGGAGTATTTTACATGACTCTGTCTTCTACTGATCGTTATTTTCCTCTCCTTTGCCATTCACCACTTTGTAGTAATTTATAACATTGTTTTCTTCTATTTCTTTTCCATAACATTAGAAATGAAACCTCAGAGGAATGATGTTATCACACACTGTTATAACGACAATTTCTTTTGTAACCCCTTCAACTTACTTCATGTTGGAAAGTTCAAAGAAGCAGAAAGAACAGTGGTAGAATGCAGCTGAAGGGATATCACAAGATTCTGATGCTTAGACTAATGGAGGAAGAGAGAGTGATGGTTCTTTTTCTTCCTAGAGATAATTTTCCTATAATTTCATTTGACCTATCATTTTTCACGCCATGGCGTTATCAGTTAGCAAAATTAGCCTTCCATGCACTTGCAAGGGTGCCACTGTTCCACCCAAGAAACAGAAAACTGAATTCCTGGATTCTTCTGCTTTAGCAAGTTAGGCAGAATTTAAATTTAGACATAAGCTATAATTTAATAATATAATTTGGGTTCAATTCTGTGCTGCTTATACATAGGAAAGAGCAACAGCTGGAATGTAAACCTTCTGTAAGAGGAAACTGTGGTCAGGACTCATGCCTCCTAATTTTAGCTTTCAAAAAAAAAAAAAAAAAAAGTATCTATTAATAGTTGGTCACCAAGGCTATCTTATAAAACCAGTGTAAAAAGGAGAGGATTTGTCAAGAGTCTTTTTTTGGCTCTTTAATATCTCTGAAGCCAATGGAAAGGCCGAGGCTCCTCTCCAGCCTGACTTGGATGCTCTGAATCATTTTCTAGAGGAGTCTCTAGCTCATCATGAAGTACTTTGAGATCTGCTGGGTTATTAGTTTCATTACAGAATATCCCCTGGGGCACACCAATAGATCACACTGTCATTTCTCTTACCTTAGTGTCCTGTTTTAAGACAGAATTAATTATCTGCTGGGGTGCCTTTCTCTTTTCCGCGAGTGTAAGATCTGAGTCCAGCTACCTTAGGCTAGACCATGCCTTTTAGGTGAACTAAACTTGAAAAGATCAGTATCACTCCACACATAAAATATAAATGTGCTAAAGAGAATCTGAACTCAAGCTGCATTTAAGCCGATAATTCAATTTCACCAGAGGATCTAATCAGTGATTTTAAATCAGGAGTTCTCTGTATCCACTCTTCAATACATTATAATATCCTTCATAATTCAGAAGAATTTTTGCAATCATTACATTAATAATTATCTCAGCTTCCTCTCCAAAAATTCTTAAACCACAAGCTAAAAGTGAACTATGAAAGTTGTTTATTAATACTAAACTCCTGAAACGGTATTTAAATAATGTTTTTTGAAAGACGTAAGAAGAAAGCATACAGCAGTAAAACATGGTTATTCCACTGTAACAAGATTGGATTAGTTGAGTATGTGAAACAGATGCTTCTCTGTACATTTCCTGTAGCTCTCTGATATTTGCTCTCTCATAAGTGAAGCTCTAACAAAATTCCAAAGGCAATACCTTAGTCAGTTTTAATGCAGGTTATACAAGTAATACTATATAAAGGAATTGAACAAGCAGGAATTACAAAAAGCATGTCCTTCAGGTACATTTAAAGATAGATTTCCTCTTCAGTTATTTTCAAAGTAAAACATACCTGTTCATAAGTCTCATTCAGAGCTTTTGCATGTATAAAATTTCATAAATTGGCTTTTTTAATTGCAGAAAGCAAGTTATTAGAACAAATGATGTGTTTACGAGCAAGATGTTCAATTTACTTTCTTTATATATTAATCCATATCATTAATTTCTTTCTTATAGAGCTAATGGAACTCTAGAGGTGGTACCCTAAAGCTGATGTCAATGTGATGAATTTCATCTTTAGTACCTCCTGGTTCATTAAACATCTCATTCATTAAGACTGTTACATATTTTATGTGATTTTGATCATCTGCATTTGCAGATTCCCCTTAAAGCCAAATACACGTGAGCAGCTATTCTTTTATTTTAGACTTCATGGAATGCTCAGTGTTAATGTGGACTTGGAGAGGAAACTGCTAAGTAGTGTCCTTCATACACACTTTTTAATTTATTTTTACTCTTTGCATATATTTGTTCACTTTATTGAACAAATAAATACACAGTCAAATAGAAAAAAATGGAGTTACAAATACATTTGAATCTATCAAGAACGAATGTATTCTGCAATGAAGGAGTCTATCAAATGGTGGTCCTGTGTTAAAAGTTATCCAGAGCTTATAATCATGAATAGCTTAGACCAGATTTTAGATTCTAATTAGATTAGATTAGATAGTGGCACGTGAAATAAATGCTACTTCTTTGATGCTTTTATCTGAGTCTGCTGCTAGAATAGAGCATAATGTTATTATACTAGACGTAAAGATTTTTTAAATTTTATTTAATTTACGTACAAACTTCCTTAAATCCTAAATTAGTGTTATGATGATAAGAAAAAAATATTTAAGACTTTAACAAATGTTAATTCTTTAAAACCAATCATTTAGTGAATTTATCAATTTTTGTTTACCAAATCCAAGAGTGCTTCACAATTCAGTGAAACAAAAATTTCCAAAAATAAAAGTATTTTTCTATTGCATATAGAAATTATGAGATTAAGATTTTTCATAATTTCCCATGAAAAATTTCCTTAAACATCATAACCTATAATAAATTTCCTTTTATATTCATGGAAAAATAATGCAATGCCTACTGTGTCAATGCTGTTGGCTCACAGTCCCCAAAACCTGCTTGTTGTACCAACTTGACTTCATAGCCAATTTGATTATATATGGGTGCAAAATTAATTCTTGTTTGACACTTGTTACAGCTCCTGATAATGATTTAGCTCAAGTCTGCTAGAAGGGTGAGGCTATGTTGTCATGACCATCAGAGAATTGTGAGCAAAGATTAGCTAAGATACCATGTCTTGAATTTTACTCTTAAGATGTTTACCTATATAACTCCAACAGTCGGAAAGGAGAAAAAAAAATGTTTTCTCTAAGTCTGATAACTCATCCAGCATAAAATATTTGTGATTCTCTCAGAAGCAACAACTTTATTGGTTTAATAATACATAGTTAAAGTGACTGTCCTCATTATGCCCTCTTACCAAGCTTGACTTATGGAGTAATCTCTGAGCATGTGAAATGAGATGAAGAGGTGTACCCCAGGAAGCTAAAAAACTGCAATTTTGGATCAGCATCATCAGGCCTTAGATGTGAAAATCCAGAATTTTTACCCCCTCCTAAGGTTCAGCTATTGAAATATTTTAACAGATTATTTAATGCAATGACACCCACATGTTCGCACGCTCAGATATAAGAAGGACAAGGCTTGAAGAGGGTCCAGTGGGATAATGCAAGTATAGAACCATACTGTTCTCCTATTCACACAAATCTCAACTCAAGGAAAACTTAATGCAGAATTTATGCTACAAAATGTGATGAGATGGATCACAATTTTCTGTATCATCAAGACATGATGGGAATGCAATAATATTGAGGGACAGTTGACAAAGCCTATTATGTCAATCCCAGTCTAACTATGTTTACTCCATCTAACGAGTAGAAAGCAAACCCATCTCTCCAAAAAAAAAAAAACAAAAAAAAACAAAAAAACCCAAACCAAAACAAAACAAAAACCTTTAAGAGTTTAGATTGCCAGAAAAGCATACTGTATAGTTTATCCTTTTAGATTACTTAAATATGTGAAAGTATCTTTTGAATGGTAGGATTTTGTAGTCAATTTTTCTTCCTGGAATAAAAAAAGGAGAAAGAAGCAGTTAAGCTTTTTTTTTTTTTTTTTTTTTTTTCCCCTTATAAAGAGAAGATTAAAGGACTACTCAGATAAAATCTTCATTAATTTTTTATCCTTGTTTCTTTTTTTGCCAGAAAGAAAAAAATAAGGTCATGTTATTTAGGTTTTAAATGTAGAACAATCCTTTAAATCCTCATTATTCTGAAGATTATAAAGATTATAAATCCATGCAATATTTCCTGAAAACAGACAGAGAAATGAGAAGCAAGTATCTAAATGAGGGACCAAGAATTCTTTCCTTCAAACACCAAAAGAAAAAAGAGAAAAGACACATAGCATTAGCTGCCCTTCTGCCATTCTGTCCTCAAAGCTGTATGATAGAGATGAACATGAATTAGAGAGAATGGCCTAAAAAGACTGTAAGTAGGTTTCTTAATATAAAATATGCTAATTTGAAGAGCACAGAATTAGTTGCATTTCCAAAGGTACTCAGTATTGGAGAGATACAATGAAAAGAGCATATGAAATTTAAAATCCTGCTTAGAAGAATGGATGTGCAAGCTCTGCATTCCAAACACGCACTTTAAAATTCTGCCTTTCCCAGTTTTATTTTTGCAATTTATGATTATTTGAGGTCAACTTTTGTTTTTTTTCATACCACACATGACCCACACCACTGCTGGTTTTTTTCCAAGGCTATTTCCAAACTTTGCTTTAAAAATTAATTTGCCAATTCTAGCAAGTTTTTCATTTTTCCAGCGTTTGAACTTTACTGAAACATTTTGCCTTGATATTGCACAAGATAGAATGCACAGAACATGTGACAGCACTATAGCACTAAACTGAGCTGAGATCATGTTCTCTTAAACTACTGTTAGAAGGAAATAATTGGAAAACTGTGAAAAAATTATTGGATATCTTTGAAATAAGATGTGTTTTTTTAATATAGCCATCAGAAATGCCAGTTCATCCTGCTAAAATCCAATTGCTTCTGGAATATCTGGTTACTTCCCAGGTAAATTAACTGAAATGGTACCACAGTGGAGGGAATGGGTGGAGTTTAAAAAAGTAAAATTCTCTAACCAGCAAAAAAGTACAAAAGAGCAGCACTATTTGCCACATTTCTCAGCCCTTACTCTTGATAAACTGAAATTCAGAACTCTACAATGTGAGGAAATGTTTTCAGAAAGAACCAGCTGTGGAGTCTTTATGCCTGATTTATTAAGAAATTTAAGTATATTGGGTTGCACTGACTGTGTATCTCCCTATATAATTTAATTGGGCAATTTCTAATCAAACCGAGAGGTAGAGATCTCAGAGACAAAAGACTTGACACATTTTGTGGAAATTTCAAGGTAGAGTAGAGGAGGGATACCAAAATAAGGAAAAGCAGGTATGAATTTGGCCCACGGAATAATTCCAAGAAAATCAACATATATATTCTCTGAGGTACCAGTAATACATCCTGACAGAGGAACACTAAAATATAAAAGACACAGCTAGCCCAGTATTGCACCACAGGACTTGTTAAGGAGACCTAAACACAGTGTGTAGGAAATCAGCTGTCACTTATTCTGCATCTCATGGGATTACCTTGGCTTTAAAATTTTTTCTGCTTGAAATGCTGAAAATAATAATCATTCTACTACACTCATGAGTGCTTCTTCTAAAAAGACTTCTAGCATTGATGATTTTGTGTCTGTCAAAATTTATGGCTAGTTTATATGTTTACAAAATCATGACACTACTTAAAATTAAAGTAATTTATTTAAGATTTTAGAAATGCCATAGATATGGCAGATGAAGTATGAATTCAGTTTGTTTACCCTCTCTTAAGAAATGTGATCAAATGTAAAAGTTTTTTCCTCTGTGATTTTTGTATAGGTTTTCTTAAAACAGGTGTGACAGAATTTTTGCTATCTATACTTTCCAGGTTTAGTATTGGATTTTTTTTATGGAAGAACTTAGAATTTATATTCTAATGAGTTTTTAATAGCTTATGCAATAGATTCTAATATATGCGTGCTATCTTTCCTTTTTTTATTTGCATGCATTCTGTACATAAAATGTTTTCATTGGGGTATAGAAAGATTTCCACTGCGGCTGTTTTTCTTTTGCTATTTTCCTCTGGGGTTGGAGAGATTATTAGGAGAGAGCTAATAACAAAACATTGTTGTTACTTTTGAAATTGCACCCCCTTATCTCAATGACTAAGCTGGAAGCAGAAACAGGGTTTTCTCAGGGAAGATTATGTGGAAGCAATGGAACACCTGCTGAAAGACTTCAAGTCTGTCAATAACTACTTGACTGAGAAATGCAGAACTTTACAAAAGGAAAGCTTTCATAGAGATACTTGTAAAAAGAATAAAGAATAGAAGGAAGGACTCTGCAATGACCCAAAGACCTTGAAAGGTCTGAATAAAACTTAAAGTAATGTAGATGTTTTGGGATTGGATTTTGAGTGGAAACTTTTATTGCTTTTCCAAAAGGTAATGTACTTCCTGAGCTTCTCTATGAGTTATCTGTGGTTGTTAAGATATTTTTTGACTACTCTGGTCTTATCTTTATTTCATTGCTGTCTTGTCCCTGAGAGTATTTAAAAAAATAATCTTCAGAATCACATTTTGGTGGAGCTCTGGAAGCAGGAAAGAACTACGTACTTTTCAGCAGAACTTGCACAGAAGGAGATGGCATCAGGATGTAGATGGCTAACACAGAGAGTCCCGTCTATTTGGAACAGGTGCTGGACAGTGACTCTGCAGACCATGATGGTGCCTATGAGCATACAGATGCCTAGCCCTGGTAAGTTTGCACAAGCCAACTTGATTATTGAGATAGCTGATTCAGTACAATGGTACAATACATTTCATGGTAAATGTATACCATCCATTTTTCTATTTCCTCTAAAGGTTTTCAAAAATTTTAAAATTTTGGACAAAAAGTGTTGATTGCATAAAATACATCTGTCTTTACTATCTGAATATCCTGTAACTATTAGGTTTCTTCCTACTCCTTTAAATATCGGACCTCAATTTATTCTTATAGTTTATGCAGAAATTTATTATTCCAGCACATACTTCTTTTTCTTGCTGTAAGAGACCAGCTGTATGTGTGAACTCTTCAGTAATGATCCTTATTCTTTCTTCAGATGCATAATATTTACATATTCTGCTGGAAGGGGCTAAAGTGTGCTGTTGGCATGTTGAGGGTTTTTTTCTCCAACCTGTATTTAATTCTCTTTAATGGAAATTAAAACTTTATCTAGTTTTAAAGGATGAGACTAGATGACCGCTGATGGCAAAAGGAAACAGCCTGCTCTCTCACCGGCTGGGAAAATATTGCTTTATTCTTGAGTCCTGCCTTGCTTGGCTGGAGCTCTCTCCTAATGGCTCTCCGGTGCCAGAGAGTGTGAGGTCCCACCCTTGCTGGGGCTTTTTCCCAGGGGGCAGGGCCCAGAGGCAGGGACAAACCACTGCCCAATCAGGGATAAAGTGGGAGGGGAACAGAGTTGGGTTACAGCTGAGCAAGGACAAGCCACGTGATTACAAATCCAGTGAAACACAATATAAACCCAATTAATGCATTACAACAAAAGGAATTTCCAGAACACTTTCCTCTTGGATGTATGTCAAAAATACTTATAGAAGCAACATGGAGAAAGATGAGTAAAAGAACTTAAATGATGACCATTACCAAAATAATACAAATTCTGTGATCCAATTACTATCTCTAATTCACCAGCATAGCCGACACTCATTAAATTATATTTTTTTTCTTTTTCCTTTTCAGAAGTGAACAAAACACCACTACAAAGTGCCAAACTGACAGCAGTGGAATTATTTTTGCCTGCCTGCTAGACAAAGCATAGCATCCAAGCTGGATTTCTTTAAATTTTAGTACGTTTGTCAGGCTTGTCTTTTTCCTCTGCCCTATGCAATGGCTCTTTATCTATTGACATTTATAGTACCATATCCATTTAATCCAAAGACATTTAGTTCAGCTCTCAAACTTAGGAGCTAACTGCATGCTAATTACCATTTCAGTAACATGTAAATATGTTAAACTATATGTTTGTCAAAATAAAAAGAAGTAGGAGAAGAAAAAAGGACATTGTTTCAGATTATTGGCTGAGTCCTGTTCTTGAATCTTCCGCTTACTGCTAGCAATCCTAAGCAGTTCAAGGAACATTATTTTTGAATAGGTACTACTAAGAAGTACCTACTGGGAAGTACAACCCATTAAAAATAACTTGGGTCTTGCAATAGTGGGTAGGAGGATGATTAACTACATTGACATCAAGGATGAAAAACTTGTGTAAGGGCAAATCTAGCCCATCTGTGAATAGAAAAGCTTTCTGGGATGACAATTATCCTATTCTTTCCATTTTTCAGGAAAGGGGTTGAACTATTTTAGATGTAGGAGTGATTCCCTGGAGAGCTCTACACTAGCTAAGGGTGATTGGGAAGGAGGAGGCGAAGGCAAAGGAATTCTCATTTTTCCCCAGTCTCCGAAGTAAAAAAGATACATCCTTCAATAATTTTAGAAAGTATGTTACAAGAATATGAATTTATGTAATTTTAATTGTATTAAAATATAAGTTTTAATTGCATAACATGTTAATATCTAAAAAAATCTAACCAATTCCAGATAACTCAGATGTAAACACTGTGCCAGCCTTCACAAACGCACTAAGACACACATTCCTTCTTTCCTATTAAATCCACATATGGACTTATATCACCAAGTTGAGTGGTGTAATTGACATACTTAAAGGACAGGAAGCCATCCAGAGGGAACTAGACTAACTCCAGAAGCGGGCCAGTGGAAACATCTTGGGGTCCAATAAGGCCATGCACAAAGTCACCAACCCTTTTCTCCTGCGTTGCCAGGTTTAACTTCACTCCTTGTTTCCAATCCCTCTCTTTACCCCTGCAGGTTACCCTCAGTCCATTCAGCAAGCAAAAAGTGAGGAAAGGCACCCTTTGGTCTATACTTAGCTGTTTTTCATTTCCATTCCCATCTTCTCACACCTTTCCTCTGCTTCAGTGTGAGTTCTTCCAGTGTCTGCAATGATTCAGGAAAACCTTCTCTAGAGCAGGTTTTCCTTCAGTGGAAGGGAATAACCGCTCTGCCATGGAGCAGCTCCTCACCCCCTCTTGTCTGACTTCAGTGTTTCTTCTGCTGTTGTGCACTATCATTCTTTCCTCCCTTCTCTGGTGTTCTGCCCTTTCTCAAATACAGTATCACAGAGGAGCCATCACTGTGGCTGAGAGGCTCTGCTGAGCCCTGTGTGTGTTGGCTGGAGCTGGCTGGAACCTTCCACACACATTCCGTGCAGCCTCTCCTCACAGAGACTGCCCTGCAGCCCCTTGGCCAGCACCTCACCACGCACATCCAGTGCAAAGAGGTACACAAACGCCTTGAGAAGTTGCCGAGAGCCTTGTATCATAATTCTGGGAGAATAAGAAGTAAAAACCCCATTACCTGCTTGACCCCTTTAAATACATGTAAATACAAGAAACTTGTTTTGAACTAGATTTACTGCACTTTATTTGCAGATAAGTTACACTATCTATTGCTGTGAAGAACAGAAAATTAGTTTATTGTTGTATTGTGTAACATTTGACACACCCATTGAAACCAGACAATAGAAAGGTGGTGGTGTTCATTGAGATTTTTTTTTCTCAATATACAACAAAAGCATTCAAGTGCTTACAGATTTTTTTGGAAACATGCCTGCTTAGATTTGTATAAAATTGGATGTCTAAGAGAGTTAACTTTTTTTTTTTTTTTTTTTTTTTTTTTTTTTTTTTTTTTTTTTTTTTTTCCAGAGAGGGAAACTGAACATAATACAGAAGATGGATGTCAACCAGTATCTCTTTTTTAAATGTAATGTTGAGCAATGGCTTGAAAAATGAGGCAATTAAGGTTTGCTTATGAACAATTAGCCGTAAGATCATGAACTGCTCAGATGAGCAAAAAAAAAAAAAAAAAGTAAATGAAGTACATATATAGAGGATATAAGAAATAGATTTTTGAACCAAGGAAGGATAATTATATAGGAAATTATCCTGAAAAATCAGAATATATTAATACTCCTATATAATTAAACTAACATGCAAACTAGCTGGAATCTACCAAGAGTTTACAGAAGGACACATGAAACATGTGAGATGGTTTCAAGAACTTCCTTTCAGAGATGTTCTTGGTTCTTCAAGGCTACTGATGTATTATCAGCCTTTGTTCATGCAGCTCTGTGAAGGAATGTGGCTGTACCAAACACCAATAACCTTTGAATGTACTTGCTACTGTAATAACACATTATTCCTTGAGTTCTTACAGCACAGGTTCTCTTGGGCTCTCAGATCGTGACATCTTTGTTCAGAGGATTCCATCCATACAGTCTCTGCTCTTCCCATATAATCTATTGTGATCGTTGCACATACAAATTAAAACAGATGCATAAATGAACACAGTGACCTGTAATATTTGAGTTGCAGTCTCATATATCATTAAGAGTTTTCATTTATCTAATGGCAAAAAAATAATATCAAATGATACAGGGTTTTTTCCTAACAAAAATATATATTCCAAAATAATGGAAATATACTGGAAAACAATTGACTTCTACTTAAATTCTATTAGTTCTGCATAACTGAGGAAAAAGTTGTGGAAAATGTAGCAAAATATAATTTCTCATCAGTAGAATTCAAAGATTGGTTTTCTTTTTCAATAACAATAACATTATAAGTCAAACTAACTTATGCAGCTGAAAAATGAGCTAAATGAGGGACTCTTTCTCACCCTCCTTGTGTTATAAAGGCACAGACGGTCTTTAGGATGGCTTAAAAGGAACAGATGAAAAGTTTTTGTTGGATGCCAAGTAATACTTCATTCCCAAATTTACTGGTCTAAAAAAATAAGAAACGAAATAAATTTTAACAGCTCTCTTAATGCAAATCCAGAGTTGAAGCACTATTCTTTTTGTTACTTAGTTTCTTTGCCTTAGGGGACAAAAAGGTTAGGTAAGCAATGTAACCACAATTAACTGGCCCATTAAAAAGAAAAACAATTGAAACATACACGCAATAAACAAAATTATTTCATTACAGTGCTGTTCTTATGCCCAAACCATGGCAAGGATGAAGATGTGTTCCAAGCAGGTGCACACACAGAGTCCATCTACATCCTCCATATACAATCATGCATACTTACCACATACATATATATATGCACACATATATATCCACAGAGCATCCACATGAACACAGGGTGCACCAACATGCTCCTTCCCTCTCTGGCTGGACAGGATGGAGGTCTAGTGATGAAAAATATATATCCATATGCACAATGTGGGCCCCTCCAGCAGCTGCCTTTTCTTGGCCTGCCCAGTGCTGAGATCTGGTTATTAAAATTTCTAGAGTAATGTCTCTGCCTGAATTAAGATGCAAACAAGACTATACGCCAATAGTATGAATTTTATTTAACATAACAGTACATGTGAAAAAGAAAGAGTGTGTGTGAAAGACATAGAAAAGAGGTGGGGGAAGATAGAATTAGTGACAGAGACAGATTAATTAGAAAGTATCACCACTCTGTGGATCCTAACAGCATCCTCTTGATCCTCTCCATCAAGTTTTTTTGGTAGTGAGGGTCCCCCCCCCCCAATAAAAGAGAGTCCAATTAATTAATATACATTTGGGCAAAGTGGAAATGCCCAGGCACCTCCCCTGGGGTGTGGGGAAGTTTTACGCAGTCTCTTGTAACAGACTCTGGATCTACTGCATCCCTTTGCATCATGTGCAGTCCTCTGGTGCAAGGCCCCAGAAATGAGTCTGGGGGCCCCTCTGGGGGGACCTTTGATGGGTTATGACACCTCCTCTGCTGCCGCTCACATCAATATCCCAGAATGTGGCCTTCTCAGGATGGGGGGGGGGGGGGGGGGTGTTTGCTTTACAGCTGTGTCAGTTTGTGTAAGGGAGGACAGGTGTTCACTCCCTCTGACAAGAGGTTATGCCACATACCCCAAACTCTCCTCCTCTCCCCTAGGTTGTGTGGGGCAACGAGGACAATGAATGCAAAGGTGGCCTCAGCAGATGGGCCTGTGTGCTATGGCCTCCACCCCAAACCCAGCCAGGAATGACTTTCAGGACAGCTGCTGGGTTTGGCTTTTTGTAGATGTGTTCTTCTCCCTCAGCCTTTTTTCCTTCTCCCTTGACCTGAGATGATTGAACAATATTATCACTTTCATCTTATCTCAAGTTCCCTTAAGTAGCTTGAGTCTTATTCCAAAATTTCAGTCAAGAGGCATCTTCAGGGAGGGGTAAGCTTTGGCGGTTGCAGCTTCTTTATACGGTTTTGCCATAATGGACAAAAGTCCTTCAAAACAATGTTTGAGCCATGAACCATAACTTTTCAGTCTCCGACAACCTGGAGCTGACCTTGGGTCCCAATCTTTCCAGTTGTCAGCACCTGGACATACAAGCCCTGAGTCACTGCCCCATTCCAGCTGCTGGTCACAGAAATACAGCTGGCCTAAATGAATTTGTTAGTGGAATAACAGTCTTACATCAAGACTAATGAACTCTGTTGATTTCAGGCAACCTTAAACAGTTTATATGTAGAAGAATGTAAGTGAAAGGTAGATTATTTTCACAAAATGTTGCACACAATGTGATTTTTAAAACTTAATTGTAATATAAACACCAACTTCAAATCAGAAAAAGAACCTCTGTTTTGCTGCCATCAGCCCCAAGTTCCCCATATCAATACTCAGAATTGCTCCTCTGTGCACAGCACAACCATTTACCTCACACCTGAACCTGATAAGAGTTAGATCCACATACTAGGGTTTCTTGCCTCTGGTTTCTTGAGGGAACTGACCTGTTGAACATTCTCCAAGTGCAAGTAGTAAACATGGATGAAATTGCAACCAGTGTTTTTGATAAAAATTTGTGTGTATGGCATCAGCTTTTCATAGGTGGCTGTGGCTATCTCACCTTCCCAGCAACAAACCCAAACTTTCCTACCAAGAATGTTCAAAGTCTAGTCCTGTCTTACAGCTATGATAAAAGGATTAAACATTATATCTGCTTTGCAATGACATAAGAAAAGAAATTTTAAAAAGTATGTTTATCAACTCATACGACCTCTGACTCTCACTGAGTCAGAGGTCGTATGAGTTGGTAAACAAGTTGTTTAGATTCTCTCAAAGGGATAGTGAATGGACACAAATTTCTGCCTAAACTGGTTTGTGGATTATCCAGTGACTCATTAACATAAAACACAACAATCCTAAGGCTAGGAGTTAAATAGTGGTTTTTAGCTGTTCTAAAAGTCTTTATTATATCCAGTTATTAGTTCTCTGAATAAAAGAATATCTCAATTCACTTTTCAAGAATGCTGTGAGATATGAGCCCACTGACATTTCGGAAAGCTTTTGATCCTCCTATCCATTTTTCTGAATTTTCCATTTTACCATACTCTAGCAGTCTATGTTTTAGTGATTACAGCAGTTTTTGACTGGCTTGCCACAAGCTGTACAATGACACTGGCCGGTAGATCCGCAGCTAGCTCTGATTCCCAGCAGTGCCAGGGGCTGTCCCCGAATCTCCCTGCAGACTTGGGTAATGGTGCAGAACACTGCTGTTTTTCAACGGCAACGTGTTGCGGTGTCTAGATTTCAGAGCAAGGATTGAGAAAAGGCTCTTTTCCATATGGTTTCTCAGAGATCTTCATTCCCCAAGATGGGTGGACAAAAAAGAGGTTGAACAAACCCGCATGCCCACTTTTAAACTGGGGGGTAGAGGGCGTGGGGGAGAAAGGTGATTGGCCCCAGGCTAGACTGACAGGTATTTTTCTGTAACATAGGGCAGGGTCAGGAGGGAGATGGACAGACGACTGAAGCTTCCCAAACAAGGGCAGAGTCAGGAGAGATGGACAAGGCATACAGAAGGACGTACCTTTGGACAGTACCTGATTTATCAGGGGGGAGGAACAGTCATGAACCATTGGGAAACATTACTCCAAAACAGCTGAACAAAACCCACCACCACAGTACAACAGTAAGCCTGGCCAGCCACCACTCACCTCTGTGAAGCAAGATACAAGTGTCCACAACTGTACGCCTCTTAGGTTTCCTGTTCACTTCACATGGCTACTCAGGACTTTGTGATTAACAATCTAACATGTACCTCTGCCTGCTGTTTCTTATTTTGAATGTAAGAATATTTTTATATTGCACTGCTGATGAATTGCTAAAATGTTGTGTCTTTCGATAATAACATTTAAGGTTTGTTAATCTTGTCTTAACAATGTTAATATTTTCATTTGCAGTTAACATTTTCATAGGTGCACTGATTTCATCAAGTATGTGCAAGATGCTGGCACCGCATTTTGAAACAACGTTTTGATACAAACTCTTTCTGTATAGTAATTTTAAGGAAAATAATGAACATTTTTTCCATAGATCTCTCATTTCTGAAATCTCTGTCCTTGAATAAATCTTCTGCTTTTTGTTTAACTTCTCGCTCCCATTTTCCAGTGCTATCAGGGAGGTAGTTTTGCATCAGATTCTAAATCTGTCCTGACTATTTCTTTGATGGCAGTAAAGATGAGATAGAAACTGTATGTAATGACTTTGGAGTTTCTAACAGCAGCATGAGAGGCAAAAGTGTGGTACCCATCTATTGAAAGGAAAAAATATAAGGTTCTGGGTATTTATAAATCCACAGTTGAACTTTAGCTCCTAGAAAAAATACTAGTGTAAGTTACCAAACAATTCAGTAAACTCCTACAAGAGAACAAGGTGATGAGTGAGAGCATACATGGATCTGCCAAATTCAAGATCTGTCAAACCCATCTTACTTATTTTTGTGACATGGTAACACACATTGTGAATCCTGGAAAAACAGTAGGTGTCAAATATATTGATGTTAGTAAGGTTTTTGACATTGTTTTACATGATATTTAATTAACAAATTTAGGAATTCTTGTTTTCAGAAAGAATGGATGCAAACTGGTAGGAAAGACAAAGATTATAAGGTACATTCAGACAGGAATTATCAAAGAGAATGGCAGGTTACCACAACAATCTGCTCTAATATTCAGCACTATTTTAAAATATCTATGTTTTAGATAACAAGAATTTAAGAACAGGGGCTGACAGGTTGCAGAATAGTAAGATAAGTGCTAGAGAATAGGCTGGAATATGAAATATTTTCAAAATAATTGAGATGTGGTCTTAAAAAGGTTGGATGCTGTTCAAATAAGGACAAGTACAATATCACTTACAAATAATAAATAATAAAATCTAACTATTCTAATAGATCAGATTATGAAAACATAAATGGCATCCAGTAAAGGTATTTTTAGATGAAGCAAGTGTAAAAAAAATTGTATATGTCTGAAACACTGGTATGCAATACTGGCCACCCATGTTTTGAAAATATTTACTCATACTGAAGTATATTTGACACCATAATTCTTCTAGAAATATGTGGGGGAAAGGCTGACTATTTTGAAGAAGAAAAATGGGTTTCCTTCTTTTACCTGCAAAACAAAGGTTAAGAAAAGATATAACTGAAGTGATAAATCACTTTCTCACAGCCTACATTATATGCATAAACTTCAGGGTAAAAAAAAAAAAAAAAATAAAAACCTTATTTTAGATAAAGGATGATGTTGACACAAGAAAATTATAAATTTAATCTGCCCATAAATTAAATTAGGTTGTAAATTATAACAGTTCTAACCATCAGAGGAGTGACATTTAGAGGAGAGAGGGGAGGGAGGGAGTTCAAACTTAATAAGTTGATTAAGTTCTGTCTTGAAGCTGGTTAAAGGAATTGTGATGAAGCAATTGTGTGCTATAACAGCTGGGACTGGTCTTCATGCTTCAGGAGAACCTTTCCCGTTCCAAATTATTCATCTTGCATCTAAATTTAAAGTATATACAGTAACTGTGATACTTCTTTTAGCAGTATGTGCCTATATGCCTCTGGTAATAAAAATCTGCTTTCTTTGCTACTCCCTAATACCACTCTGTGTGAGCAGTCTGGAATCAGGCCTCTGACATGCCAGGGGATAGCATCCTTTGGCATCTCACCACCATCCTTACACTGACTTCAGCAGCACTGGATAGCAGCTCTGGCCCCCTGTGCACTCCATCCCATAACAATCCCTGCATTAATTGCCCTGCATGAGTTGTCAGATCTAATGGCAGCACTCCTGATTGTGTGTGCCCTCTGGACATGAGTTAAATAGGAAGTCAGATATGAACCTGTTAGGTCTACCTGCAAGAAGCTTGTTCAGTACCTACTGGTTCAGTGGAATATTTCTCGCATAATGTTTTGGTTCCAGCGGCAGCTAACTGAGTCCAGCTCCTTTCTGCTGTGCTGTGAGCCAAAGGTGCCTGAGTGTGCCTTCCTGGGCATAGATTACATACCATAGACATCTGTGCTACTGCAGTTGGACTGTTTTTGGTGAGCAGGATATGCAGATTAAAAGTGAAGTAGTGAAGGGTGTCATAGAGAAAGCTGCTTATTGGTAAAGTGACCTGATTTTCTCAGTTAACATCTGTGTTGTGAAAATAGCTGAACATTTGAGAGGGTTGGAACAAGTTGCCATTGTAATTAAGGAAGAGCTCCTTCAGCTGTCCCTTCAGAACAGAAATTTACAGTCAAATTTTCTTACTTTTGCTTCGATTTTGAGTAAAGTGACTTCTGCAAAATGGTTTTTTTCAGTTCAAGAGGCATTAGAAAGTTTTGAGCAATATGACACTTTTGAAGTTTAAGACTTTGTGAACATTAATGAATAATTAGTTTCTCAAATAATATACATTTTTAATAAGCATCAATTGTTAGGTTGCTACAACAATGAAAATATTAACTCTCCTTATTATATCAAAATTCAAAACTTCTTACTAGATATGTAACTTGCAAATGTAGAACTCAAAAATATATTTTTTAAAAATACAAGAAGTAAACAAAATGCAAATATAAGACATAACCAAAACATGTTCAATATATGCTGTCTTTAAAAACAAAGACATTGAAATTAAAAAAAAAAAAAAAAAAAAAATCAATAAAATATTCCTTATGTCTTTTGGCAGAATTTAAACTGATGTGACTCAAAGTGGACAACACTATTTGTTGCTTCTGAGATTACAGTTAGAAATTATTCATTCTTACAGTCTTACCTCAAGCACTTCAAAATTTAAATTTCAGACTTATCATTATTTCATGCAAAGTTATTCCCACTAATGCAAAAAATAAACACACACACACCAGTAGTTATATACATATTTCAAAGTATAAATGGAAAGCATAAAGAATCTTTAAACAAAACAGTTGTTCTGAACTTATATTTCTGAGGTTCTAGACCTAGGCATTTTTTTTCACATACCAAACCTCTGCCATATCGACATTAAGTGGAAGTCTCCAAGAATACTTGCAATTGGACTGACATCTTATATAGTTAAATAAGGAATTAAAATAATCATTTGGAGTACCATAATCCTCAAGGAGAATACCCACATATGTGCATGAAGAGAGTGAGAGAAGTATCTCTCAAAATTGTTAGTAATGACAAACTGAGTGTTGCAATATTCAACACTGTAAAAGATCTGATTTATATGTAATTCGATTTTCCGTGTTTAGATTTACTATCTACAGATGCATTGAACAATGCCAATGCCTCAGAGAATTGGTAGGTCACTGGAGCAGGCTCCTCAGGAAAGTGGTCATGGCAGCAAGCCTGCCAGAGTTTAAGGAGAGAGTGGATGATGCTTTTAGGTTTTAGTTTTAGGCAGTCCTGAGAGGAGCAGGGAGTAGGACCTGGTTATCTTTATGAGTCCCTTACAATTTGAAATACTTTATGATCATATGATTCAATAGTGAATTCTCATGTTTTTCAGAGAAGAGGGAGAAATTATTTTTTTAATCTTTGCTGAAAAAAACAGTATCTCATTCTTAATATAACTTCTAGTGCTGATAAAAGCAAAGTAAAGGAAAATACATAGCTAGGAACATCTGAGTGCTATTCATATGGCATAAACACAGTGTAAATAATACCAAAATTCCTGTTAAAGCTGCAGATGACTAAGCTCCTGTTATTGTCCTGTTTAATTAGTATACACTTTTTGTCAAGAGTTAATTGAAAATATAGAGGAAACAATAATTTTCACAGATATTCTGTGGTATGTAAAGATTTTTTCTCTTATATGCACCTTGTAAAATAGGTCTGAGAGGAAAGTCTGAAACAGTGTAACCGAACAGGGTGTAAATGTGAGAGACCCCATATCTTGAACACACAGTATATTTTCACAGATGGGTGGGGTTTTTTTTTTATTTAAAAAAAAAAAAAAAAAAAAAAACAACAACAAACAAACAAACAAAAAAACCAAAAAAAAACACAAAAAAACCCCACAACACCTAAAAAACTTCAAAGAATTACTTGATCCATGAATGTTTATGCTCTTAAAACTTCCCTTGCTGGAATCCACCCCTGTTGAAGCAAATGATAAACCTCCCATTCATTCAACTGTGCACTAAGTTTTTGCAAATTCTGTTGAGAACATGCTGTTCTCAGACTTTGAGGAGCTACCTAACCTGGCAGCCAGACAGAGGGAAGATGCTGCAGCTTTGTCCTTCCAAGACCAGCTTCCCAACAGGCACACATACACATATGTGTGCACCCCTCTGAACACGCAGATCAAAACAGACAGAAACCACAGCACTTATGAAATCATAAACAGCACAGAGGGACTCATCCTGTTCTCCTTTCTGGCTGATCACAATAAAAGCCTCTTAGCGGAAAATGGGCCCGTACCACTTGGAGCCCTCCAGAAGCTGGGCTCAAGCACTCAGGCTGCCTAGTAGCTGCCCTGGTTGCCAGCCCTCCCAGCTGCTGGCACCTGAACATAGAAACCTCCGAGACCACAGCCCTCTCCAGTTGCTGGTACTGTATGCAAAGCCATGCTGACACATTCCCCCACACAGTACAGATTGCACCAGTAACCATCCTTGCACGCTCAGCTTGTTCATTATCTGGCCCTAGACCACAACCCAGCTGCCTCACACATAGACATGAAAGCCATGCTGTACCACCTGGTTCAAAACTATGAGCCCACCCTGGTGCCAAAGTATGGCCACCTCAGACTCTGTGGTTTCTCCAGTACGTGGCATGGACCCTCTGGTCCCTGAGGTGGTCAACTTTCAGACTCCCTTGTCTCTCCAGGATCCAGACCAGACTCTGGAGCCACTCTGAACTGCTGCTGAACCTCTTTTACTTATTGGCTGGTCCATCTTGAAGTACACTGAGGTGATTACACGCTGAAACACACACCTGAACGCAATGAACCCCTTTTGTCATCTCTCCAGTTGCTCCACCCCAGACACACAGACCTTGAGACTCCTGCTGCTGCACTCAAATCCCCAGACACATGTGCACACAGGACAGAGATCCCTGCACCTGGGAAAATAGTTAGAAATGGAGTGTAATGAGAGGACAGGATAGACTCTTTGAAGCTTTCCTTGCCTTTGATTGCAGAAGGCTCTCATATTTGCAAGGGCTGTTATCACCTCCCACAGACTGAAGGAAGGATTAGGTTGGTGGCCAACCCGGGGCCATGGGCTGAGGCTCCCCTGTCACCCTCCTGTGGGAAGCCACCTCAGGGTCTCCCTGTGCTCTGATGAGGTTGTTGAAGTTCCACCAGCCGTCACTGTTCCTCTGGGCTCTTTTGTGTTCATGGACATATGCCTTTAATCACATAAACTAACCGTTTGATACATACCCTTCAGTCTTCAGCACAAAGAAATACTTTGAGATTCAACAACGACAACAATTTCTCTTTAGAAAATCAAATTTTGAAAGAAATTTTATATTAAGGGAGAGAGTTCTGTGAGGAACTACAATTTACGAGAAAGTTTGAAAAATTTTATTACATCAGAAGCTAGAAGCAAAACTCATGTCAGTAATGGATAAGAGGAACATAGACTGTACTACAATGTAGTATTTCTAAGGTAAAAAAATATTTAAGGTAGTAAAACTGAATAATGCATATTGATCTGGAGAAGACAAGGGAGGCTATAAACCCAAAGAAGATGCAGAAAAATATTGCAGAAGGAAAGTGATGGAAAAGGATAAAAGTCAACATGTTTGGGGGCTTTTTCTAATAAAGGCATTAAATCAAAGAATAAAAAACACACAAGACAAGTTAAAATTATTACAATGATTTATTCGCAGTGTACTAGAATCCGATAAGAGAATAAAAAAGAACATTGATAAGGAAGATACGAAGGAATATAGTCAAATATAGATACATCAGAGTTCTCTGGCTTATGTTAAGGCTCAACAGGTAACAAAAATAAGGATTACACTGCAGAGAAGAAAGATTGATAGATCTCAACAAACAATTATTGAGGTGTTACCCTAAGTGAGAATTCTTCACAGCTAGGTATGGTAATATGGAAACAGGTAACTGGAAGTAAAGTCCTTTGGGATAAATTCATTGGTCTGGTACCTGTAAGGAGTAAGCACATAATACTAAATATGAGCTAACTTCATCTGAAAACAATGGAAATTGTTAATAGCTGCCATTGGCCAACCCTGATGACATCACTGTGGGACTTTTTCATTGGAGTTAAATCCCTTCTTTCTCGGTGTCCCTCATAAAAGGTCAGTGTCACTAAGCACAGGTGTGCCCCAAGGCATTGGGGAGTGGTGTGAGCCACTTGCTGTGCTGAGCCCGAGCTATGACAGGCCACAGACAAAGATGCCTTGGCCAATAGATATGGAGGCTGTAATGGGAATCTCAAGTCTGATGGCAGCTTGTGGCAAGCAGTGAGATACCCAGCTGTGACCTATTAGCCAAACCAAACCAAACCTCTTACAAATCCTACTTAAAAATAAACTGTTTCAGAAATTAGGCATACTGTTTAGAAAAGTATGGCAAATGTGTAGGCTTTCTGATGCTTGTCTTTATCTCTTTTTTGGTACAATCTACACTTTTCTCTACAAGCTTTGTGTATATCACTAGGTGTGTTCTCTCAAGGCTGAGATTAGCTTTTCTGCAACTGACAATGAGCTACTAGTGTACTCTAGCAGAGACACTTCAGCCAAGAAAGCTGCAGGAATAGGTATGACAGATGAGAAGTTGAGAAACCAGCCAGGTATAGTCCCATTACTTTCACCATGAAAGCAGACTAGTAAAAAGCTTCAAAAGAAATTGCCATGAAGAGAAATATTGAGCAGAAAATGAAGGGGAAAAGAGACAACAAGCTTACAGAATGAAATGTATCCAAAGTTATTCCACAGCACTTTACAAATTATTTACATGGTGATGAGTGTGCTTTGGATGGTATCAGGAATATTTGCAACTATAATGGGGAGGAGTTATTTTATAGACTATAAAAAGTCAGTAAGCCTCCCAGAATATTATTCTTATAATATAGTCATATAGGACAGATAAGACTTGCCTGTTTAACTTCAGCTGCATTGAAGGTCAACACAGGAAATAAATAATATGGAAAGAATTGCCTGTTTTTCAGAAGTTCAAGTTGCTCTAGTCATCTGTTTTATCACTACATAAAATTAATATTTTCACAAGGTGGACATACCTTTTGTATGATAACACAAACATTCAACCATTTGCTTTGTCAGCTCTAAAATACCAACTTTATGAAAGGTAAAACTATTCCTCAGCAGTGGAGGAAAGAAAACTGAATTTTGAACAAGAGGATAATTTAGTCAAAGGTGTAAAACTGCTTAAAATCAATAGAGCACTGTCCACAGACATTTCACATATTATAATAAAAAAGAAACATTGAAATTACTTGCACTTAATGCAGTTGAGACTGTGGAAGAAAAGTGACCTAGAAACTTATTTAACAAAATTATAGAGATTAAGGTATAGCTATAAGGGAGTTTCAAGTGATGAGTATGCTCATTTAATTTTTTTTTTTCTTTTTTAAATCTGAAACTACAATAATTAAAATTACAGTAGTATGGCCACACTAGAAAAATCTTTATATTTCCATTGATACTCCCACTTTAGCTGAAATTCCACTGACGTTCTCTTCATTAATGCTCTTCAGATGATGTTAATATTTCTGCAGCTTCAGATCAAAATTTAGCCTGTCGGTTGAAGACATTTAAATAGCTCTACTTATCTATTTGTCATTTTCATTTGGTAATTGGCAAAACATTAATTTTTTGAGATTTCAAGCACTTTTATGGCATCTTAATTCTGAAAATAAAATTTGGTAGACAGACTGAAAAACTTCAGTTACTCTGCTTAATTGTATTACTTTTCTAAACTGCGCAGCTGCATAAGAGGTTTTCAAAAGAGTTCTTGAACATGCAGTTGAAGCTGCTTAGCATAACATTTGTCCATTGTATCTTTGGAGTATCATTGCTGCGTTTAAACGTAGTAGCTGGAATATGTATTTGCACAACTCCTAGGGTTTTTGGGTTTTTTGCCAGTCTAAAATGGTTACACAACACTGGAAAATTTTCATAGGTTCGTCTGAGGCAAATGTTGGAGCTCTTTTTCCAACTCTGCCCATATTAACTTGATGCGTGGTAGAAATTGTAGTATTTTGTGCAGTGACCTGATTAGTACAGCACAGGCTGAAGATTGAGGGGAAATTGTAGTGGAAAGTAATAATTTCTATTAGTTTTTTAAAGTGTGTAAGAGACATTACTAGCTCTAGATATGGTACAAAAAAAGAAAAGTACTTTTTGTCATCTTGTCAACTTGATTCAAGTGCAAACACAAAACAATTCAAGTGCTTTCCATTATATACGAATTTTTATTTTAAGCAGCTTTGCCCAACACTGTGCTGAGTGTTATGTTTGAGAGGGTATTATGGGCATCACATGGGCTGGTTGTTTTCTTGTGTAGCTTCTGATATGACACAGGGTCAATTTTTATTTAAGCGTTTACAGCTGATTTTGTGGAGTTCACCTGCTAAGGAATGCAAACCTCTTTCTGATACCATGATTCTGAGCACGTCCTGAGCATTGTCTAGCAAGAAATTAAAATGAGTTGAAAAAAAGGGAGAAGCATAAGGCCTCATCAGAGTTGAAACACTTTTCAAATAAACAGGGTATGTGAAAAAGTTTTAAACAGTAATTCTCTTTTTTCTCTACAATTGAAAGTTACCAACACAAGGGTTAATAATCAGAAGGTTTTTTTTTTGTCTGACAATAAATAGTTCTGAAATACTGGGTCTAAAAAACATTTCTATTCTCAGTAGACCTTTATCCTATCTGGGCTATGCAGTAAATCTTTCTTGCTTGATGCCTCATTCTTCAATGTGCTGGCATGCTGGGATGTCCCTCTAAGACACCAGCTCTCTCTGTGCACCATGTGTTCTTGACTGCAGAGTGACACAGATTCAGTGAGAGTGTTGAAAAAGCAGCAGTTTTGATAGACTGCATTTTCTCTAAAAATGAGATAGCAGTTTGAATACCTTCTTTTTCATCAGATAAGCTATGGGACCTGTGTTTCTAATAATAAAAAAGGTGATATTATACCTTCCTTACAGTGGGATCTCTTCTGTTTTTTACAGGTCTTCAGACTCAGGAGGAGTAATGGACACTGGACTTCAGGACAGAGGGACCCAGACCTTTAGATAAACTCTATTTCTATGCATTCCCAATGGGGAATCTCTAGGCAGCTATTCACCAGTGAGTTGATATTCTGCAACATGATTCAGAGAACGCCAACTCCAAAAATGGACTAAACAGAGGAATTTTTGGTACCTAACCTCCTCAGTATTTCATTCTGTGCCTACCTCAGAAGCCCTTTGACCAGGTTGCACAGGTATATTAAGCTCGTATGCAACTACTTCCTCTTGGAAGGATTAGGAGTTAATCTCTGCAGTATTTATAGATCACAGGTGATAGAAAGTCTTGGGTTGGAAGATACCTTAAAGACCATTTAGTTTCAACCCTCTCGCTGTGAGCACGTACACCTTCCACCAGATCAGATGTTGCTCAGAACCCTATCCAACCTGGTCTTGAACACTTTCAGGGATGGGGAAGCCACCTGTTGCAGTGCTTCACTACCTTTGCAGTAAATAATTTCTTCCTAATGTCTGATCCAAAACTACTCTCTTTTAATTTAAAGACATTGCCCCTTGTTCTGTCGCTACATGCTCTTGTAAATGGACTCTCTCTATCCTTCTTGTAGGCGCCTTTCAGTTTTGTCACCCTGAAGCCTTCTCATCTCCAGCCTGAACAATCCCAATTCTCCCAGTGTTTCTTCCTAGGAGAGGTGCTCCATCGTTTTAGTCATCTTGGTGGCCTTCCTTTGGACTTAAAACTTGTATCCTGAACTTCCCATAAATTAATAGTAATGAACCTCAACAATCCAGAGACTTCTCATTCTTGCTTATAAAGGAAAATGTAATGTTGTTAATTAATTTTTTTAATTCCATCTCACCTTTTAGTCCTGGACAAAAATTTATGCCATTGCCTGTCATTTGTTGTCTCTATTTACATTGAACCTTGTACTACTTTATGACTTCTTCATGGCAGCAGGAGGTTTGTAACAAACCTAGACCAAAGCTTAACTCAACATATTCTGAATTTTTTTTTCAGCTATAGGAACTACACGTTTTTTTGTTGTTATTAGGCAAACCTATTCTCTATGAATATTCTCAAATACTAAATCTAACAGGAAGAGTAGAGGTCTATAACTAGTTTAATTTTTCTCACTGAAATGTTAAAAATGTCTACTGAACTACTAGTTCAGAAAGATTTAATGATTTTGAGACCATTAGAGGCACTTATTTATTTATTTTAGTTATTACTAGAAAAATTAAAGAAAGAGAAAAGTCAGATAATCTGGAAAAAAAAAAAGAATCTATTTTCCTCTATTTCTAGAGAGGTATGGAAGCACAAGCTAAAAAAAACACAAAAAACCCAAAACAGAATTAAAATGAAAAGCACACCCCAAAAGAATGGAACACTTAAGTAGTGATAATACAATTTGGAAGAATTCTCAGATTTGAAAAAAATATCCCCAAATCAGTTGAGTAATTCATGACTTGTCATGATGACTTTAGAAGACAAAAACAACTATCTATGAGTAATGTACCAGTAGTTTTGAGAGGCCTTGAATATAAAAGTTCCATTTTAAGAGTTGATATCAAACATGCAAATTTAAAGGAGCTTCAATAAACATTTGAGCATCCTCCATCCATCTAGCAATTACCTTCCTCTAACATTATGAGATCTGAATAGGGCCAGTGAATATGCTGCAACATCATATCAGCTCTTATTTCACTATCAGAGCTGCAATATTCTGCCACTATACACTGGTTCAATCAGATCCCCACCACATATAATAAGAGAGAAACAACTGAGAGGCATGAAGAAAACCAAGTGTAGGGACCAAAGTCTTGGATGGTTTAATCACAATTTACTGACTGAGCAGGGCTTAGTTTAGCACTTAATATTTAGAATTAGATTTAACTAGTGTGCTTGGTGAAATCTAAATGAAGAAGCAATCAGATATATTTTAAAGGTAGGATTTGCAGGAGCAAAATCCTACTGGAAACAGACATTTGTTCCCCTATCAAACCAAAATGAAGCAAACCTTACTGTGTTTCAGACACACTTCTGAGCCAGACAATAAATATTCTGTGAATGAACATTCTTTACATTTTTCTATGTTGAGGCAAAGATTTATAAGTCTATGTGATGCTATATATGAGAAAAGTGTAAATTTCAAATGAAAGGCAACAATGCATGGTGCCTGTGGTTCCCTGTATCTCTGTTCACTCATAGTACATGAAATTTGGACAAGAAAATTCTGCCAAAATTAGTCAATGGAACATTAAAATGCTGCTTATTTCAGTGAGTCATGAACTATGGCATTCTGCTATGGAGTTACTCTAACACTATGCTCTGAAACATTTCACTGAAGCAACACAAATCAGCTCTTTTGCATATAGATTTTTCCCATTAGCTTTTGAATAAATGTAGCAGTTTAAATTTTTATGGATTCACTCCTTTTGTTCTCTCACATGCTTTCTACTCCATCTTTGCTCTCTTCTTGCTGCACCTTGTTCTGATCCATCCTATTCTGACTCTTACATCTGTTACTCAGTTACTGACTGGTCACTTTTGCAGTTGGCTCCAGCCACTTTCAATGGATGCACCACAGGACATAGCTGAGCCTATCTGTCACGCTGGTGGCACTTTTGTGAAAACATCTATAGGAGAGTAAAGAGAACACCAAATAAAAATATCAGTGTAACCAGAGCTGTAGAAGGTAATCCACAGTGGAACTGGTAACACCCCAAGAGGGGCCATAGTCCATGGATAAACCCCAAAGGATCTACAATCTCTGGAAGACCCTTGCTAGTGCAGTGAAAACTAGGTTGTGTGGGTTCTTGACTGTGAGCCAGCAAGTAAATTTTGCATTTTTAAATATTGGTTTGCTTTCTTCTCTGGTTTAATTATCTTCTTTATATGTCAGTATGAAGCACTCTCATTCTTTAAAAAATCAATATCTGCTATACCAAAGAGCTTAAACACAAATCCATTAAAGAATTAAAGATACTCATGCTTTCCTCAACTTCGTTTTCTTCTTCTCAGATAATTTATGAGTTTAATTTTGAACTGCTTAAAGTCCCTGTTTCACTCCACCACTGGTCACTGGGCAAGTAAATCCCCACCTCACAAAAAGCAAAAGACAAAAATATAAATTGGGAAATTAAAATAATTTGAGTTCTGTTGTGAGGAAAAAAAATAAACAAAAAAATATGTACATGGACTACCAAATAAAGGCACCATAATAATGTAGGACTTGTGGAATTATTATGAGTGCAGGAGTATTAGGTTTCATATTTCACTGTAGAATCGTTTCAGAAATGCTCAAAGCAAAGGAATGGGTCCAAGTATTTCTTGTCTATTTTTCTGCCCAATAAGAAATGCCAGCTGTAATAGTAACGAAAAGCATATTTTTAAATGGGGGAAACAATCAAAATGTGAAATATAACTTCTGATTGCTAGTCATTTTCACTGCATTCCTTTAAAATTGAAGCATGCTTCTTAACTAAAGTAAGACTTTCCATATAATTTAAAATTGCAAGGGAATGCTATGATATTCTGGAGATGTTTCTATATTTTTCTCTTTTGGCAAAATCAATCATTCTGCTCCTGATATCATATACATATAAAACAATCTGAATCAGAGAGATTCAATTTGTACAGAAAGAGTTACTCTCTCAGAGTTATTCTTTTCTCACAATCAGAACAGCCCTTCACTATTCCTGTGAAATTCAATATTTATTAGAGAACTGTGAGAATGAAAAAGGCCAAATGTCCTGTAAAAATGTATTTATGCAGATAAAAGAATATTAGACTAATATTTCTGAACTTAAATTCTGGCTGCTTGGTGCTTAACGAGAAAACTGCTAAAAGATTTTCACTCACTCACCATTCAAGCTTTGAAGAAAGTTTTCTGGGTTAGATCCAAAAAAAGGACCTGAAGTGGGGCTTGGTGAGATTTAATAATGAAGTCTAAAGCATCACCTGAAAAGCCCTGGATGAGAGCAGCTGTACAGCCTCCACAGGTTTGTATATTTTCTTAGGGGTTCTTCTTGCCAGAGAATTAAGAGAATCCTTCCAGAAGGGAGTCATAACACTTTCAACTGATTTTCCATACTGAATTATTTCTGAACAAAATTGCCTTTTCATTGACTGTGTCAGAAACTGACACAGGTCGGGTCCAGCAAATTTAGACTAGCTATTGTATCTAGCTATGTCTTTGTGCATGCCCTGAACTCTTTGCATTACCACAGTTCAGCTGTAGTTCAAACATAAATTTATTTTATCCACCATTCCTAAAACCTGAAGTTTATAGCTGGAATAACAGAATCATAGAATCGTTTAGGTCGGAAGGCACCTCTTGAGATCATTTAGCCCAAACCCCTTCTCAAGAGGGCTCATTTGGAACAAGCTGACCATGTCCAATCAGGTTTTTTAATATCCTCTTGAGTGAAGACTTCACAATCTCTGATATATATCCAGTTTGTTTAAGTACTCCCTGATGTCCTTTTTCACTGAGGGTAAGGAAGTCTTCTTTGCTTCAGACTTTCCCTGTGAACTTAGATGCTTTTTATTCCTGAATGCAGTTTTTACAGGTAAAGGTGGAGGTAGAAAAGCCTTTGAGTATCTCTGCATGTTTCATGTTATCTGTCACCAAATTCCATGCCCCATTTAGCAGAGGGGTAGTGTTTTCCCTTTTGCTATTTGCGTACTTGTAGAATCCTTTCTTGTTGGCTTTGCTAGAATCAGCTCCAGGAAAGCCAGCCCTTGGCTTCCCAAGCCCTATCCCTACAAGACTGGACTATCAACTCTTTCAGGGTCACCTGCCCCTGGTTTCAACTCTGATATACCTTTTTATGCAAGTTCAGTTAAAAGCCCCTTGCTCATCCTCTCAGCCTATGTGCTGTCTTTATTTCCTACTTGTCTGTATGACTCTTCCTTTAGTTTGGAGGAAGTGATCCTTGAATATCAACCAGCTCTCCTGAACCTCTCTTCTCTCTCAGACTGTGTCCCCTGGGATTTTCAATCAGGTCCCTGAAGAGACCAAAGTCTTAGCTCCAAAATCTAGAATTTCAGACCTGCCTTCTGCACTACTTCCTCCTTTTAGGATCTTGAACATCAGCACTGCAATCAAGGCTGTCTCTTCTTTCACATACTAACCAATTCTTCCCTAGAGAGAGCTCCCTTCCTTGTTGGCTCCTCAATTACAAGTGCCAGGAATAAGAATAGGCAAGAATATTTAGACCAATTTTTACTGTTCTTTGCTTTCCTAGAAAATAGCAATATCCATTACCAAATAATCTATTACTTTGAGCAGCCAGATTCAGTTTTCCTTTTAACCTGAGGGTTTTCAAAGAACTTATTCAATCTGACAAGTTATGTACCTAGCTCCTAAATTATTTTTAAAATAATTATACTTTCATGATGTAATTTCTTTCTTTATAAAGAGCAAATTTTATTCCAGTTTTGGAAAGCTTAGCTGGAAGCTGCTATCCCACAGAAAGCAGTACTCTCAGGAGAGATCTGGTCAAAGAACATTTATAAACTTGCACTCTAATTTATACCTATTTATGATTTTAATTGGACTATGAAACCTTTCTTGCCATGTAACGACTCTGGACCTAACACAATGACCAGTCTTAAACAGACAGTCAGCAAATTAAATGTCATTTACCAGCACTATTGTGGAAAGTAAAGCTAAGATAAAATTTATTATACAAAATAAGGACGTTAAAAATTAGATCCATAGGATTTTTTATTTTTCCCCAATAATAAGGTAAACAAGCCTTGGCACATTTGGAAAGAGACTAGACCTTCAGACCTACATCTGAACCAGTCACCAAATAATTGCTTAACAGACACATCAGTTTTTAAGGTGTGATTCATCTGACCTAATTTGGGAATCTGCATTAAGGGTTGGTGAGTTGCATTCTAGAAACACTTGTTTCTCTCCTTTGGCTATAAAGGGAATATACACTTCTGTCTCAGGCATAGACAGATGTGTATTGCAGATGCTTACATCAGATCAGATGAATCCCATGCTGGATGTACGAATGAGGCATGTTCAGCAAGTCAAGCAACTCCTAAAATAACTAGAGAATGTAAACTACCTCCTTGTGCTGCTATGATCTAATGAAGGCTGGTAAGCCCTGATGATACTCAGAGCTTCTACTGTGTAATGGTGGAATAAACAGATAAAGGAAATATAAAAATAGGAGTTACTGCTTAGGTCTCCATGGAAGATGGAGATAAACCACGACCCTTGTTTTCTCAGAGTATCCTGTCTGCCTATGTAGGAAGAACAGAAGTGGCACAAAGACAACCATTTATATGATCTGGTGAACTGGGTTTCCTGGAAGAGTCCAAATAAAAGTGTAAAATGACCACTTTTAAGCAGCCATATTAGTTGAATAAATGTCATTATACCACGACTTGAGCACACCCTTTACTAATTACAGGAAAAATCTAGGAACACACAAAATAATTTATTTAATCTTAGTATTCCTATCAGCCCTTTCCATACCAAACACATATACTCCATGAGAATTTTCAAACTATGTAAATGACAAAGATGGAAAGAACAGAAGAAATTACTCTTGGTTATTATAGGAATACTGAACTCAAATACAGCCTTAAATTGCCTCACTCTTAGTCATCTCTCTTTTATTATTTTCTTTTTTCAGGCCTTTTAATATCCAAGCACTTCATTATTTATGTATTTGTTATTCTTCCCTGTCATTCCTACAGCACTTGGCAGGCTGTAAACCTGTATGACTTCACAGGCAAGGCAGCTTTGTGATGCTAGCAAGAGCTCACTCCAATCTTTCACTGTGCCTATAACATTTTTCCAAGCTTTCCTAGAATGCATAACAATAGGGTAAGAAGACATGCATTTCAGTGAAATATTGTATCCCAATGGAAGGGGGATTTTGCTCCCTTTTTTTTTTTGGGTGGTGGGGGGGGTGTTGTTGGTTGTGTATGTGTGTTTGTTGAGTTTTGGTGTTCCCTTTTTTTTTTTTTTTTTTCCCCCTGAGAAGAAATCAATGCTATTTTCAGTGACATATATATTACTGATACAAGGGAACCTAATCTGGAGCATAAGAAATTTTTATAGTGACCGATGAGTGCTTGAGAAGTAATCTCAAATGACAGTTCAGAATCCCTACTACTACAAACCATAGCAAATCAGAAAATCTTCAGTTAAACAATCAATGCCTTCTTTAGTATACTATCGGCACCTCTGTTATTAAACTATATTTTACAGACATGTAGAAAAAATGCCAAAAGTCACAGCTAGCCTAATTCCACCAAACAACTAATTTGCAATTAGAATAACATTTTTTGTGGGACCAATAAACAATATCACGTAGAAAAACTGTATCAGAGAAAAAAATACAAATGTTTTTCAGAGTCTGCGTTTTAAAGCCAGCAGCAGAGCTTCTTTCCATGGTTATACCAAGCTTTTTTCTTCCACATTTTTTATTTAATGACGTAACAAGGTGTTGACCTATAAGCTTAGCAAATGAATCATGGAAACTGCATGACTACATGAAAAAAATTAAGTATGTACCTTTAGTCATCTAAACACTTAGAAAAATATGTTGCAATTTCTGTCAACACTAGTATTACTGCTTAATTACTCGTAATTTATAATTCTTTGGGGTATTTTTTTCTTATAAATAATTAAAGTCATTAATCATGCTGTCTCATAGTTTTCTTTATTAAAAATGCAATGATAGCAGATCATGTGTTCAGAATACTTCAAGATTTGGACTTAGAATTGAATCACCAGTCTCCTTCCTACTAAAATTTAAATCTACTTCAAATACTTGCTGCAATATTTCTAAAGAATACTATCAAGTTTTCATTATGATTTGGTGGCTTGTTGGGATTCTTTTTTTGCCCCAATACTCCAGTTATGGAGATTCCTAAACTTTTTTCAAGGAACAACACAGTGTAGAGTTGTAACATTACCTTTTCAATTCTTCATATTTCATCCTTTAATTAGTGTAGTTCCACACACGTATATTCTACAGCTATAATGTATATACCATAAAAGGGTCTTGGGAACATATAGAGTTAAATGTATGTGCTCATAGTGAAGTCCTATACCAGGGCTGGGTGGAAGAAGAATGGCTTTTTAAAGTTCTTTATACAGAACATGGATATAAGGATTTCTGGGACAGCCCCTCTGCACTTACCCCCAGCCTTGTGGACTGTGAGGTACTTTCCTCTGTGAAATTCACACACATACCAACAAGATAATTTTCTAGTTTGTGCATTTATAATGAGATGAATGTGAAAAAATGATCTGGGATTTGGGGATTTTTAAAATCACTTTTTTATTGCTGTTGTCCAAGGAAGACTATAATGGTATGGGAAAATTGCTTTGAAAAAAAAATAGAAGCTATATTTGTGAACAACAAATAATAAGTTCTGTCATAAAATATCTGTGTAAAGGAGAAAAGTAGGATCCTTCTTGCAAGTGTAGTAAACATGAGCACAATATTCTAGATCTTGAGACATTCAGTACCTGTGTGTATACCTAGCAGCAGGATAACACATCCCCTAAGGAAATAGCAAGGAGGTTCAGCAGGAGCATTTAGCTGAGGATAAAAGGCCCCATGGGCTGCTCTGCAATCTCCTACTCCTTTCATGTGAATGCATAGTCACAGTGTAATTATGGCTAGTAATTTAAGTTCCAGACCATTTTCACACTTTGTTAATTTTTTGCTACATTGTAAGCACTCTAACAAACAGATTGCATCTTCATAAATATTAAAAATAAACTGAAGTAATTTCATTTATTAATTCTTGATCCCAAAAGTGTAATCATAATTGTTTACTGCGTTTCTTCTCCTGAAGTTGCTTGCAATACAAGTGTTAATTTATTGAGAATTTATCTCAGCTGAAAAAGCAAGGGAGAAGGAAAAAAAAGCAAGAAAAAAAAAAAGAAAAAAAAAGTCTTTTTGCAGAGAAAGCTTACATGACAATGCAGAGAATAAATACACTTTCCCTTGTAATTCAAAGAATGAACATGCATTACAGGCAATATTTTGGCTCAAAATGACATCCAAACTAGAAAAAAAAAAAAAAAAAAAAAAAGATTCAAGACGTTGACTATATCAAAGTTTAGAACAATATCAGAAGTGGTAAATGTACCAACAAAATGTGTAAAAGACAAAATCTGCAAATATGCAAATTGGAGATTGGTATTATAAATGCTGCAACGCAAAAGAAAAAAGTTTGTGCTGCAGAAGAAACCAATTCTCTGTTAGATGATGTTGGTGCAATTACCAGTAAAGGAAGTAGAAAGAGATGGGAAAAGTAACTTCAGCTTTCTTGGTAGAGGCAAGAATTTGTTTTATAAGCAAGCATCAAAACACAGACCTGCCCACCAACTGAAGGTATGAATTGTTCTTATTGTATAACATCATTGAGAAAAGACTTTAACAGAGGGTCTGCCAGAGCTTCAGCTTGTGGGCAGATTGAGCCTGGCAGATGCCTTTTTTGGGAGGGAGTGAGTTTCCTCAGATGGGAGCTGTTAGGGAGAAGAGATCAGGCCTACAGATTGCTCTCGATAGTCAAGGAAATATGTGATCTGGTGATCTTGGAGGACTTAGTACTAAGTTTGATTGACTCAGAAAGTTACTAAAGATATCAATTGGAAAGTCAGACTGGGAGAAAAAATTTGACTTTGCACCTGAGCAGGCAAGAGATGATAGGCAAGGACTTTCCCTGGAGATAGGAGTTTTCTTGTTGAGAGTGATTGCTTTGCTCTTTCATCACAACTTTAGAGACTGCTGCATTGGTCTCCTGAATTACGGAGCATGTATAACAGTTCCTTAAAGTCCTGCCCATCTTGAGACTTATTACCACTCCCTGAGCACCTAAACTCCTGACTAGAACCTAAAGTTATGGAGCATTATCATGACATTTTGTATTTTAGCTTATTTTCACATAAATTATTTTCCTGAATGGATATTCATTGTATGTAGTTATATTTATTTTCACCCTTGGCTAAAATTATCCTGATGTACAAGTATTTGTGTTTTGGTTTGTGTCTTGTGACCTAGAGGAAACAGAAAAACATGAAATCCCAGTTTGCATACAAGTTCAACATCTGCCCTTTTTTTTTCAAGTCACTCACACAAAATGCAATGTTGTTATCTTACACCTGCATTTTGATCCCCAAACTATAATTCTTAGTTGTATCTTAGTCTTCAAGTACCTAGGGGAAGAAAGTTCTATAATCGTTAAAAATGCACTGCCTAAACTAAATATTATGTCCTAATGTATTTATTTTTATCTTTATCATCTTTATCTTTATATATGAATATAGTGAATATTAGTAACTATTGCCTTCTACATCCATACAAGCAAATGGGAGTTTTGAATGCTCAGGCATATATTACACAATAGTGTTCTTTGCACATACTGTGTTATTGGAACTGTTCTTATTAAAGTAAATGAAAACATTACTCTTCTTCTAATGTTTTTTAAGTAGATATAATTATAGTATTTCTGATAGCATATTAAAAAAAAAAAAGACAGAGATTCCAATAAATAAATAAATAAACAAATTAATGCATGCTATTTATGGAGGTTTTCTTGGCCTTTATACTACATTTATTTTCACTTTACATAAGGCCTAATTTTGGAAAGATGAGGAAAAATAGTAAATAAGATTTTAAATTCTTAGATAATCATAGATGCATGCTAGATCTGACAATACAGTTAGCTTGTGTCCCTAGAATTAACTCTCATCAGTCTATGACACTGCTGTTTAGGCATATGCAAGTATAGGAAGATGATAGTAGTTTAGTGTCCCAGAAAGTTTCTAATTAAAAGGTTTACACTTTGTTTTAGTCTGTTTCTAAACTATTCGTTTAAAAACAAAAAGGCAAAATGTCCTGAATAGCCCACATCATCTACTTATGAAGAAATGGGGAATGTAAAATCCAAGATTTAGGGAATGCATTCACAGAAGGGAATTGATTGTTTTAAATGAGTTTGCAAGAGTAACATGTAAGAAAAATTATAGAATAATATAGCTATTTTATAAAACACCAGCCACCCAGTAGAGAACTGAAATAATCTCATACATGTCTTTGAGAGAAGAAACGCTGCTGTTTGAATGAAGAGTGTTTTCTTTAAAGTATTGAATTAAAAGCAAGATGAATTTTGATTTGCTGCCTTTCATTTTGTTTTGATTTTCCCCTTATACTTCAGAGTCAAAGAGTAGGGAATAAAAGCATGTATTTTCAATTTCCACTGCAAGTGTTTTACTCTGATTGGTTGGTTGGTTTTTTTCTTTCTTTTCAAGACCTTTCCACAACTGCTTTGAACTGTGTTTCACAGTGAGTCCTTTACCAATTTAGAATTAAAAGTTGTAGTTTTGCTAAAAAAACCCCCTTATCCTACAGATAATTATGGAAAAATGTAAGCAAAAGGTGGTTTGAAAATTCTTACAATGCTCCAAAAATTAGTTTAAAATGTGGATTTGAATATAGATGTAAATAACTGCTGGTTCTTGCATAAATTCTTTATATTCACCCATCTCTTGGAATAACCATGCAATCTGAACTAACACTGCACCACCTCCTCTCAAAAATCAAAGGCAAGTGAACTTCAAGTTAGGACTTCAGGGGGAAAAAAACTAACAGTATATCTCTGTACCTTGACTCCAATCCATAGTAGCATTTGTTGCTTGCTCATATACAGGGTCTTGTATTGAAAGGTCAAGCATAATACTGAAACTTAAAAATGGCCTTGAATCTTTCTGACATTTCTAGTGTTTAACTCAACTTTCTCTGGAAAGTTGAACAAGAAAGGCTGTGACATTAGAGCTGGAGTTGAAAGCACTGCTAGTAACCTGAGTTAGTCAGGTAAATGTACTGTAGAACAACTTCTCAGAAAAGTTCTCTTGCCTGTGACTTTATCCTCTTGTCTTCACCTGTACATATGCACATCTTACCAAGGAATCATTCCTCTTTTCCTGCTTTCATGTATTTAAGCCTTACTCTCAACTCTACAGTTCCAAATGAGAAATCACTCAGTCCCCTAGTACTATTCCCTTTTTTAGCTCTTTCTGCTACTTTCATTTCATCACTTTGACAGCTCAGAGACTTCTGAATGACTTATATATACTGGAGGCAACTATAGGACTTCCACAGCTAAAGTACTGTTCTTTTTTCTTTTCCAGGTTTTTGAAATTAGAAAAGAATACAAAGAAAACCTTTTCATCACTAAAAGAGTCAGAATTTTAAAGCTAAAAAATATTCTCAAAAATGGAAATACCTCTGCCAAATTGTGCTAAATTCATTCCTGGATTTTAAAATGCCCTCATTTTTGTGACAACAGCATGAGGAAATTTTGACTGAGATGTCTTTACATGGCTAGAGATGAATTAGGTGAACTTCTCTCATATAATTTTGTTTCTTTAGCTGGCTGCCTAAGTTAGGAGCCTGTTCACCTTAGGCTTCTCTCCATCATTAATGCAAAAAGATATTAATTTATAAAAGGAGCCAGTTTGTGTAAAATATTAATAATTCTGTCAAGATGTCTGTAATTCTCCATAGGAGATACTTTCAGTACTAGGATTCTAAATAATTGCCTTCATTAAGTATGTAAGAGAAGGTGGGATGAACTCAGGTCATTGGTTTAAGAACTTTGGCAAAACGAGGGAAGATTACATCCTGCTTTCTGCACATCTGGGCCTCAAGATTAAATTCTCATATCTGTAAAATGCATATAATTAGAGTTATATAAATATATATATATATTGATTTTTATAGCTTCAAGCAAAATGGACCAAAATACTGCCACCTTTGTCCTGCTGCTACATGCAACAATAGCAGCAATACACAAGGAATCACAAAAAATTTGCAAAGCAAAAATGCATGTAGATAATGTGGATAAACAAGGATAATAATACAGAGGTGACTGGAAACATGGGTGTACATATCTGGAGGAGTCCTGCTTCATATGTAAAATTGCCTACTTTTTTTAAGGGAAGCTGTTTAATTATAAGAGTCATACCTAAAAGATCTTTTAAAAAATAATTGAGAAATATGAAATTTATAATTTCAGGCAACAGTGACAATATCCTGAGTCACTGGGACTGAACTAAATAGAACAAAAACAACCAGCCAGCCTGGGAGTGTTGTAAATAATCCTGTGCAGTCAAGTTCTCCTGAGGAATTTGACATGTCTCAGAGAGCAACTTGTCTGCTGAGCTGCTGCTTCACATTCTGCAGAGAATGTGGAATTCTTCTGGCTACTGATGCAATTAATTAGCAGTAGAGTTAAAGAGAAAAATATCAATCTCCCACAGAGTTGGTTCAAGATATCTATTCCTTGAAGCAACCTTCATCTTACTTTCACTAGGTATTGTATTTTACTACTTTAAGGAATTGGATTTATTCCACTGCATCTGTCTAAAACTGAAAAGGGTAAAATCATTGAATTCAGTTCACCAGTGATGGCTTTTAGCACAAAAAAAATTAAGACCTTTGGAGGTATAGTATTATATTTGAACTGAATGGTGGCATGCAAGTCCCTGAAATTTTGTCTATCAGATAGACATGGGAAATATCTCTTAGAAAGGTTAATGAATTGTTAATGAATTTTCCAGTTCAATTACTTATGTCCAAGACATAATTCTAGAAATTAAGCATAACTTACAGGATTAGCTTTCCTATAGCTATAGTTGGAAGTCTTCCATGAAGACATCTGCAATATGCATTGAAATTTTGATTCACTATTATGCATAAAATAATCTTTTTCCCAGTTCAAATGCAGAGTGCTACAGAACATTAAGAAATAAAACACTAGTTAAGATTTTTTTCATGTTTTACGTATGGCACTAAGCTTGAATTGAATGGTTGGTTGGAGCATTAGGGTTTTTTTCCAATAAAATTCAGGATTTTCTCTATGAGCCTTAATGTTTAATTGTTATTATTTTATCTATTTACTGATATCTGGAAGAGTTCTGAGAAAAATATGAAAATTGAAACACCCATAGGTATATAATGCACAAACCAGCATATTTTCCTATAAGACACATCCTGCTCTTTAAGTTCTGACATTGGCAATGTAAGACAAGATATTGATTTAGTTTCTGGACAGCTGTCAGAGAGTATCAGACTGCAGAAAATCTGCTATAGATTGAAATAGAGCCAAAAGAAGGGAGGAGCTAAATCATCAGTAAATCTTTGATTGTTGCTTAATCTCAGTGTCTGTTAAGTCTGAGGTTTATTACTGGGGACTCATTCTCAAGGCTTATATACAGTTGTAAAATGTAGACACTTGCTCTTGAGTTATACGCAGTATAAACAATTTTCTAACTATTGCCTGGAGAATAACAACCTCAAATCCCCGCATCTCTTTACCATTATTCATTTTCTTAACCTATTTTTGAATTTGTCATTCAAGTTACATGAACTGCAGTCCACGTCATCTGCCACTACTCAGGACACATCAAAGTTGCTAGATTTTCAGAAAGTATACTAAGTTGAATTCTGTATTCTGCTTCTTTTGGTTTGGAGAGATAAGAATTTTTATCTTATTAGTAAAGAAACCATATTTTTCTAGGTCCTTGTCAGCCCTGTTTATATATATATATTCAAATAAGTGCAAGAGCCTTTATCATTAGATACTACCTTACTGAGATCAGCTTCTTACAGCACTTGAAGTAAATCAATTAAACAGTTGCTTTATACATACTACAGAAATAAGGTTGGAATGGTTGAGAAAGAGGGAAAATAAAATCCTGAAGAAACACTGAATTTTTCTGGAGAATATATATGCAGAGGTGTGCTTCGATTATATTTCAACATCAATACCCACCAATGTACAGAACTTCAGTTCTAGAGTTAACATTGCTTGTGGACTCACATACAAATCTTGAAACATCTATCATTTTCATTCAATGTCAGGCATGTAAATGACATAAAGTCAATATTATAATACCTAAGATTTTAGATTATGTCATTTGCATTTGAAAAAATGTAGCTAATCCTATTAGGTGATGACTTTACAACTGTCACTTCATATTCTAAATATGAAACAGATTTCTGTATTACATACATGTTAGAAATGCTTTAGAATACCATCAGATTTTTTTTTTTTTTTTTTTTTTTTTTTTTTTAAAGCAGAATAACATAGCTGATTTTTTGAAAGGTGGGCTGCTTTGAACATACATATCCAGATTTGTACTTACGTTTAGGCATTTACACTGGAGTTGTAGATCTGGATAGGCAAATAAGTGCAATCACTGGTGCCCCAAAAGCTGAATGACTAGAATAATCATTGACATTTTACTAATTTCTGCAAATTTTCAGTCTTTGGGTAGTCAGGGTATTTCCATGCCAGCTTCCTCTGTGATCTGCAACAGCTCAGAATATAACATAAGGGCCATTTATTTTGTGTTGTTTAAGAATATGTGTTTGTGCTTGCTATTTGATTTAATCATAGCCTTGAATCACATGCTTGCCTTCAGAAAGATGTCACGGAAATGAGTCAATTAATATAAATTACTATGGTCTTGTAGGTGTTCTAGAATATTAAATAAGCAAGCTGTCAGTATCTTTCTTAAAGCTTTCCTAAGGCAATTTGAGCTATTCTTAATGTTTATTTGTCTAGCTGACTGATTATGTCGTTGCTCATTACAGTGAGTAATGATGGATACAGGAAAATCTATTTGAGTTTGGCATCTGGTAATTTGTCACAGTATTGCACTTTTTGGGGTTCTATTGCTTTCAAAGTTCTCTCATCTCAATTGAGCACGAGCAAATTCTAGGACGATTTTTTTGAGAGAATCTAATTCCTTTAGCTGGCATGTTTTCACAGGCTTAAACTCCTGCATCAGTCTGACACAAGTGAAGAGGATGTCACTTTTACTTTGTTTTGGGGTGGTGAAATGTGTGTGGCTTTGTCCCGTAAAAGCTTTGCTTTGGGGATTTGGTCGTTCAGTCTCTCCATGAGATTGGAGACTATCATCTCTATATGAAACTCTAATTCTATATTGAGTTTGATATTTGTACTGATAGCTATATAGAAAGTCTATTCTACATATTCTTCAAGTCAGATTATAATTCTGGCTTTATCCTGCAGAAAAACCCGTATCAGTCTGGCTGTTACTGTTGTGTCTGTAGATAGTAACCCCAACTCTGCATCATTAGGAAACTCCTCCGAGATCTCTAAAATATTCAGATTTGTGTGGAATAGTGGCAAATAAACAGGCTTTTATCAGTAAGGCTCTGGAAGAACACTCTGACCAAAACTCATCTCAGAGCATATTAATCAGGAATATCCAAATATTTTCTCTCATGTAATTAGCAGACCCTGCTCCTTTGAAGTAATGAAACACCCATGGTATCATGGGATTTTAACCTGTGTTCTCTCTCTTGGAATTTTGACACCTTGAATAGATTTTGGCAGAGAAAATGACCCACCTTGATGTAGTGAATAGACTCATGGAAAGTGAGCTCCTTAGCCAAACACTAACAGTGACAATTTTAAACATCAAAAAAGAGGTTGGATGCAATTTAAGTATCAGTTCTGGTATTCATGCTAATTTGTTACAAGTCATTTCTAATATTAGTGAAGTGTACTTTAAATAGAACAGTTGGGTCACTGAACTTTCTGAATTGCTAGAATTTCTTGAGTTAAAAAATCTAGAAGCAATCAGGATAGCAAAGTATCTTGAAAATTCATTGTGAGACTCTGAAATTTATTTTCTATATCCCAAGGAGAATTTACACAGTTTCTTGGAAATTAAATTGTAAAGGTTAGGCCTTTTTCAACTTGAAAAATTCTCTATGTAGGATTATTCCATTTAAATTTCAATCTTTTTTTTGTAAGCTGATCAATTTGTAAACGGTTTTAATTTAATAAAACTGCGTAGAAACACTAATTAATGTAGGGATTTTAGTGTTAATATTTTTGTGGGAGGGAAAGGTTAGGAGAAAAATAAACAAAGCAGGCTTAAGCTTAAAAATGAACAAAAAAAATGGTTTTATTAACACACACACTAAAAGAATAGAAAAAAAACCAAAAACAGAATGAAACTTTAAAAACACACTTCTTTCTTCTTACAAACTATTAACTTTCTTATTAAACAACATAGCAAGACACAACTTAAGATTTTCAGTCAGTTTCACTACTTAGACATAACTATACATTATTTTAGGAGAAGAGTCCTTCTAAGATCTTCTATGAAGACGTTTGCGACAAGACAAAATAGTCCAGTGCTGTTACACATCTGCTGCCACCCGGAGTTTTCACAGACTGTGATGTTCTATCTGCAGAGCTTCTTAGTGTATTTGGGGTATTACTTATGAATACTTCTTCTTATCTAAAATTACCTTTGTCTCAAAAGGCTGAGACCTTCTTTTTGACCCAGGAGCGGGGGTTTCAAAGTTCCCAAATAAATCTCTATTACACCAGTCCTTAATTTTGATTAGAATAGCATTCAACCTAAAAAAAATAATACTAAGAATGCTGCAAAGAACAGTTCATTTCTTCAAAATTTACCTTAGAAGAGTCCGGTTAAAAATGTCCGCTTCTTCAATCCTATTCTAATATTATTAGTTATTTCACTTCTCATCTAACTGACTTCATGCAGTGTCTGTTCCATGTACCTTCTCTTTTCTTCTTTCTTCTTTCTCTCAAGGAAGAATTGTGCTTTAAAAGTTCTGTATTGCTAAGAAAGGGTTAAATTTTTTGCCCGGGCTTGCAAAGCCACATGCAAAGGCTAAGCTGGTAAAAGGAAACTGGCAAATGTCCTTTTTTCCACCCCTCAGTCTCATTTAAGGCAGTCAGTTCAAAGTTGTTATGGAGCTCCAGGCTTGCTTTCTCCGCTGCCAGCGGTGATTAAGCCGGGCCATGTTTTGGCCCTTTCTGCCGTGGTCTGAGCACATGGCCCCGCACTGCCGAGCAGCAGCTGCCCCTCTCCCCTGCCCGCCAGCGAGGGAAAGGGGCTCAGCCGGCCCAGGCCCTCCCCGTGCAGGCAGCGGCCCCCAGACCCCGGCCGGGCCCGGCCCGGCCGCCCAGAGAGGCAGCAGAGCCCGACCCGGCCGGGCCTGGCCCGATTACGATGTGACCTCATGGCAAGCCACCGAAGCAAGAGAGTGAGCGGTCTCAGCAGATTAGTTTTAAATGTTCCTTCCAAAGTCACACTGACAGCTCTCATTGGTAACTTAGCTGTCAATATCCCAGCCAGCTTTCTGATAGGTCCTTGTCCTCCTCCCCCCAACTACGCCACAGTTAGGGCAGGAAAAAAACACTTTACATTTCTCTATATCTAGAAAAAAAAATAAAAATTGTGCTAACCTATGATATCAATACTTTGCACAGCAAAGAATAATTTACATATTTTGCAGATTATGTTTTTTTACTCCAGAAAATGGCTTAATATCCACAGTGGTTTTATGTACTGAAAAGAATGCTAACTGTCACTACTTATTCTATTTCTGTGTGCTTCAGAACATTTCTGCTCATTAAAGTATCATATTATTAAATCACTGTGGCAAAGTCTAAGAAAAGAAAGTTCCATTTAACTTGGAAAACTGGTTCTTAGCTGTGTTCAAACATCCATCACAAAACACTTTGCTTAATTCTGACTTTCACATAAAGTCATAACTTTTTTTTTTTTTCTCACACATAATTTATTCTTCTTTATAGAAGGCAGAAGACCATGCACAGAAACTAATATCCCATCCTGCACATTCAGAGCTATCACACAGAATATAGCCTATCTCTGAAGTAAGCAGGAATGTCTAGGAAATCAGCCTACACTTGTAAAAACGCTGATATTCAAATAAATGATCCATGAAATAATTCTTTCAGCAAACAACAAAAACTCTGAACTAAAGACAAATACAATTTTCTAGACTCTCATCTTTCCTATTCATCTAGACTTTTGGTATTTTCCCTGGAATCTTGCAGTAAACACAGACTGTCTCTTAGCTGGACAGAATTATAGTCACTTAGATTGGAAAAGATATTTAAAATCATCAAGTCCAACTATAAATCTATGATGGCCAAGCCCACTAATAAACTATGTCCCTAGATACCACCTCTATGCATCTTTTAAATACCTCCCAAGCTGATAACCAGTTTTCTGGGCAGCCTCTTTAAATGCTTGACAACACATTCAGTGAAGTATTTCCTAATATCCTATATAAATATCTCCTAGTGCAACTTGAGGTCATTTCCTCCTCTACTATTGCCTTGTACTTGGGAGAAGAGACCAACCACCACCTGGCTACAACCTCTTTTTTATGTAGTTGTAGAGAACAATGAGGATCCCCTTGACCCTCCTTTTCTCCAGGCTAAGCACCCCAGCTCCCTCAACTGCTCCTCTTCAGACTTACACTCCAGATCCTTCACCAGTTTCTTTGCCATTTTCTGGATGTGTTCCAGCACCTCAATATCATTCTTGCAATGAGGGGCAAAAACTAAAAACAGAATCTGAGGTTTGGCCTCTCCAGTGCTCAGTACAGTACGTCATACTGCTGGCCACACTATTTTTGATCCAAGCCAGGATGCCATTGGCCTTCTGGCACCTGGGCACACATTGGCTCATATTCAGCCACTGTCAACCAGGTCTTTTTCTGCTGGGCAGTTTTTCTGTCGCCCTGCTCCCAACCTGTAGCACCGCCTGCAAATGTTGAGACCCAAGTGCAGAACTTGTCACTTGGCCTTGTTGAACATCATGCAGCCTTATACATCACATTTGGGCCATTGATCCAACCTGTCCAGATACCTCTGCAGAGCCTTCCTACTCTCCAGCAGATTATACTCCCTCCCAACTTGTTACGGAAAGCACACTCAACCCCTCATACAGATCATTGGTAAAGTTATTAAATAGGACTGGATGCAATACTGATCCCTGAGGAACACCTCATGTGGCTGTCTGCCAGCTGAATGTAACTCCATTCACAGCAAATCTCTGGACCTGGCCACCCAGCTGGATTTTCACTCAGAGAAGTGCACATGTTAAGGAAATTTCCCTGTGTGACCATTCACTCTAGTAGTCACACTGGCACTACCTGAGCTGGGACTGAGGTCTGTTTGCTGCTACATACCCTGTTCACAGCTATATCTCACACAGACAGATCAGATTTTCCTACTGGCGTGAGCCCAGGTTTCCCATAGCAGAGTCCTAGACATCTCTTTCCTTAAAATAATTAAATCTTGGTGCAATAAATACATAACAAAATAACTTGAGCAGCATGCTTCTGGGAAGGAACCACAAACAAAAGAACACCTGGGCTTTTATATTCTTACAGTGTAAGTGCAGAAAGTCTCGAGTCCTGGCTCTTGCCAGCTGGCCAGTGCCACAGGTCCCTGTACCCTTTGCACAAAAGTTCACAGCCTAGGGCTGGGTCTTGGGCTCAGGCTCCTGCCCTCCTAAGCTCAAATTTCATCTCTCATTGTAGCTTGCAAACTGAGCTACCTGCACTAAATGTATTCCTCAATATGCCCACCCAAGCCATGAGCAGCCAGTTTCTCCAGGAGAATACAGTCGGAATCAGTGTCAAAGGCTTTTCTAAGGTCCAGGTAGACAACATTCACAGCCTTTCCCTCACTCACTGCTCAGGTCACCTTGTCATAGAAGGAGATCAGTTCATTAAAGCAGGATTTGCCTTTCCTAAAATCATGCTGCCTGGACCTGATCCCCTGGTTGTTCTGCATCATGGCAGTCAAGTTGATCTGTTCCGTGATCTTCCCTGGTCCTGTGGTTTAGGTTGAAAGTCCTGCAGACTTTCCAGATCCTCCTTCCTCCAGATCCTCCTTCCCACTCTTCTTATAGGTATGTGTTACATTTTCTAATTTCCAGTCAATTGAGACCTCTAGTAAATGACTGAAAGTCTCACTGATCTCTTCAGACCCCTCTCTCAGTGCCCTTAAGTGTGTCCCATCTGACCTGAGACTCGTGCAGTGTAGCAGGTCGCTGACCATTGCCCCTTGGATTAGGGTATTATGGATCATTCTGCTCCCTGTCCCTCTATCCAAGCTCAGGAGGCTGAGTACCCTGAGAACAGCTATTCTGGTTATTAAAAACCGAGGCAAAGAAGTCATTAAGTACCTCTTCTTTTCTTCATCCTGTCTGACTATGTTTTCCCCTGCATCCAATAAATGATGGAGATTATCCTTAGTCTTCATTTTGTTACTAATGTATTTATATAAATGTTTTTATTGTCTTTAACTGCAGCAGCAACAATAAGTTTCATTTGGGCTTCGGCCCTTTTATTTTATTTTTTTTTTCATACGTATGGCTCTTGGGTTTTTAGCATAGAAGAAAATATACTATTGATCAACAGGTTTGTTAATGATTGCTATGATCAATTTATTTGTTAAACTTATAGTTATTCTGGTTTTTAATAGCAGTATTTGCAAGCTGTCAGAAATTGCTTGAGCTATCCACTAAATTCACATGATTTCCTCAAATATGATAAGTCCTATCTTACAGAAACTGATTGTCATACTCTCTAAAACACTGATATGTAAGTCAGAGACTGCCATCATCAGACATGAACATCCATAGATTTTACAGGACAGAACAAGGTAGTCAGAATGTAAAACACCTATTAGAATTTACCATTTTCAGTATAAACAGTCCAAAGGACGTAGAAGAGCAAATGAATGCAGATATATGGAAAGAAAACCAAAAGGGAAATGCAAGACATGTGCTAAGAAACAAAGCATATTATGAAGTTGGCAGGATTTCCAAAATCTGAGCAGCTGGGTAGCAAATAGGAGACGATAAGCAGATATTTAAAAGGAGACAGCTGAATATGGGAGGAATGAGACACTTTTGGAGAGAATTTCTCAAGGGAAGTAGGAAATTAGTAGAACTGCTTGTGAAGTTAACACATTCATAAACATGAAAAAAAGAGCAGATTAAGTTCTCTGTGACATTCACAAAGGTGAAAGTTTTTCAAAAGTATAAATGGGCTTTTGCTGCAGTGGAATTTCACCAGATTCTGAGTATGTCATTGCTCTGAGTTGCTTTTGAAATACTCTCCACATTTTTATATAATTTTATACATTTTCCTATAGTATAGGGCTGTCCTAGGGTAACTTTATGATGCTTGTATCCCCAGTCGTCTGCCCTGTTTGTGCTGTATATTGAGTTCTGTACCTTTAAGACTAGTTCTAAGAGCATGGAGAAGCGCGGAGTTTGTTTTGAGAAAACTGCCTGACTCCTCCACATTCTTCTGCGGACGGAGTGTTCAGCGGAGACTTGGAGAGACTGCAGGACAGGGATTTTTTTGCTTTTAGTTAGTTTCAGCTAGCTAGGGCAGAGAAGTTCCCTGGACTGTTTTTTCCCTTTTTCTTAGAACTGTTTAAACCTGCTCTGGACTGAAAAACCCAGGGGAGCATTGGCGGCTGCACCTGCCCAACAAGGGCCTGGACCTCGGCATTTTCCAGCAGCGCTGGAGGGACTGGGACTGAGGAGAGACTGAGAGAGCTGAGCTACACCCACGGCAAGAACTTTCTCAATTTGCCATCTCACTCCAGAATAAGAGGTTTTATTGTTTCATATTATTCATTCTTTATACTTGTATGCACTTTGTTCGTTAAGTAAAATAGTTTTTTCCACTTTTCTCCAAAGAAGTTTTTTACCAGACCGGTTGGAGGGAGGAGCCACTTAGGTTTGCTTCCCAGAGGGATCCTATTCAGGGATTTTCTCCCAAATTTGTCCCTAAACCAGTACGTACTTTTATTGGCACCCACTGCGGGGCTCGAGAGAGTGGAAAAAACTTGTAATGATTATTAACTGCATTTTTGGTTGTCCTTTGTGTGGGGATTAAACAGTCAGTAGCCATGTTGCTTCTTGAATTCCAAATGTCTCTTAGAATGGAGTCCTTTCTGTGTTTCTGTTCCCTAGGCTTTTTTGAGGTTTTAATACCTTTCTGTCCCTAGGTTTGTTTTCTTACCCAGAAATAGCTCCAATATTGTCCCTAACATACAGCTTTTGCACTAGGGATGCACAAATTAGAATAGCTATTTTGCTGGGCTTGGTGATTGTGGTTTACAGAAAGCTTATAAAGGTACTGGAGTTTGTTCCAGGTATGTTCAGTTTATGGTTTTTTCGTCCTACCCTACGTCCTAGTTCCAGCAGCATGTTTTGGGGATCTATTAATAATTGCACCGACTTTGTTAGAGGAGGAGTAGGGGATGAGGCTCTTCAACCTCTCCTTTCCTTCTTCTCTTTTGAGTCGGTTACATCACTTTTGGAGAATGTTCAGGGTCTCCTGAATGTTAAAGACACCACCTTCCTGGTATTTCAGCAGTTGACCTTCCTCTATATAATTTGTACCTTTTCTAGAATGAGTCACACACTGCTAAACATTGTAGGGCAGCAGATAGAGGCAGAGGAGCAGGGAGATAAATCAGTCACTCAGGCTGCAGCCAACCCCACAGCTACTCAGGTTGTAGCTAAACCAGACAGCGAGGCTAAGACACCGGCAGTTGCTGCAGTAAAGAAGGGAAAGAAGCACACGGACAAAACCGATTGACCAGTAGATGATGATTCAGGTGAAGGATCCTCAATGCCTCCTGACACCCAGTCAGGAGTCAAACCAACTGACACACAATCAGAAGCTGAAGCAACTGATGATACACAGAACCAACAGATACAAAATCGAAAGCCCGACCAACTGCTAAAAGATCAGGAGCCAAACCAGCTGCTACAAGATCAGAAGATACTATTGAGCCCTTTTCCTTGAAGGACCTTCGTGGCCTAAGAAAGGATTATACTCAACGACCTGATGAATCTATAATTAGTTGGTTAGTCCGTCTTTGGGATGCTGCAGGCAAGGCTACAATGCTGGATGGCACTGAAGCAAGACATCTGGGATCCCTATCACATGATCCAGTTATTGACCAAGAAATGATGAGGGAGGCTAGTCCTTGCAGTCTCTTGGGAATGGGTCCTGGGAAGTGTGGCACAAAGATATCTGTGTGCCGACGATCTCTATATGCAGCAAACCCAGTGGAAAACCATTGAACAAGGGATTCAGCGCTTGAGAGAAATGGCAGTGGTGGAGATTGTCTTCTCAGATGACCTAAACTGAGTGTTCCTAAACACTAGGAACCCCGACTTGGTACCATGTACACCTGTGATGTGGCGAAAACTTGTACGACTTGGGCCACAAGAATACTCCTCTGCTTTAGCAATAATGAAGCGGGATGACACAGAGGAGACTGTGCTTGATATGGCGAAGAAGCTCCGAGCATATGCAGATGCCGTGCATGGTCCAACACATGCAAGAATTGCAGCTCTGGAAACGCATATGAGGAAATTAGAAGACAAGATAGAGGAGAATCATGAAGAACTCAGGGAGGACATTCCCCAGATCTCTGCAGTACAGGTTAGAGGCTCTGGCACCACACGCAAACGTTCCCTAGATAGAGAGGGAAAAGGCATCCCACGGGCTAAGCTGTGGGTCCTCCTGCGTGAATGTGGAGAAAACATGAAAAGATGGGATGGAGAATCTACTGATGCTATGACACAACGGCTGCATGAATTGTTGGATGGCAAGACTATGAGAGGAAGTTCTAGCGAGAAGGAAGCAGCTCTGGTTACCCAGGGGAAATAAGGATAATCAGGCTTAGAGGGGCCCTGCCTCTAGCCAGGTAGAGGCTAGGGAAAACCGTGTTTTTTGGATGTATGGATTTGTTGGCCTGGCACATGAGAACCACAAAAATATGAGGCCTTAGTTGGCACTGGTGCACAGGGCACATTACTCCCATCAAGACATGTGGGGGAAGAATCTGTTTCCATTGCTGGGGTGACAGGGGGTTCACAAGATTTTACTTTGGTGGAGGCTGATGTGAGCCTGACTGGAAATGAGTGGAAGAGACACCCTATTGTGACTGGCCCAGAAGCTCCATGTATTTTGGGCATAGACTTCCTCCGAAATGGGTATTTCAAAGACCCAAAGGGATTTAGGTGGGCATTCGGGATAGCAGCTGTAGAGACAGGGGGTGTTAAGCAGTTGAATACCTTGCCTGGACTATCAGAGAACCCATCTGCTGTAGGTCTTCTGAAGGTGGAAGAGCAACAAGTGCCAATTGCCACTTCAATAGTGCATCGCCGACAGTACAGAACAACTCGAGATGCTGCGATTCCCATCCACAAGATGATCTGTGAGCTGGAGACTCAAGGGGTGGTCAGCAAAACCCACTCACCCTTCAACAGCCCCATCTGGCCTGTGCGCAAGTCTGACGGAGAATGGAGATTGACTGTGGACTACCGTGCCTTGAACAAAGTGACTCCACCATTGAGTGCTGCTGTGCCGGACATGCTGGAACTCCAGTACGAGCTGGAGTCCAAGGCAGCAAAATGGTATGCCACAATTGACATTGCTACTGCATTTTTCTCCATTACTCTGGCTGCAGAATGCAGGCCTCAGTTTGCTTTCACCTGGAAGGGGTGCAGTACACCTGGAACCGACTGCCCCAGGGGGGGAAACACAGCCCCACCATCTGCCATGGACTGATCCAGGCTGCACTGGAAAAGGGTGAGGCTCCGGAGCACCTACAGTATATCGATGACATCATTGTGTGGGGGAACACGGCAATGGAAGTGTTTGAGAACGGAGAGAAGATCATCCAGGTTCTCCTGAAGGCTGGCTTTGCTATCAAGAAGAGCAAAGTTAAGGGACCTGCTCGAGAGATCCAGTTCCTGGGAGTAAAGTGGCAAGATGGAAGGCGTCAGATTCCCATTGAAGTCATCAACAAGATCACAGCAATGTGCCCACCAACAAAAAGGAAACACAAGCTTTCCTAGGCACCATAGGTTTCTAGAGAATGCACATTCCTGAGTACAGCCAGATTGTGAGCCCTCTCTACCTGGTCACCTGCAAAAAGAATGATTTCCACTGTGGCCCTGAACAGCAACAAGCCTTTGCCCAGATTAAGCAGGAGATCGCTCATGCAGTAGCCCTTGGCCCAGTCAGGACGGGACCAGAGGTGAAGAACGTGCTCTACTCTGCAGCCAGGAACCATGGGCTGTCCGGGAGCCTTTGGCAAAAAGCGCCTGGGGAGACTCAGGGCCGACCACTGGGGTTCTGGAGTCGAAGCTACCAAGGGTCTGAAGTCAACTACACTCCAAAAGAGAAGGAAATTTTAGCTGCCTATGAAGGAGTTCAATCCACCTCAGAAGTAGTAGGCACTGAAACTCAGCTCCTGCTGGCACCTTGACTACCAGTGCTGGGATGGATGTTCAAATCTGGATGGATGTTCCCTCTACCCACCATGCCACCAATGCCACATGGAGCAAATAGATTGCCTTGATTACACAGCGTGCCCATATTGGATACCCGAATCGCCCTGGGATTTTGGAAATAATTACACACTGGCCGGAAGGTGAAAACTTTGGTCTCATGGATGAAGAGGAGCAGGAACAAGTGACACATGCTGAAGAAGCTCCACCATACAACCAATTGCCAGCAGAAGAAACATGCTATGCTCTTTTCACTCACGGTTCTTGCTGCATCGTAGGGATGAATCGGAAGTGGAAAGCAGCTGTATGGAGCCCCACACGACAGGTTGCACAAGCCACTGAAGGAGAAGGTGGGTCAAGCCAACTCGCTGAGCTCAAAGCTGTTCAACTGGCCCTAGACATTGCTGAAAGAGAGAAATAGCCAAAGCTCTACCTCTGCACTGATTCGTGGATGGTAGCCAATGCTCTGTGGGGATGGCTGGAGAACTGGAAAAAGGCCAGCTGGCAGGGTAGGGGAAAATCAATTTGGGCTGCTGATGAGTAGAAAGACATTGCCAGTTGGGTAGAGAAGCTACCTGCGAAAGTCCATCATGTAGATGCCCATGTCCCCAAGAGTCGGGCTAATGAGAAGCACCAAAACAACAAGCAGGTAGATCAGACTGCAAAGATAGAGTGTCAAAGATAGGCTTAGACTGGCAACACAAGGGAGAGTTGTTCCTAGCTCGATGGGCCCATGATGACTCAGGTCACCAGGGCAGAGATGCCACCTATAAGTGGGCACAAGACCGAGGGGTGGATCTAACCATGGACAGTATTTCTCAGGTTATCCATGACTGTGAGACATGTGCTGCCATCAAGCAGGCCAAGTGGGTGAAGCCCCTATGGTATGGCGGGGGATGGTCCAAGTATAAGCATGGGGAAGCCTGGCAGATTGATTGTATTACACTGCCCCAGACACGTCAAGGTAAGCACTATGTATTTACAATGCTAGAGGCCACCACAGGATGGCTGGAGACCTACCCTGTGCCCGTAACACCATTCTAGGCCTTGAAAAACAAGTTCTTTGGAGGCATGGTACCCCTGAGAGGACTGAGTCAGACAATGGAACTCATTTCAAGAACAGACTCATCAACAACTGGGCTAGGGAACATGGCATTGGGTGTACCATATCCCCTATCATGCACCAGCTTCAGAGAAAGTGGAAAGATACAATGGACTGCTAAAAACCACCCTGAAAGCACTGGGTGGGGGATCATTCAAAAATTGGGAGCAGCATCTAGCAAAGGCCACCCAGTTAGTTAACACCCAAGGTTCCACCAACAGAGAAGGCCCTGCCCAATCTGAGGCCCTACACACAGCAGATGGAGAGAAAGTCCCAGCAGTACATGTAAGATGTTTGTTAGGGAAGACAGTTGATGTGGTGGTGCAGAACTGTTTTATTAGGTTTTTATAAGAAGTTTATATTATGGTTCATTTCACTGTATCCCCAATGTTGTAAGCCTTTTTGTGTTGTCTGTATAATAAGGTGTTTTGTGTCAGTCCTCCCACTCCTCACCTGACTTGTAACATCCCCTCTGCCCCATCTCCCCCTCTCGGGGGCAGCTTGTCTATCACTTTGAGGAGCTCTCCCAGGTTGCGAAATCTCAGGGAGAGGGCTCCAGGTGATAGGCCCCCTGGGGGAAATTCCTTTAGCTTTGGATTTTAGTGGTCCAAGGCTTGGGGGTGGGCACACCTTGTTACCCCCTGAATTCCCTGATTTGTTGTCTTGTGGTACCCCCCCTGGAACCCCTCCCCCGCTTATAAGGGGTAGGAGGGGGATTAAAATTCTCTCAGCATCTCAGCCTCTCAGCCACTCAGCTCGGAGCTCTGAGCCTCCCTGCTCCTCAGCTCTTGAAGTTTGGATCAATTCTGCTTCAAGCACAGACAAACCCATCCATGGGATTGTCATAGCTCAGGGACCAGGTTGCACATGGTGGGTAATGCAGAAAGATGAAACCACACGATGTGTACCCCAGGGAGATCTGATTGTTGGGTGAGAACTGTGTGCAACTCACTCTGCACTGAATGGTACTGCCACTGTATGTAGCTGTATATTGCATACTGTTTTTATATAGATGTATGTGTGTGTGTAGAGCTGTGATCACGACCCGCAAAGCAACCACACGGAGACGAGTGATTTGCAGGGCAGAGATGTTCCTCCGAGAGAGCTCAAGGCTGAGCCAAGGCCGAGAGCCCCTCTGCCTGTTTATTTCTTACTTTTTATACATTTGTGGGTCTGGCTGTGGATTGGCTTCTGGAGTTATCACCTCCCAGCCGAATGGCCAGACCAACGGTCAGTTACAATTGTTTTCAGGTTAGAAATATAAAAACAAAGGACAGAGAATGAAAAACAAAGGATTTGTTTATGTTACATGTATGAGAAAAGGCAAAAACTGCTACTAATATTGTACAGAAGCTAAAAAGTCTGACTCTATCTTATGAACAATCAAAAGGCTTTAAAAAACTCAGAAAAACTACAGTGACATAGAGCTAGAGTATATATATTAGTTTTGGTAAATTGACAATATGGGCATAAGGGGTGGAATGTCCTAGGGTAACTTTATGATGCTTGTATCCCCAATTGTCTGTTCTGTTTGTGCTGTATATTGAGTTCTGTGCTTTTAAGACTGGTTCTAAGAGCAAGGAGAAGCGCGGAGCTTGTTCTGAGAAAACTGCCTGACTCCTACACATTCTTCTCCGGGCGGGGTGTTCGGCGGAGGCCTGGAGAGACTGCAGGACAGGGATTTTTTTGCTTTTAGTTAGTTTCAGCTAGCTAGCGCAGAGAAGTCCCCTGGACTGTTTTTTTCCCTTTTTCTTAGAACTGTTTAAACCTGCTCTGGACAGAAAACCCAGGGGAGCACTGGGGGCTGCACCTGTGACCCACCGGGGCCTGGACCTCGGCATTTTCCAGCAGCGCCGGAGGGACTGGGACTGAGGAGAGACTGAGAGAGAGCCGAGCTACACCCACAGCAAGGACTTTCTCAATTTGCCATCTCACTCCAGAATAAGAGGTTTTATTGTTTCATATTATTCGTTCTTTATACTTGTATGCACTTTGTTAAGTAAAATAGTTTTTTCCACTTTTCTCCAAAGAAGTTTTTTACCGGACCGGTTGGAGGGAGGGACCACTTAGGTTTGCTTCCCAGAGGGATCCTATTCAGGGATTTTCTCCCAAATTTGTCCCTAAACCAGGACAAGTGTAAGATTTATATTTGTATTTGATCATTCTGTTTACATAGTTGCATACCATTTTAACTATACTAAATGGATTACTTTTGATTTTTATGTTAATTCAAATAACATTGAGGAAACAACCTGGAAATCAAAACTGCAAGCAATTTTGGAATTAGGAATTTACTAATGACAGTTGCACAGTGAAAAGAATACATAAATAATAGTATAAACCCATGGTGGACATTCCAGTAGAAGTATCCTGCATTCTTAAAAGACCAAACATATATAAATATGAGTAAAGTAAAAGGAAATTATGAATGCTGCACAATAATTGTTTAGGAGTAAAATTTCCAAGCCATGAAGAAGAAGAAAGGTCAAAGTCATTGCCAGTAAAATAAATACATTTATAACAAATTCATATCTAAATATCACCTGTGCTATTATGAAATTGTATCTCTGAGGCACTATAATAATTAGAATACAAATAATATTTATTGCCACCATAAACACAAGAAATTTCAGAAAATGGGGTGAAATTGATGTTTTATGATATACATTTGTTATGTTTCATAAACTGAATATTTGCCCTTTACCCTCTGATTTTATCTTTCCATTTTAAAACCTTTGCACATTGAATTTTATTATTATTTTTTATTTACTTGCCTCTCACTTTTATTTGGCACATATTTATCAGTGGTTACATTTTGTGTATTTTAACAGGTAAAGTACAGGAATTTATGTCAAAAACATGAATTTCCAGACCAAGAGTTTCTGTTTAAGAATTCAAATCTGTTTTTGTTTTATACTTCTGGGATTCTAAGTTTTGACACAATTTGGAAACATATTTATTGAAATACTTAATTTGTCAAATTAGAAACTCCTTGGAAGATCTTAAACTTTTACAGGAAATGGAGAATTCCAGCTCCATTTTTCTTGTCCAAGGAGACCAGCAGAACTTTGTCGGCTCTTGGCTCCAGGGTTCATGATGTTCTGATGTTCTCTCACCAGCGCAGAATGTCTCTGACTTACAGCCTAACTCATCCTGCCCTGACCAGGACTGGTGCCCTGATAAACAAACACAGGCTGTATTTCCAGGTTTTCAGGTGTGTGGACCTACCAGTGTTGATATCACACTCTAAGCTGGCCAGAAAAAAAATGTTTGTGGTAGCAGAGCAAGCGGCTCTGCTTAAAGGTAATACAGGTATTTCCAGACTGAGGTGGACTACATCCACAGCACTGCAGTATGCCAAATCAGTATTTGTTTCTCATCCTACTTCATTGAAAAGAGTAGATCTGCATTATGCCTCTAATCTCATTTCACAGGTGCTTGAAAATGTCGAAAGCTACTTGCAAGAATAACATAACTTTTCCAAATGCACAATCACTACAATATTGTTACCAAGCCAGTGCTGGGCTGGGGGAGGTTCTCTGAGACTCTGGCTGAAATTTAGTGAAATCACAGAAAGACAGTGGGGAAGGTATTTTTTTCTGAAACTCTTTATTTATAGTTACCGTAATGCTAAATACATTGCCAAAGAAGAACTGTGCAGTACAGCTGGCTAATGCAACAAAAAATCCTTTGGCTTTAACCTTACAAAGAGTCTTTCATATTCTCACTGGGCCTTCTAATGCAGAGGAAGTACTTAGACCAAGGGTGTCAACAAAAGGTTTGGGAGCTGCCAAGAAAAGGACCTATGCTTTCAATGCTAGTTTAATTTACACCCCACACTCCTCATATATTTTGTGAAGTGAATGCTATTACTCTGTTGTTGATCAGAGATGTGTGAGACAAAAATCCAGTACATTTGGATGACTATGAGTGACAGTTATACTCTTTTTCACACTTTATTTGACTAAGACAAATGGACAAATTAAATCAGAGCTAGTGTGGAAGGTTAGTGCTGGTATAGCACCAAATATTTTTAAAAATATTATTTAAAATAAGGTCTGTTTATGGCTATTGCACATAATTAACCTGTGATGAAACTCACAAAATAGTTTTGAACAAACTTATCTCTTCTGCTCTGGGATTGAATACTGTGGGGGTTATCCTGCCTTGAACTGCTGAAAACCATCATTTCCCATGAAATATTAAATCTGCTATTTTTGTTGAGAAAAGTTTGCCAAGTATCTATTATAGATAGTAACAGATGTACTTTTAACTTGAGCCAGTATCTCAGAAAGTTTAAAATATCTAAATTGGGAGTATGCTCAATTATAGACCTTTCCTATAAACCAGGAGACAATGTGAGGCTGATATTCATAGATATGTGATCATTTCCCTCTGGAAATCTGAGCCAGATACCTAAGTTGTGTTGATTTAAGCAGAACTTCAGTGATATATGTCAGCTGCTGATCTGGGCCAGTAAGTTTAAATAGCATTCTGTGTCCTCTAGAACTAGCTATTCAAGATTTTGTTCCAGCTTAGTATAACCAGTACATCTTTATGAGCATGAAGTAAGGTAATGCTGACAGTTGATGATTAGGGGAGATAGAACCCTCACACCAGTGTGGAATACAGTCACTTCCACCTTTGACATTTTTGTTTGTAATAGACAATTATTCCTGTACTAATCTGCTCATTTCCTTTGAACCTTTTTCTTTTTTTAACCTTATTCTGGACATTTAATTCTGAAATGATTCTTCAGGATGCTGTTAAGGAGTCCCTAAATTGTTTACAGGATTCAGGTTGTTTTTATTTTAATCCATCCATTTACTGAAAAAACTTCTAATTTATTTTTTTATGTGTTGTTCTGCTTCTAATTATTTGAGTTGGAAATTATTTATTCCTTTTTGAATATATAAATCAATAACTATTGGCAGACAAAGCACATTAAGGATTAGTTCATCATTAAGAAAGCAACTGAAATAAGAAACCTGCACTGTCATTAGGCATTTTCAGTAAAAAGTAGTTTTACCCAATAAGAGTTAAGGTAAAATCTACATTATAATTAAAAGACTTAATTCTTATGACCAAAATTTTCTGGCCAGAATTCTGACTAATTACTGTAATAGAAGAACATTCCATGACAAACACTGTATGCTCTGGCTACCGAATTATATTTGACTTCATGCCTGTTTTGCTCAGTCACAAGAGAATACTTACACATATTGTCTATACTCCCTAGCTATTTGATTTAATTTCTTGTTTTGTGCCAAGATGTTCTTTTTACTTACATTCCCTACCCTTTATGTGTCTGGTTTGTGTTATAGTGCAGAGACAAAGTTTATTATCAACACCTTCCATTTTTTCATGTTTAACATTACCTGGGAGTTTTTGGCCCGGTTTTCTTTTTTATATCTTTCTGCCTTGCCTTTGTTCTTTACAAAATACTCCCAGTGCATTAAAAGGTAGTATTTATCAGGTTTCACTGGGGCATTCAAACATTTCATAACATGAAGTATTGTGTTATTGCAGTATCAAGTCCTTCAGACAAGCATGATGAATTATAACAGGTTGGTTTTTTTAAGGTTAATGACTTCATGATTTACAAGTGAAGATGGATGAGTCAAAATCATTGCATTAATTGTTCCATTAAACAACGTGAACTTTGAATATGCTGTTTGGGAATGCCCTGGAGAAGCGTCATCATCATGTTATATCAATTGTGACATGGCATCTATTTCAGATCTGCCAAAAATCTAGAAGACATAAGTACTGCATCAATAACTTAAAGGTTAGTCTCTCCTTAAAGGTTAGACAGATGTTAATAGCCAACAACAAATTGAAAATTACCTCAGACAAAAGCCAGAACATGACAAGAGCAACACAGACTGTTGGACCTCTGTGGTTTTAAGTGATGTTAAAGCCTGGGGCCATTGGGGTTTGGAGGCAGTTGCACGTGTGTCAGCTATAGTAACACTGGTGGTGGACTGCTCCCACCTTGTCCTCTCATCCTTTTGGTCTAGTCAGGACTGCTCCATGCAGAAATCTCAGCTGAGATCTGTTGGGTTGGACCAAGATAAAAGAAGAATCAACAAAGATGATCTGCATTTTATAGGATCAGAAATGTTTTTGAAACAGAAAAAAATCCCAGTTGGTATAGTTAATTAAAGGAATATATTGCTTCTGGAATTAATTCTGAGATAAGAAAATGGGCACAGAAAGCTCTTTCTGGTATGAAGAACATACTTTTTTTACATTTATTGATGGCACCTTAGAACTTAGCAATCTTATAACCATAATTACAAAGGGATGTTAATATTAAGTAATTGTTTTACTTATTTAAAAGACAAGGGGTCTTGTCAAATATTGTTGGTTTTAATAACAAAATAGTACAGGGAATGCACTCATAGCTGATGAATGCACTCATCTGAATTATTGATTCCCCAGGGATATGTCAAATTTCTATGTTGCAATTCTGTTTTCAGAAGGAAAACTTTATGATAATATTTTGAATTTCAAGGGAAAAGATCAGTACAATTCAAAAGAGGTTTAAAATGAAAAATGATCACTGAATACACCTAACTCAAAAATATAACAGTTTTTTCTTTAACAAGAGCAGAGTAGCTCAGCTCAGCCGTGTTACCTGTAAGCAGGCTTGTGTTCAGAGACCTCAGTAAAGCTATACCTTTTCTATTCTGATTGAGTAGATCAAATATTTCTCTGTTTTATCTTCCTTTCCTTTTTGTATGTGGCTATTGAATGACAAATGATTCTGCTGACTCTTTACAGGACAAGTTGGTATAAGATTACTTTCAACAAGCAAAGTTAAGCAAGTAAATTAGTCCAGTTTATTAGTAAACCATTTAATTTGCTAACTGATGACTAGCATCAGGATTTGAGGGGGATAGAAGACACAAGGTACTGACAGACGGTATCACTTAACATCAATTCTAACTGCAGTTCTTTTTTTCCCCCCTTTTCTCCCCTTCACCTTTGCTTTCACCAGTGAAAAAATGCTGCTACTTTATTCTCTCTGTCTTTTCACCTTCTCTGTATTTTGGAAACCTTATATATGAAAAGCAGCAAACCAAGCTGGAAGATGATGCTGCTGCTGCCACTGATAGGAAGAGAGGATCTGATCATTAGATTCTATTTAGTAGCAGCACGCAGGTGAAACTTTCACACATGGCTCCATGAGAATGGCAACTAACAAAAATTCCAATGCAAGACATTACCTTATATTGTTTACCTGGGCATTGGGGTAGAAGAAGTGGACTAAAGGAAGGGAGAAATTGCAGGAAAAGTATGACTAATCTTGTTTTTTCCAAAGATGTGCTGAAAAAATTGTAAATTACAGCGTAGGCTTTTATATTTTTCATCCAGAGGAAACAATGATTTGTACTGGAACTGTAAGAATAGATTAATAAAATGGCAGTGAGCATTACTAGGTGAATGTCTCTACCTGTGGCTTCTGTAATCTGTTACAGTCTGGCTTTAGTCTTGAGGATGACATTGCATGACAAAAGTGGTATCTCTCTTTGATAAGCCCTTCATCAACTTGGACTTAAGTGTAAATTGTCCCCATGGTTTACATGGAGCTGGTTTACATTCATGTAAGCTGAGATTCAGTCATCTTTTTCACTGATGAGGACTGAAACGTGAAGCTCCATTGTGGTGGCCTACAGCTGACCGGTAGGCCTCACAGTTATAAATAATTCTAACTTTATAACTGAAGTGTGGTTGATTATATAATTACCTTAATTATGTAACTTGACCAGTAAGGCCGGTTGGCGAGCAGGCCCAGGCCGTTGGGGGTCAGGCTGCTATTGGCTGCTTGGCCGGGTGGCAGCTGGCTCGGCCAATGAGGATTGACTGCACCGCCCCTGCCGTCTCACCGGTACAGGGAGAAGAGGTCTCGATAAAATGGGCTGTTCCTGCATCATCCTCATGTGTGTGTCGCTTCCCTGCCACCGACACATCATTGCGACTCTCAGGCTTGTTATTGTCCCACTTCTGACACCAAAATAATGTTATGATACACTGAAACTATGTTAGGATCCACATCTTAAGAAATGCCTCTGCCTGAATTAAGATGCAAATGAGACCATATGCTGAAAGCAATAGAACAGATTTCGTTTAACAGCAAATGCAAAGTAGAGAGAGACAGAAATAGGAAAGGGATAGGGGGTGGGGGGAGGAAGAGACAGAGAAGATGGGGGGAAAGATTAAGCAAAAGATGTCCCGTGTGGGTCCCTTCAGTGTCCTGCTGGCCCTTGTCTTCTTGGTGGTGGGGATCCCAAAGTGTTCTTCTGGTTGTAACCACTTTTATACAGCCCGTCTTGGGTATCCATGAGGCATAGGTCCCATTCCCATAACATGGGTTGGTATGTGTGTAGGCAGTTTTTTCCTTTTCTCACAGTTTGCCATGGTGGGAATCTTTGTCCAGATAGACTACCCAGATATGCCTCGCCAGGCCTGGCACCTTCCTGTAGCCATCTGCACTTTCCCCACAGTTTGCACAGTGGAGTCTTGTCCAGTGTGCTAATTCCAAATCTTTCACCTCCATGTAGGCATGAAATTTACACATTCCCATTTGCCATCTGTGCCTGTTAGGGTGCCTTATCTTAGGAGAACTTCCCCCCCCTTTGTCAGGGTTTTAAGACAAGTTATCTGCATTCTTGAATCCTTAGAGAGCCATAAATACCATAACGGTACAGACGAAATTGCAGGGCAACACTTGACTGTTAACACACCTTTAACATTAGTTAATCTGGTATTTGTGACTTCTTAATTCTTCTAAAAATAAGCAGTTTTCTAATAGGATAGCAGATTCTTAGGTGCTCAGCTAAATCCTTAATTATGACTTTATCTAATAATGATATTCAGTAGTGTCTTCAAATTGTTTATAGCCCTGATAGACTGGAAATTGATTATTTTACCTTTTATTGAGCCCATTTTAAGTTTCCTTGCTAAGAATTGGGGACTCCTGCAATGGGTTCCGTCCCTGGTTTTACTATATAATTTCCTTTTTATTTCAGGATGCAAGTTTGAGAAAAGTATATCCAGAGAAAAGACTGAATACTTGGATTCAGTGCACTTAGGATAGAGGCAATGGCATCATAAGGTTCAATGTCTTGGAATATCCAGATACGTGCTCTCTTATTGCAATGGCCAATTCACAATGGAGCCCTGTTCGAGCTTGTTAGGGTTTACCTCTGAGCTTAATAATCATCTGAGAGGCCAAACACCAAGTAAAACAATATCTCTTCTTTATGACATATATTATTTGGATTTCACTATCAAAAATTAAAAATCTAGTGAAGAGTTACTCGGAAAGATTCCATCCTGTCAGGAACATATGGTAATTTTACATTAATTTTTCTCTTTTGTAAATGGGACAGCAGAAGCATATGTGGAAATGTTTGCATGTGGAGGGGAGCAAAATGTGTTTTGCTGAAAATAAGATTTTAGCGATTGTCACAGTGTATCTGCTGGTTAACAGCATTGTGCAAATGATTTGCAGAAAATTGCAGACTGAACACAAGTACTTTGATACCCTAGCTGAGAAGACAAGAGAGCTGCAAAGTGAATTTCTGGGTTTTGTTTTACTATGATAACACCTAGCTTTGTCTGCAATCCGCAGCTCTAGCATTACTGCAGATTGGCATTCTAAAAATTAGTAATACATGTGAAATCTCGCTGCTCCCTCTGTATTCTTTGATTATAACAAAATAAGCATTGTTTCACACTCAACATCTGCTGAGGAGAATGCTATTTGAAAATAAGGTGTAAAATTCTCATGTAGAAAAGGGCTTTTTTATAGGAAGATAGTGCACAGGTTCCTAATAAAAATGGGCTTCTTCTTTCTATTTTCTGTGAAGCATCATAAGATTTTACACCTTTCATGGGAAAAAATATTTATCAGAACCAGGAGGCAGACTGCTAAATTAAGGGATGATAACAGTTGCATGCAGCAGATAGGATTCCTGTCCAGAAATAAAAAAGAGGAAAAAAAGATTTTGAAATATTAAGAATTCTAGCGATGTAGTAAAAAAGAAGTTTATATTAGCAATGAAAGTTGTGATGAATGTCAATGTATCTATAAATACATACAGTAAAGGATGGGGAATGGTTGAAAACTGCAGAAGGTTAAATGAAAGAAAATGTCTAAATGAGGGGAAAATTGTTCTCCATTACTTCCTGATGAATTAGCTTCCAAAGTCTGAAGAGCTTGGTTATAATTTTCACATTAAGCTAAATAATAAAATACTTTTCCAGAACTTCTAGCTTTCCTGCTTTGGTTTTTTTAGAACTGGTATAAAACTGACAGGGGAATAATCTCATTTTAGCAATTTAGACAGTCAAGTTAATACAAAAATATAAGACTTTCAATATTTAAAATGTTTTAGCCATTTATTGATCCAAACAGAAAATAATATTTCAGGTTACAACCTAAGTCAATTAAAATGTTTGAAACTACAAAGAAGTTTCACTCACATTCATTAAGACTTTATTTTTTGAAACTCCTTTTGCCAGTATCTTTTGGAAACCACAGCAGGACAGTCCTGCTCAGATCATCTCTTGCTGCTGAGTGCTAATATGGAAACAATAGTTACAAGTGCCTTCAAATTGCTGTATAGAACTGGGGGGAAGATGGTATCTTCTGTTGGCATTCAGTTCCTCATAACTCTATCTGTTTCCTTAGTTCAGTATTTTAACATATATTGCATCTGCAAAGATTTCAGATCTTTTAAATACTTTAAAACACTAAGATAAATGCTCTCTGAAATAATTTTAGTCTTTTTCTCCTCTGTGCAGGTAAGCCATTCTTTCTGGTGAAAATCCCAAAGGCAAGTCAGCAGAAGTGAGAGTGTCTGGCAAGAGCAGTGTTTTCCCGTTGTGGTTCATCACTGTTTAAGTTTCAAAGAGTTATTTGAATTTTGCTGGACCAGAAAAGGTTCAGCAAAATGTGTTCAAATGCAATTTTCCAAGTCTATTAGCATACCACGTAAGTATATCATCAGGTGTGTGTATTGGTGTGTGCGGTCACCATTTGTTTTCTGTTAGAAATAAAAAGACATCCCTGGTCAAAATGCAGATGGCAAGTTGCATTTGTAATTTTGATGCTGAGTGCTTATTTCCAGCACAGATTTTTAATTAGCTTGAGGGCCTGTGTGAGTGGATGAAAGAGGCTGGCTCTGAACATGTAGGTTTAAACATCGAAAGATATACTACTACATTTGAAAGGAAGTAGTAGAACAAGCAGACTGCCTTAACAGATCAGAAAAAAGCAAGACAGATTTACTAGGATTGTGTCTCACAAGACCAAAGCACTTCTGCAAATGCAGTACACATGACTGTTCTTCTCCAGATCTAAAATGAGTTGCTGTCTCTTTCTATCAAAATGTCATTCATGCTGGGGAAAAAGCATGGATATCTGACACCTTACTTGTGCTATTACCTAACAGAGAAATGCACATTAGATGAAGCTCTAAAGAATTAGAGTGCACTCTTAGACTGAATAATGTTAATGGCATTGTCTTAAGTGGTATAAAGCTTCCATCAGTAAAAGTTTGTGAAGAGACTCATAGCCTTATATGTACTTTGATCATTTGCAGGGGTGGAAGCAGGGAATAACCAGGCTGTTCTCTGAAAATGATTTACTGAAACATTTTTTAGAATGTTATCAGGACCAGTAAATATTTAACAGAAAACATCTCACTTCCACAGATTCAGTGACACCACCCCCCATAGTTCCTGTAAATTTTGAAATGCTGAAAACATCTCTGTCAGTTTTTGACTGGCAGATTTTATCAGAATAATTCAAAAAGGCTAGAGAACAACCCAGTCTTGTTACCTGTATGTTCATTTCATCTCTGCTCTGGAGTAAATGTAGGCATCATAAATAAAACTCAAATGAGACACAGAATCACCAGTCTGTATTTTCCAGTAGAATCTTGAACTTTTCTTCTCGAAAGATACATTCAATATCTTTGTGATTTTTCTCTTCGGCTATGAAACTGGGGTTGCTTGCCTGCTATGAATTTAATTTCTATCAATAAGAACTTTAATACTACAGTGGTTCAATTTGCAAGAGAAATTCTTTTGCAGTGTACCTTGATGAGGAAGTGACTAGATAAGTTGGCTCATTGATTGTTTTCATGAACATTTATGTTGATAAAAATGAAAATTTAGAAGAATTCTTTAATTTGTATAGTGTATTTGGATTTCAGAATTCAGGTGCGCTTTTAAAATTCTGAGTGTGTGTCCTGGTTTTGTACAGGACAGAGTTAATTTTCTCACTTTTGCTTTGAGGGGGAAGAGCTTAGAGCCATGTGGGTATGCATAGGTTGTTATTTCATACCACTCACTCATGGTAGGAGGGGCTGGGGGATTTTCAGTTCTGCAATGAAAGGGGACATGGCTTTGGATGGAAGAAAAAGATGCTGTTTGGAGGGGTCGTGGCCATTTGTTCCTTTTTCTGGGGGGGCAAGCAGCAGCGCGGGATGACAGTGTAGTTGTATTGGGTTAGACTCAGTGAGCATTTTTGTATGTAATCACACTCTTTTATACACTGTTGTTATTAGTATTATTGCAATTACTGTTTGTTTTCTTATCTCATTGCTGTTTCCAGTAAACTGTTCTTATCTCAACTCAGAATTTTGTTTCTCACCCAACGGGGTGGGTGGAGGGCAGTGGCTATGCAGATCTTAATTTCCAGCAGGATTTTAAACTACAACAATATGTAACAGATTTCAGTAGTTTAATTTGAATTGTGTGGTTACCATGCTTAACTCTAAAAAGGGGTGCAAGTCTAGATGGATGCTTCTGTAATCTGTAAATAAAGGTAAATAAATCCTTCAGTTGATGATATCAGCTTTATATTATCTTGCTCATATGATATGGTATGATCATACTTCTAAATAATGCCTGAGTTGTTGATGTTTACAGTCTAGCTGGTAGAAAGATATGTGAAGAGAAATAGGATACAAAGCAAAATGCTGAAAAATAGACTTAAATGCCTTACAGGCAAGGATTGCAACTTCACAAGTTGGAACCAAAGTTATCCTATTACTGAAGTCTATTTCAACATTCTTACTTGGCTAAATTCACTTTGATTACAGATGAAAGATGAGCATACATATAAATACACAGGAAAAACTTACTGGTGATTACCAGGACCTGAGGAATGTCCTGAAGTCTGGCCAGGGGAAGTTTAGGTTGGATACTAGGAAAACCTTCATCCAAAGGGTGTTTGAGCATTGGTACAACTCCCAGGGGAAGCAGTCACAGCACCAAACCTGATAAAATTCTAGAAGTGTTTTGGACAATCCTGTCAGGCATATGGTGTGATTCTTGAGGATGGTATTTTGCAGGGCCAGAAGTCGGACTTGATGATCCTTCTGGGTCCCTTCAAACTCAGATATTTTGAGATTCTCTGATTCTATGATCTAACGACAGCATTCTCAACAAATGAGAAAGTTGTATGCTCTTAGTTACATCAAAGAGTAATGATTTGCCACATCCTCTTAAAGCAGAAATTTTTCAGGAACAGACAATTATACCTTTAAAGTGAACTTAAAGCTATAGTGTTGCCAATGTGTTTCATAAGTGCTGAGAACTGTAGGACATAGGGTGGACTAAGCAGAAAAAATTGCAATACTGAAATGTGCCTGAGCTGTGAGGTATAAGAAGGCAGGCATCTAGTGAGGTGGTCAAAATGGACAAGGAATCTTATAAACTCGTAAGGAGGAGATGTTGAGAAGAAACACTAAGATTCACATTCCCTTTCAAAGTCTGTTAACTATATTAATCCTTCCAAGAGAGTGTGTAGAATTTTTGTTGTTGTTGTTTAAACTGTTCCAATCTGTGCACGTAGATACTTTTTACTTTGAAAGAGACTTAAATTAGATGCCACATCCACATAAATGTCCTACCCATTAGAATATGGAAGGACTGTCTTGCTAATACAAACAAATAGGATTTCTACACATGAAAGACTCTTCAGCAATGAAACTGTAAAAGACACTGAACAACAAATGACCTGATAAGAAACAATGTGCTTTTATCTGGGTTACCAGTATGTTGGAGATTGGACTGGTGGTTGTCAGATATCAAATTACATACAGTTTTGAACTGGGGTCTTACACATGCTGGGATAATAAAATAACCATTTACTGATGAGGACTCACACATTGGTTTAAATTTTTGGGGTTTTTAGCTGTTACATGGATTGAGACTTTTGAAGATGTACCAACAGCAATGGAATCCCAGGAGAACCTTCTCAAAAGATTCTGTAACACCTGAAGCAGCTAAACAGAACCACTAGGGAAGCTGCATGTTTTGAGGCATAAGGACTTTTCACATTCAGCAGCAAACCAGTTGGTTGAATAACATGGGTGCCTGAAGAAGACATTTGGAGCCACTTCTGAATTATATGGTTCTCCAGAGTTCTGTCAGTTTTACAAAGAGATTTATGCTGACATGGCCTTTGACCTGAAGTCTTCTCAGCTGTGCCTTGTTCCACAACAGGACAGGATATATGCATGCACTGTTGTCATAGTCTTCCTCCCTGCACTTCCTGATCCCATTTCTTCTTTTCTATGCAATGGAAACCAGGCACACAGGTCAAGAGCAAACAACAATACAGAACAATATCCTTCTTGGTACAGACATTAGCAGACTGGGTGACCTACAGGTTACATACGCCTTGAAATACTCGAGTCTTGCAGAAAGAAGCTCTGATTTTTGAGTGTTATCTGATTTATCCTATAGCAAGCAGCTCTGTAAGCACACATTACTGTCATAAAGATTTCTTCTGGAAGCCATCCCCACTTGACCTCAACAAGCCTGTGGAAAGCAGTTTGTTCAACATATGCTTGAAGGCTAATTAATTTCCGTAATAAATATCTTGAGTGGTAATTATTCCCAGCGATCTTATGGCAGAATTAAACACAACCTCTGTGCTTGTGAGAACCAGCTCCCATTTTACCTGCATGCGAATCATGCTCTCAGTTCAATGTGGTAAAATGTTCTTCACTCTCCTCATTCACACCTGCATCTCTAAAGAAATTTTTATAAATCTTTTCTATTTCAGTCACATGCTTAAAATTTATTCATAATTCAGTGGCCTGCATACCATAATACTCAACATATTGTGTGAAAGATCTCTACAATACAGTCTGTTCCTTTCAAAGTGTCTGCCATGATTTTTCATTATATATGCTGTCAAAGCTAAATTAGACAATAAACTGTTTGATAAAATATCTTATTTCAAAATATAGCAAGGATATGCAGCAAAAGCCAATATAAATTCATCCTGAGGAATACGCATTTCCTCCTTGTGATAAGGAGAAAATGTTTTGATATATTTTTGTCAATGAATTCTGAAGTGCAGGCCATAAGTGCTAAAGAGATTGTCAGTTTGGGAGCTAATCCATATGCCAAGGTCACATTAAACAAATATGTAGCTACTCACTTCGGGGAATGACCAGATACAAATAAAACTTTCACAAGGAAATCAAACTCAACTACTGGTAAGTGTAAGGTGAAAATTTAAATCACTTTTGACAGGGTGGAAAAGCAGATAGGGTCATAGCGTAACTGCAGCATAATGTGCATGCTTAACTTTCTGTGGACCTGCTCCCTGGCAACAGGATTTTACACATTCTGCATTGTAGAAATAGTCATTAAGAGAAAACATGTAACTCAAAGCACAGGGCCATGAATAAATAATAATAAAATAGTCTGGAAAAAGTGAACAAGCAATGATTTCATTTTCTAATCACAGGCCTTGGCAGTGGACTCTACAACACAATTTCATCTTTGTAATTAAGGCCCTAGTCTGTCTTCTCTACTGGAAATGAGGTGGAGGAGTTCAACTATGTCCAAATATACTGTTCAACAACAAAACTTTTTTCCTCTACAAGATGATATTTTTATTTAAACCTTAAAAAAAATGCTAGGTACAGCTCTCCTTCTTAAGTTCTTAGATCCAACTGAATTCTTCACTCTAACCAATGGATGCTACAGCCTTTTAGCATACCTGAACCTCAAATGATCAAAGTGTGAGGGGGAAGTAACCTTTCCCTCTGTTGCTTTCAGTTTTCTCATGCATAGTTAAATCAGTGCATTGAGAAGTAATACTCTACAGGGATGGATACAGAATTAGCCCCTGCAGTCTCACCAGAGTTTAATGGGTGATCTGATGCTAACAGCACCAGTTTCTGCCATCTGTTCATAAGGGGACCACTGACTGTTCTGTGAGCCCCTTTGTTAATCATGTTAAAGGGAATTTGGATGACTAAAACTGAATTGTTTGAATACTCCTATCCAGCAAAACCATCAGTGCAGTTAATAACTGAAGATAGGAAAAAAGCAAAAATTAGAGCAAAACAAATTATTAAAATACTCAGTTCTAGCTTCATTTTCACAGTTCTTTTGATATAAAGATCTACATGCCAAGCACTGTAGCAAAGAAACTGTATTTATTCACAACAAATATTCCAATAAATTTATGATTTTGATATGCTTATATGAAGGTATGCTTTTACAAATCTATTGTTTTATTACATAAGTAGTCTAAGCAACAAATTCCTTCATATAAACTATAAATAGTTTGAGGAAGCATATGACCACTTGTAGTCTGCTTTGAACCAATTTTGTTGCATGTCTTGTTCTGTCTAATTTCTCACATATGTTTTGCTGTTATTATTTCTGATACCTAATAAAATGTAGGGAATTAGAATGCCAGACGATATGGAAGAACTAGTGGTGAAACTAAGTATACATTTATGTTTGCATAAGAATATAATTAATTGTAAAAAAACTATTCAGGAAAACAAAAAGTAGGCAGGTGAAAACACTTATTATTGAAAGAATAAAATAGTTGAAGAAAGTAATTTTAAATTCAGTGACTTATACTCGCTATGTTACGGTATTTTCACAGATACAATTTAGAAATGTACTTCAGGAGAGTTCTGCAGAGTATTAAATAATGACAATAAGCAAAGATAAGGATTAAAACTAATCAAAAGCTAAGCATAACAAAAATCAGGAATGTTTAGACAGATCGTTAATTATCTATCTGTTTACACATTAATTCCCTGAAGAATAAACAGCATTAAATACATCCCTGAGAAATATGTCTACAGGAAGGAAAGGCTTTTCACTCTAAAATTGTTTGTTTGAATGTTCTAATTAGCCATTTAAGTATATTTTAGTTTGAAAGCAGCTACAAATTCCATTGTTATCAATAAGAGCATGCCTTTTCAACAATGACCATCATTGCTTCCATTTATTCCTTTCTAATTAGAGTCTGGGGAAATATCTGCTTCAGACTAGTTTCCACATTTGTACTGAAGCAAAGTTAAATTATTTGCAGCACTGTTTACAAGAGTTGAACAAACTCTTGGCTACCATTTTGCTCTCCCTCCCCTCCCTTCTTTTTTTTTTTTTTTTAATGTATCCTGGTTCCATCCAGGACAGGGCTAATTTTTGCAGTAGCTAGGAGGGGGCACAGCAAGGACCTGGAAGTTGTTCTAATACCACCTTACATCATTGATGGGGGTAAAGGGAATGGCATTTCTTGCAGGAAGATGAGGTTCCTTCTGGTTGGGGGACGTAGCACGGCTGCAGCTGGGTCAGGTCAAGTTCCATGGTGCACATTTTGGCGTGTGAATCATTCTCTCTCTTTTGTATAGTTTTGGTATTAATGTTGCTGCTGTAACTGTTCATTTGCTTATCTCATTTCTGTTTCCAGTAAATTGTTTTTATCCAACCTGTGATGTTTTCCTGGTGTGCCTCCAATTCTTCTCTGCTACACTGGGGAGCAGAAGGGGGAACAACCAAGAAGCAGTGTAGTTTGGAAAATCTCAGTGGGATGACTAGACTGGGGAGTACCATTCCTAAACCACAACATTGTGCTATACCTAATTCCAGTTTAGCTGTCTTCCAACCATTAAGAATTATGTTAGGAAAGTTTGCAGAGAAAACTTGAGTTTAAAATTGAGTAGAAAAAATTTGAGTAGAAAAATGTGATCAGCTATTGTTTTATTCTAATGGGCAAAGCTCCCACTGTACTCAGCTTAAAAGAGGATTTCATGGTAATCTTATATATGAAATGTCTGGATTCAAGTTTGCCAGAGGGACCTGGATGAGCTCAAGGAGTGGGACCATGAAGATTTCATGTGGTTTAATAAGACCAAATGCAAGGTGCTGCACTTGCATGAGAGCAACCCCCGTTATCAATCCAGGCTGGGGAATCAAGACTGAGAGTAACCTTGCCAACTTGGTTCCAAACCAGACCTGTTGTTGGCCAAAACTCAGTCCATTAGCCATGGTGGCAGAACCCTGGGGAAAACATATGAGGAAGGATAAAAAACTGCAGTGCATAGCTGTGAGAAAATTGTAAGAGAACAGGCTCTGCAGACATGAAAATCAGCAAAGAGGAAGATGAGGCACTCCAGGCACCAGAGCAGACATTTCCCCGTAGCCTGTGGAGATACCATGGCTGTCTTTCTGCAGCTTGTGGAGGATCCTACACAAGAGAAGGTGGACCAGTCCTGAAGGAAGTTGCAGCTTAAGCAGAGACGGTGTAGGAGGAGGCTTTTGGCAAGAGCTGTGGTCTCTGGAGGGGAGATCACATGGAGCAGGTTTTCTGATAGGAGCTGTGACATATGGATGCTAGAGCAGCTCGTGAAGGACTGAGTCCTGTGGGAGTGAGCCTATGCTGGAGCATAGGCTGGAGCAGGGGAAGAGTGTGAAGAGAAAGAATTGGAGCACACAAAAGGTTATGAAATGACCACCACTCCCACTTTCCATCTTCCCTGTACTGCTAGCAGAGTGGGGAAGAGGTAGAAGATTTTGGAACAAAGGAGTGAAGTTGAACCTGGGTAGAAAGATTAGGGTAAAGTGAGTTTAGTTTTGTCTCTTCTTCTCTATCCTTCTTTAATATATTGTTTGAATTAGGAATAAACTAAATTAATATTCTGCAAGTCATCTTCTCTGCCTCTGATGGTGATTGGTGAGTGATCTCCCTGTCTGTAATTCAACTCACAAGCTTTTCCCTCTAATTTTTACCCCACTAGCCTGCTGGTGAGGAGGAATGGGAAAGCTCCTGGGTGGGAGCTTGGCAGTCAGCCAAGGTCATCTCACCACAGAAGTTTATAATTTTATGACATCAGATAAGTCCCTTCTCCTTCTTCCTACTTCTGCTGTATTATCTGGGACATGATGTGGGTGGGTGGTATTGATTTCCCTAAAGTGCTAATCCAGTCTTCGTCAGAGTCCTTTGAAGCTGATGTCTATTCTGTGCTATGATCCTAAGCCACTGAGGGTACACGCTTTGACACTGGTAAGGAATTCTTGTAAACTCTTCCAAATTGCAAGCTTATTTCTCATCAGTGAACAAGACTTTTTTCAAGACTGAGTTCCATCTTTACTATTTGCATCCGGCTCATGCATATTTATCTGTAAATAATCACCCAAGTCATGGCACATTAATTTTCAGAGGGGTGTCAGTGAACTGCTTATGTAGATTTTCTGCATATAGAGCTGCAGATTTTGCAACTACCAGAATTCATATTTTAAAATGTGGTCCTATTAGTGTAAATTACACACTGTTAGCATATGCTGAAATTTTAAGGCAAAATTATATATGTTAAAAGTTAAGATTCTAGAAAATTACACAAGCTATCATGGCATTTATAGTATATGAGAAAGTAATGTTGATAACATGAAAGTTAACAAACAGTTTAGAGAAAGATCCTGATGCATCTTGTAAGTATGCACAAAGGCAAACCAGAATTCGCTTTTGAAGGATATTAAAAAAAAAAAAAAAAAATAGATTGCAGCGGTGTGAAGGTGAGAAGGTGCTCATGGTAGGAGCATTGGAACTCAATGAATTTTAAGTTTTCTTCCCACCAAAATAATTCTACGATTCTGTAAAATAAACTTAGCAGAAGTTGTAGTAGCACTTATAAATTTGAATGTTGGTGGTGAAAAAGCAGATTAGACTACATAATCCGACAGATATATCTTTTATTTTTCACACAGTTTTTAGCACAGAAGTTTCAAGACAAAGAAAGCAATGACTGTGTAGTTATAAATCTTTGCATATTTATTCAAAATGCACAGAAAGTACTTAAAGCATGAGGTACAAGCCTGCAAAGGCTACCATATGCCTAAAAAGTGCAAGGAAATCTTATATTACCATACTATTGGTAATTATGAAAAAGGAAATGCACATGGTGACAACAACATGAAGTTAGATTTTTTTTAACACAAGCACACTGAAAGGGAGCAGTTTATGTAAGTTATTGGATTAGTGCTCTCTATTCTCATACTCTATATACTAAGTATACTATTTTTGTTTGGGATGGAATAGTAACTCTTCATAGTTGTATGGGGCTATGAGTTTTCACCAAAATAGCATCAATAATATACTCATGTTTTAGGTATTGCTGAGCAGTGCTTACACATCACCAAGGTCCTTTTGTTTTGCTTCTCTCACTGTCTTGCCAGCATGTAGGCTGGGGGCACACAGGAATTTGGGATGGGATACAGCAGTGACAGCTGACCCCAAATGAACAGTGGGATATTCCACAATATGTGATGTCATGCTTAGCAATAGCATCTACATAGTAGGGGGAAGGGATAGCATTTGTGTTCCCAAGTAGCAACCCCCATATTTTCTCACTTCTACCCTCACCCACCGTGGGGAGTGATCAAGCAGCTGGGTTGTGCTGAGCTGCCAGCCAGGGTTAACTCACAGCAGTGCAGAAATTGAAGGCATTTTGAGAAGCAGTGCTGAGGCGGTGCTTAAGCACTGTTTAAGAGGAATTCCCTCCAGAAAGTGCTGTGTGGGGTCATGTTTTGTGGGCCTGTCATGGTTCCCATGTAGCATTTGGTGTGGCACTTGATCATGGACTCTTTATTTAGAATCATAAAATTAGAATCTGCCTCCCAACACCTTGATAGAAGGAGAACATAAATGCATTTCATTTATGAAATATGATGATGTTGTTTGAAATATTGAAAAATTTTAAAATACCATCTTATTTCTTCTTGCAGCTCTGGTGTGAATGAATAAGCAATAAAGCCCTCTGTTTCCCATGAATGTAAGAAACTTGTGCAAAGCAGTTGAAAGTTTGTTTTTTTAAAGAGATAAATCTGAGTTCTAAAGATCCTGATAAAGGCTTTCTGGTTTCAGGATGGTGACTGTACTACACTTGGTCATTTTATTGTCCTAGGAGAGCAGTCCTCAAGTGTGTGTGTTATTGAATGTGAGGTCATTTGCACAGCTCTTGGTAATCTGAACATTTGTCAGAAATGGCTTGGTTATGACTAAAGCTGTTGCTCCTGAAGTGGCTACTTTTATAAATCCAACCTATGCAGCAGTCAGACGTTAAGAGTGTGAGTCAAAGACAGATTAATAGCAACAATTAGAAACTGTTATTTTGAGTCTATGGGATGTAATAACTGTGGTGAATATGCCTGTATATTTATGAAAAATATTCATGATAATGTGAAATGTACCTTTTTCAGATATTTGGTGACAATTTCTTTGTGAGTCACCACTATTTTATGTTTTTTGCTCATTTCTCTTGGAAAGACTACTAAATCACATACTAGATCAGTACAAGAAAGTCATGGGCCTGTCGGAGTGGCTCCATAAGACAGCCAAAAAACAGTCAGAGGGCTGGAGCACCCCTTCTGTCAATAAAAGCCTAGGGAGCTGGGGTCATTCTGGAGAAGATACAGCTCAAGCGAAACCTTGTTGCAGCCTTTCAATTATACAAATATAAAAAGATGGATTGAGAGTCTTTCTCACCAGGCCTTGAAACATTATGATGGGGGCAATATTTTTGGTTATTGTTTAATTCAGGATACACATCATAAAGGTAAAGATTTTGGCATGGGATTTAGGTTTCAACATCCTTAAGAAATCCAAAATCTATAACTTAAGAAATTCTGTCAGTCATTGTGCAAACCCAGCCTCTTCAGGCAACACATTTCAAAACATACTGTTTCTCATCTGGAGAACTGGAAATCTGCTGATCCTTCAACAATAATTAAATACATAATTACTCAAATTATTACAGTGCTAAATTTAGAGTGCCTTTAGCCATAGGTGTTTGTAAAAAAAAATAGTACTAATACAACTGTGATACATAGATGAAATTCATGTTATTTGTTCTTAACACTGGATATGCTTACAGTTGATAAGATTTTACTTAGTTATATGCTTTGATAAATATATATTTAATAGTGCTAGACAGAAAACTAGTTAACAATATAAGCTGTTTATTTCAACATGGGCTTATGGCACAGATCATAAAAATATGCATTTTTATTTTTACACCAGCTTTTCAGTATTTGAGAACTGCTTCTTGACTTCCAAGGGTTTTATAAGAACCTTAATAACTACTATTAGTATGATTTGTTAGAATGCTTCTTTCCTTTTGATGCATCAGTTTGTTTATAACATCATGGTTATGACTTGACCATTTAGCTACCAAAAACTGCTAATTTGCATTTTGAGAAGTGGAGGCTGATGATTATTTGCAATGTGATCACCTTAAGAAAGGAGTCATAGACTCAGCATTACAGAAATATGATTAATTTATCTTCTTCACTATCAGCAACAACTTTCAGTTTGGATATTCACTGTGGCATTTTCTATACAGACATAAATCTTTCTGTCAGAAAGATGAGTAACCTTGTATCTTGAGTTCAATTTGAAGTGAAAGAACAATGCACCAAGATTATTTCTTAAGATAAATATCAAGCAAAAACCCATGAAACAATAATTTAATTTCCACAAAACAAAGCAAATACTCCAAGCACGGAATAATTCAGAGCTATGTAAATGATCTTAAAAATTGTTGCTGACTTGAAATTTTGCTAATTATGTATTTTTAGAAATAGAAATAACATACAAAAGTTGTCGAACTGTCCAAAATTGTGTATACTGATTAGCCAGAATTTTTTGTCTCTTTAAGAGTCTACTATATTCATACTATACATGTAGCAAGCAAAATGATCAGTTTGCCATGTTCCCAAATCAGTATTTTAGTTCTGAAAAACAAAATGTCAGCAGTGGATTAACCAAGCCTTGTTTTCTCCCTATCCCCTTCCTTGCAGGGATAAAAAAAATAATGTGAATTCTCCAGTGTGGAGATTCCTTTTCTTGTATAGTTTTGTAAAGTTGTTTTATCTGTCTTTCTTTACTTCCATTTTATGGATGTCATCCCTACCACTCTTGATATCTCTATATCTCAATATCTCAATATCTCTTAATATTGAGATATTAATCCTATGGTTTTTATTTGCAGAAATGCAATCTTAAAAAAATAACATTTTTCCTGCTGTTGTTCAACAACCGTGGTTCTGAACTTCAGTCCAAGATTAATAGCCACATTTATGAGCTTACAAACTAATGTCTCACTGCCCATTCAGAAGAGTATTTTACAAATATATAGCCATACAAACATCTTTCATTTCCCCCAACAACATATACTTTATAGCTTAGCTGAAAGTGTTAATAATGGGAGAAGATATAAGAATCTTGACCATTATTCTGTTCTCAGCACCTCACTTATAGTTTTAAATTTCTACTACCCATTTTGATATTCTAGAAGGTTGCCTGCATCAAATATTCAAAAGCTGCTACCACTGTGCATTTACGTGAGTTCTTTTATTTGTAGTCTTCATAAATGATCCATAGGAGAGGGAAAAGGGGTCATAAATGAACAAATAATATCAAGGCCCCTACTGTAAGTAAAACTGTAAAGGACAGGCTTTTAGATAACCTATGAGTCCTGTGTTAATTGCTTGACACCTGAGCAACAAGGGAACTATTGACAATATTTACTAGCTATTAGTGGCAGTTAATGGGATTTAACCTTATTTTTCTAGGTCATTAAGTTCTGTTCTTATTCTCTTTTGCCCGGGCTTCATAGTACTCATCAGAACAGATCAGCACTCTCCAGCAGGATTGTAGAATCAGAAGAAATCACCAGAAATGTATATTTTTTTCCTCTTTCCAGGTGAAGAATTGCATTATTTGGGTTAATAATGTTTTTGCTTTATGCAAGTTTGTTGTCATGAATATCCAGTAAAAGGAAAAAAAAACCTCAAACAAAAAACCTCAAACAACAAAAAAAAAGCAATGAAACAAAAACCACCAAAAAGATTACCAAAAAAGTTAAAGAAAGGTGTCTTTTCTTTGGAGAAAGTGAATTTTGTCTAGAATTTTTGTCTTTTTTGTAGTTTGTTCTATGGTCTCAAAGGTCCTCAAGAACATTCAGTCAGTCTTTGGCTTTCTTGTAAGTGGTTTCATAAAATTATGGGAAAAACTGTCAACATAATATCCACTAAGATCTTATCCCTGTGCTCACTGAGTATCTTGTATATTGAGTACAAGATTGAGCCTGGTTCCATTGTTCATAGTATGACAATGTAAAGAGCTGTAGATCCTGCTGAGGAGTTCGTCCCACATCAATACCATCTTCTTAAACCTTCCAGTGAGTGTCAAGGAAGTTTACTACTTCCTCATTCAAGAGTATGAACAATTTCAATAAAGCATTCTCAGCCCAGTCTTAGTATTTCAGACAACAGAATATCTCCATGAAGGACTTTTGGATGTTGGACCCAGGCACTTCTGAGGGTGTTATTCTGAGACTATAAAGTTCAACTTTTGTCTTAAGGTGAAAATGTCACCTTTGGGGAAAGTCTGTGTTTCTGACCTCCCCCCATAGATGTTGGATATGGATGCAGACATCCTTGGGACATAAAGGGTCAAAAACTCTTTATATTTATGTGTGACTTAGAACTGTGTGCCTTCCACATTAGACACAACTATATCTAGCACGACAAAACTGTATATTTACATGGGTTGAACTGTGAAGCAACAGTAAAGAAAGAAGCAATGGGAGTCAATATATAGGGAAGAGAGTATTATTCAATTTACTGAAGGTAATGGCAAGAAACTAAACATTGACCTTGGTAAAAGTTCCAATGGATTTACAGTAATTATTTAACACCTATATGACATTTTTACAGAAATTGTCAAAAATATAACAGTTTGATCTTTGTATAAGATACATGTACTTTTTTCATTGGGGCTATATAAGGCACAGGTTATAAAGGTTAAAATTGTCAGAGAAAGGCAAGAATAGGAGTATAATTGTTTTTTGTTTGTTTGTTTGTTTGTTTTTTCCCAGAACAGCAAACAAGACAAATAGCACCATATAGTCAAGGCGGAAATTTTACTAGAAATGTTGGGGTCTTATTTCCATTGCTCAGAACACAAAACTCAAAGCTCCCCCTGAATATGCATCCAGAGACAGAAAACAAACCACTCCACAACTGTACTGATTCTCTATTTTGTAGCACCAGGAGAAGGAGAGTAATAAAATCTCACAGTTTTAATTTTTAATTGTGCCTGCACAGATTCTTATGCTCAAGAGAAGATGTAAAAAAAAAAAAAAAAAGCTTATTTTCTTCACTGCATTAATGACTGTATAATATCTGGAATAATTATTCTTCCCCATGTGTCAGAAAGGCATTTCATTGTTAGTGTTGTTTTGTTAGGAGTACATGTAGCAAGCAAAGTGGGTCATCCTTCAAAAATAGTAGCCTTTTTAACTTATAAAAAGAAAATTGTCTTATGGGGCAGAAGTAAAAAATAAAAATATTCTTATAATATCAGGGATTAAAAAAATAATGGTCTTATCATGGTTATTCCCTGAGCTTCTGTTTATAAACACCCACTGTTCTCACAAAAGTCTTGTCATTGAACTTTATTTAGAATGACAAAGATATCTGTGAAATGAGCCTCTAGCTGGAGAATTGAAGGATAGGATACAGATACATTAAGGAAAAATTATAATATGTAGAGTTTATGACATCAAGTGCCTTTTACTAAGATTGCTCAAGATTTTCAATTATATGGCTTTGCTTTCAGTTATTTACAATGTTGCTAAACTTAAATTGTTTGAGTCAAGGTTTTTTATGCCAGGTATCTGCCTCAAGCTGAATTTAATTTTTTTTCTTTGACATATAAAATGTGGCCAGTCTTTTTCTACGAGAAATATATACTGTGTGAGCAGGGACCAGGAATGTGGAAACGAGGAGAGAATTTTTTTTTTTTCTATAAGAACTTTACAAATTGTTTATAATTACATGGTAATTTCCTAGTAGATTATTTATAGTGATTTCTTTACAAGAGTCTCAAGAGATTTCACATGCCCTGAGATTTTTACTTTGACTAAGTCTCTATACTTTGTGTTGACCACCTCACTCTCCTGTTTTCAGTAACTCTGCTTAGTTACAGGTACTCAGGAAAAATCTATGTGGGTGACTATAATAACCAAATATAGAGGAGACAAGAACAGAAAGAGAGAATAGGAGAGAAATTATTCTGAATGTATGGCCTGGAGGAACAAAAGGCAAAGGCAGAAGTGATGAAAATTGCCTGAAGGTGGATAATGAAGGGAACTGGAATCCCAGTAAGGAAAATGAAGAGAAAACAGGGAAATGGCAAGAGATTATGGGGATTCCAGGAATCGCACCAAATGACTTAATCTTAGTGAGTCATGTTTTTAAGACCTTTATCACATTTTCTATTTTCTCCGAATCCAAACAGGTCCAATATTTCTTGAAGAACCATAGCCTTGGTACTCCAGATAAGGGTTTAGTGATCCTTACCTATTTTAGAAATCATATTTTCATTTATGTCTTTGTATTATATTACGTATAAGAACCTGACATCAATACCGCATGCAACTACACCTTGGGTCATTTTTTCAGCAGGCTGTCTCTTAATCTTTCTGTTTGTAACTGAATACCTATGTCCTTGAACTTCTCCACTTTGACAGTGAAAAATTGACGCTTTCTAACCAAATTTAATTTTCTGACCAGTTTCACTCCAACATTAAACAGTTTCTTATAGAAAATGTTTGCTTTGGTTTTTTACTAGAATATCACTGAAGACTGTCAAAAGTCTAGGTTTTCTCATCTACATGAGTCTGTTGGCCTGGAATAGAAAAAATCAGATCAGTCCAACATGATTTGTTTTTGGCAACCCCCCATTGAAGATATAAATACAGATGATATAGATATAGATACACATATATAACTATAACTAACTATAACTATAATGAAATAGAAATAGAAATAGAAATAGAAATAGAAATAGAAATAGAAATAGAAATAGAAATAGAAATAGAAATAGAAATAGAAATAGAAATAGAAATATATTAGAGATAGAGATGATAGAGACAGAGATAGAAATAGAGATAGAGGTACCTATATATACATAGGTTAACTTCTATATGGTTTTCTAGTATGCTTCCTCCCTTTTCTACTGCACAACAACCTGTTCTCAGTTTCAGTCACTTCATAAACAAGGAGGGTCCACATATAGGACCTAAAGTTCCTGAGCATTTTGATGTTAATGTGATTACATTTATTGGAATATCTATTTTTTCGCTTTGAAAATCTGGGAAATTCTTTCAAAACACATACAGAAGACATCAAATAAACAAAACAAGTACTCACAAGGTAAGAAATGGCAAGAGTGAGATTATTTGTTTTATCCTAATCTTCCTGTTCAAACATAAGCATACAGACTTTGACACAGTGACAAAATTATAATTTATGAGAATTTTTGTGAGTCATTCAGTAGTCAAAAAAAATTATTATTTACCCACCCAGATTTGAGCAGTGTTATAGTGTAGTTTTTATAACATTGATGCATTTTTAAAATTTTAATTAAATTCTGCAAGACATAGATGTTCTTAAGACATGCTGCTGAGTCTACCTTTAGTTGATCAGTTTGATGTCACCAGGAATGTAAAGTTAAAAAATCCTCTGCTTCAAGTTCGAGTTGAAAATGTCCATTTTCATACAGCCTTCTTCTGCAAACAGCCTTTACTTTTTGCTGTATGTTTCTTATTTTTGCAATGTCTGGCACACTAGAGTTCTAGTTTCAGGTACCATATCTGGGAACTACTATAATTAATTTAATAATCATCATTGTAATTATCAAACAAGAAATTTGCAGTAAAGCTCAAACCCCATGATATTCTAATTAATTTTCATCTTGCTTTGTGATTAAAAAACTTCAACTGTATAATGATAGCATTGATCTACTTATATTAACACAGACACATGGCAATCTATGATCTAATAAAACATAGAAAGGTGATCTGTCTTCCTGTCAGCAGATGTACCTTGCTGAAAAATCATTATTCTCTTTTGCAAATATGCTACTAATGGACGTAATGTCCACAAACACTAAGTAACCAGCATTAGCTCCGATTTAAATAATTATTGCTTTTACATAGATCCTTTTTGCCAAGTGGTTGTACATCAGCTGAAAATCACCTTTTTATCTCTGTTGATGTTGCTTTCATATTAAAAGCTCATACATTAATAAAGTAATAGAGACAATGACCTGGTAGAAAGACAAAATGTGGACGTGTCAACTACTGCTTTATGTTAAGGGCAATGACTTAGGTGAAAAAAAATTTGCAGCCTGCCCAGGGTGTCATTTGCAATAATTGTATGGCAGATGTAAAGATGTCAAACTTATTTTGGGGTAAAAAATGTGTGGTCTCACTTCTATGAGCGGTCAATATGTCCCTTGAATCTTTATAGGCACAGTGCCCACATTTATCACCTGAATTACATTCAACTAAAACCTAAGTATAGCAGGCTAACTACATAGAAAATTTCCTTTTTAAGGCTGTATTTGTTGCTTTAAAAAGAGCAATGGACTTCTGTAAGTGACAACTGAATTTTAGGCATTCAGAGATTAAGGACCCAGAATTGTGTCCTCTCTAATATTTTATTCTCAATTATTTTATAGGTGTACATTCAACATTTTAATCGCCCACATTTCTTCACACCCCTCCCCAGTGTACTGCCTATATTTAAATTCCTGGTGGGTTCTGTTTCCTCAGCTTCTCTTTTTATCTTCAAATATCTGCTGAATTCCCTGACTGCCCATTCTAAAAGGTTGTTAACGTCTCATGTCCACAACTTTTAGCTATTTCTGACTGAATTTTCCAGTTTTTCTGACATTCTTTGGCTCCTGGTGTCACATCTCAACGTCTGCTCTCCAGATTTCATTCACTTTCATCAGTCAAGCTTTTAAAGTCTCTGCCTTCAGCTGCAGTCCTATCATGTACCTGCCTTATTGTAAATGCCATTGCTAGGTCTGTATCAGCTTCCCTTCACTCCTTCAGTACCCAGAGCTCCAGATAGCAGCTATGAAATAATAAGCCCTACTTTCAAAAGCTCTGTAGAATCCATAGCTGCTAAAAACACATCTGCATGACTGCGAATGTATATATTGATCTAGTTCCTGTCCTGTAAAACGCACAGGTAAATGTGATCTGAGAGTTACAGAGTCTCTGAGGCCCCATTTTCTCTCTTGCTTCACAGTAGCAATTATTATGGAAACTCTGGCTGCATGCTAAGTCTGTTGGGTATGAGAAAATATGACACCACTTGTAAGAATGATGGGTCAATAATGCCAATGTTGACATGCACTGCAAAAGGCTCCAAGGGGCACTGCTTTCCAGTTGTTATTTAGTACAGCCCATGCCAGCACAAATAGTGGTGCTTGTCCCCCTCACTCCAGTGCTCAAGCCAAGAACTGAAATGAAGCCAATGTTCCACTTATTCCTCCTTTCGCTCTGCTCCCACACCCAAACTCCTGGTCACTTATGAATTAGTTCATGAATTGTTTTTGGGAACTGCAGAAGTAATTAGTTTTTCAAAGTCTGCCACTAAATTGGAAAATAATAATTGTAAACAATTCACCTGCATACACTATTTGAAATTTATTTTCATTAAGTTATTATTAAGCTAGAAAAGCAGGAAAATTGAGGTTAATGAAAGATTTAAGCATGAAATTGAACTATTTCATAACTTTCTATTTATAGAAACCGCTTTTTGATGTTTAACTCTGAATTATGTTGTAATTGGGAGATAGTTCATGCAGTTTAACACCATTTAGGGTGCCATTTTTTCCTCTGAGACTATTTGCATTTTAGAGAAAATAGTAAACATTTTTTTACAAACAGCGTGGAAAACCTGCTCTTCACTGTGAAAGCAAATGAAAGGAATCCAACAAAATGAGGAAATACGCAGAGCTGAGAGCATGCATTCTTCCAACTACAGTTAATCAATAAACAAAAGGACCTACCAGAAGACAACTGAGGAACACAGCTTCTGGTATCTCTATATTCCTTATATTTTGGCATTGGCTCAGGATGTTTGCTCTTCTTGGAGTCTTCAAGGGAACTAGTATTTAGAAACCTGTCTTCAGGGAAGAATTACTTAAAAAATGAAAAGTATTTTAACTAATAAATACATCCTGAAACAATGGCCAGTCAGACAGAACAAAATTCTATATTTCTTCAGGAATCTCCATTTTTACACATATGTAACCCAAGTACCATAACATGCTAACTTTTTTGAAGATGTGGTATGCACAACAACTTTATTAAGGAGATTTTCAGCATTTATTTTGACCTGTGCACAATGAACGCATCAAACACTTCATTAACTCTTAGCTTTTGGTACTTCTAATTCCTGCCTCTTCAGTCTCAAAAATTTTATACTTCATTTATTTCCTAGAAAATTAATTTGGAGATGTTAGCTGGTGACATAGTAACTACAAGGAGGCCTCTCACCCCTGAAAAAATGTCATTGTGTAATTTCAAAGCATCATAATTGTACAAGACATGCAATAGCCAGAAGTAACTATCAGAGCTGTTGTATGTCGGAACAACCTTATACTGTTTTTTGCCAGACTTATAAAATATGTTCATTTCTTGGATTGAAAAACAATGCCCCACACTGTAAAATAACAACTCCTATATCTTTTTTCTTTTCCCCTCTCACTGTGCACTATTATCTCAGTGTGCTGAAGCTCTTGCATTACAAAAGCTTTCACTTTTCACTAAACACACCATTTTCCATTCATTATCCTCTTAAAAACTGGTCCTGGTGTCATCTGAATACCAAGAAAAGTGATGCTTAAGGTTTTTATTTTCACTGTGCTGGTGAGAAAATCCAGAAATGCTTCTATTTGCTACTACAACAGATCAGTAAACTCCCATAATTTTAAATGCTACTGACAGCATTCAAGAACTTGAGCCATTATAACATGTCAAATGTGCCCACAGCAACACTCATCAGTGTCATCTGTTTCAACTCAAGTCTTATTTTCTCAATTGACAGAAAAAAGCCGATACACCAGTCACAACTGTTCCAATTTTAATGTGAGTTGAAGAATGATAATGTTCATATATCACCTGTGTCAGCATGTGATGCATTTCATCAAATTGAACTTTCAGGAATAAAGAATATGGTGACAGGTTTGCATACTCTCTTCTGCTGCTAAACAACTCAATGTCTATTACTCGTTTCTTTTTTCCCTTATACTTTTTTCAGATAGTTAACTGAATAAAGGAGAGGTTAGGCAAGAGGTCAGCCAATTTCTGCTACAGAAAAGCTAGAGCTCTGTGCTATTGAACTTCATGATGTTTATGTGTTCCACTGTAAGTTTGTGGGTTTTTTCTGGAGAGTGAAAAACTATGAAATACTGCTAAGAGAATATATCTGTAGCTAATATAATTCTGGCAAAATTTAGGCCAAAAATATGTAGATTAGCATTGCAACTGTTTTTGGCATCTAGGCATGTTTTTCTATTAAATTTTTTTCCTAGTGCTTCATCACAGGGAGGCCATGAGGCTTCAGCCTTCCCAGATCCTAATGTTTTAGAATGAGCATAGGCTCCTCCGTGTTTATGAGTGCTACAAAACTGAGGAAAGAAGTTTTATTTACATTCTTCCAAATACTAGTTTTGCCATCTGCTCTTTTTCAGTCCTTTTTAATTGGCTTTACCTGTGTATGATGCATTTTAAAGAGGGAACATTTGTCTTGCTCAATACTTACCTTTCTGTCACGTTGTTAATGTAAAAGCATACTCTCTTGATGGGGGAAATAATCTTGCCAGTGCTAGACGTTGGATGGCACCTGAGGCTGGGACGACATGTGACACAAAAATCATAAATTTATCCTCCTCTGAATATAGGAAAGCACTTAATGAGCATTCTTTTTAATAGAGGCTAGGGACTGACTTTCCCTTAGGAATCAGTGCAATTTAAAAAATGTCTAATTCTTAAAGTAGTACACTGGCCTGAATCTCAAAGGAAGCACAGAAATCCTATAGCATTTTTTAATGTATATGCATTTCTGTTTATCTAAATATTTAGATAGCATGGTATGTCACTCGAGGATCCAAGCCTGCATTACAGAAAAAAGACCTCCTTTTCTTTCCAAACTGTTTCTTCATCTTTTTTTTGCCTACAGATATCAAAAGAAGGTACGGGAAACTGCAACTATGCCTTTTACTCAGAGTAGGTTTCAGGCCCCTAATGGAAAGGATGTTACTCTTGAATTCTGGCTGATCATGCCAAAAAGCAAACCTCTTTCTTTCAAAACAGCCTTCACCAAATAATTAAACTTTGGTCTTGAAGATTTTTTTGCAGAGCATATAATTCATTCAATATTCTGGACATACAGCACAAACTGGACTTAAATTTCACATCAAGCATGCATCAATAAACCTTAAGTTTCCCAGAGGTGTATTTGATAGTCATTCTGCGACTGCTGAGTTAGAAAGTAAGGGAATTCTTTTGGTGATTTAGATGGTCGGTCTGCTTTTTTCATAAGTCAAGTTGGCAAAGGTTTGCTGAGTAGTGGAGAATTCTGCAAGTTTTAGTGTCTGTCCTTTTTTCTTTGTTCACCACCTCTTAAGGCAAAGGTTAGGAGCACTCTCTTAACATGCCTTATGGTATAGTATATGATACTGCACCATGAAAAAAAATCTCAGTTAATTGTGGTTTCTTAGAACTGAAAAGGGATCCAGTGCACTCCCTCATGCACTTCACTGCAGACACAGGCAAGTGCTTTCCATAGCAGAGTATATGCAGGCTGTAGTACTATATCTCAAACACCCTTAGAGTCAAGTATCCTCTTCTCTCCCTTACTGCTAAACCTAGTACTTCTTGCAGTGGACACAAAAGGCAAATAAAGTGGTATAACGACACACTGCATTGGGAAGTGACAAGTGAAGACCCTCAAGGATTTTCAAAACTAGTTTCCATGTTTCTTTCTTTTGAATAAATTTGGAATAAACTATTTTGAGTGTAAGAACACAGCTTTGAATAATGTGGCCATGATTTTCTAACAAAAGCATAGTAATGTCTTTATTTATATATATATATATATATATATATATAAAAAAGACATCTCCAATGTCTGTGTGATGATCGGACAATGTGCACTGACAAACAACTGTATCCTGGTCTAATCATGGACAGCAGGCAGAGGGAGGTGATTGTCCCACTCTACGCCACTTTCCTGAGACTCCAGCTGGAGTACTGCATCCAGCTCTGAGGTCCCTCAGCACTGGAACAACGTGGACTTTTGGAACAAGTCCATGGAAGAGAAAGCCAAGAAGGTGATCAGAGGGCTGAAACACTTCTCATACAAATACAAGATGAGAGAGTTGGATTTATTGAGTCTGGAGAAGAGAAGGCTACAGGAAGAACTTATAGCAGGTTTCCAGTACCTAAACAGGCTACAAGACAAATGGAGAGGGATCTTTTATGAGGTCATGTAGTGACAGAACAAGGGGAAATGGTTTTAAACTGAAAGCAGGTAGGTTTAGATTAGGTGTTAGAATGTGAGGATAGTGGGATATTGGAACAGGGACGTTGTGAATGTCCCTGTTCAAGACCAGGCTGGATGTGGTTTTGAGCAGCATGGTCTAGTGGAAGGTGCCTCTGCCCATGGCAGGGGAACAGGAACTAGATGATTTTAAGGTTGCTTCGAACCCAAACCATTTTATGAGTCTATGAAACTAGAAAAGGAGACATGTCTACAGCATTGTTTTTCTGCTGTGTTTTAAACATCCTCATCTAGACAAGTTGGATTTGCCCAAGAAAAACCTGTTTGTTTGCATAACCTATGAAGTCTAAGCAATAAGTTGAAATGTAGATATTTACACAGTAAATACCTCTGTGTAACCAGATAATTATGATCCAAAATTTCTCTCCCTCCTTTTGATTAAACGTTGTAATCTAACTGGTACTTTATTGCCTGTAAACTGGTTTGCTACCACAAGTAACATTATTAACATGTATCTGTTATATACCAAATGATCAAACAATGCTTTTTCATGAATCATCACTATTTTTTTTTTGCATGAAAGAAGCAAAAATAATAAATATGGTACCACTGATAACAATTAAATTGAGTAACTACTTCTACATCCTCAATGCTCTGCTTTATGCACACTGCTTCTGGGCACTCTCACACTTATCTCTGTCTAATAATGGAACATACTGAAAGATGCTAAGTCAAGATGCTAAGTTACATAAATAGATGCTTATACAAATCTTTATATACCTTTCTTCCTGTACTGCTGTTTTACCTTCCATTATAGAGAAGACGGTCATTGATGATTTTGTAGAATGTGATTGTCTAATTCCATATTCTTCTTAACAGAACTGCCGTTTACTCAGTTCTTTTCCTTTATTGAAAACAAGCACTAGGTTGCATTTCTTATGTTGTCTGAAGAATTTCTCATCTCTAGAAAATGCCAGTGGTTCTGAGACTGCTCACTGCACCTAAACAAAACAGATGACTACAAACACATTATCCTTTTGAGAACCTTTAAATGCTTATTTTCTTTATTTAAGGTTATTTTTTTACCCCATTGGTTGCTAATAGAAAATATGAAAATTGTTGCTGGTATTGACAGTAATAAATCCTAGTGAAAGCTGTCACAAAGAGACCATTTTAAACTATCATTGGTTAGTGGTTTAGTATCAGACCAAGCCTCTCCTTGGCCCATTGTTTGCATCTGACTACTATGATCCTTCTAGGATGATATAATGATACTTTCTTTACTGCATAATAGTTGCCTCTTTTTCTTCTTATGTCCTTTTCTTTTCTTTATAATTTCATCTCTATGCACCTGTGCTATACCTTTTAATTCTCCCCTAGTAACTTGAACTTAATCCTGTCTTTTATATTTCTCATTTTCTTATCCTAGTTCTATGTAGGGTGAATGATTGAATCAAACTCATCTCTTGATAGTCTTCCTATTTTTCCTCTGCAAAGGTAATTTTAGCTATGCTATTACTTTTATTTCTTTAAAGGCAACAACACTATTTAAGTTTTGCTTTAGGTTACTGTCTCTGAAAATATACCCTTATAATTTCTGAATTGATTGAACTCTACTCTTTTTTAGAAATTCTCCTGCCCTAGAAGTATGAAGATTGTTTTTTCAGCTCGCCTTAATCAAGTTACCTTTCAGAATGACAATCTTAAATAGCTTCTTTTTACAAGTTTTAATCATATCTAGAAAAGTTTTCTCCTCTCATTTATCCTTTTTCCTGTAAGAAAAAAAGTATTGCTAAAACAAGAGCAGGAAAGCATTGTACTCAGTGAGCCTGAGGTTCTTTTTAGCCTCTGTGATGAAACATTGAAAGTCCTGATACCTGTGGAGAAAAGCCTTAAACAGAAAGCCAGTTATACTGAAAATAAACTGAAAACACTGAGACAATTAAAAAAAGAAAAAAGAGGATTCCCAAATATATTCATTACTTAAATTTTAAGATCTTGGGGGGATATAAATTTAAGAGCTTAAGTGTTCATTATGAATTTATCAGTAAAAAAATCTTAGAAAGACTAAATGGAGCTTTGTTAGTTTTGATATAAGGAGGTAGTACTTTGAAAGTAGAAAACATTTTTAATAAACATTTGTTACCCTAAGAATAAAATTTCTGACAGCTTTTGTTTGTTCATATTTAAGATTTTAGCTAAGATTTTAGCTGTCCCGCACAGAACATGTTTCTCTGCCTACTTTTTGAAGATTATGTAGACTCATCTTTAACAGTATGGAAACTGAAGTGATTGCCTTGAAATTTAAAAGGATTATTTTATCTTTGCCAATGTACAAGCAAATACAGGAACTCAATGGATTCCCAAGAATCAGTACATCAACAGGCATGTATTATCTGTCAAATATTTCTGAAAATACAATGATGGAAACTGTTAAAATTTAATATTTTTATTGGTAATAAAATCCACATAAGGAAAGATACAAAAAAATCTTTTCATCTTGTGAATTTCTCCCACAATCACCTGCACTAGAGCAGAGTGAGTAAAACCTCATTTCCTCTATCTAGAGCAAGGACATTTCTCACCAAACTGAGCTTCTGCCATGCACCATCACTCCTCTTCTCATTGATCACTGTGACTCATACTACCCTCTTCAATTTGTGGACTTAGAAGAACCTAGAGATACTCTTGGTTTAGTAAATTGTCTCCCTAATTTTTTCCTAACACTACCTAAGAATATTAAAAAAAAAATTAGAAGTTATTACCTCATCAGCATCCTTTTCTGTGCACAGAAATCTGAAAGTTCTCATAATGGTCTGGGTAGAAACACTTCCATAATGTTATACAGTTGAAAATCAAGAGAGGTTTTAGGAGACTAAAGCTGAAGCAAAGAAAATCAAGGTAACATAAGTGACCTAGACAGATGGTTCTCCTTTCTCTCATAATAACCTTCTACCTTTTCTTGAGTAAGATGAAACAGTTTTTTTTAAGACTTAGCAGTTTAAAGAAACATTTTTTCAGAAATAAATACAAAAAAAAAAAAAAAAAAAAAATCCTTTCTTTTTCCTCTACAAGCTGCTCCTTATTTCAGTTTTCCAAAGCACCAGAGAAAATTATTTTAGAAAATTTATCTTACATTTAAAGACAAGAAACTAAGATTGAGAGTTCTGAAGTAGCTTATCATTACATTAGAAGTTAGGAAACAAACAAGGATTTTGACAAGGTTGTCAAAAATGTTATCTCCCTTTCTCTCTGCCTTCCTCTATTCATCTCTCCCTTTATTGTTTCTGCTTTTCTTTCCCCTGTCCCTTCCTCTCATCCTCTATCTCTTATCTTTGCTCTCTTTATGTTAAAGTATGTATCTTCCTGTCAGCAAGAATCTACCACAATTTAAAAGTGATAACACTAATTCAAGTGAACAAATACTCAACCATCTCATGTGATATGACTGTCAGAAGGGAAATGCTCAGAAAATTGCAGGTAACATATAAAATGCTACAAAAGTTGCAGATGTAATGTACAATGCCCCATGTGGAAAGCGAAAATGCTGAGCTCAATTTTTGCCCTTTATTTGCCTATTGCTTTGACTACTGCTGCTGGAAAACTAAGTCATAAACTCTTCTCAATCTCATCTCACCTTGACTACCCTGACAGTGGTGAAGTACTGAGGCAGCTGTTTCCTGTCAGAGCTAAGAGAAAATGAAGCTCCATAATAAGTTGCTTTATCATGCCCACCTATTCTCCAAATATTTTCACGTGTATTGACTGGCAAAGAATAAACTTCTTTCAGTTTTCTCCTGCCATTACTCCCTCTTGACTCTATCAACAGCTTTTCTTGCAACTAACCTCTAAGAATATGAACTTGCTATACAGATTAGAAGTATTTTGCTTTTTTATGGGGACAAAAAAAAAAAAAAAGGGTTATTTTCTTTTCCTGCTCTCAGCTGTTGTTTCTCCCCTTTTCTCCATCTGCTATTAAAAATGTTCCAAAGTCCTCAGAAAATGGCTGGGGGATTTTTCTTTGTTTCTGAGTAAAATATAGAGCTGGCCAGGCAAGATACTTTTATAAATTCTGTCAAAATTCCCATTGGACTGCCTCATTTTCTGTTACTTTGCAATTTTATAAAATTTGTAATTTTTAGACTGATTTCTTTTTGATGTCCTTGGTGCCTCAGATCAAACTTATTTCATTCTACTTTTTTTAGGTTAGCCAGAGCAGTTCAGTAATTTCAAAAAGCAGTGTGTGTTTAAAATTTCTGGAGATTCTTGCTCCTTAATGGCTTTAATACTCTTAGTTTGGCATAAGGCTTAGAAATGGAGGAATGGCTGCATTGTCTCAGAACAGTGCTTTTTACACTTGTCATGAAAATCTGTTTTGCTGTGTCATGTAAAACTGCAGTGCAGGAATCATTGGTGGTATTTAGATGCAACCTTTAATGGTTCTGTCCTCCTGGATGGAGCCTGACCCTACCATAAAGCCACATCATCAATGGCAAGGTCTTTTTGTTGCAGAGTTACAGTGGAAAGACCTTGGCCAGCACCAGCCACAGCTAGGGAGTGGGGAGTAACCCAGGCATATTTGTGTCTCTCCCTTGTGTTTCGGAGTAAAGGATCCTCCTGAAGGAGAGAGTTGTCAAAATGGAATATTAAAAGCAGAAATCTAGAATACAGGAAAAGAAAGAACTGGACTTGGCATGCCCATTAAGACTGTAGCTCCAGAAAATGAGATAAACTCTGGACAAGGGTTCTGATCGTGGCAGCAAACCATGGGGTGGAGGTGGTTCAATGGACAAAACCAGAGGAAAAACAGCCTGTTAAAGCACACAGGATAATGGTTCACTGGTGCATCTGGTACAGGATCCTTTCCTCAGGAATCTCATCATCCCTGTGTATTTTATAGACCCTCCAGAGGCTTACCTCAGAGCTGTGGATTGAATTTGGCGTTAAGATATTCAAACATTAGTTTTTGCAATGTCTTTTCCCAGTCTTCCCACCAGAGCAACTGTCCATTTTTTCCCTGTTTATATTCCCACATCAGGGTAACCATGACTAGCTGGAAAATCTGCATCTATCAAATCTGGATTTATTTCAAAGTCAGAACTGAATGCTTCTTCTGTGGATGATTGGTTAAAGTTTACCATGTTTGGTATGGTAGAAAGGAAAGCCAGTTACTCTAAAGTGGTACAAAAATTTCTACATAGCTCTTTTACAAACTCTTTGTAAATGTTTTTGTGCTGTGTCCCTGTTTGATCAGAATTCATCATCTGAGTAAAAATAATTGCAGCATGCTCTTAAAGCTTCATTGGTTTTCAACCGGATATTATTGACCAAATTTAAACAGAAGCTTGTAATTAAGTGTCCTTTTCTGAAGATGTGCCTCAGACTTAGCACTAACAAGCAGGATTTGCAGTACATGTTGGATCAAAGAGAAACATGCTTATGCCAACCAGTTGGAACTGATTAAAAAAAAAAGAAAAAATTGCCTAAAATACAGTTTTTTCCTTGATATGGCCCAGATACAATTGAAAGGCACACTTCTAACTCCCAGCTGTCTGCCCTCATGGCAACCTGTCTCTGTGACTTTTAAAAATCTTCTTCTGAGAGGCAGTAGGCCTAATGAAAATTCCTATGGGATAGAGCAAGTCCCAAGCCTGTCATTTGATCTGCCTAATTTTGTTGCCAGGATAAGTTCAACTCCCTCCTTGGACTTAGGCTTACATTTCCTATATAATATTTTGGATGTTTCTAGACAGGCCTTTTAAAATAAATATAGTTAATATTTTTAAAATTACAAATGTAATTTTCCTTGACTTGTAGATAGCTGGCTGGAGCTATCATTAAACCTAAAAGAACTGCAAACAAAACAAAAACTAATTTGGACACAGAACAATGTAGAAAGTTTCCCTAAAAGGGGTGATTTAAGATATTATGCAGGTGTGAAAATTAGAGATTATATTCAAAACTGTTTTTCATTCTCAACTATTATGTTTCTTACCATGGAAAAAGTGTGTTAAGAATTAATTTGGTATGTCTTATTGAACTATTAGTTAAACAACTAATCCTTGCAGTTTTCATGGGAAGAAATTCTACATAAGAAGGAAGTAGGTCCTTATATTTTCATATTTTTATCATTCTTTTTTTTATCTTTTTTGTTTGTTTGTTTGTTTGTTTGTTTCATGCAGGAATTTTTTCTTTCCCCTTCCAATACAGCATAGCAGAAACATTTGATAAGACATTAATAAACCGTATACTTTTGAGGAAAGAATGTCAATATCTGATTGAAGCTCAGTTCACATCATGAATTCAAAGGACAAAATCTTTTGTTCTTTTCTCTGTAAATTACTAAAACCTGAACTCATTAAAAACAAGTCACCAATAAACATCCATCTACATACCAAAAAATAGTTGTAGCAATGCCATAAGTGATAATGCTATGTTAACAAAACCACAGTTGGGTCTGATTAGTAATTTTCTCCTGTTTATGATTTCTTACAGCTTTTCAGGTGATGAGAATTTCAAGGCATATTAAAATCCCTGCTTTGTCTGTAGCCAGCAAAATTATCTTGTTTTTCTTTAAAGTGATGTCACTAGAAATACTGAATTATTTTTACAAATAGAACTATGTTTATCCCATCTGCAATTCTTCCTTCTTTGGTACTTTAAGGCTTTGTTAAGTATGTCATTGTTTAGTAGCACAGTTTTAAACAATGCCTTTTGAGACCTAGAGAGTTATAGTTATTAGTCTGCCAGGGAGAGCTTCCCCATACCAATGTGACAGAGACTGTAGCCTGAACAACTTGTTTCTGCAGTGTTGTTGCTATGGGAACAGATGCAAAATGCTTACCACTGTACTATGACACAATTGAGCATACTATGGCCTCTTTAATTACATTCTTTAGGAGTCACCACAAACTAAAAGAGAGCATCAGTCTGGGTGGACTCTGCTTAATTTCAAATGACACTTTTGAATTCATATTGCGGCATACTTTTTCAAGTATTTTAACTACTTCTTTCTCCAACAATTCCCCAGCCAAAAGAAAAAAAAAAAAAAATAGTGTCCTAAAGACATCAAAAAAATAACTGCATTTAAAAGATGGAAAGATTCAAAATTAGGCTTAGGGGCTTTCTCAGACAGTAGGTCATATTTAGTCAATCTTGACAATTCCATGCTAGTAACAGTAGAAACTTCTTGAATCAGAAGGTTCCAGTTTCTCCTACATCATTGACTGACATATTTCTTTATCTGGGATAACCTGAAAATAAATCTAGATTTAAATATTTCTTAAAATGGTAATTCTACCTCCTTTATTTGTAGTTCCCACCATAAACAAGCTGCTTTTCTTTCATTTATTCTCTCTTTCTAATATTGACTCTCCCTTCTATTTTATAAGCTACCTTATGAGTTTCTGAGCTCTTGTCTTCAAAAAAAGCTCTATTGTTTCAGAGAAGAAAAAAATCCCAGCAATCCCCTTCTCCCTCCCCTTGCAAAAAACTCCCAAGCCCCACCAAACACAAAGTTTGATAAAAAGAAACACAATCTGTGAAGAGACATAAAAAATAATGCAAATTTTTAAGGCTTCACTAAGTCTAAATTCTTGTTATGTTTTAAATAATGCTAATTTCTCACTGCCTCACTGTCCCATGTCTGTTAGTTTTGTAACCTGGCTCTTCCCAGAGTGCACTAATGTAGAAAAGAATTCTTATGGGAATGAAGGCAGGAAGACAGGAAGGCAGGAAGGCAGGAATCCAGAAAGGCAGGCAGGAAGGGAGGGAGAGAAAAGAGGAGTATCAGACTGAAAATGTCTCCCAGCTTTCGCACACCAAAGCATTAGGACACTAGGATAGTATGCCAGTTCTACACATACTAGATGCATTGTCTTGGGCACAGCACTTAACCTTGAGCCTTTGCTTAACACCCGGAAACACTCTTGATTACTTCAGCCATTCACATCTCATCTGTAATACTGCTGTGCTACTTCAAATACCACCAGATACCAGTACTTTGAAAGGGACCTGGTTTATTATTATCGCCTTGATTTCCATACTTATATTTTATGCACAAGTTGAATTAGAAGTAGAGACAAGACCCTATGCAATCTTCTTCTTCCCTGCAAAGAAAAGAAAGAATAAATCCAAAGGTTTAGTCATTCATCATCTCCCATGGTCTATGTAAAAGCAGTAAAGAAGTACAGTATCATTGGACTCTCCGAGTCCTGCTGAATAGAGATAGCAAAATAAAATACATTATTTCTGTCAGCTAAGGACAAGTTTTCAGCTTTGAAACTCTGTATTGAACTGGATCATTCATTCATCAGGAATACTAAAAACTGCAGACAAGAAGAGGACTTTGTAGGGGTATAAGATCAAGAAATAGCAGGAATAAACACTGAATTGATCATAAAGAAATAGCTGAATTGTGAATTAGATTGCGACGTGATGGAGATCAGAAACAAGGCAGGGGCAGGAGGTTTACAGAACTGTCGAAAGGTGGAAATATTTGAGAAACAAAGACAGCTGTGGCATAGTCCAAGCACCATGCACTTTTTATGTCCAAATGATGATTGCTTTTGTTCAAAATATTACCACTTCTACCTCCATTGTCGACATCACTGTTATTGATCATTATCAGTTTCAAATGCCTATGTGCCTCTGTGTCCCTGAAAACTAGCTGAGGCCTGGATTCTTCTTTTCAGGACCAGTCAGCTGGAGTGACATCTCACAATGAGTGGACAGAAGTCAGGTATAAGATGTGGCCACAGAGTGGCCTACAGGCAAGGAGGCAGTAGCTATTTTTACAAGGCACCAGACCAAAACCCGTGTTGTGAATTGCCAGTGTTATTCCAATCTCAGACAGGGTAAACGTCCAGAACATTTTTTGTTGTCTGGTAACCTCAATGCCTGCACTACACTTGTGATTAAGTCTCCTTAAAGGCTTACAAAAGGTTGGATGCTGTTGACATGTCAATCACCTGGACACTTCTCTGCTTATAATCGGCTTTTTAAAAAAGGACTGGCTACTTCCATTGGTCAGATCAGTTGAAAATTCTGACCCTAGCATTTGGAGCAGAGAGTATATAAATGCAGAATGCTACAGAGGGGACAGCAAGATTTCAGCCTCAGATTATCAATGAATACTAAATTTCACAACAGCCTTTCAGCAATGATTCAAATGTGTTTCAACTGAATAACTTCAAATTGGTATGCCATCTGTTAGGATGAGAGAAACCAAAAGGAATTGGAAAATGAAGGAATAGTAATAAATTATTTTTTTATATTTGTTATTTCTGAATGGATACGGAACCATGGATATATATGGTTAATTTATATTTAATAATTTCTTGCCTTTAGGAACAAAGGACTCATCTTCTTATAAAGAGGTGCTTATCAAAATACTAGTATGTGACATATGTTTAAAAAATTAATAGGACGGGACTAGCCAGAAAAAGGACATGCTAGGATAATGCCCTAAATCTATCTGAAAAACTCCTTTAGGTGTCTGACTCTTCTTTAGGAGATTAGAGCAATCAGCTTGGTGACTGGATCTAAATGGTCCTGCTTCAGCAGAGTAGTTGGACCAGATGACTTCCAGAGCTCCCTCCCAATCTTGACAGTTCTGTGATGCTGTCATCTAAAATTTAGATTTTAAAATCTCATATTCAGCTGCTATAATTTCAGAATGTCTTAGCTTTCTGTGAGTAGGCACTGCCTTTAGGTATTTCCAGCAACATCAACAGAAATGTTTTTTTCCACATTATAGGTGAGAACAAGTTCAGTAGACATTGATAGCATGCGTGCTGGCCAACACAAACTATGTTACTGTCACATGAGGATATGTTGTTTTTTCCAGCTTCATAAGCAAAGAAAGTCTTCTTCAGATTTTGAGGTTGTCCCATATAAAAATTCATCCCATCCTTGTCTCCCATGCCCATGTTCTTGTTAACACTAGGCTTGCTTCTGTTCTGCAGGTGAAGCAAAAGCAACACCATAGCTCCTTCTGGCTTAGCTATTTCACTCATTCAAAAATGATTATATGTTCAGTATTCAATATTTAAGCGTGACTTCACAGGTTAGTGGATAGGGAAAGAATCTTTGATTATATGCTCTACTGAACATAACATAGAGTAGTGATTGTTTACTGACACCTAGTCTGTTCAAAGAAGGGGCTATATAGTGAAAGTTGTTTATGATTGTTAGTCCAACAAAAATGTTTCCCTCATTTTATGGAGGGAGAAAAAGTTTCAACAGGAACTAGAAAGGGAAACCTTTTTCCTTGTAACATAGTTTTGTACTGCACAGAAGTTTTGAAATGAGAAAAAGAGGGACAGAAGAACAAACTCTCTTCTACTACTAATAGCCTTGTTCTTTCAGAGATGTTGGACTAAGCACCTGATGCCACGAAGCAGTGTACAGAAATGGTATCTTGTAATTTGGACTTAAATGTCTGGGTTCAAGCCCTGTTTCCACTGTGCTTTATTAGGTAGCTCAATTCTCCTTTTGCAACCTGCTGTCTTTAATGGAACTTATCTTTAGACATGAAATCCTATTCCTGTTATTGACCTTATTTCTTGCCACCCAATTTTCTCCAGGCATTTATGAGAAGCCTAGGCAGCAGAATGGGGGAATTCCATAAGGCAGAAAATCCTTTAAAGGCTTATTAAAATGCTAGACATTGCAGGGCTTAAATCTTTTCACGGATCTAACCCCAAATTAATATTACTCCTAAGAAAGAGTATAATTTACAGTAAAATGTGAAAATGTGAGATAAGGAAGATATTTTATTACTTTTTTCTTGTACATTTGTAAAATACAAGGGCCAAAAATATCTTGTTTTGTGTCTAAGCACTATGTCAAATAAAGGGAAAAGCTTCAGCATTTTCCCCTCACGCAGTTTTTTATCTCCCTGGAATAAAGTGCTCAAGTGTTCACTTGCTTTCTTCAGATTATGGCTGTTGATACTGTCTGCAACCATGTATTTCACAGTTCTTCTTGTGGTTATCTAGGATTACCATCAAGATCATGCAGAGGATGTGTTGAAAAGAATGGGAATTTATTAAAACCATTACATTCTACAATGATACTCAAACTATTAAATAATTTTCAGATCTGCAGTCAACTCTTGCCAGTTAACATATTTTAAACACACATGAATTGGACCAGGAATCCCTGAATAGAACAACTAATCGGAATTAAGTCCACTTCTGTGGATGGTAGGCTAGAGTGTGCCATATGTTTTTCTTCTTAAAGATAACTTGGAGCATCATTTTTTAATCTCTTTTCTGTCTTTATATGGGATAATAGTAATTCTTTTCATATTTGAGTGGTTGTTTTGCTGCTTTTTTAATGAATAGATTCATTTTTTCAAAGCAAAGGTTTCAGTTTGTGGATATGCTTTGTTTACATAGGCAGGTGTGTGTGATGGGTGAGCCGAGCTGCAGAACTAACTTTTGCTCTAAAGCAAAGAGAAAAAATACTCATTGCAATTGTTTGAAGCATTCAAACACCAGTGGACATCATGCAAAACAGACATTGTTAATACAAAAATTTTGGAAGCCATAACAAAGAAAATTAGTGCTCTGTCACTGGCCATTACTGATTACTTTTATTTTAGTTTAGTTCTTCAAATAAAATGGACAACCAATACATATGTAAAACAGGACAATGACATCTAAGTTGTTTTTCTATTTTCTTTATTTTTCCTACTTCCTTCTCTTTTTTTTTCCCATTACAACTGAAGAATTTAATGCTGTTACGGAATACAGATTATAACTATTCCTTTTATACAGAAGCTGTCTTTCCTTGTTAACAGCTCACATTGTTTCACATCTGGGTTTTATTTTGTATTTAAAATAATTAGGTAGATCTTAATTTATATAGCCATTTCAATGGAGAAATCCAAGGTAAATATTTTGATTTGCATATTGCATGTTCATGTTTTTTAAATATTCATTTGTCTTTTTATTCTCTGCGCATTGAATCTAAAATCCATGATATCCTTAGAATCTGCTTGTTTTGAGATCTAAGATTAGGCTGTGACTATTAAGAGATCAATTGCCAGTTCTTTTGTTAGTGCCTAAATACCCTGTACAACCACATACTCACACAGCATGTAAACTCTTCACTGCTCTTACCTTGTATATATGCCTTAGTTCTTCATCCCAACTGACATGCAAAAAAAGGAAAAGGGGTGTACTAGACACTCAGAAATAAGACACTCTTGAGAAGGCATTTGCTTTTCTGCACTGCAATAGACATAAGTTTAATTTCATTTTACTGACAAGCATGGTCTGTGTTATCACAGAGTCTCTGCCAGTGTTACATTTTCTGTTACCTGTGCATTGATCATTGCTCAAAGCCTTCAATTTGGCTTTTTTTTTTCCTAAAAAAAAAAAAAAAAAAAAAAAAAATTAGTTTAATGCAACAAATACGTCCTTAAAACTAAGTAATGGCTAATCAATTGTAAATACCTCTTTTATTTCCAGTGTCAAAACTCAAAATCTGAAAGACATATTTGTTGTATTTCTATAGGAGACTAGATGACCGCCGATGGCAAAAGTAAGAGTCTGCTCTCTTTCACCAGATGGGATATTACAGCTTTTATTCTCGAGTCCTGCCCTGCTTGGCTGGAGACCTTCCTGATGGCTCACCGGTGCCAGAGAGAGTGAAGCCCCACCCAGGTCGGGGCATTTTCCCCAGGGGGCAGGGCCCAGAGGCAGGGACAAGACATCACCCAATCAGGGAGAAGTGGGAGTGGAATAGAGTTGGGTTACAGCTGAGCAAGGACAAACCACATGATTACAAATCCGATGAAACACAATATTAATGCATTACAACACATATTGACACTGTCCAGCTGCCAGAACAGAAGATGAGGAAGTGAAAGAAGTAGGATTTTCTTTGTGCCCTCCTGCTTGGAGTCTGCTGTGTCTAGGGATAGCACGGGGACAGTTGCCCACCAGTGGAGCTGCTGTCAAACGCCAACGGGACAATTACTAATCAATGACTCTGGGCTTACTGGTGTCTTAAGGTTGACTGGTAATATAGACTTACTTTTGGAAAGTGGTTTTCAGCAGGAGGCTGGAAGTCAATCGAGTGAAGGAAAGTCCCAGCAGAGTAGTATACCTCTTTTACATTCCAAGAAAGTAATGGGGTATGGAAACCTGGGTGAAATTGGTATTTGAAGATACCCTGCCCTGGGTGAAAAACCCATAACTCTATGCTTCCAGAGCTCATTAATTTAAATACATGATGTGGTAGTCATGAGCAAGCAGCATGGTAGATAAAGTAGTCTCAATAACAATGTCCATGAACGGGTGTCTTTTAGCTAAGCTTCAGTTAACTACAGTGTTCACATTTGAATTAGCTATCCTAGGCTTTCTATATAATCATAAAAGAGTAATTTCTGCTTTTAAGGTGTTATTCAACTCACTCTAAATGTGTCCTAAATTAGGATCACAGAAACATTTATATCTGTGTACTGATATGTGGTTACTGCGGTGTCTAGGTGAGATAGACTGACTTTATGTTTTTGATGAGTTGAACATATACTCTAGCATTAATTTAATATGTACTTAATTAGAAGAACTCTAGTTTGAGAAGAAAGAATACTTATCTATCTATTCACATTAGTGACACATGCTATTCAAAAGCCTGTGTGTCTAAGTCATCCTTAAGTATGCCAGTCATGGAAACAAATGTTCATCCCTCCTATTTATCCCCTACAGCTTTTTTTCCTTCTGCCTTAGCTTCAAATGGTCACTCACTCAATCCACTGCTCAGCTGCCATCATGCGTCTTCCCTGGAAATCTTCTGGCTGTGTGCAGCATGCAGATGTTTCACTTCTTACCTCACATTCCCTTCCTACCCCTTTCTTGACTCTTCATCTCTACCTGTAGTTTGGAGGTTTTATTATGAATTCACAGCTGGTTTTGATCTCAGGCAAATCAAAGGCTTGTGAATTCCTCTCATTTTCAGTCTTCACAAGTTACACAACCTAGCAAAAAGTTTCTAGTGCATGAAATTCAAGTGGTGAAAGTGAATATGTATCCCACAGGGAATCACAAAAAGAGTGGAGGTAACAGCATGTATCTGCAATGGATTATGAGTTTTATGTAAAGTGTGATTCAGCTGCCCTTAACATATTGCTATAAATTGATGGATGAGTAGGGAGAAATTGACTGATAATTTTTGTGTAATGTCTTCAGCATTATCAGCTGTTCTGAAAAAGAATGAAAAGGGAAAGTAATACCCCAATAAAATGTTTCCTGATTTTAAAGTGTCTTTTTGTTGAAAAATAGATGATCCTGAACATAGAATTTTCTTGTCAACTTTCAGCCCAGAGCAAAATTTTATTGATGAATTATAAGCCACTGAAAACAGGGAATTATAAAGTAAACCCTGACAAGATCCTCAGCTATTGTGGTACAAAGGACAATAGCATATAAGTAGCCTACCACATATTGTTATGTTAATAAATATGCACAAGATAAAAGATGGCATTTTAATATTCTAAACTCATATAAACAATCTTTTAATAATATTACAATGCACTTCCCTGAAATACAGCGATGCATACACAATTCTGAAGCAACATGGTGTTAGAATGTCCCAGCTAACCAGAAGAGAAAGAAAATGCATACCAGTGTAAGTCCATTGACAAAGCAGCTCCCTCCTTTTACCTTTCGACCTTGTTTTTATTAAAATACTGTTAAGTATCTGGGTTTTTTTAATTTCCATAAATGCTTTGGATGCTAAAATAATTTAAAATGTTTTCAGGTATTGTTACCTGATACCCAATTACAGCTAAACATAAAATAAAATTAATGAAGTATTGTATGTATTGTTGCTTTAACAGTCAAATATAAAATAATTACTTCAGTAGCATTTTATAATTTTGGTCTAAAAAATTAAGAAGATATTGTGGAGGTTTCTAGGGAACAAGTAAAAAATCAGATAGTAATTAACATTTGTAACCTAAAATAATATCATAATACTGTGTTAAGAAGTAGAGAAATAAAATAAAGCTATAAAATAGTTTATTTCTAGATGTCTCTGGGCCTTTACAAAATGTTTTAAGACACTTCAGAACAAAAGCCAACCTGTTGTTTTAATCTGACTACTCACTTGTTTAGTATAAAGGGAAGTCTTTATAGCCATGAATATAGCACTGGCAATAAAAATTCAGGACTTTCCTATCTCAAAGGAATGCCTTTTTTCTCTACTTCAGCTTTATCCTCCTAAAAAATATTGTTAATTTGGAAAATGCCATTACTCAACAGTTATCTCATTGGATAGATTAGGTTTAACAGTGATGAAGCACATTTGGTATATTTAAAGCTCCTGAAGGCATATGTTTATAAATCTTTTAAAATTAAAGTAAGTAAGTAAAGGTATTTGGAGAGTTGTCTATAAAAGCCTTTTACTGTATAGAGTGTACATTTTGTATAAAGTGTAAGTTTCCAGTGTATGGCATGACACATCATATCAATGCATATTCCAAAGATATAATATTTTTACATTTCAGTTCAGTCAATGAATATGTAGACTAGGATGTAATTTCAAATATGCCAGCAGTCAAAAGTCCTACAGTCTAAACTATCTTTATGACCTTTTCAGTATTTTCACTCTCAGGAAAGAATCCAGATTCTGAATCATGGAAATGTAAAAAGCCTGTGTCCTCACTAGGTCATGAGAAGAGACAAATTGGAAGACTGGCCTTGGAAAAATAGTGTTTCTATTCCATCTTCCTGCATTCCACCTTTTCTCAAGGTAATATAGAAGGACCTATATCCTTAGTAGCCTAATTGTGAATTTTAACTATTCTATTAACAAAGTCCAATTCACTTATATCTCGCCCTTATTCAACACAGATCACGCAGTCTCTTTGTCTCCCTTCACTCTTCTAATTTTATGGGCTGTCGAACCTTCCTAAAAGAGAAAGTCAAAATAGAAGACAGTAAAGAAAAAGTACTATTCCCAAAACTAGATTGCTTGACATCCATAGAAGCCCAAGGGCTTATTCCCAAGGTGCCCCAAACATGGAGAGGCCAAGGCAAATGGGGAAAGATACCCTTTTAGATAATGGCGAGTAAAACATTCCTCCTATGGGCCTTTGCAGCCACATGTTAATATTTCTTAGTTTTCACTTTTTGATTGGTTTGTTACGTTTATGTCACTCTGTTACCATATATGCAGCCATCCTATAACGTTCTTCCTTCCCTTGAACCAGTAACCTTCCATTAACCTAATGGAATAAACCTTTCATTGGGGTAATTTTGCCGCAGATGTTCTACCCCTGTGATCCCATTAGTCCCCTCAGTTCTTATTTACTCCTCTGAATCACTTTTCCCTATTCCTATTGGACCCTGACCCTCCAACTGGGTGGAGAGATCCACCCCAGCTGTCTCGTTTATAACCCTGTGCCCTCGGCCCCCTCCTTGCTCTCATCTCTGGATTTTATTCAAGGCTATTGTGTCCTTCAATTTCTATTCTGCATCTGCTGGACCCCTTTTCTATTCCTGCCTTTGTTCCTAAATAAACAGCTTTGGGATCTTCAAACAAGAAGCCCATCCTTTTGCTTAGGTGTCAGTTATATTGTAGCAGTGCGCCTGGGGCTCAGAGACACCGGTTGCTCTCTAGGACCCTGACTTGTTAAAGAAATATGTGTATTGATCTAGTATCAATACCCCACTGTGACAGACAAAAACTCTCTAACAATTTAAAGTTAGAAAGTGTGTGCATTACAACGCCGGGCAGCATGCGGGATAGGTCCCAAATACACACCACAATTTACAGGTGATCACAGAGTCCCTTTATTTACAAAAGTATTGAATACCCAAAACACAAATGCATATTCATAACCCTGGTACATCCCATTCCTTGCTTCATATGGCAATTAGCTCAAAAGCTATTAAGCATGTGTAGTTTGTTCTTTGAAATGGGTCGGTGGTCCTTTTCATGGGGAGGGGTCCCCAAAATGAGGAAGTAAAGAAGTCTTCCTCATTCTGACCTTTCTACCTTTTCAATGCAAATGTGATTAATGAACCCTTGGCAGGACTTCTACTTCCCGTCTTCATGACTGTTCAATGGGTTTCTGGGCAGAGGAGGCCTACAATTGTCTTATGTTCCTAAAAGCTATTTATCAGTTTCTGTATTCTTCATTATAAACACAGCTAACCAAACATAAAGTTGACAAATAATTAGTTATTCTAATATGGAAGAGTGATCCCAAACCCAATTTCTCTTAGTTAATTACTAACTTTTAATTTCAGCAAAGCCTACCTAGCGACTTTAGTTAATTTCAGCAAAGCTTATCTCTAACGAAAATCTTAACCCCCCTAAAAATCCTTAATTCTCTAAAGTTTATGTCTCAACCCAGGAACTGCTCTCATGTGGCTACAAACATCTGCCTGGGAAATCCTGTTAAAAAATATTATGGTCTATGAAACAAGGGAACATGATGCAGGCCTAAAAAAAATTACTTGAATCTATAAATTTATTCTGAAGTGATATTTTCAAAATTATACATGCACATGAAAACAAAAGAAAATTATTAGCTAGATAAGATTAACAAGATTAATAATTAGATTGGATAATAATTAATTAATTGAGATACTGTTTTGCAGTATGCTTCTCTGTTCCCTAGCCACATTTTCCTATTGTGTACATTGTCTGAATATGCTACCAGATTTTCCCCCATCATATCACCATCTTCTCCATCCAAATAATCTTTCTAGAATATTAGGTAGTTAAACCTCAGTTCAGCCAAATAGTTCCATGTATGTGGTAATTAGCATAATTACCTACTAGTGCACTGTAGTGTTGACATATGAACTTCCATTAACTTTACAGGAAAAGAATCACTCAGTCTTAGCAAATACCTCTAATCAACGTGGGAGACTCCTGAAGGCACTGAAAACCACAGAGGGTGAGGGCCAGTGCTGGTGACATGCAGTTGACAGTGAGGAAGAAACTGTGTCATCTGGCCTGCAGGGAAGAGAAATAGTGAGATTTCAAAATGGCATTTGTATGTGATTAAATGTTTTCGTTTCCAAGCTTAATTTATTCTCTTCACTGCCATGTGGTCTTGCATAGTAGGAGTCAGTATGGTTTAACATGTCCTTAGTTTTTTAGATATATCATTGGTCTTTTTGCTTTTTTTTCCCCTTTGGCATATTTTTATGTAGCTGATTTTCTTCATACTGAATTTTCTTTTTAATAGAGTAAATATTTCCATGGTATCGTTGGCAAGAAAACAATGTTTTCACTGTCATGAAGGAATGTGCCTGGAGGGCAATTGTCTTCTCTGCTACTCCTTAGGCCTTTAAGGGCTAGACAGACTTGGTATCTATGTAGTGAACAAGTAAGTAATTTCAACATTTCTGGAAATCATAAATAATAATACTTGAAGGCATGTTTTAATCCACCCACCTGCAATGCTGGAAATAGAGGGAAATAGTATAAGTATACCAGATCTTAAAACCCTGAAAGCTACAGAATTAAAAGCTGTATCTTTGTCAAAGGAATTAAACAGTTTGTGAGTTTGGGGGATTTGAAGAAGTTAGAGTAAGATTTTAGTATATTTTCCTCCATGAATATGAGTTTTTAATTGTCCTGTGTAGCATGAATGTATTATCTGGGCACCAGAGAATGGACCACAAAGCTTTTCTCCTTCAGGCCCTGTGGAGGGGCCAGAAGAGAAAGGTCAGTAGTTCATGTAAACTTTGCTTGACAAAATGTACAAACCCATTGACTTAATTTTCTGGTAGTTGTCATGTGATTTTCTGAAAACTACATGCCCATACTGACAACCTATCTTGCACAAGCAACAGTCTCACAGGGTGTTTTTGCAGAGATATAAAGACAAAATACTTGGAAATCTTTCTCTGTATCACACATAAGACACACCAATGCTTCAGGGGGAACTGCTATTTTGCTTCTGTCTTTCTGTATCTAGCAAAAATAAATAAGAATTTCACTACTTTACCAGTCAATGTTATGCTTTCCCTAAGCATTAAATTCACTTGAAAGTGCTGTTCTTTTTTGGAATCACAAAGAATGATATTTATTATAGCATTTTAAATCTTCATTCAAAAATGCTAATTTTAAGCCCTTCCCAAATACTGTAGTCTATATTGAAAACCGTTCAGAAAGAATTTGCTGTCTTTGTACTGCTTCCGCTATTCATAAAATGCATTTAAAAGGAAATAATCCCTAAGCATTTAAGCCCATAGGAAAAAAAAAAAACCAAAACTGATTTGAACCTGATCCCAAGAAAAATATATGGTTGCTAAATTCAATTTTCATTCATGCACAACTCCTTGCTCCATAAATCATACAAAACTTTCTTTATTAGTTATACTGTATTATATGGACATTCTGCTTTTTTAAAAGCATAGTTCCTGCTTTATTAAAGCAGTTGTTACTACATGGCACAAACATTTTTCGAAAAACTAATATTTTAAAATAAAGACACTTCACAAATGCCTATAATCATCCAGTCAATAAATGTGCATTTTACATTTCCATGCTATTGCTGTAAGAAAGAGAAATAAAGGACACAGCCAACTGCAATCAATAGCTAATTTCACTAAGAAGAATAGAAACTATTCTGGTATTTGTAGGTCTATGTTGTGCACTCACTTTGGGTGACTCACCACGCTGGAAGTTATCATATAATGAGTGGCTGGACAGAATAAGGTAGTAAAAAGAGAAATGTGAAAGAATTTATCTTGAAACTCAGAGTATATGATAAAAAATATAAATTTCACAACTTAAAGAAGCTTAAAAAGACATCAAAATAATATGATCGTTCCAGAAAAAGTTTCAAAAATATCTGGTAAAAAGGCGACCAAAGATATGAATAAAAGAAGCAGCTGAGGACATCTCTTTCTTCAGGAGGCTATGATGCAATACATTTATATAATTAATAATTTGTAGATTGAATTGATCAACAATGATAACAGTAATACAAAGATAATTTCCTGAATATAAATATTTTAATATAATTCTTGGGCTCTTTATTTAGATCTTCATAAAGTAAGACTTTTGTGTTATGGTATTATCACTTATAACTCTTTATAGTATCCTGCAGATTTTAGGAAAGCATTAAAGTAGATGTCCTCAATTTATTAGAACAAAGTGTCTTATTTCACTAATGTGAATTCTTGAGTTATATATATTTACAATGTAAAGATAACTGCATTAAAGGGGCATACAGCTCAAGAACATAAATTCATCAGCATTCCAAACGTAGTGATCAATTCTCTCCCCAACTCAGTTACAATGAATATAAATTGAGAAAAACACAGAGAAGTAGGCTAGCAGGAGGTCTAAAATGCAGGTGAAATTAAAAATAAATATTGTTGTTTAAAAAAGTCTGTTTTCTCATTCTCAATCTGATATAGATTTGAAAGAGTGATAGCAATTGCAGTTTTCAATCAGAAATCCACTTGGAGCTTTTTTTGATCCTAAAGTATATTTTTTTAAGGCTAAAACCACATTGAAACATTGTATTCCAGCTAAAATTAAGCAAGTTGATTTGTTTGTTTATCATGTGTCTGAGTCACAACATTATCCACTCTGATGTAGACAATTAAAAAAAAAAAATAGATTTTCTTGTCCAGAGGGCTATTCAGAAAGGCAAATCCACAAATAGAACCCAAGTTATGGAAAAGTTCTTAAAGGAAAGAGCCAATGCAAATATTTCTAGGAAACTAAGATAAGAAGAAAAGAGGCAGTTTTAGAGTTCTTGCCTGCCTGCCACACACTGCATAGTAAGCCAGGAGTCAAGCACATCTAAAGCAGCTTGATGTACTAAAGCTCAAGCCACAGAGGTAAGCACACATTCAGATATCCCGCAGACACAGGCCATTTCTCTATCAGCAAATCAAACATGCCTCAGAGTTCTGAAGGCACTGAGATAACTCAGAATAGCTGGCATCTACCCCAGAAAACTGCCAAGACTGGGTGGCTGTGGTGGTGCATTTGGGACAGTAGCTGAAGGGAAGCTGCCCACCGTGTATTCTCACGAGCTGCTCTGACTGATGGACCATGTGAGGGAATTGTTGGGGGACATAAATAATTACAATAGGCTGAATATTTTTTAGGGAATGTGTCGAGATTTGCCTAACAAGGACAATCACATCCCCATGCCCTGAAGCATTCCAAAGAACACCAGAACTGACTAGTATAGACGTATCCAGGCAGACAGATGTAGTGTTACAGACCACATGTGCTCAAAGTCTTTAAGAGCTGAGCTGGAAGTTATGAACTATTGAAAGGGATTCTTAGCTCTAATTTAGAGCTGGCTGTCATGACACAAAATATGAGCACTGTCACTGTAATTGTCACTAATGGAGACTGTGGTGTCTCCATCCTTGGAGATATCAAAAATCTGTCTAGGTATAATCGCGTAGAAATGACTCTAAGTGACTCTGCTTAAGCAGGGGGATGAACCTCCAAATTACCTCCAGGTACCTCTCCCAGCCTCAGCCATTATGTGATTCTGTAAAATGTTCCCACTCTCCTGTCCAAGAAGTCTACCCTTCATGAAGTGTCAGCTCAATTGCTTATGAGGTTTTTGCTCTAAACTCAAACTAGTTGAGGGAAATGATTTAGGTTTAAAACAACTATGCAACACGACCAAGCAAGGGGTGGAGATGCAGTTCAGTTGTTGCCAAGGCTTCTGCATGATGAAACTATGCCCTTTCTGAGATTTCGAGTCCATTTCATGTAAGAGAAAGATACTATACTTTCTTCTTTTTACTCTTACATAGCCTAGTTTGAAAGAGGATCGGGGCCTTTGCTCAACCAGGTAGAGCTGCTGACAGGTACTTCAGGAAGCTGTGTGGTTTGAACAATTTTGTAACTGCCTCGTTTGAAACACAGTGCCTCGCTGTAGCAATGCAGATATCTGAAACAGATGCCGTCACATTAAAAGTGACTGTAAACTGATTTCATGAAACCCTGTTTGAGAAGGAGGACAGACACTGATGCCCAGATGGAAATGCTGAGTAATACTTGTCTTTCACATCTGGAATCAGAGTCCGGAATTTGGCCTCCTCTGCATACACTGAGCAGGATTCAGTGTTTTAAAAGGCCCCAAGAAGTGCCTAATTTGTGAAGTCATGAAGGCAACAGAGAGCAAAACATAAAACAAACACAAAATAAAAGAGAACAATGTTCCTGGTCTTCTGCAACTGAAGGAAATTTAATCTGTTTCTTTTTGTCTTCCAGGAATGTTTGACTCTACCCAGGACCATTACCACTTGGCAAACCCAGCTTGCCAATATTTTGGAGTTTTGTATATAGGCCAAATCAATAGTTAATTTTACTATCTGTGCATATACTGATGTCTAGACAGCAACTCAGCTCTAGCTAGAAAATTGGAACAGAAAACAAAGAGGAGAAAGAGACAAACAAAAGAAAATGTCTTTATGTTTTCACTAATCCTATATTAGTGAATATAGATAAATAACCTTTCTCACTGAGTAGATAATTGTAATCTTATAAGCATCTCATGCTTCAAATGACAATTTGAAGGCAAGAAATGAAGACAAATCAACATGAAGCCAAATGTTTCTGTCATAAGAATATGTGTAAAAAATATAATTACATAAGCTTGTGAATTACTAAATTTATTTATATTTTAATGTTAGCTCAAAAGTGGAATTTGGGTGAAAAATGAAAAATTTGGGTGAAAGGAATAGCTTTGCAATTCCATTTGTGTAAGAAAATACTAATGAATAATATTATTTTTTCAAGTGGAAATGGTTGCCTGCATGAATTGAAAGAGAGCTATTAAAGTCAATAGATAATTTTTCTATATATTAAAGACATAGATAGGCTATTAATGGCCTATCTATCTATGGTCTTCTAAAGAAAGACCATATAAGAAAAAAAAAATTATTCCATAAATCGCCATTAAGATTTTTTTATTGTTCTAATTTCTAATCTGTTAATACCAATTTCCTCATTTGTTTTACTTCTTTGCCTTTTTCATCTTCACCAACTGATTTTTATTCATGATTCAGTTTTATGAAGTAACCTTGAATTGACAGTCATTTTCAATGGACTGAAAATGTACTTGCAGATTTATTGAATTACAGTAGATCCTCTCAACAACTCAAGTGTTTTTGACAAACTAAATAAGACACACTAAGTGTATGGATTTTTATCTTTTTTGTCATAACTGCTTTTCCATGTCATTTCACAAAGTATCTCTAAGGTTTTGTATCTATTTTCTAATTTTAAAAGTTATGAAATGATAAATAAAACCCTCATGTGTATAAAGACAGCTTCAGACATGTGCCAATGAGCATGTTTTCAGAGACTCAAACAAAAGCCTAGATCATATGTGTAACAACTGACAAATCAAGTGTTATTAGGTGCTTTTAGAATCAAGAGCCAAGGTACTACAACATGAATAGACATGAGCTGGGACCTGCTTTTGCATCTTTAGATGAGATTCAAAAGAGAATATCTAGTTAAGATGCAGAATGTGACATTTAAAAATTCTACTGTCTTTCTTCAGGGTATATTCCAGTGCATATTTGTTTATTTCTATGTATATGTACACATTGTCTGTGAATATTTTGGGTGGGCATGAGTCACAAGAGTACATGCAGAAGTTGATTGCTGGGGAGGATGTGTGTGCACCCACACAAGCCACTCAGAGTGAGCAAGAGTACCAATGTCTCACTGCACAGGTCTGATCCAGATTCTACCCCCTCCATACTTTGTGCCAGTGCTCCTGACAGTCACACAACCCTGACTCAATACTCCTACTTCTCATTCAACCCTATGAAGGGCAAAGAAGATAGTCACTAGCTGCGCTTCTTGCTCTTCTCCCTTCTTCATCATGCTCACATGCAAAATCTCACAAAATTAAGTAATAGGACAAAATGCAAAGGACATACTTATATTTATAATTTTCATCCACACATGTGCAGCAGGCTTCATAACTAAACCAAAGGGGGAAAAAAATGTATTTTTAGAAATGGGAACTAAAACTAATGCTTATTTGAATATTTAACAGCAAAGCTTTATTTTATCAGCTGTTCAAGCTGAAAGCACTTTTCGCAACTGGAGGAAATGCAGGAAGCCATGCCAAACTGTGAAAGCAAACTTCATATTCCTTTCTGGTGGTAAGTCATATTTTGAGCCCCAACATATATGTAAAAAATCACATTTAGACACAGACTATCACAGCATATGCATTGGTATAGAGTCTTTCAGGAAAATCTGTATCCTGTAAAAAAAAACTTTGAAGTCACTTCTTCTTTGAGTAGGATTTTGACTAGAAGACCTTCAGAAATACCTTCCGTCTTAAGTTATTATATGACTTTATGAGTCTTATACTCTCCCTGAGTTCAGGTTGGACTGGTGTTTCTTACAAAAGATGGTATTTATTCAAAATTTTGAGTGTTAGGTTTGTTAAAAAATATGATTCTGGGAAAAGTAATTTCAGAAAAACCTCATTATGAGGTGGTTGTAGTTTTTAATTCAAAAGGAGGAAACAAACTTAAAAGAATAATTCTTTGTAAAAAAAATGAATTTGTAAAAAACAATTTTTTTTAAAAAATGCTTTGACAGATACCATTCACCAAAATATTTTTTAAAAATATTTTTTTCATTCTCATTAAAAAATTGTGGTGGTGCAGAACTGTTTTATTAGATTTTTGTAAGAAGTTTATGTTATGGTTCGTTTCACTGTATCCCCAATTCTGTATCCCTTTTGTGTTGTCTGTATATTAAGGTATTTTGTGTCAATCATCCCATACCTCACATGACATGTAACATCCCCTCTGCCCCAACCCCCCTCTCTGGGGCAGCTTGTCAATCACTCCCGGGGTCCCTCCCAGATTGTGAAATCTCCGTGAGAGAGCTTCAGGTGATAGGCAGCCTGGGGGGAATTCCTTTGGCTCTGGATTTTAGTGGTCTGAAGCTTGGGGGTGGGCACACCTTGTTACCCCCTGAAACCCCTGATTTGTGGTCTTTTTTGTATCCTCCCTGGGACCCTCCCCCGCTTATAGGGGGTGGGAGGGAGGAGCAAACTCTCTCAGCCGCGGGGCTCTCAGCCGCTGGGTTCTCCACCTAGAAGCTCTCAGCCGCTGGGTTCTCCACCTAGAAGCTCTCTCAGCCGCGGGGTTCTCAGCCTGGAAGCTCCGAGCCGCTCGCCTCGGAGCTTGGAGATCTCTGCTAATAAACATCCTTTAACCTGCTAAGCTGAGAGCCAGCCTTTTCTCTTCTGCTGCTGTTGACTGTCACCTTTGGGTCCAGCTGCTGAGCCGAGAAGCCAAAACGAACTGGAAACTTTGTGTCCGTGTTGACCCGAGCTAGCTGGGGGTTAGCTCCCACCCGGAGCGGGGACGCAACCGGACATAATATCAGATATAGCATTGACATTTTTTCTAAAAGATTAATTTTATACTAAAAGTCAGTTTTCCTTACAAATATATTTCAATTACATAATTAATCTTCAATATCTATCACTGCCTTTTTTGGTGTGGCTAAAATAGTTAAGTAGATAGCATAACTGTTTTCAGAAGCTAAAATATTGAATGTTAATCAGTTTTGTCATTTCACAGGAAAGCAGTTTTCCTCCAGATACAACATTCTATACCAGCATAAGCTGGTTAACTTCTGAAGCTGATTAAATGGCAAAGAACACCAGTGATCCAGATCTAAATCACATAATATGATTACATACCATCAGGGCTATACAACATGCTGTTCTCATGTATCCAGGTTTTAAAACAAGTTAGCTTTCCTCATGGATTTTAATATATTTCAGTCAGAGAAAATAGTTTTATACAATAAATATCACAATTTCTTGTCTTAGTTTTATATTATAGTATATGCTATTAGACTAAGAAATTATATCAACTTGGACAAACTTTCTAGAGGACAGTTTTTCATTATGGATTTAAGGCAATCAGTTCAAGACAAGCAAGTGACAGTGGCAAGTTGCTGACTGAGATCTTCTAATTTGACTAAGAAACAAACTGATATCAAACTATTCTTAAGGTGCAGCTGAACTGGCTCCTTCCTAGCTATTTTCTCTAAGTTTACTGTGACAGGAAAGCATGCCTCAAAAGCTGAAGTCGTCTTTGTGACTTCCTCCAAGCAAGAGTATCAGGATCACTTGCTACAATAAAATGCTAGGAATAAAAGGCAAATAATGAAGATTTCATGAGCACTTGATAGGTTTGCTGAATGCTGCAGATATGTAGACTTCAAAAGAGAACTAATATGAGAAAAAATAGTCACATATATAAAAGGAGCCACATATAAAAGGAGCCCTCTTCTGTGAAGAGACACTGTCAATCAGATTCAAGAGCAGCAATGTTACTTACCATTCCCAAAGCAGAAGTCCTGTGTCAGGTGGCCTCAATACATGGAAGATGGACCAAACAGAGCTGAAATAGCAACATTTACATTCTCATAACACAAAAATAGCGCTCAGGTAGGGACAGGGAGAACAATACCTCTTCACAACAGAACAGTAGAGCTATAGAGCAGAGAGCACAATAACAAGACACAGCTGGAAATTATGAATGGCATGGAGCAGGACTAATGGAACTATCATGTAATAGGCACTTTCTTAACAACACAGAAGCTGCCCAGAGAATCTGGAAATAACACTGGTGTCATCAGTGTACATTGCATGAGGATTTCACAGACCAAAGAAAAAAAATATGCCGGAAAAAACATACAGTTGTATTTAGTGTTGAAATGAACAGACTATATCCCTCATTTAAAAATAACACGTGGAAGCCACTGAAGTATTACTATAGCAGTGTCCCCTCTCACACCTGGCGGGCGTGCAGGCTAGCTCAGTTCTGCACTGCTACTACGAGGATCGGTCGGGGTTACAGGCAGGACGAGTAACCTCCTCCCGGTCGGTTCTTGGTTCCCCACACCAGCGAGTAGACCTGATGGAGTATGCAACTGCAGCGACGGAAAAAGAGTCGTCTCTCTTTAGGCAGGGTAGAAGGTAGTTTATTAAGGGGAGTCCGGCAAGGAGCTCCGCCTCAGACCACTGCTGCCCAGAGAGAGCAGAGATCAAAGCTTGACAGCCACTTATAAACGGGGGAGGGCTGACAACGGGTCAGCCAACCAGGGAACACGGGGGTGGTAACAGGGGTGTCAACCTTTGAACCATTAACAAACCACAGGAGGGTAGGAGGGGATTCCCTGGGCACCAGCCTACCACTCGACACCTCCTGGATCTTTCCAGAATCCAGGGAAGGGTCCCCGAGTGACAGGCAGGGCGACCAGGAGGAGAGGGGGGGAACTGACAGGGACAGGTGCATGGAAGGAATGACTGACAGAAAACGTCAGTTAAACAACCAACTTATAAGGGGGAAAACTATTACAAAACACAGGGGGTACAGTGGAATAAACCATTACAAAAATAACTCAAAAATCTTACAAAAATAACTTAATAACTTAATAAAACTACTCTCACACCACTACATATTACCAGAGAGGAAAAACAACAACAAAAAACCCCACACACCACCAAACAAACAAACAAACAAAACCCCCCCCGAAACAACAACAACAACAATCAACCAACCAACCAACCAAACAAACAAAAAAACCACCACCACAACAAAAACCAACCACCCTGAAATCAATTCAAAGCAATATTTATGCAAAGTAAGACAGCTGTGAAGGTCAAGTAAAATACTATATAGGCCCAGAGAAACTATACTGGACATTTGTATTTAATTCCAAATATAAGTAGATATTTTTTCAGATAATTTCATTAAGCATGGTGTATCATTAAGTTCTAGACATATTGAAGAAGCTTGATTCACCTTCATGGTAAAATATGACTTGGCAGAGGCTTTTTAAACAATTCACCTGAGGATGAGCACTGCTTAGGCTAAGTGTGAAAAAGACTTAATCAGCAACTCAAGGTGCACTCTGTCATCTGCATCTGGGAAATTAAAAAAATCAAAGGGGTTGATAATATGAAATTAGGTATCAGTTAGTGGAGTGGGAGTAGATTTAATAAGTGCTATGAAAGCAACAGCCTTCACCCTTTCTTGTCCAAGTCATGTCTCCTGGGACCAGGGCTGACATGTAGTTGCACAGCTCCTGCATCCATGTGCAGGCTGCACTATGCCATCAAAACACAATGGCAACAGAATGGCAACAGAGAAACATTTCCTATTTTATATGTACAGAAAAATACTCGTGCTTGGGCAAAACCATATTTTCTATGGCTACTTTCTACAGCTTTCTACAGCTAATTAAACAGTAATTCTGACATCGGATAGCAAAGTATTCTCAAGACAAAAACTGACAGAAGGTTATGGAATAATCCCTTTTGTAACAGCCCTAACCAAGTTTGGAATATACTGTTCCAACGAGGAAATATTTTCAAAAGTTAAATAGGTCTCATTATTACATTATTGACTTTTTTCCTAATGCAGTTTAATGTGTAGAGACTGTAATGGATTACTGAGTGTAACTTCTTAAGTTTTCCAAAGACTAAACTTACCATATGAGTAGTCAAGGAGTAGGTAACTTAGGAAGCATGTATGTAATCAAAAATATAGGAAGAGCCAACAGAAGTATAATAATATCTGTATTATTTTAGTGCTGATGAATTTGTGATAATCAAACATCCATTAAAATAGCCATTTATTTGGGAAAATGTTACCTACATAATGCTCACAAAGAAACCCCACAAAATAATCTTCCCATGATTGTAACATAGGGATGCTGAGGAATTCACACAAAAATAACTGGGAGAAGTGTAATCCCTTCTTGGGTTTTTTCTCCGAGATTCAGGTGGTTTTAGAGTCTTTCTGCCGTCTGCAAAGCTCTGAGCAAAACACAAGAAAGAGACAGAGTCTTCAGGTTCTGATTTTTCAAGGTTGCGTGCTTCCTTTATTGTTTCTTATCTTACAAATTTCTCAGTGCCCAACAAAGGTCTGTGCAGCTGCTCGGGCATCTGGTGACTCCTTGACTCCTCCCGGACTGGGCTGTCATTATCTTTTATACTAATTGCTACATACTCTTTATTTATCATTATTTGCCAATACCTATCACTTATACTAAACAGGTCATCTCTACTTTGACCCAATCTCTTTAAACTACTTTGTGCCACCATCACTGCAGAAAATGGAGTGAGAGAAGAAGAAAGAAGAAGCAGGAGACAACGCCCCAAATCCTCCATCTTGTTCCCATTCACTTCAATACTAAAAACCCAAACCTACTGTTTTCTCACCCTGTGATAAGCTAAACTACTATCTTTCACACTCTTGTGGCTTGCAATCCTTCCCGCAGTGCAGGAAGCCTTTCCCATGGACTGAGATCAAAGCCAATGTCCCTCTGGGCTCTGGGCCAGGGTCCCAGACCCCCCTGTCCAGGTCTCTGATTCTCCAGGGTAGCCAAAGGAATGCCCTGGACTCCAACAATCCCTGACTGTATTGACTGTGTTAAATGGACTCTTCATCTACATTACCAACAGATACACTTCTTCATGCTTTTAGAGCAATACTTACTCACAGCGACTATCAGGAAGCTAAGAACCTCTTTCCCTTTCATTCATGATTCTTCACAGGTGATCACTCTACTCTTAGTGCATTAATAAGGACTGAAGAGAGCTGCCTTGCAAGATTCACATTCTAGCAATGACATAATGCTAAAAACAGATCTAAGAACCCCATTCCTCAGAGGTCCTCTGCAGAAATGCATTCTCCTCCCTCTATCCAATTGCTGAGTACTCAAATAGCTCCTTTTCATCTGAGATGCATTCAAATCCCTCATTGTTAAGATAAATCTGAGCTATGATTTCTACCCATGCAAAAGAAAGTAGTATAGAGATGTATACCTCCTGGCCATGTGGAAAATGCTTCTTCTTGAATAAATTCTTAAAACATAGCCAGACAACAGATTGACTCTAGGTTTCAGAGCTTAGACAGATGAAGAAAGTACTGCTGTCTCAGATAAAAGGTTTGTTAAGATAAGAAATTTGGGAGGCATACCCAAAGAGACCCTCATAGTTAAATCACTCTTGGAAAAGATGCATTCAAATGCTCTTAAGGTAGGATGAAGGAGGGGAAGGATGTAAAAAAGTTGGACTTGTATCATCTGCATCCATAGTAAGTGCTCTAACCAGCCCTTTTTGTCTATGCTCTATGCAGAACATACTCTGCTCAGCATGCAGTAAATAATTGTTGGGTCAGACTGTGTAGAAAAGCCAAAAGAGGTCTCTAGATTATGGCTCCTAGTGGGTAACAGTGTAAGAAAAACATCGATCTACTCCCCACTATCAAAAATTGATTTGTTTTGGAAATTTTACTGGGGAAATAGAACACTTTCAGCACCTCAGGAAACATTATGGCAATATTAACTTTTAGGGTGGTTATGTGCTCAGGATCCAAGTTTGAGACTAGTGTGGCAGAGAACTTAGAAGAGTCCTGACTTGGCATACTGACTGGATATTTCTACACTAATAAGTAAGAAAGTAAATAAATAAGTAAATAAAATACCACAAGCCCTAAGGTGTCACAATTTTATTCATAACTAGTAGATGACCTTCTACTACAGATGTAAATAGCCCAAATAGAACAACTGCAATTTTATTTAAAAAACTGAGCACATCTCAGTCAGGGTTAACAGACTGTCAGAAGAGCTTCAGTTAAATAGTTTCTAATGGGTGTTTAAAGAACAGTGAAAATCGAGCTCCATACTGACTTAATGAAAGTTAACAATCTCAGTATTAGCCAGCTAATAATGAAACTGCCAGAAACTTAGATGTATTCAGCTAAAGAAAAAACAAAACATAAAGCAAAAAGAAAGAAGCACTTTTTTTTTTATAAAAATTGCATCAAAGGAAATAAATTTCTGACAGACCTGCTGTTGTATCGGTTGGATTGAAGTTGCCTATACGTAGTTGATTGCATGACTGTGAAAGGACAGCACATTTTATTACAGCATCGTGTCCTAAAAGCAATTCTTTCAGAAAAATAGAATCTAGCAACTTGTTTAGTAGTCTGCCCTGAGCAGGTAAATCCAGGCTCTTCTACAGAATGTGAAATATCTGAAAAGAAGAACAACTACCATACAGCACACCTGACAATGTTCTTTCATTTGTTTGCTTTCTGGATTGAAATACATACATTTGGTGTGGCTGATTGTTTCTAATGATACATAACCTGCAGTGTTTATAGTAACTGCAGATATTCAGGCTTTATAGAAAGGGAATACAGAAACTGATGCTTGCAAAACGTACTAATTTTTCTTGATTTCTCACACTGGTTTTCAATGTACTGCTCAAGGCTCACCACTTTTGCACAGAACTTTGACTATGTTTATTGCATCAACTGAAGACCTGCACTTTTACCATAATTGTGGGGATACAGAGTGAGCAACAAAGACTTTAAGAAGATTTATAAACTCTTTGTGTAGTTTGTGTAGTGTGTGTAGGATCATCTTGATTTTCCAGGAAAAAAAAATGTATCAGAAAACAACATAGAACTTATTTTCAGAGTCATTAATTTAATAAAACTAGCTCAACATTCAAAGCAGTTCAGTGCAAGAGACACAAAACTTGTGTAACATTTCTGAAATCAACAGGATGCAGTTTGCTCAAGTATCAGTTTTAAGGGGAAAAAAATCACTTTCCCAATTAAACAGAATTCCTACACAACAATGAAAGGTACCAGATCTAAAAGCAACTTCTAAACAGGTCAGACAAAAGTTCTTGTATACAGTCAATCATATTCTTGAATTCTTAACATAGTCCCTAAAAAAGCTTTCACCTGGGCCAACCAGGACTGTCCTGTACAGGGCCCAAGCAGCATTCATGGAAAAGTCTAGACAAGGAACTATTCCCAACAGGTTGGATACATGCAGACTCTGAGAGCAGAGAGAAAAGTATGTGCAACTTGCCACCACAGATTGGTTCTTGGATAATTTTACTTACTTATTAATACAGATGCTACTAGAAAGTGTGTTGAGAAAACCACTAGTTTTATCAGAAAACACTCTAGACACACTTTTTCAAAACTGAAATATGCACAGGAATGCCACCAGTTCTCTGTGGAATGCCTTGGGTCAGGCACTCATTTAACAGAAGTGAACAAAGTTAAACTGATTTTGAATGAAGTCAGGAGTATTATGATGATTTTCACATGAAAGGGTTGGGGTCCTTTGCTTCACAGTATAAAACCATCTTCATAGAAGTTCTTGGGTTTAAACAGTTAAGAGAGATTTCATGTTTCTAGAAAAATATCTTCTGAACTATAGTTGGTTTGTTGGTCTGTGTACCTAAATAAAAAAGGGATTAGAGTTTTAAAGGCAGAGAAAAGTGGAGATATGCTAAAATTATAAAGCACTTCATTCATTTGTTCCTGTAGAGGATCACTAAATGCAATAAATCAGATGCTATTGAAATTTTGGGGAAACTGGTTCAGAATTTTACTGACAGAATCATGACATCTGCTTCTTCCACAGAGTAATATAATAAGAAAAATAGCAATGTTGTAGGCCAGTAATTTGAATAGAAGAACACAATTTTAAATTGGTAGGAAGGAAAAATATTTAAAAGTAATTACTTTCCTCTGTATTTTTAAACATCTGTGATATAAAATAGAGTAGTAATCTCTTTTGATCTGCTAATGAGAGGAGAGGTAAAATGGCAAGCTCTTTCATGGGTGTCAGATCCAGTGTCCAGCCATTAGCTTCCAGGAAATACATCACTTCAAAATTACTTTATTGCATAACTAATATCATAAAATTGTCTGACATTATGAGCATTTTAGAAAACTGGTGCATTCTGAGCTTTTTATGCATTGACTATTGCTGCTCTGTAACTATTACATAGACTACAGCTGTTCCTTTCCTATAGTTTCTTATTTTTCCTTTTCCAAAATGAGAATTGCCTCATCTGTAAACTTTCAATTGCAGTCTGTTGTTTTTTATGTAAACCTGAATCATTCCAAGCACAGATTGACACCTCTGTCAAAGATGGTTTTGAAAGGAAAATTAATTTCCAAATTGACCCTAGGACAAGGGAATCTAAGCTAAGAAGGGAGAGTGTCTTCTCATACATAGGTAATTATCGAATTCTCTGTGGAGCTCTGTATAATAAAGTGTAATAGAAGAATCCATGAATGTTGAAAAGAAAATAAGTGATGCTCGGTAGTTCTGCACTTAAAAGTAGCTCATTTCACTTGGGCTTCATATGGGAGCTCTTTAAGAGAAGGTGGGACTCCAATTACTTAACTATCATGACTTGACGAGTCTTTCTGTTTGAGCGTCGCATTTTGGGTAACTCATTTGGCCAGGATGATTAGAGACTGACTTCAGACATTTCTGATAATTGTGCTCAGGGAAAAGGATGTTTTGAAAGACCATCTAATTAATCAGTTGATTTTGCAATTAACAACTGCAGATGCCTCCTGTTGTCAGAGCATTCAGATTCAAATTTCTGACTTGAGTCAGAACGGAGGACCAGATTCTTCCTCATGCAATGAATTACTTGGACATAGGTATATAACATGGGCAGAACAAGAAAGGAGGATAAAGCTTGCAAATACCTAAAAATTTCCTTTACAAGTTGATGCAAGATCGTGTTTTTATTTTACAGCTTCATTTCCCAATAAATTGTAATTACATTTTGTGGGTAGGAAAACTGATTTCCACTCATACCTATTTGGGAGAGAGAATGCTGACATTTGCACACATTCTCTAAGCACTAAAGAGCTACATCTCCAAGAAACTGTTCCATTTGCAGTAGCTTCTACAGATCTGCTTGCTTCACAACATGCAGTGGTGGTGATTGCTCTGTTTCATCAAACATTCATTCACACACTTTCTTGACTAGTTAGTCAGATGATGGTCAAACTTGAATTTGCTGACTATCCATAACCCCCTCCATTGTTACTCAAAGGATTTAGCTCAACTATACTAAACCACTACCAAAAAAATTTTTACAAAGTCATATACTCACAAACAGGTGAGTATATATATTCACATATTCCAACTGATATAAAAGCCAAATCTAGTTTTAGTTATTGACCTCAGTTTGAATCCTGTAAGGTCAGTTTAGCCTGGACTATCCAGGAATAGAATTGGTCCACAAATAATTATGTTTTACAAATAAGGAAACTTACATAGTCTCCTCCAGATTATTCAATTGTACTCTTATTTCAGAACCTTTATCTAAACCTTCAGGTAGTATTTAATCCACAGCTAGTGAAGATGTCTTTGGTAACCTTCAGATCATGGCACATATTTCCAGTGAACCACTTTGGGAATTTATTTTGCAGAAAGGATACTGAAACACCTCAGGAAAGTATTAACTAACTGGGAATCATCTGAGGAAACTAAGGCCATGTAGGTCCTTAAGTTATAAAGAATATTAAACTCACAAAGAAGAGAAACAAAGAGGATTTTGCTGGCCAAGAAGTCATGCCCAGAGCAGAGCTCTGGGAAAACAGCAGCAACATCAAATACCTCAGTTTTTATTTTGGTGGAGGACTTCCTTTTGTCACACTAAAAACACGAAATAGAGCTAAAGACATTTACATGTGTCAAGCTGGATAAATGGATAAATTCAAAACCCTTGCTATAAATCTCTAACTGCAAAATGAGTTCAGGCCTGAGCCTTGAGTGAATTTTCTTCTTGTACTGCTCCTGGCTTGCTTAAAATGCCATTTAAAAAAAAAAAAAAAAAAAAAAAAAAAGCCAGCAAACCCCAGATATAGGGAAATAGGATAATAGATCGCAGAAGAATGAATACATAAAAAGCTTTAAAAAGGATCTGAAAAACGTATAGTGAGGCTTGGCTATGCAGAAGTATTTTTTCTTAAGAACTGAATAATGTATTTGCTACAGGTCAAGTTTAAACCTGCTTTGCACCTTGTGTAATGAAGAGCGTTTATGCTGAATGACCTTCCAAATTAGCTGTGGGATGATCATATGAGCCAGTAGGAAGCACTAAAGGGGCTCAATACGAAGGCTAAATTTGGGTATGTACTGACTTTTAGTAGCTTACATATCTATGGCACCTTATTTAAATTGGTTTTCTCCATATTGATTCACTGAGAAAGTCTTAGTCAAGGAGAAATTTCTGCTTCTCTACTGTCTTCTGTCTCCTGGCCTCCAGAAGAAAGGCATCTGATCAGACTTGCACAGACTGCACCGAGGGAACAGAATCACTCAGCACGTGATGTAACTTTTACCTCCATCTGCTTTGCAAAGGAAGTGGAAGAAGCCAGTATGTGGAAGGAAGATTTGGAACTGTTTTCCTCGCCTTCTGAATTCCTCAGGAAGCATTTGGAGCCAAGACCCTCAGACAGATGACTGTTTCTCTCAGGGCTAATATCAGTGGTATAATATGTGTCTCTGCACAGAACCACCACTGACCAGCTGAATTAAAATTATCTTTCAGGTAGATCATCCCATTTTTACTTCTCTAGGCAAATAGAACCATAGTTATATTTAACCACAAGCACCTTGCAGACTTTCAAAACCTATATTAAAAATGTAAATTGCAAGTTTATATTTACATTAAACTGATTTATAAATTTACATTAAATATTTATGGTACTATTTAAATTTTATAGAAAAGAGAAATAATCATTGGAAGAAAATTGAAATTATTACAATTGTGGACTAAGATTTTATGTTCATAGAAACATGAAAGAAATTCCCAAAATGAAATGTCCTTTTTCTTTAGGAATTACTGAATAAAAAGTCTTTCACACAAAAACGTCCAGTCAAAACATCTTACATAACTGCATAAATTTATATAGAAGATGTATTTCTAACTACACTAAGAAGCTGACATTTTCACTACATTTTCAGCCAACAGTTTTTGTTAATAAAGTGAGGTTTTACTATCTTATACTGAAAAACATCAATATGAAATGAATTTATCCAGATACATGTGTTTAGGTGTCTGTATAATCAAACAGCTTTTCCTCCAAAATATTTCATACATCTACTTTACTCTCTGGTCTGTGTCCTTCTAATCACTGACAACCAGTGTAAATAATGTCCTCAGTAATAGAATATTACTGAACCTACATAGCTCCTCAGATATATTAATGATAATTTAGAAAAAAACCACTTGATTTACTTATAAAAAGGGTTATATACAGATGTAGCTATTCAGGGGTATAACTGTACAGATACAGATATACAAGCAAACAGTCTGCAAACTGATTTGGAAGTCAGAAGATACTGAGTCAAATCTAACTTCTGACCCTGCTTTACTGTCCTATTTTCAGAAGATCATATTCCTTTCTTGTTTAATTTTCCACTCATTTCCCATTACTTGGAAGACAGAGATAATGACCTCTATTGTTGAACAGCCATATAATAAAAAAGTAAGTACTTTTTGCCCAGACAATTTTCTTCAATTTTCTACTATGAATGATCTGAGAAAACTCATGAGTTAAGACACTAGGAAGTTTAATTTATCCTGAAAACATCTGGGCTACTTTGCATAACTCCTCTTAGTTCAGTAGAAGTACTCACTTACGTATGTAGGGCTCAGCATTAACAGCCAGTAAAATCTTTGCAGTGGCTGATGAAGATGACTTACAGATTTCTGTTCAGCCCTTTGACATCTGTGAAAAGTCATGCTGCTGAGTTGTATCAAATTCCTATACGGAAGGAGCTAAAAGGCCTAAAAGTGTATCTTGAGACCACTGTACCAAGTACGTTCCAAATGTAAAGATTTTGCTGCTGATGGATGCATCTAAGTAGATCTTGTCATGTCAGAGAAAATGCAGGGCCATTGTTCCCTGCCTTTATCTCATTGGCATCTCTTCTTCTCAATTCAAGAACAGAACAAGATCTTGAAAACAGAATTGTAGGATTATATATCTTTGCCAAAAAGATATTACCTCATCTTGCTTAATTCTGACTTCAACAATCTCACCAATTTTCTATAAAAAAAGGCTTTGAGGACAGGAATGATATTTTATGCTTCATATGCAAGACGTAAAACTGGGGCAGCAATGACTGTGCCATAGAGCGGAGGGAATCATTCAGAGTTAATAATTTATTTGCTGAATATAGCTTCCTTTCATCCATTTTGAACAGTTGTGAAAAAGCATCTTCCTTTCAGCTGCAAGACAGACAAAGGCGCACTCGAGCAGGTCCCTCAGGGTGAGCAGAAGGCCATAATGCACCTTGCATTGATGTCACCTGCCTCCCTGCTGAAGCCCTTTGAGCACAAATCTTTACATTATGACCTCCCCTTTGGTGTATGGCTGCTTGTGTTTGCTGATTTGTGACCCCTGCTGGCTGACATGCAGGCTAGAGAGCACAGGAGGAACCTGGGGTTGTCTGCTGCACACTTCTGAGACACACAGGCCTGGGTCAGGCACCCCCAAGGCAAGAATCAACAGCGTGAGACTCATACATACTAAAAGGTACAGCTCTGAACAGAAATCTGAGATTAGTTTAAAGAGTCACAATATAATAATAGCATTTTTTAATTTATTTGTTTGTTCATTAACATTAGCCAAATTCTCTCCGCAAACATACTTGGTAATACTGTAGTAAGCAATTTACGACAAGAAGGGAATAAAAGTAAATAATTTGATTTTGACCTCTTATTACTTATATGTAGCAACAAAAAGAAATAGGGCTTTTGTTCTAAGAACTTTATCATCTATGTGAATACAAGTCCTGCCACAAAAAATCTGGCTTCATAAACTTACCGTTCTACAAATATTTCTGCCTATGTTTGGTCATATTATAAGACAAATTTGACTATGCATTAAGTCACAAATATACAGAATATTTGTAGAAAGATGATGTAGTTGATGATGATAATGATGATGATGTGTGACTATAGTTGCAAAGAACAGCAGGAAATTTTAGGGAAATCATTGCAGTTATCATATAAGCAGCAGTCATGTTTTCTTCTTCATTCTCTGGAGAGCAGACCAGAACTTAGAACTAATAGCCTATTGTTCATTTTCAATAACTGCATATTAGAACTCTAAGTATGAATTTATTTGGTACATTCACTATTCAGTAACAATACATATTTTAAGGAGCCTCTCAATAACTTAGTTTCCTAGAATATTCTTGAAAAATGAGCACAAAAAGAGTAAGAATATTTCCATGGAAAATGCATGGAATATTTATTTCATTTAAATAAATATTTGCAGATTTCACTCCTTATTATCTGCTTTGCTATAATCATCTATAAAAAGAAAACTTATATGTATTCCTTTTTGTGCATCAAAACTGAAAATTTATTGAATTTTTTTTTAAGGATGAAAGTCTTCCTGGAAAACAAACAGGAAGAAGAGAAACACAAAACCCTGACTTTTCTGAAAGCATCTGCCATGTATACAAATGCAAATATGTATTCAAACCACAGATATATAAAAATAATATATATAGGTACACTATGTAGAAAAATGTACACCAACTGAAGCAATAAAAGAATTTCCTTAAAAGATCTATATAAACTGCACCAAACTATAAGTTTGGAAATTCTTTTAGAGAAATAATTATTGAATGGCTGCAGTGAAGACAAAACTATTGTTCATGCCAAGACAACTATTACTCTTGAAAACCAGAGTGGCTTCTGCCCTTCCTTGCTCTTCAGCTCACAAGCGTCCCTTCTGGCTGGGAAGGTCTCTTGACACCAGCAGCAGCCTTCACCAGAGAAATTAACTACTAATCTCTGTGGATAGCTTGCCTGAAAGCACATAAAACTGTGTCTGTTGCTCAAAAGACTATCTTCCAGGATCTACTGGAATCATCTGCAGGTGCATACATGCGGTACCTCCAGAAAACCCCTTGGCTGCTTTGCCATTTCTGTATGCCACAAATCACCAGTTAGTCATGGATCTGAAAGCTGAGTATAAAATAAATCATGGCCACATCATACCAATTCTGGCCAAAAGTCTAGGGGCAACTCCACTATAGAATCTTTAGGATAATTTTTATCTTTTGCTGTAATAAATTAAAATATATTTTATTTCTTGTTGCAATAAATTTACCCTACCTTTGATCCACTAACACTTGAATGATTATTTTAGATTTTCATGACATTTTAAATTCTACTAATCACCAACTATTCCTATTTGACAAATGTTCTGTCTTTTATTTTCAATGAAGCTTAAAATAAAAAAAAAAAACCTCTTTCTCTTTCTGTCATTGTTTTTGTACCATTGATGGCTTCATTCATGTCAGCACAACTCATAAATGAGTTTTAGATGAGTTGAGCTGCTTTTGCTGACTAATTTTGCAGCAGCAAAGCATAAAGCATTTTAGACTTCACAAAAGCAGGGGGTTTTTTATTATTTCTTATTGAGAGACTGATGATTTAAAGAGAAAATAGATACATAGATTTCAATATGTTCCTCTCTTTTTTTTTTTTTTTTTCCCCAATCTTCACACAACGAGTAACTTTTCTGCACTAGAAAATGACCAGACTCTATAAATTTTACAGAATGTATATATATTTTTGCCATTTGGCACCTGCAAAAAGTGTACTGCAGCATATATCTGAAGTGTAAGCTGTTACAGTCAGACAAGATTGTCGCTACAATAAAGGAATACAATACTCAAGCAAGCAATACATATGCATATAGAATTCATAAGTGTGTATACACATAGGTATACCTATTGAAATATTCATTCAAATAAAATAGTTATTTTGCAATAAGTGTGGATGTGTTCTGTGGCATGTGCCAGTTCTCTTAGTGAAATTAAATGCGCATCACACTTTGTCTTCTCAGCTGTTGCATGCTGCATAGTTTTCAGTTTGGTACTGTCACAGGTATGACATCACAGATGGAAAGTCAGTATGTGTGACACACTTTTCACCTGCCATAAAATGCTGAACTCCCTCCATCATTTCTATAACTAATTTGCAATTCATTTAGTACTCACACATGGAACTCCAAAATAACTCAGTAAAATGTTTGCTATTATTAGTACTGTATTTTATAGCAATGAGAAAGAAGTCCAGTTTTAGAAGCTTTTACATGCTATAATTTCCAGATCTGTAACCTGCAGCACAGGAAGAGGGATTAAAATTATGTATGAGGTTCTGCATTTGAATCTCTGATATTACTTTTATGTATTGACATCTGGAACAAAAAGGATTAGTTGTATAATTCAATCCTGTCAAAGCCAGTTGTAGTTCCTCTCTTCTACACTGTGTTAAATGCACGGAAGCTTCGTGCAATAGCATAGGACTGTCTAACAGTGCTTACATGACACGGAGGGGATGGTGACTTAGGACATATGATATAAACAGCTTTGCAGCATATCAGCTGATTTTTCTGTGTGAGGCCATGATTCAACTTTCAGTACACAAGATGTTGTATGTTTTAATGAGTGAGAAGTATTTTAAAGCTGTCATCTTGCTCTCACAAAATAACCATTTATGCAAAAGGGCTTTACAGATATCTCATTAAAATCTCCTGGAATCTGTTTTACTATTTTTCTTTTATGCAGTAGTATAACAAATAACAACAGTAAAGAAGGATATAGTGAATGATAGTACAAGTAGAGGTGAGATGCAATTACTTGCCTTTATTGAGAATACAAGAAGCTCAGAATACTATCTTGAATTCAATTCTTAATTTTAAGGTGATAAAACTTAGATGAGATGCATCCCACCTTGTAATGTGCCTTTAGAGAGCCTCTGCATCTTCAGCTTCCTCCCTGGAGCTGATTCTTTATTAACAGTGACTAATACTTCATGTTGCTAACAATCTTCATCACAACCTTGCAATGCCATCAAATACTGATGTGCCATCCCAAAATTACCTTTTGTACTCTTACCTCATGAAATTGTTAGTATTTGCACATATCAAATATCCAAAGATTCTCTGGACCATAAATCGGTAGTTCATGCACAATACACAGTACAAAATATTAGGATTTCCCATTGTCACTAGCAAAAAAGCTGTTCATTGCAGCTGACATTTGTAAACCTACTGAGTTATGAGTTTGGAATTTTTTTTGTTGTTGTTTATTTGTATTTTCCTGAACAATAAATAAAGTCATCTTTCAATCTTTTCTCTTAGATGCCATTATATGATAAATGGAGGAAGCAGTGTGGAATAGACGGTTTAATTTTTATAATTTAGGCCTAAGTTGTACTCAAGACTTTACATACTTAGCCTACTTCGAAGACTGTGGGAGTTGTCAGTAAGTATATAAGATTACAAATTAATCTTACTTACACAGTAGGAGAAAGATTTAATGTCAAGTAGTAAGAGTTACAGAAGTATAATCAGAACCCTTATTGGCTTATTACATATATTAGTTGCACTGTAAAAAAAGAAACACTCAGCCGGTATAAAAACAGAGGTAAACAGTGTCCAAGACGCAAGTAAGTTCTCATACAACCACTCCGAAACTAATGCAGATATTCTGGATAACTCTTCAGGGTCAAGATACCTAATAATGAGTGTAGCATTAATCGTGTATGCAATTACTAGGAGGATCAAAGCCTAACAAATGTTCGCTTTCATAATTATAATTTTAACTGAACAACATAGCACAAAGCTGTGAGGGAAGCACGCACATTTTCCTTTAAACAATAATGGATTTTCCAAGTGGCTACCACACCATGCAGATTTCTTTCCTCAGACAACATTCACTGTGGATAAATTCTTGCTTACAGATGGATCCTTGTGAAAGGAATCTCATATTTTAAATTTGGGCCTTGGTCCTCCAATAAGATTTCTGCACTGAATCTCCCTGTGTTCACACCAAGCCCTGCTAAAGCTTGTGGTACTTACAAGGACAGCAAACTTTGCATTAGCTATTACTGCAGACCAAAACTATATGGAGGATATATTTTTAAATTCCACTTTAGAAAAACCTCTATCCAAGAAGTTTAATGAGTTATTAAAAGTCTACAGCAAATAGGAAATCTCTGGTTTATGATTTTCCTTTTTCTCTGAAAAAAAGCCTTTGAGCAGAAATAACTTTTAACAGATTTGTATGAAAGGGGTAATATGAAAATTTGTTTTTATAACATTTCTTTTTCATTGTTTTGAAAAATGAAAAAGTGAATTATAAGATCGGTTTGCAGAGGATAATGAGAGAAGGATAATGAGCAGTATTTATAGAAATGTATCTATTTTCTAGTGTTTCACAGTTCTGCTGTCTATTGCTTTAATTAGATTGAACAGGCTTTTGTTTTGATTTTTTTTTATCCTTATTCTTTGCTTTATTAAAGCCAAAATTGGCAGAATATTAAAAAATAAAGTAAAAATTCCAAATGAAATATTTCTAACAAAATTTTATTAATATGTTAATTTGTTTTCATTCTTTTCTTTCAGCGGTGCAATCAATGAACTTTAGCTCATTCAACAGCTTTGGGGGGTTTATAATTATATTTTTCAGGCATTGAACTGGAGAAAAAATAAATAAAAGCAGTTATTTGCAATTCTACTACGTTACTGCCAACTATAAAATCTTTTTCTTTGAAAAGCTACCAGCTTGGCAACCACATATCCAATACAAACCAAAGAAAACCAGAAAGCAATAACAGAAGTTTATATACCTTTCCAGTTTTACCATTAAAAAGGTACTTCTCTCTGCAAAACTTCTCTAGATCAAGCATGAAATGCACATTTCTTACTTTTCTATGAGAGTGTATGTATGCATATATAGCTTTTTCCATCTGTCATTTCTGTTTTACAGTTAAGGTATTTACATTTTGACAAACCAAGTGGCAAAATATCTATTATTCAAACATAATATTGGATTTTGTAATTTCCTAAAAGATTGAGTGCATTTAAGCAGCTATGTATTTGAGCTTTCCATATGTAATGAAACACAATAGCAGATCATGAATTCAGAAGAAATGAAGGCACACTCATGATGTAACATTAAAACAGAAAACAAGAAAAATTAATTTCTTATTGCACTTTGTTTCTGTCAAAGAAAAGAAATCAGGATAATATTTATGATAGAAAAAGTGTTTCTTTCATAACAGAAAGCTTTCTTCAGCAATGTGAATGATATTAACCATTAATTCTACCTTTGAAATCAGCATTTTTCATAATAAACCAACAAATCATGGTGATAATGAACAACCTATACAGTGCTTGGTTTTCATGATGTTCTCTTAAACATATACACACATGCACACAAGTCTGCTACAGAATGCTTTCCTGAGACCCCCAAAAGCTACTTGAGCTGTCCTGGACTAGGGTCTAAGAAGGGGATAGGCCACTAAAGAACTGGAGTTCAAGAACAGCTCATCTACACACACCTCTGGCTAGTAGTTGTAATTATTTACACTAGCAGCTGTGGAAAAGCTGCAGAGAGAATTCACCTTTCTCAGTTATAATCCTTTGATGTAGTTCAGGGTTGTGGCTAGCCAACAAGGGCAACCTTTGTGCTATTCATTGTAACTACTTAATGTAACCAGAGTTCTGCCGAAAGGGGATGAAATGTGGAAGTCCACTATTAAGAGAACAAAAAAAAAGTGTCCAGATCTCTCTTTTCTTGAGTAAGTTGGCCAGAAATTCTTAAGATGAACCATCAAAAGAAGAAATCGCAATTTGTAGAATGGTTTTCTAGATAATTGAGTAGATTTCAAAATAGTGAATACAGTAACTTCCCATGTCTGTCAACCTCACGCTAATCCTTGAATGTCATTTTAGAGGGGCAAAAAGACTGAAGATAAGCAGTTTTTATAATTTCATGAAAACTAGCAAGTAGCTGGAGACAAAATACCCTATTATTATTCACTGTGAAGGGAGCTAATGAGATCACCCTTCCTTAGACATCAGACAGGCCGGCAATCAGACATCAATAGCTTTGCTGCATGGTGCTACTCAGTCTTTTAAAGCTTTCCATGTTACATTATCTTCTGCCCTAATTGCTATGACTGGAAGATGAAATGGAAGAGTACGGTAAGGGGTTTGGAAGGACTGCTGTCCCATCTAGACAACATTTCCATTCAGTGTAACAGATAAAATAAATGACCAAACTTACTGTGAATTATATGATTGGCTTGCAGAGGATAATGAGAGACAAGCAGAAGCTGCAAATGGGCTTCAACCATTTTTAAACTCTCACTGATTTGGGCATCTTTTGCTAAACAAGTGGGTTTTTTTCTTCTTACAGAGCTGTATTTATAGAAATGCATCTCCTTTCTAGTGCTTCACAGTTCTGCTTTCTATTGCTTTAATGATATTGAACAGGCTTTTTTGATTTTTTTTTTGTTTGATTCTCACATTGTACATAAAATATCTACACTGTAACTGCTGTATTCCTGAGGCGGTTTTATGTCATATCATATAGCAATCCTTTTAAATTACTGGGCAATGCTACATAGAAAACTGGAAGGAAACTAAAGATCTGACATTGTGATGATTTGGTTTCTTATGATCTTGCTTGAAAAATGTTATAATTCAAATTAGATATTTTCTTGCTATTTGATTCATGAATGATAAAACTACAGCAAAATAATGTCTTTAATTGGTAAACAAAGTTATGGCCTCCTATGAAGCAAGTATGACTTCATTGAAACATACTTCTTTTAACTTGGACAGCAATAATTTTATGCAAGCTGTCAGACTGTCTTAGAAGCATAACTTATAACTGAATAGCTTGTGCTGAGAACTGCCCTCGAGGTGAAGTATTGCTAATCAACCAATAAATTATTTGTTTAATTTTGTGATGAAGTTAAATAATGAATAAATCAGACATCTTTGTGACACGCATCTTTTGGGACTATATAGAGCATAATGACACTAAGTTTAGGACAGATTTCAATTATAATATCTTGATTTTATGACTGCTTGGACCAGATGACATCCAGCAATACCATGACATCAAGTCTAACTAAATGTTTCTCAGGATTTGTAAACTGTCAACTCTGCTCCAGGTTAATAAAACTGATATGAAAAAAATGCTAGCTTTTCTGATTTGTATTTTTTTATTACTTTTTCAGTTTATTTTAAAATTATTTTCATGCAAAAAACCCTAGGAAAAATGTTTCACTGTCTCCCTTTTTGAAGCTTGGACTCAACATTCACCACAGCAATGCCACCAGTAACATCACAAAAAAATTATTTCCTCCCTGAGCTGGAAGAGTACCTTGCTATAAATGACTGCTATCTCATTGCTGTTTATGCAATTAGAAAGCAATCATTAACATGAAAGAAGGTTTCTATTTCCTGTTCCGAACTGTGGTATAGGGGCTATTAGCAATTACTGGCATAAAAGGTGCCCCTACAGGCAGCTCTCCAGATGTTCTCAGTTTTGAAGTTCCCAGCTTCATGCCAGTCTGCCTGACCTCAGGCTTCTTTTTTTGCTAAGACCTGGCTGGACTAAGGAAGCGATTTGCAATGCAAGATAATAACTTTATTCAATCTACTAACTTCTGAAAAATGTTCTATATTCATCTGTGCCAGTGAATGACACATTGTTTCTATTAACTATATTTTTTGCACATATCTCTTTCATATAGGACTCCTATAAAGCTGCTGAAACTTGAAATGATGAAAGCTTGCTGGAACAGAAACAAGTTATTAAAAATGGGAAGGATACAATTGCAGTCACTCTCAGTCAGAGCTGTAATACCCCTCTCTGGGTACCCTCCACATTAGGTATTGAAGAGCAGAGCCAATCTAGTAACAAAACAGTTTAGAAAGGATTCACAGTATAAGAGAGATGGGACTAATTAGGCAAGGAGCCATTGATCGTTGTGAGGTTTTTGCAGGAGCAGAGGAAGGTGGCTAGCATCCAAACTCTACATTTCCTGGAATACAAAGAAAAAAGCAGTATCTAAAATGGTAATGTTTGGATGCAGATTGAAAGATTGCCATGCTGTGAGTATGTTATAGAGAACAAAAATGAAAAAGACAGTTGAGTCAAAAACTGTGAAGTAAAAAAAAATTGATTTTAAAAATTTTGTTTCTGGAGTGAAACAGGAGTGTTTGATGACACTGAAGATTCTGCATGTGCTTAGGAATGTGGCTATGGTGGCACAGAATAAGTCTGGCAAGAGGCATCTTTGTCAAAGACTTCCCAAAGTGCTTCAGTGCAACTAGGAGTATGAATTGTAGTCATTAATTAGTTTTCTACCTTAATACACTCAGTTTCTCTTTCTAAGGACATGACCTTAAAGACACTTGAAGTCCAGAGTCGTTTCCTTTTGACTTAGCAGACTGGCTCAGGCTCTATGTCTCAGGACCATTCTGCCTAAATGCAATGTATCCTAAAGCACAGACTGATAACTTAAGGACCACAGTCATCCCAGACTGCCTTTTGAGTCAATGGATACCTGCCTACATACACTGAGATTGTAGGTAGGACAGATTGCTTTCTGGAGTTGTTTCTCCTTCTGTTGCCTCCATGAACTCAGGGAGAGTAGGCTCCTAATTAGGTACCACAGGTGTTAAAAGCTAAATTGGTTGAAATTTGGTGTCATTACACAGGCAAAACAGTTGTTTGAAGACACTATATGAAAAAAAAAAAAAACACAAATTCAAAATGAGAAATATATATTTATCTAAAGTAAAATTTAAAAAATACTTACTGCCATGGGTTAGTGCAGTTTGGTTTTTTAGTTATAGAGGAATGTAGAATGATTCTCCAGGTCAGGGCCTGGGAATTGCTTTAGAAAAGACAGGGACCTATCAGAGAGTTAGTTGGAATATTGGCATCTGTTTTGACCACTGAAAATTGTTGGCTGCGACTTTGGGAAGTACCATATAAAACCCTTTGATTTCCTGTTGGTGGGCATTTTCCTTTTTTCCTTTGGCCAGAGAGAGACAGGTAACATCGAGCTGGGCCTGCTGCTCCCCCCTTTTGGGGGGGATCTGGCCTGAGGCCTGGCCGGATTCCATCGGCTCCTGGGGGGCTGGGGTGGAAGGAGAGATTGCTGTTTTGCAACAGCTGCTTTCTTCAGACTTCCCTGGAGCAGGGAGAGATCTCTGCTGGGCCTTGATAAGAGCTATGGGCACCATTTGGGCCGAAGCCACCCCGATTTACACCGAGGGGTGGGCTGAGAAAGCGTTTATGATCCTGCCTGGTTTTTTTGTGACTCCGGACTGCCCGAGTGCTCTGATCTCTGATGTCTCTGTGTGAGTTCTTCTTCCCTCACCAGCACGGCCTTGAACATCTAACACCAAAAGCTACAGAAGGGAGAGACAAAGACTCCGAGCAGATTTAACTCTTTCTTAGCAACATGAAGCTTCCAGAGCTTAGCCCTTCTCTGAGAGAGTAAGAAAGGACAGACTGAACGTAAAGAAAAAAATAGCATGCAGTCAGTAGAGTAAGAGTGAAATACTGAGACAGAGGGTTGAAGAGTTGGTTATTCCATTCTTATTTGAGCCCATGGAAATGAACTCTATATTTAGATTATTCCTTTAAGTCATGGGAAAGATATGCATTTGGGGAGATGATTGTTTTAATTTGTGTGTGGATTTGAGCAAAGGTATTTGTGATGGACTAAGTATTATTAATCCTATAAGATGCTTGAACAGAGATAGAGATGAGAAGCCCCCTGCACCAGTGAAGAAGTGAGAAGGTATCTCTGTACCTTGAGGTGAAGAAACCTTTGCTTTGGAGTTATTCATCTTTAAATGGTGACACCCCAGTATGCAAAAGTCTAAGACCCATGACCTATAAGCAGCTTGGGAAACTGTTCCTGGGAGGGTCACAAAGGCAGGTTTCTCCAGGCGGTTGTTTTTGTGACAGTTTAAAACACACAAGAGAACTGTTCTAGGTTGTCAGTGGGATCCATGACTCTAAGAGAGACTCTTCCCCTAAAGAATTGATGAAATACCATTGTCAGATGGTGAAACTGACTGAAAATTACAAGTTTTGTCTCTTTATGTTGTTTTGTAGGAAAGTTAACAGTTTGTAAAGGGAGGGAAGAGTGTTTTTGGAGTTTCATTCTGTTTTAGTTTTTTTTTCCCCCAGCTTTCTTTTTCTATTCTTTTAGTGTGTGTTAATAAAATTATTTGTTCATTTTTAAGGTTGAGCCTGCTTTGTTTTTCTCCTAGTCTCTCTCCCACAGAAAAAGAGTGAGTACTAAGACCAGAATATAGTGAACGTGAAATCACTACATTAGTTGGTGTTTCTGCCTGGTTATTTGAAATTAAAACTATTACACTTACCATTTCATTGATGGGTAGAATATCACTAATCTGAAGAGGAATTCCCCAAGCTTAATATAATTAATACATAGTTTAACACAATTAATGTTTTATGTATTACCCTATACATCAAGAAAAACATATATAATTACTAAATCAGTATTTGTTGTTTTAAAGATAAAGCACATATATTTGAGATCAAATCAGTCCCTTCTTTGGAAGAGTGTAAGGTTTTCTTGAGATGATTCCAAGTATTGACTTAGCCTCACATTAAGAAAAAAGAAACTACTATACTGACAGCTCTGCCTTCATGTTCCATCCTCTAAACCTGTAATAAATACATTAAAAAATCTTTTTCCACAGAAGTAAGGGTCTGTTTTTAGGTTAATGGTGGCTATACTATCTCTCAGGTTGACTTCAGAATTTAAAAGGAATGGTACATATGGTGCACTTCCCCCCACAGTATGTCTTAATCCCTGACCAGTAAGAGGTCATTTTTTAATGTCCAGAGTGATCCATTTCTCCACATAGAAAGAGGGACACCAAGCATTTGCACTGCAGAGTGACCTGAGCCTATTTTAGCAAACTCCCAGAAAGATAGCTTTTTCCCTTGGAAAAATTATCAAAAGCCTTCCACTCATTCTGTCTGGCCCAAAGCACAAAAAGCAGCTAGATTTAGACCCAAAAAGAACATATGAAGGCAAGGAAACTGCAGGCTACGACTATTGGTATTTGGGCTGATTGCACATTTGACCAAAGCTTCATTTTTTATATTTGCAAGATAGAATCAAACATTTTCCTTTGTGAGACACATTCTTAATGTCACAACCTTGTTCTTCAATGGAGATACATTCTAGAAATTCTTATATTGGACATTTGCTACTTAAAAGGTCTCAGGAATGTTCCCTTCATTAAAAAAAAAAAAAAACCCACACCAAAAAAACCCCAAAAACCCAAACCAAACAAACCTCAAAACAAAACACCATCTGCAGTGTTCTTTTCTCAAAAGGAAAGAAAACTGTCTTAATGCTAGGGGAATTAAAAAGAGCAGATACACATGTACTCTCAGTCTGTAAAGATGACTTGCAGTTTCAAACATTTTAAATGTTTAAAAAAAAAAAATCAGTAATATAAACTTCTGCATCATAGCTGGTATCTTATTTAAGCCTCAGAGAGTTCTTTGTGTCTCATGACTTTGGAATGAATTAAGAAGCAGCTCCTCTTAGAGCCCATTGTGCATTCCCCTTAGTACCATCTTCCTCTTTTCCTACAATTACTAGGATTCATTTTCTTCCCTTAAAAATAGGATTTTTATCTCATTTGAGTCCCTGCTATTTAATTCCTGCTTGAAGTCATAATCCTCCCTGTCACATCAGACCAATCTCTTTGTAGCCAATTCTGATTTCACAGGCAGCATTTTGACTTAGGAAGAACTGATTATTTAGGTACACCTTATGTAGCACGATTTAGTCCTTCAGAAAAATACAAAGTAAGGAATACTTCAGTCAGAAAATTTTAATGAACTAAACATAAAGTACAAGCCGTGAAAGTTTGAGTTCCTGGCTATCGCTTCTCAGTAACATATCAATTAAGGAGTCAATAAAGTGTACTCTATTCCTTCCAAGAACCTGTTTTGGAGAGATGCCTCTCTGATGCAGAGGCTCTCCACAAAAATTTAAGGTGAGGTGATAATTTTTCCAGTCAATGGTGTCAGAAAGGTGCCTAAACCTCAACTGGTTTCAAACCTCTGACTTTCAACACACTAAATATTGTAACAGTATGTGGGACCCCAAATTGTCCAAATATACAGGATTTGTTTGGGGCTTTTTTCCCATTATTTGATGAAATGTGTCAATTTCTGAAACAACTTTAAGATTGCAACAGGAATCCAGGTGTTTCTTTAATGTAACCCGTTCTCATGGGTTCTCTCTATGGATGGAAAATCCTTTATTGTGAGACTTCTATTCAGGAAAAACTGCAAAGAGAAAAAATAAATTTAAAGCAGCAACTGATTTTTGTAAAGCTAGGCATGTGAAAAACAGTAAGAGCAGTTATTGATTACAAAAAGAATCTATAGTTGACTTTCAGAAAAGGAAGTCCTGTATTATTTTCTCAGTGCTGAGCTGACAGGATCATAAATTGGGTTTTATTAATTCTACAAGCTTGTCCTTCTGTAGCATCAAACAAAACCTCCCATTTCATATGGAAGAAGAATATCCATATCATTGAAAGATCAATACCTATAGTTGACCAACTGATTTCAGTTTAATGGATTAATTTATAGGATATCATGTACTGAATATTTGAACTAGAAAATAAAGCAACAAACCAACAAACAACTTCAGTAAATATACAGGAAGTATATTTTATTTAATGTGATATTTTATTTCATGTGACTTGATATACATAATTGGTCATCATCACAAGCTTTCCTATATTAGAGTTTGCACACAAACATTTTTTAAGCCTTTTCTCTCTCTGCTTTCAAGTATTACTTGAAGGAACAGCTTAAACTGTAGCTTAGGCTGCAATACTGAAAATGTTCATCTTTTTCATGGGAACTTCTAAGTGACTATATACTGAAGTTGAGCATATTACTAAAATACAGAAAAGAGTTAACTCTCAAGCTTCAGTGTGTATTCAGTTCATTTGGGTTTCTTTGGCATATATCTCAAACAGCTTATCAGAGTGGAAGGTTTGGTTGGAAAAACTTCACATATAAAGGAACCTATTTATTCCGTGATTCTTTTCGAAACCTCTTACTACCAAACAGAAAAACAGGCAAATTAGGAGGAATACCTTCTGGTATCTTCTTGCAAGGTCTGCGAAGAAGACACAGAGCGGTTTCAGAATCTTGATTGAAAAATAGAGACCGTTCTCTCTTGTTTATCGGCATTATCAGAGCGGCACTCAGAGCTCGGGAAACTACGTGCCCATCTAGCCCGGAGATCCGGCGGTGCCGCGAGCTCGGCAGCGGCCGGGGGCGGCGGCGGGGCCGTGCGGGCGAGCAGCGACGCGGCAGAGCGCCGGGGGTGCGCGGAGCGGAGCGGGGCCGGGCCGGCCCCGGCGGGAGCCCGCTCCCCGTCATCCCCGCGCCATCTAGCGGCGGGAACGGCCACGCGGCTCGGCACGGGAGCGGAACGGAGAGGAGGAGGAAAGGCTCCCACACCCGTCCCAGCTCTCGCCGTTCCCGAAGCTGGTAAGAGCCATTTGGATATTGCGTCCAGAGCTCCGGAGTGGCTCGGGGCGGGTTGTGAGGACCATCGCTACACTTCACTCCCAGGCATCTCATTCCCCCTTTTTTGCAGTGAACGGTTCCCCCTGAAAGCAGCCTAGCGCTCCCCAGAAATCCCCTCGGTACCTCACCTACCTCTCGCCGCCGACCGATCCCTACCCAAAGCACCGCGAACTCCAGAGGGTCTGTGCGGCGCTGCCGGCGGAGGGGTTGGACCGCACGATGCCGGCCCCACAGAGACACACACCGGCACGCACACAGGCACACACAGCGGCACACCCACACACCGGCGCGCACACACACACACACACACACACACACACACACACACACACACACACACACACACACACACACCGCCGCGCTCCCTGCCTGCCCTGCCGCCGCCGGCGCAGCTGCCCGCAGCCCTTTTGTTTCGCCCGCGGAGCGATGTCCTGCCCACCCGCCCCGCGCTTCTCCGCGCCCGCACCGCCGCCCGCCCCTGCGCCCCTCGCCCGCCGCGGCGGCGGCGCGGCGGGGTGGCATGGCCCGCCCGCCTTGGGGGAGGCAGCGGGAAGCCCCTTCCCCGCCCCCGGCCGCGCCAGGGCCTCGCCGCTGCCGCCCGCAGCCCGCGGCAGGGCAGGGGCAGCGGCCGCAGCCGCAGCCGCGCCTGACAGCGGCCCCGCGCCGCAGGATCCGCGCCCCGCAAGGACGTGCTCCACGAGCTGCCAGGCGCGATTACGTTGGTTTTTTTCCCCCACCCACCCCTTGAACTTGTTGCTTGGCGCTCGGCGGTGGCGGAGGGGGGTGGGGGTGGGGGAAAGCCTTATTATCGATGTCCCTTTGGATGCGATCAAGCTTTCTCAGGAGCAACTACTTCCCCGCCGTTCCCGGCGGGGCGCGGAGATCTTAGCGGCAGAGCCCGTATTTCCAAAAGTCTCTATGCAACTGAGCGCTCTCGCCAGACTTTCACAGGTAGGTGCCGCAGACTGGGCACGTCTGGAGGGATTCGAGAACGGAGCCGAGGGGAAGGGGCGAGAGCAAGGAGGCGGGGGTACGGGGGCGGGGGTGGGGTGGGCATGATCCACCACCGACCGCCGAGCCCATCGGCACCCCGCACCCCTGCCCCGCGCCTCATCGCCCGCCCCGGTGCCCGGCCTCACCCGCCCCAGGGAGCTCCTGCCCCTCTCCCGCTCCACGGCCAGCTTCGCCCGGCTTCGGGCCCTTTTCGCCGCCCGCTCGGGCGCTCCCGGGGATGCCCCGAGCAGCCCACCTACTGCATGTGCCTCCAAAGGCCCCGCTCCTACCCCCGCCAGGACCGCGGGGGTTCTGCCCGACCCCCGTCTCCTCGCCGCAGATCAGCCCCTCTCCGTGCCCCGATGCTCCGTCCCGGGGAGAGACCATCTCTGCCCGCTCCCTCTCTGTGGGGCGGTCCCCGCTCCTGGCGACCCATCCCTGGCATCCCTCTGCCCTTCAAAGCATTTCCTGAACGGAAAACTTGCCTTAAAGTTTAATGCTGCCGCCCGGAGCTCCTCCCCCTGCCCCGGCGGTTCCCCGCGCCCCTAGCCGGGCTCTGGAGGAGTCCCCGGGCGGCGATTAAAGGTCAGGGAGAGGATTCTTCCCGCCGCTGCTCCAGGGCTGCCGCTGGGAAGGGGGGCGGCCCGCCCGGCCCATCCCCTCCGCCCCTCCACGGCGAGCGGCGACGGCGTTGGCGGCCCCGCTGCAGCCGCCCGGGAAGGTCTCCGCTGGCTGCCGCGGCCCGGCTCTGGCGGCGGGCGGGGAGCGAGCGGAGGAGGGGCGGGGGGACCCGGCTGCATCGCGCGTGGAGAAAAATCTCCTTCCAGGTGGCTGCACAGCTGCGCTGGAGCTCTAGCCGGCTCCAGGGGCTAGTAATTTGAGGACTGTTGCTTCCATCCCGGGGCCTCGAATGGAGACCTTATATCAAAGGATCTGGTTGTTAGAGAAGCTGCTTTGAATACAGGGATTTCCAGGTGCCCTCATTTATTGTCCTGACAGTGTGACCAGCGCCTGGAAAGCATATTCTGGGGTTTAAAAGTGGAGGAAACAAAAGGGAAGCAAAAAGGTTTTCAGTTAATACTGAATATCACAGAAAAGTTCAGAATTCTGCTGCCTCAAGAATGTGTGAGAATTTTTATTTTTCTCTTCCCTCTCTATTTTAGTGGCTGGACCAGAACTGTCTCTAGATTGACTCCCTTAGCTGTAATAGGTGTTTGGAACCATGGCAGCAGGTGTAGCAGCTTGGTTACCCTTTGCCAGGGCAGCAGCCATAGGATGGATGCCAGTGGCTACTGGTCCCATGCCAGCTGCTCCACGGCAGGAGAGAAAGCGAAGCCAGGACTCTCTGATTGTGCTGAATGTGAGTGGCATCCAGTTCCAGACGTGGCTGGACACCTTAGAGCGCTATCCTGACACTCTGCTGGGCAGTTCAGAGCGGGACTTCTTCTACCACCCTGAGACACAGCAGTACTTTTTTGATCGGGACCCTGACATTTTCCGCCACATTCTCAACTTCTACCGTACTGGGAAGCTTCATTATCCCCGCCAGGAGTGCATCTCAGCTTATGATGAGGAGCTGGCCTTCTTTGGCATCATCCCTGAGATCATTGGTGACTGCTGTTACGAGGAGTACAAGGATCGCCGGCGTGAGAATGCTGAGCGCCTGCAGGATGATGCTGATACGGATCATGTAGCTGAGAGCTCCCTACCCTCGATGACAGCTCGTCAGAGGATGTGGCGGGCCTTTGAAAACCCACACACCAGTACCCTGGCTCTAGTCTTCTACTATGTCACTGGTTTCTTCATTGCCGTCTCTGTTATTGCCAATGTGGTGGAGACAGTGCCCTGTGGGGTAAGCCCGGGTCGCATCAAAGAGCTGCCCTGTGGAGAGCGGTATGCGGTGGCTTTCTTCTGTCTGGATACTGCCTGTGTGATGATCTTCACTGTTGAATATCTCCTACGTCTGCTGGCAGCTCCGAGTCGCTACAAATTTGTGCGCAGTGTCATGAGTATCATTGATGTGGTGGCAATTATGCCATATTACATTGGCCTGGTGATGACAGATAACGAGGATGTCAGTGGGGCTTTTGTGACATTAAGAGTCTTTCGTGTCTTCAGGATCTTTAAGTTTTCCCGCCACTCACAGGGTCTGCGCATCCTGGGCTATACGCTGAAAAGTTGTGCCTCGGAGTTAGGCTTCCTCCTCTTCTCACTCACTATGGCCATCATCATCTTTGCCACAGTCATGTACTATGCAGAGAAAGGTTCATCAGCCAGCAAGTTCACCAGCATCCCTGCAGCCTTCTGGTACACCATCGTCACCATGACAACACTGGGGTAAGTGCAGCTGGTGTTTGGTTACAGCCAACAAGTGTATTGGAACGAACGGAAGATACTCAATTTAAAAAAAAATGGTGATATAAAAAAATGTGAGGGCAAGTTATTGTTACAGAACTTTAGGAATACAACTTGTGAGTTCCTTCTAGATGTTTTACATGTTTAGGAGAGTTAACAGCATTGCTGAAATTAAAATCACCCAAATCCAAAAACTACAAAAAATCTGAAAAAGCAAACTACAAACCAAAGCAAAAAAGTCTTGAAACTGTTTGGTTTTGGATAGCGAAATTGGAATATTTTATGAGTACGTATGAGTTATTAGTGGATTTTTAGTGGAGTATGGTCTTTGCTGGCAGGACCTGTTAGAGTGTTGCTGAATTATTAATATTTATAAGGAGAACCAAAGTGCAAGCTTTTAATTTGATCAGTATGTGGATCTGCCATTTTGTTTTAAGTCATGTATTGATGTAGACCTGGATATTGAGTTTGTTATTATAAAGTGATTTGTTTTCATGAAAATCATACCTTGTCTTTACAAAAAGAAGAATACATTTGTGGTTTTATTTAAGACACTGAACACATTTCCTTTGATTTTCATGGACCTATAAACTTCTAAATTCAGGGTGTCAAGCTACACTGACTGGTGACATATTCTGGAAAATGATATGATCAAGTATGAGACATATGACACATCAAGCATGTGTCTTTTAACATAATTCTAATGGCAATACAATTTCTTTCAGACAATAGGGGTTAAAAATTGTCACTGTTAACATTACAATGCACTGCAGTTTAACGGAAAGATGAGAGTATTATTTTGTGAAGTCTCTGATACCAGAGTCTGATTGTATCAGCTGATTCTCTGCACCAAGTTAAAAAATGCATTTGTCTGTATTTACAAAAGGGATTTAGAAGGTTGACTAATTCGAGAGGACAGTTTTTCCCTATTCTTAATTTTGAGTTGTATAGTATCATCTATGAAACTACAAATTTGTTGATTCATTACAAACTGACTAGTTATATAATAATTATAGATACTAAATTACAAACTTAGTACTTTCAAGTACTTTCAAGTACTTTCAAGGCAAATCCCATCATTTTATTAGCATTTCATTTTCCCATGTCTTGTTGGGATTTTAATCTCTTGTTGAGATTTATGAAACATGTATAACTTTTAAATTTAACCAAATGAAAGTGCGTTATTAAACTATTATGAAATACTTGATTTATTATGTGCAATAGTAATTTACTTGGGAAATGCACATACAAAGTATTAAAAAAGATAAAAGGAATGTCTTACACCACCATTTTTTATACAAGGCTTTTATCTTCAGTGTGATATAACAAATGAAGATAAATATAGTGCATAGTAAATATTTCATACTTCTTGTAAAGGCAAGTTATGCTAAAAATGAGTGACAAGAGCTTTGGAGATTTTAACCCGCCTTTTAGGTTCCTGGGTGGTTTGTTGGTTTTCATTTTCTGTTGCTGGTGACAAATGGAAGGGACCAGTTAGAAAAAGAAGCAAGTCAGGCATGATAACTAGATCCACACTCCTGTATTTTCTGATGCTGATATCTTTTACCATTTTTATTAATTAGAACAGTGATGTTTTCAAGGAAGAATTGACTGATACTTTGATATAAAAAACCTGAAGCTGGTGTGTGGGGGTTTTGTAACAAAAGGTACTTTCTGAGTACATTGTTTTCATCCTCATGCACAATATGGAAGGTACTTCTCCATGGTACTGAACAGAAACTTTTCTTGTTTTATGCCCAAATTGCAGCTGCTATAACACAGGTATGGTATCACAGCTGGTGTTAATAAGGTTTTTTTGTTTCTTTGGCACACACGCACACACATATATACATGAGTATTATTCTGTAATTCCAGATTTTGAAGTATTGCTCATGACTCTGAGTAATATCTTCAAAAGTACTGCTGTAATTTGAACATAATTTCAAATCCCTTTGAATAGAACCTGTTTTTACGTATTCAGTGACACAATGTTTTGGTCCCAAGTGGAACAAAAAGGGTTAAAGAGAATCCTCTTATGCTTGGCTCCTTTTTCCAGGCAGTTTGGGCTGAGAAAGTTTTGAGCAGGTTAAACAGAGATCCAAAGTCTCACCCTCAGGAGTTCAGGTATGATATAGGTTCAAATATGACAGAAAAATCTCCAATTTTTATGAAATCTTTTGGCAGTGCATTAGCTAGATTATGTCCTTTTAATACCATCATGATAACTTTATAAAGATTATGTTTAAATGTTAAATATATATGTGTGAATAATTTATATAAAATTAGCATAATAAAGGCTTTGAAATCTTTTTAGTTGATGGAATAATTACACAAAAGGAGAGGGAAGTTACAGGAAAAAGCATCAAGGGTCAGTGAAAGCTGATTATAATTAATACTGATACATTTTCTATGTGCTAAAGCTTACCACCTCTTTACTAATACAGAACTCCTATTCTTTTTAACTTTAGTTTTAGCTGAATCAGGGGTGTATAAATGGACTCGATAGTAACAACTTCTCTCTTTTAGACACAAAGCTTGATGAAGTCTTTATGTTTTTAAAGACAGTAGCAGGTTATGTGAAATACTACAAAAAATTCATGAAAGCTAATAGCGAATAATAGATTAACATAAAATTGAGTTTTTGAGTCTTGGTATCATTGTCATATTTTTCTAGATAGCAAGGGTATTGAGTAAGTGACCTTTACAATTTAGGGAGTTATTACCTTGGAAGCAGAGCTATATTTCTCAGTTCTGCATGATTGCTGAGCAATTAAAGTGTCTTTAAAAAACATAGATTACATTTTCCTTTGCAGTGTGCTAGTGACTTCAAATATTACGATATTTTTTCCTCCAAGGATAACCTACCTATTAACTGCTCTTGACTGCTCAGCTCAAGTAGTACATGTACATGGAAAAGTTACATGAAAGAGCTGAAAAAAAATGTAAGGAGGGGAAGAAAGGAGTAAAGGAAGAAAGAGAACATGAGAAAAAGAGAAAGAAAGAGAAGAGAAAGGTGCCTCCAGAAAAACAGGATGCACACTTTCAGAAACTGAACTGTCTGATTTTAAACTTCAAATTAGTGTTTTGTTGGGATTAATTGTAGCAAAAGAAAAGTAGAAACGAGGAGAAAAGAGAATAAAATTGAAAGAGGTCACAAAGTATTTTATGGAGATTCAAGGTAATAGTGGAAAGCACAGAGGTCAAGAATCAGGGTAGTGTGAAACTTGACAGAGAGAAAAACTCAAGTCTATTGAACTGGGACTGGCAGACCTCCATAGAGGCTTGTGAACATCCGCACCCATAATACAGTTATGTGACTTTCTGCTGTCACCTTACAACATGACAATCTAAATAACTTTCCAACTGCCGTGTCAGGAAATATGCCAGCAAATGAGCTGGAATATCTGGTAAGGTTTTGATGGTGTAAGGATATTGTTTGTTCCTGAGTCAGTTAGAGCTATAGTGTAGTTTGTGTTTTATGAAGACATTATACTTTAAATAAGGAATGTAGTGCTCTTCTGTGAGTACTTCTAAAGCAATCTCACTGCCATATTAAAATTCTATTTTTATAGCCTTTACATTGAGTAGCTTTATCAAGTCGTACAATGCTTCAGTAGATGAACACAATACTTTGTGAAGGGAGGCTTAAACTCATGACTATTCATTTATTTGCTTTCATTGTATAAGCTAGAGGTGTGTCTTTCAGAAAAGATAAAGCAACCATTTGTTTTCATTATTTGTTAATATAGCCCATAATGTGTGAGGACACGTACTTAAGATATATAAAATTCTCTGAAGAGTTTGTAATAAACAGATGACTACATGTGATAACAGAAAGCCTCAAACAGTGAACAAGGGAAGAGAGCAAAGTATTTCCTTTTCCTGCACATTCATGTTATTTGCCATCTTCAGTCCTTTTTCCATTCTTTTTTGATCAATATGGATATATTTTATCTATTTCTTTTGTCCATTATTCATTCCAGCTACCACTTCCCATAGTTTTTGTGGTTGGGGTTTGTCTGCTGGTTGACACCTTTCCTCCCTTCTTCAAGACAAAGTTAACATTTGTAAAGATTCTGCTGGCTTTTTTCTTCTGCTGTTCCTTTGTTCCAGATTCCTAATTCATCCTTCACTACTAGATCAAATCTTTCATTTGTCATCATTGTCATTCATTTGACCTGAACTTTCCTCAGAACAGATTTTTTGTTCTGACCTTTGTTTGATAGATTTTTTTAATGAACTTCATAAAATTTCCACATCATCACTTTCTTTCTCTAATGCCACACATATTCTTTTCTCACCACTGTGCCATTTTCAGTGTGTTTAGTTCCTTATAGTTTCTGCATTTTAGTTTGAAATAATCCATCTCTTCAGAACTTTTATTAAAAATTTGAGTTTAATAAAATCTGACAAGAGAGAACAAAATTCAAAATCTTTGTTTTGTGAAAAATGTCAATTAAAGTTTGTATATATTCTTATGATTAGTGTTACAAATGTAAAGATACACAAAGTTAGAGTATTATTTCTGTATCTTGTGCGTACATATCACTCATTCATTTTTTTGTTTGATATTTTCAACCCTGTATCAAGTAGATTCTTTTTATTTTTGTCATAGGTACAACCTAGTGGGTTTTGTATTTTAAAAATGTGTTTGATGTCTCAATCTATTTTCTCTTCACAGCAGAGACATTTAGCCTGCATAACAGAGGAGGGACAAAGTGTAGTTGTGATCACCTTCAAAGTACAGTACTAGATATTCAAAAAGGGCTCTGGGGGGGATCTGTTATACTAAGGGTCATTTTGATAGTAGTAAAAAAAAAATGTTCTGTAATAAAAAGATTACTGAAACTATATTGGGCTGTTGTTGCTTGATACAGAGCAGAGGAATTTTATTCTTACTTAGTTGCACTGGGGACCAGCTTTCCTCTTCAAAAAAATCCTGAAAATCTCTTAAAGGAAAAGGACTTAGCTTGTTTCAATAAATTTTCTTGAGCATGAACTTTCTTAGTTCAGTTATGAAGAACATGAAGGTGGTGCTTAACAAAAAGAACTTTCTGCTCAGGATCTAATATATTTGCTCCTTTGGTAGAAGCAGATGGAATTTTATTTCCTTGTTGTTACTTTTAGACAAGAATAAGAACAGTTAGATTACTGTGGACCTGGATGTAACATAGAAATATGATTAGTACAGCAGAACAAATAATCTCAGAGAGTAATTATGACTAGTGCCTGATCTATTAACTAGGGCCTATCATTCAAGTAATCATCAGTAAATACTGTCATTTTAGTAGAATCTTTTAAGTGATCAAACCCAAAAAGTGCAAACTGAGTGATGACAATCCGTACGTGACTCACACCATTGTGCCTTTGTCTAAGATGAAAAATTTGCAATATAAAAGCCATATAAATCTATGACTACAGTATTAGAAATAGTGCCTACCGTGCCAAAAAAAAAAAAAAAGGAAAAAAAAAAAAAAAGAAAAAAAAAATCTGGAAATGGAAACTGTATTTCTGAAGGGGGGAACATGAATACCGCAGAAATAAAGTGACTATTCAAATATTCAAAATAAGTTAAGAATATCTTGCATCTTCAGGGTGACAATTAAGTTTTCAGACATTTGAAAGAAAGTCTAATGAATTATTCCTTTTACTTGATTTTTATAACATTATAGTCCATTGGCAGAAGTTCATAGTATTGATTACAGTAGGCTAACAAGAGAAGAATCTGGTTCATCAGGGATTAAGATTATAGATGATTCCAAAGATGGAGTATAAATTACAAATTAGAAATACAGAAAATGTTTAGAATTAATCTTAACAGGTTTCATAAGTTACATGACAACAGAGCTGACAGAGTGATGATTCTGTCTATTTCTGTACCTATAATTTATTGGGCAATAGATAGGAGCACAGGTTTTTCTGGAAGACATAGTCTTTAAGACTTTTTTCCTTTTTTCTGAATTGATTATGTGGTGGAGAAATGGTTTTTGAATTTATAGACAGTTCTTCAAAATGATAGCTCTACGCTACACTTCCTGGAACAATAATAGTCACCATTGCTTGGACTTCAGCTCCTAACACAGTTAGGAGCCCTAATTTCTACCATTATTTTTTTATATTTTTTTATATTTTTTTTTATGAAGCATATGATTTTGCTCCTCCTGTGCCTCTGGTGATATTTTATAAATGTCTTGTTAAGTAAAAAAGCTGTGGGGTTTGTTTTGACCAAAAAAAATCAATTTTCCCCAAAGTACACAATGAAATTTGTATTATTTTCACAGCATTGACTTAATAAATGTGATTTGAGATGAAATAAAAAAATAATGCTTTAGACTAGAGCATCTGATATGTAACAAGTATGAAGTGCCCTGTAGAAAAATACTGGCTAGTAAAATTTACTCAGGTGTGTGATGTATGAATGCTGAGGTTTAAACATGAGCACCTATGAAGATCATGAATATCAATGCATAAAAAGAACAAAATCTAACAGGATTCGTCTCTATTATAATTCAAATGAGACTGCACTCCTCACAGCAGCATAGACATAACTTATGCTTTATTAGGAGATACATCTTAATGTACCTAGTTATCAGTACAGCGTTCCTACTACCATGAGTTCAAATTCTAGCAGTTAAGTGCATTGACAAAAGCCAACAAAGCAGTAAAAGACTGCTATCTGTCTCATTATTAAAGGTACAAAGATACCAGTCATATAAGCAATTGTATTTTTTGTGTATTTAGAAAAGCAGTTTCCTTTCTTATATTCCACTGTGCAGTATTGTTCCTTTCTTATCTGCAGATCTCCATCCTGAAGGTGAAAGCATTAGGAGCTACTGTATCACTGTACTTAATTAGAGCATGATTTTTTGGTTACAGAAAATGTGAGGTTGCTAAAAAACCTAGAAAAATGTGGGGTTTTTTATGAACAAAGTAAAATTTTGGATATTTAAAGTGTTTAGGAATAGTAGTTTGCATTTCATTCTTGTTTTTTCAGTTTCATCTGTGTTACTGGTTTCTTTGATCTGATTGGTTTAACTGAGAAGTCAAGTTTCACAGACATAGAGATCTCCTCGGTTTATTAATTTATAAGACCCAAACACTACAAGGAAGAATTTAAAGACATTTATGTGTCTGGAGATGAAGACAGGCACTCAACTTGAATTCTCAGAAGAGGCTTGAGTGTTAGAAACACAAAGGAGAACAATTGAAGCTAGGTACCTACTCACCTTAGAAAATAGTCTTATATGCACATGAGTAACTTGTAGGATAAGTATAGAATACTGTACTCAGACTTTGGGTATGTCCCAGAGGCAGGATCAAATGCCCCTATTAGAATCAAATGGATCCTGCTAGGGTTCAGGTCTTGTTGAAATAGAATATGCCCTATTTTTATGTAATACTGTAGAAAGGAGATAAGAGTGTTGTGTGTATGGTATGCTTAGGAAAGAGGAATGAGTAATTCAAGTAAAAAAAGAAGGGTAACCGAAAAAGTAATGTAAATTATCCAAGGGATATATTTTTTGATCCTAATTTTCTGTCTCTGTGGTTTTCTAACCAAGAGTTCAGCATGAAAAGATATGCAAGAAATGGAAGCTATGACATGCAGCTCCTACTAATGAAAATATTTTTAGAAACAGTGTGAAAACCTGTGAAACAATGTCAGGTAGGTGATTCCATTTTTCAAATAAACATGCAGTTGGAGGGTTTCTTGGTTTCAATAGGTCTCTTATTTAGCTTATACACAAGTAAATTTGTTAAGATGCCAATGTGTGGTAAGAAAAGATAAAAAGGTAATTTTTTGATTTTGACCACTGCAAATTTATCCCCTTCTCTAGTATGGTGGCAAACATTCTTATTTTGTGTCTATTTAATTTTTTAATGAATGTTGTAGATTTATGTAGGAGGTTTGAGAAGTACTTTCCTTGCCTTTGGGGTTTCTTTTTGTGCAGTAATAAAGAACTTTGTAAGCAGAGTCTACAGTTCTGCTAGTTGATTTTTTACCTTAATCTCTGTTCCTAAATAAAGCACATTTTAAGCACATTTGCCTGGTTTTTTCCTGATTCTTTGTAAAAATAATTATTTTCTGAGGTAAGCATCTTATATCACTGATCTTTCTCTTTGAGGAAGCATTGTGATTTGTGAGCTGATGTTTAACTAGATGGGGTCTGGCTCAGTTTTGTACTTACTATCACTTGCACTAAGGCTTTATATTAAAAAACAAACAAACAAACAACCCCAATATTGAGAACACTTGCATATTTTTTTAAAATACAATCTATTATAATATCAGCATTAAAACAAAAATGTTACAAAATATGTATCTGTATAAATAAATTTAGCTGTTTGGTTATTTAAGACTCAGTGTCCTTAGTTAAGACTTCTCATAATATAAAAGTGAGTATAAACTTCTAGGATTTTATTTAATTACTCTGAGTACTTTGGTAAATTAAAATAAAGTAAGTATGTTTCACTACAGTTTTAAATCTCTTGGATTACGAGAATTAATTTTGGATTAAGAAGTAACTGTGAACCTCTTTAATGGTATCTATAATAGCCTAATTTTATGATAATAAATTAACATGCTTTAATTAATTATTATTTTGGAAAAAAAATATTTTGAGGCCAAACCCTAATGTTTTTCAAATGCATATCCAGAGATACGGATTTTTTCTATGAATTATACTGGCAGATTCTCAAAATATTTTGGCTGAAACACAGGGAACAGTCTTTCAAATTATCACGTGAAAGCTTGGCCATCCAGGCATTCCCTGTAAATGGCTGAGAGTTAGACTGTAAAGTTGTGAAGGAATTAATTTAGGATTGTGTAACAGCTTACAGTCTGAATGTGTCTTTTGCCTCCTAACTCACTGCATCTTTCAGTAAGATGAATCAAGAGAGTTTTCTGTATGAGAGCACACGTAATGTGAGTGGGATCCTTAACTTTTCATTATTGTTACTATTCATATACCCCTTTTTTACAGGCCAAAAGAAGAGTTTTATTACCGTGTTAGTTGCCTTACTTTCATTTTCTGCAACTTTTATCTCTTCCACTTGCAGCCATTTAACAATTCCCTGTGCATCCTTATCAGCTATGGGCAGCAACTACTGCGCTGTGTAGAGTTGCTTAGGAACAAAATTGATGCTCTTTGGCATGGTGGATGACAGCTGCAACATGGTGGTCCCCAACTCTCCTTCTTCCCACAGAGGAATAAAAACCAGAAAGGTTGAAGGTGTTTTCCAAATCCGATTGTGAAGAGCCTATATACTGTTTTCTTTTAGGGTATATCATAACTTAATTGTTGGTATACAACACGTTAAGAATTGTCGCCTTTCTATTGAAGACACAGCAGTATCAAACAATCTTTAGTAACAACTCTTTTTAACTCTTTGTAATATAAATACCACAGTATCTTTTACCATTTCTAGAACTGAGAATTTTTAGATTGATGCATTTGTTTACATCACTTGATGAAATCCAAGTTGAAACATGGATATCATGGACTAGAGACAGGAGAACTGAACAAACAGAGTATATACACCTATTCTCACACACCTAGCGAGAGCTGTGCTTGCAGCTGTCTCTTGTGTTTATTTGATATGTATTTATATAAAAAGAAACTTTCAATATTGTGAACTTAACATAGGTTAGCACAATTTTGTTTTCTAGATATAGAGAAATGTAAAATGTTTTTCCCTGCCCTAACCGTGGCGTAGGTTGGGGGGAGGAGGACAAGGACCTATCAGAAAGCTGGCTGGGATATTGACAGCTAAGTTGACCAATAAGAACTGTCAATGTGACTTTGGAAGGAACATTTAAAACTTTTCTGCAGCTGACCGCCCGCTCTCTTGCTTTGGTGGCTTGCCATGAGGTCACATCGTAATCGGGCCAGGCCCGGCCGGGTCGGGCTCTGCTGCCTCTCTGGGCGGCCGGGCCGGGCCTGGCCGGGGTCTGGGGGCCGCTGCCTGCACGGGGAGGGCCTGGGCCGGCTGAGCCCCTTTCCCTCGCTGGCGGGCAGGGGAGAGGGGCAGCTGCTGCTCGGCAGCGCGGGGCCATGTGCTCAGACCACGGCAGAAAGGGCCAAAACATGGCCCGGCTTAATCACCGCTGGCAGCGGAGAAAGCAAGCCTGCAACTCCATAACAACTTTGATGACTCGGCCTTAAATGAGACCGAGGGGTGGAAAAAAGGACATTTGCCAGTTTCCTTTTACCAGCTTAGCCTTCCATGTGGCTTTGCAAGCCCGGGCAAAAAATTTAACCCTTTCTTAGTAATACAGAACTTTTAAAGCACAAATCTTCCTTGAGAGAAAGAAGAAAGTAGAAAACAGAAAGTACATGGAACAGACACTGCATGAAGTCAGTTAGATGAGAAGTGAAAGAACTAATAATATTGGAATAGGATTGAAGAAGCGGACATTTTTAACCAGACTCTTCTAAGGTAAATTATGAAGAAATGAACTGTTCTTTGCAGCATTCTTAGTATTGTTTCTTTAGGTTGAATGCTATTCTAATCAAAATTAAGGACTGGTGTAATAGAGATTGATTTGGGAACTTTGAAACCCCCGCTCCTGGGTCAAAAAGGAGGTCTCAGCCTTTTGAGACAAAGATAATTTTAGATAAGAAGAAGTATTCGTAAGTAATACCCCAAATACACTGAGAAGCGCTGCAGATAGAACATCACAGTCTGCGAAAACTCTGGGCGGCAGCGGATGTGTGTGTAAGCAAACATCTTTCATAAAAGATCTTAGAAGGACTCTTCTCCTAAAATAATGTGTAGTTATGTCTAAGTAGTGAAACTGACTAAAAATCCTAAGTTGTGTCTTTCTGTGTTGTTCAATAAGAAAGTTAATAGTTTGTAAGAGGAAAGAAGAGTGTTTTAAAGTTTCCTTCTGTTTTAGTTTTGGTGGGCTTTTTTTGTTTTTGGGGTTTTTTTTTTCCCCAGCTTCCTTTTTTTTCTATTTTTCTAGTGTGCGTTAATAAAACTATGGTTTTTTGTTCATTTTTAAGCTTAAGCCTTCTTTGTTTATTTTTCTCCTAATCTCTCCCTCCCACAAAAATATTAACACTAAAACCCCTACATTAATTAGTGTTTCTGCCTGGTTTTATTAAATTAAAACCATTACAAATTTGGTAGTTTTATTAACATATATTAAAAGACTGAGAAAAGAAAAAAAGTTGAGAAACAAGAAAAACTTAGACTAAATGAAACTCTAAATTGATATGTATTTATATAAAAAGAAACTTTCAATATTGTGAACTCTAGATCATTTGAGAATTTAGGTGAAGTTTGCTATTTTAGCATCTGGATGGAAGCTTGAAACAATACAAATCGAAACAGTACAAAACCAGAAGCTTTCCCACTGATAGGTAGAGTAAATCTGTCCACAGTCTGGCTTAATGATTTAACATGCTCAATATTAGTTATTTTCCAAGTGAAAGGGAACCTCAAGTATTACCTGATTTGTTTGTAAACAAAGTAATCAGACTATAATATGTGTCAAAAGGTGCCAAGTTTTAGAGGTAAATATTATAAAGCAATCTCCTTACAGAAAAACCCCCAGGTAATATATATGCTGTCCTTCTCAGACCACCTGCTTCTTCTGTCACCTCTCTCCATCCCCATCACAGTCAGATCACTGTAGAAGTTTCAGCTGCTGAAAGGCTGCAATCGTCATCATTCCTTTAGCCTACAGTTTCTTTCCTGTGAAGGCCCAGGTTTTCAAAATTTAGTGCATTAAATAATTCATGGGAGAAGCAATGTTGCCAGTCAGGGTGGTGGGCCCTCCAGCGCGGTTCAGCCTCTTGCTGCGCTGGCAGAGCTGTGACAGTCTCTCCCCTCCTCTGGGGACAGGCACAGCTGCAGACCAGACATGGTGCTGGCTTGTTTTGTCTGGCACAGATGACCAATGATTCTAAAATATAGACATCTTTGTGCAACAGTGCACATGCAAGATAAAATCCTAGTTGTGGGAGGGGGAGATAGGAACCAGTTTTGTTTCAGATCTCTAGAAGACAGAAAAGAGTGCCTGGAGTGGACTGCAAAAATCCCCTTTGCATGCAACTGCCTTCTGGCAGCTGTCTGCCCCTAGCCCTCTTCACACCATGAGTACAGTACAATGTCTGTCAGGCAGTCATCCACAGAGTGGATTTACAGCAGGTTTGGCTCTGCAATAGGAAAGAGCTTTGGGGTCTTGCAACATTTTTCCAGACTGTATGTAAGCTTTTCCTACTACTCTATGTAGTCACAATGTTTAGTGTGCGCTGCTTGCTATATCTTTGCAAACAAATTAAGTAAATACAGAGCAAAGTGACAGATGATTTGGAATACTGGACAGAAAAAATGGATGGAAGTATGGATTTAGATCCACATAAATGGTTTTGAAAGATGCTTATATCAACAGATTGATTCATCTCTTTAGTTTCTCTCAGTGGTATACCTTCTGCTTTAATATACTTTCTGATACTTGTTTTCTAGCTCACTAGCTATTCTCAGAGGCTCCCTTGTTTTCAAAGCAAACAAATCTAAATGCAACAGAAAGGTTTCCTTAAATAAACCTTTCCTGTTGTCTGTACACAGTTCATTTCCCAGTCCCTGCGTTTGTGTAGAAGGATATAGCACTAGAATTTAGAGATTGTATCTTAGGTGTGTGTTTTTTAAAGAAGACAATCAGGACATAAAACTATTTTAAAGGAGACAGGACGTGCTGTACAATAGAATTATTATGGAAGAATCTGGAGGTGGAATTCCAACTTATTTCTCTGCCAGTTGCTTACTATCTCTGGGAGATATTTATAGGTCTTACTTACTCCTCCAAAAGTTAAATAGTTCTGAACTAGTCATCCTTTTCTCACTTTGAAGGTAATGAAGAGAAACAGGCACCTGGATGTGCTTCTTCCTCTGCACTGAGTATAAATGAAATTTATTATAATTAGTGGAGACTTTAAATACCAAGTGGAAATGGATAACTCCCAAGCTCCATGGGTAGTTGGTTTGATCAACTCTCCTTGTTCCCAAGTAACATAACTGTGAAAGGCCCATAACATATTCCTTTCAAAGATCATAGCAGAGTATGTGTTTGGCATTTCATGGCAATTCCCACTTCATCAAAAAGGCAACTGCTACATTTAAAATCAAAATATTCTTGTTTTGTGTAGCCCTGAAGGTCACTTCAGTGCTTTTGCCTATTTTTTGTCCTTTTCCAAACAACACAACAAAAAATTTCAATTAAAAAAAAAAAAGGAGATTTAATGTTTGTACTGGTTTAGAAGAAGACTCTAGAAATTTGAAAGAAAATTCAAGTATCCACTGTAATTTTCTGCAGAAAAGAAGTCATTTTTCAAATAGCAATGCTTGTGAGATAAGATGTAGAGAGTTTGAATACCTTGATTACCCTTCAAAAGGTTGTAAACTGTTTCTGTTCTTCTGAACGGAAAACCTAAAGACCAAGCCACATGGTGGTCTTGGTAGCTGTTTCACTGCTGTTCATTTCTAAAGTGTCCTAGTGGAGACATATCAGACATACCCCCCATGCCACTGTTCTTCCAGGAGGTCTCAGAGCCCTAGACTGCAGTTAGGCATTGCCAGTGCATAGCTGTGAAGCAGACTGAAAATATTAGAGACACACTATTTCAGCAGGGGCACTCTACCCATTGCAGTAGTCATTTTCATATTTAATTCAATTAAAAAAATATATTATTTTCTCTAAATGCCTCCAGACTGAAGTACTACAGAATCTTAAAGGCCATGACAGGGTATTATGGTCAAAACTGCTTCAGAGTTTATGTCTTTCTCATTTTCCTTCTGAACTTTGTTCACTTGTCTGCAAATCATACCAGTCTCTCTGGTAAGGGAATTCTGTAATTTGGTAAATTTCTGTAAATTTCTGTAAATCCTTTTATCAACAAAGATTTGGTTTAACTCATTTTAGTTAAATGCTTTTCCAAAACAGCAAATCTCAAATTTGCCAGCTAGTATAGTTCTTTGCAAGTGTGAAATAACATTTCCTTCAGTATGTTCCCTTTTTTTCTTGTGTAAGATGAAATTTTGCTCTTTTATGCATTGCGGCATAATTTTTTTTCTTTTTTTTTTGGTGTCTGTGAAAATAGATGAATTAGCTACAGGAGAAACAATATTTCCTCTTCCATCTTCCCCTCAACTGGCCAGCTTTATCATAAACTTCCAGATAAGTTTTAAAGAAAAAGTGCTAGCCTGCATAACTAACGAAACATTGCTTCTCCTTTGAGGGGAAATAGTGGTTATTTCATCATTTGGGCTAACAATTTTGATTTAATGCGTTTTAAAAATATTTCTCTTCCCATTTGCAGTTCAAGCTAATGGTTTTGAAAAGCTAGAAGAGTGATGATTATGATGGAAAAGAAACTCTTTCTTGAGCTTCTTTCTTACTCCTAAGTTGTCCTTGGAACAAATCCTGTTATGAAGACAAGTTTTTTATATACTTCTGAGATTTGAAGTTATATTTTTATTATGCCAACCCCTTTTCCACTGCCTTTCAAATCAAATTGAGAACAGGGCCCTATGAAGCCAGTCTGCAGTGAAATTATTTATCTTACTAGTTAGCTAGAGAGAAATAGATATAGACAGTGTCAAAAACTGAGTTTTTACTCCTTCAGTAAAGCAGCCTGATAGTGGCTCGTGTTCTGCATCAGTGTGGAGTGGTGGGATGTGAGGTGAGAGAGTGAAGAAGCAGGATTTTTTCTGAATCTTGACAAGAAAGGTACAGCAACAAATGACTTCAGAAAAATAGATGTTTTAATGACATAAAGCTAAGAACTTTTGCACTCAGACAAAGGGAAACATCACTCCTATTTTCAGAAAGGAAAGAAAGAAGGATGTAGAGAACCACATACTGGTTCTTTACATACAGAGCTTTACTCTGTGCCTGGAGCTGATCGTGGAGCAAATCCTCATGGAAGTAGTTTTAAGGCACATACAACACAAGGAGGTATTTAAAGATAGCCAACATGGCTTTCTTAAGGCAAATAGTGCCTGAAAAATCTGGTGATCCTGTATGATGGACTGCAATAGTCGACAAGGGAGGACAGACCGATGTCATCTACCTAGACTTCTGAAAGGCCTTCGACATGGTCCCATACAACATTTTTATCTCCAGCTTGATCAGACATGGACTTGAATGGTGAACTTGAGGGTTCTTATGGATGAAAAGCTGCACAATGAGCCAGCACTGTGCACTCACAGCCAGGAAAGCCAACTGCATCCTGGGCTGCATCAAAAGCAGCATGGCCGGGAGGGCAAGGGAGGTGGTTCTCCCACTCTGCTCTGCCCTGGTGAGACACCATCTGGAGTAATGCATCCAGCTCTAGAGTCCTTGGTATCAGAAAGACATGGGCTTGTTAGAGCAGGTCCAGAGGAAGGTCACAAAAATTGTCAGAGGGCTGGAGAACCTTCCATATGAAGACAGCGCAGAAAGAGTTGGAGTTGTTCAGCCTGAAGAAGAGTGCTCCAGAAGGACCTTTTTGTGGCTTTCCAGTACCTAAAGGACCTTACAAAAATGAGGGAGAGCGAATTTTCACATGGACAGATAGTGATAGGACAAGGAGGAATGGTTTTAAACTAAAAGATGAGATATTTATATTAGATGGTACGAAAAATTTCTTAACTGGGAGGACAGTGAGGCATGAGAACAGGTTGTGGGTACCCCATCCGTGGAAGTGTTCAAGGCCAAGCTGGATGGGACTGGTCTAGTAGAATGTGCCTCTGCCCAAGGTCAGGGCATTGGATTTAGATGATCTTTACAGTTCCTTGCAACCCATAACATTTTATGGCTCTAAGATAATATCAGAATAAGTTGAATGTATTCAAATAAATATCTAAAACTTTTTCCCAAAGAAATCTCATATTTCTTCTAAAAATGTCACAGTGAAACATCAAGAGTTCTTGTGATGTAAGGTAATAGAAAAACTTTTCAAGAGTCTTTGAACTTTTTACTTAAGTGAGACTTTGATAAAAGTAAAATGTAGTTGGAAAATATAATTTATGGATTTCCTGTTTCCAAAAATACATGAATGAAATCCACTTATTTTTTATTCATTTTCTTTTAGAAATGTAGAACAAAAACCTAAAATTACACATGTGACTTGTTTGATTCAAATTGCTTTTGGGATTTCACTTCAAAGCAATTTTGACTTTTCATCCATGTGTGGAATGGGGAATACTTTCAGAAACAATGCTATGAATGAACAATTTCATCTAATGGCGAAAGGCTATAAACCAGACAAGACTGGTCCCTTCTTTTTTTGACTTCAAAAAACAATTAGAAAAATTTATGGTGAGATATTCACCAGTGCACATGAAAGAAAAAGGATACAAGTTCTGCCTTGGATAGAAGTTACAGATTGCTGATGGTATAACTGATGTAGTATCATGGTGTTCTTGCCTTTGCTTATGTCCTAACCAAGTCATTTCCTTCCAGCCGTGGACAGGGCTTTAGTTTTACACTAATTAATCTCCTTCACCTCCCTCTCTCATGTTCTCAGTTAATGGAAATTAAGTTAATGATAATTAATTAATCGGATCAAGCTTAGATTAGAGAGATAGTTTTTTACTTAAATACTTTTTAAAGAATGGTGGACAATGGATACATTATAGCTATTCTTAAGTACCTTAAGTGAAGGTTCAGAGTCTCCAAGAATATCATAGAGCTTGAATACTGTGCAGACAGGAAAACAGATGCTCACAAATAGTTCTTACTACTCTTACTTTCTTCATCTGTTTATACAATCAAAGTTCATAATCTACAAGGTGATGAGAACTTTTGTCAGCTGCAGAACACAAAAACTTCATAAAAATTTCAGTGTAAGGTGGATAAATGCTGTAGCTTCTCTGAGTCCCTGAATGCCTTTCAGGATTTAGTGCTATTCACTTGATCCAAAGCCCATGAAATCAAATAGTCTTTGGTTTGACCTGAGAGGGCTTTGCATCAAGCTTTTGTATAAAAACCTCTAGCAAGATATTGACCAGGACAACAATTACTTTCTTGAATTATGCCAAAATCTTAAGGATTTTGTTCCAAATCTGTGGCACTGTTAACAGGCATTCCTCCAATACGTGTGTTGCTCTCACTACCTTGTGCAGACACAGGGTGAGAAAAACAAATGGTAGAGTTTAATTATATGTATTTGAAGCATAGTTTCATCAACAGGAAAACAGTAAGATAGTACATTCCAACTTCTGATGTAACAGGTTTATCTGGTTTTTTGTCAAGAAAATCTTAATGAGAAGTAAATGATGCAGCATCTCCTCTGCTAACATGGATGTTGAGTCACACATGAGATCCCACTGAGTATTTCACATGATGTGACAGAAATGGTCATAATCAACGCTGGAGTAGAGAATTTTCTCATAGCTTCTTACAGCTAAAAGGGGAACAAGTTGGCATTTTTTTCATTAGTTTATCAAAAGCCTTGCTAGCTCACAGAAGCTTTCAGGCAACCTTGAAAGTATATCACGCAGTAATATCTTAAGAGAACATGACAGACAGCCTGATGTATCTAATTTTGGGCTGGTATAACAGTGCTATTTAGAGCAATAAAGGTTTTATCTATTGGTCGATCTGTTTACTGAAATAGTCAGTGAAAAATGTGTCATTTATTACATGTCCTCATTATTCTTCTGGCATTAAGGACATTTGAATGGATAGTTCTGCCTACATTTTGGGATTATCCTGCTAACTGTATTAGGATAAGGTCATATTCTGTACTCAGCGCTGCTAAGGCAGCACTGTGTCCAGTTCTGGGCCCCTCACCACAAGAAAGACAATGAAGGTCTGTAGCATGTCCAGAGAAGTGCAACAGAGCTGGGGAAGGGTCTAGAGAGAGAGTTGTATGAAGAGCAGCTGAGGGAACTAGGGTTCTTTAGCATGGGGAAAAGGAGGCTCAGGGGAGACCTATCACTCTCTACCAAAAAACTACCTAAAAAGAGGTTGTAGCCGGGTGGGGGTTGGTCACTTATCCCAAGTAATAACAAATGATAGCACAGGAGCCTCTGTGCTAGGAGGTACAAATCCCCCTGGGCCCCATCCACACAGGCCCAGAAGTGTCCAAAGATGTGAGGACTGAATTAAAACCTTCCAAGAAATTAATATGCATAAATCTACCCTGACATGAGGTAGAAATGCCAGTTTAGTTTTAAATAAATAGAGGATTTTTTAAGTGCCTTAAACAAATACTGACACTGCCTGTGTCAGTAAGTAAGAAAAAGACCTAATACCTAGTTTATAGTTCAGTAACATTGCTTTTTGCGGAGTTAGTTAAATTCTAGTCATAACAAAAATAATGTAGCCTTGCTGAAAATTCCTAGATAGAACAGATAGAACTATATGCATAGAATTTGTGTAAGAATTTATGAAAATTGTTGCACATCAATTTTAGCTTAGGATAGGTCCAACATTTTGGTAGAGAGTTTGTGTTTAATCCTGATTAGCTAAAAATAGAATAAAATGCATGGAGAATGCTAGGATGCTGACACTTAGGGGACATGGAATAAGGGTGCTGCTGCTGCTTCTACTGCTGCTGATAAAGTGTTACCACTTCTGCTTGGGACATGGGGACTTTGCTGGCACAAACTGTAACAACCTCCACCTTTGTGAGGCTGACTTAGCCGTGCAATAAGGGACTCTGTTTTTACAACTACCCAGCCATGGTCTTCATGAAGATGCTCTGAAATCTCAAAAAGCTCAAGCTGGTTCCAGGGGAGGTTTAGATTGGATGGAGAAAAAAAATATTTACTGGAAGGGCTTAAGCATTGGAATGGACTGCCCAGTGAAGAGGCTGAGTCACCATCCCTGAGTTGGAAAAGACTAGTAGATGTGGTGCTTGGGGACATGGTTTCATGGTGAACACAGAAGTGCTGGGTTAACAGCTCGGCTCAACACCTTAGTGGTCTTTTCTAACCTAGATGATTCTTTGATCCTGTATATAAAATGAGTGTAAAGAAAAAAACCTCATTTCCCTAACAAGAATCTGTCAATCAGTTAAAATTACTTATCAACAGCACAATGATTATTATATGGACTTGAGTGCTTGCTTGCCTTTCCACATTAAAATCCATCACTCCTAGTGATCATCGTACTTCCTTAGGTTCCTCCAATACATGATAGCCATTAGAAAAATAATTTGTTAATGAAAAACAAATAAACTTGCAGTTAATTTTTTTCTGATGTGAGACATGAATGCCAATACTCTGAAAATCCTGTAAGGACTGAGAGATTTTATTCTTGAGTGTGACTCCATTTCAGAGAACAGTGCTTTGTTGACATGAATGCAGTACATGAATGACTTTATGCATATTCACAACTGTTTCCTGGAAGGAAATGGCTTATTAAACAGTAACCATATAGCATGTGTAAATGAGTTTTGTGGATAAACATGTATCTTTATCCTTATTGTCTGAGATTGGTTGTTGGCTAAAAAAGTTTTTTTGCTGACATTTACTCTTCCAGAAATGTTACCAATCATCTTATATCTGATTTCCTTTTCTGCCTGAGAAGTTTCTTTTGCCTTATCTTATATGTAAACAATGCTGATTTTTCTCTGTTTCTCTTGAATCACATAATTGAAGAAAAAACCAGCTGAATGTAGGAGTGTCTAAGTACTACCCCAGGTGAGATGCTCAAAATATTTGTTTCTACTTTCAGGTGAGGTGAATCACTCTCCAGACTAAATGACTGCAACGTGACTTTCGATAGTAACTTACATACAAAAACCTACATACATACACCAAAAGTGTCTTCATTTTCTACTTGAATCCCATTACAGGAGAACAAAATGAAATGGTTATGATATCAGCACCAAGATTTTTTTTTTCTTTATTCCTTTTTTTTCCCTCATTCAGATTTGGGGGTCCTGCTCTATTTAATGATCTCCTGAAATTTAACTGTTTCACATTCCATTTTCAAGCTTCTTTCCCCAGGGTGCTTTTCTCTAATGATATTGTCCACTCAAACAAAGTGACAGCAACTTGCTCAGGAGAAAGGTATTCAGAATATATTGAACAGGTCACCTCAGAAAAAAAGTATGTCCTCTTGAGGCATTATGTTTATATTACAGTAACATCTGTACATGTATTTAAAGAATCTCAGATAAATATTTTTCTACTGGTTGAATAAAAGAGGAAAACCATAAAAAACTCACAGCTTTTACATCTTCTCTCCTTGATAGTGCATTTAATAAACAGTGGAAAACATGACTGCAATTTTTGTTCCAATTTATAAAATATTGCAAGAAAATGTACAGGAATATTATGAAACCATACTACAAACTAGTGAAATGAAATGAGAGAACCTACAGTGAATAAAACTAAAGAAATATGCTTTATGAACACTATGTCTTGTGATAAAAAAGGCCAGTAGAAACTACAGGAAACACTGTACTTGCTGTATTTGAAAAATATTGGTAAATATTTTGTCTTTTTAAATGTGGAAGTAATTTCATGGTAGTTTCTTTTAATTTGTGACAGTCTTATTGATCTAATAACAAGAGGAACATTTCTTACCTGTGCATTTTTTATTAAGCAGCAATATAAATAAATGGGTGGAAAATGGAATTTCTCCCAGCATTTGTAGTTGAAAACAAAGCCCACAGGAGCTAATGGAGAGGCTTTCTTTTTCTTCAGTGGGTCAGATCAGGACTTTAGTTAATTCTTATGGTATGTAATGTAACATTTCTATATCATTAGTTCATTCCAGTGGGAGCTGGTGTCAGATTTTTTCCCACATTAAATCCAAGGTAAAAGTTGTCACCTGTTTCCCTTATAAGAATAGAAAGCAACACACTTAGGATAGACTGGTGATCATATTAATGAAAACTGAAAATGCAGAATTTTTTGGTTTTTTAAATATTAAATGTGTCATGGAAAGGTTTACTTACTTTATGGAATCCACTTTAAAATGTGTGTCTCAGCCATCAGGTTGGAACATATCAATGTGTAAAAATTGCAATTACTCTTTGGGGATGAGGTGAACTCTGTAGTTAGATGCTGTGCAAGCTTCTGAGACCAGACACCATGACGATTTTGTAGGCATCTCATTAATGAATTGTAGTGCTGCAGCATGCTCTGCTTTACTTATTTATTGAAGAGATAATGGGAAATAACTGGTTTCTTTGTGAAGTCATAAATAATATGACAGAAGGATATTAAATGCACTGAGATGTGACAGAAAAGCTAAAAAGTTGTAGGGTTTAGTATTTTATGGTGCCAGTTCTCTTTTACCAGTACATGTAAAACCAATAGATACGTTTTAACTGGTTTTGTGAACAATTACCAATTTAGTGTGCTAGCTACTGACAAGTGGGTGTCTTAAATCATGAACAGTATCTCAGTTTTCTTATCTTGCAGTAACATACAGCATTCACTAAGGAATAAATCTTCCTTCTACTTTTTTTCCCCTTCAGGTATTTTTCCTATATTTTTTTTTAACAGAGATAGTCTTTTTCTATTTCTAAATTTCCAGTGTGAAATATTAGTTCGACAAGAATGAACATTTCTGACATTCACTCTTTGCATATTTTGTTCTCAGTGGCAGTCTTGTCCTGATACAGGACAAAAACTTACATGCAAGGTCCGCTGAGGCTTTTCAGCACTTTACACTTGAATAAAATAACAGCTAACTTTTTTCCTCCTCTGTGTGTGTGTTTGTATCTGAATTAAAAAGAGAAAAATGTGTTTTATTCTGAAGTGCAGACATAGCACTGAGATAGGCAGCACTGTTCTCTTCTCTCTTCATTGCTGTTCTTTTCACTAAGAGATTTATCATGCAGTGTATTGAGAATTTCCTCAGAGACTGTGGTGACTAAAGAAGTAGCAATCTCATTGGTGACTCTTGGGATTATTTCTGAGTACCATGACCCCACAATTCTTTACCTTAGGTTTGCCTCTACATCTAGGATGAAGCTGTAGAAGACAGAGCTCCACAATGATGCGGCGAGTTTTATTTAGGTTCCTATATCCTCATCATCTTCACGATACCAGCCACCTATATCATAAACGTCCTTCCACAATTTGAACAAGTTATTTTCCTTGAGCAATAAGCGTTTCTTCTGGCTTGATAGTTTAGAAATTGTTGCAGCAGGCAAATGTTCAGGTCACAAATGTGTGGATGTCAGCCACTATGCCAGCCATGAGCATTTTATGGTTTATAGCGTCCTTTACCACCTCATCTAAAGACTAAGCTCATCTTCTGAAACATGACCTTTTTATTGGAGGAGTTCCAAGCATTTTTAGAAGGGGTTGCCGGGGCTTGTTATTTTTCCTTGCTTAGCCCACTTACATAATTTTATAGCAGTGTAAATCTAGTGTTTCACAAGTGTCTCCTAGTTTGCACTAATGTGAAAATAGAGTGAGGCCTGATCTGCCATGCTCAGCCTTTTCACTGCCAGCAAAATAAAACTTTAATTCATTTGAAGTAGGAAGTAGTAGGAAGTAGGAAACAGAGAAGCAATTCTATTGTGACTCAAGTAATGTGTATATAAAACTTTAAGGTTGGAAACAGTTTCCATCAACTATTCTAGCTATTATGTGATGATTATTACTGTAATTTAAAATTTTTGTTCAGACCCAGCAGTGCCATAATGACTTAAGAAAATGAAGTGTTCATTTTTCATTGAGCAGTGGAGTGGTGACTTGTAAAAAGTAGAGTTTCATCTACAACAGTAACTGCGAAAGCACTGGATAAAATACTGAGTTCTGCAAAAATGAGTTAGGGCCAGCCTCTCTCATAAATTTTAGGAAACTACAGAATACTTGATCTTGAAGTAAAGGAGATGACACTCGTTGTGATCATATCTGTCCATTTCTGCTAGCTGTTTCATAGGGACTTGTCTTATAACTAGCCTGTCCTTGTTTGCACATTTTGGATCATCCATCAGAGAAAGATACCCCCAAATTACTGGTTCTTCTGAATTGGGGGTCTAATTTTGATACTTTATGTCATTGTAACTATCTTTTTTCGACTGTTTGGGAGGTCTCTGAAACACAGAGCCTTTAACAGACTATTTCTATCACTGTTCCATTCATCTAAGCAGCCACGCATGGACAATCAAGGATAATAAATGGAGACCCTTGCCTGGAGTTTCAAGCAAGAGAGGCAATAGATTGTATCAGTATTATATTTTACCACAAGTGGCTTGTGGTAGAATAATTTTGCATTCATTACATTCCATGTTTAATAGTATTAAAAGGTATTTTGATAAATAACTTTAAGTTTCAGAAAGAATGTACTTAGCATAGTTTGGTAAATTCTAGGTCAATTTTTAGTGAGAATAATACTGAATATACGTAAAAATTCCATAAAACAGTTCTGTTAATAAAAAATAGTAGATATTCATTAATCATATCAAGTATTAGGTATATTTTAATATACATTTTGCCTTTTCTTTTGATGGAGATGGTAGTTATAGGCACAGATAGCCCATATTCATAATGCTGTGTGGCTTAATCTAATTTCCTCTGAGCAGATACATGTTTTAAATAAAAACATATGTTTTGCTTAAAAAAAGAAGGGAATAAAAACATTTTGTGCGGCAGATTTTACTGTTGCTTAAATGACATGAAGTAGAAAGCATGGCTCAAGCATTTCTTCTTAAATTGCATTGGGTGAGTTTTTGGTTTTTTCAGTGTATATTGTGTAGTAAATTTGCAGTAAACATTTATCCATGGACCGCTTTGTCAAGAAAAAATTTAAATACATACAGTAATTTTGAAAGTCAACAAAAAAACTGTTGCTTTAATATTTTCTCAGTTATGTATAGAACACAACTTTGAGAAAAAGGTGTCTAATATTGTTATTAGGCTGTTCAGCTGACTGTTGGGATCATTCTGTTCTGTTTCCATTCCCAGGAAAAGATCTGAATATCATCAGAAAATATATCCTTGTGAGTCCCTCTTTTGCCTACTGCAACATTTTCCAATTACATAAATATTTAATAGAAAAGGGCCCTAATTAAAAAGTCTTCCTCCTTCCTTTTCAAGTGCAGAATTGTTCTGTCAGAAGAACCTGACACCCTCTTTTCTGATGGAAGGAGAACATAGATTGCAAGGGTTCACAGGATCTTAATCTAAAGGATGTTCTCAGTTGATGTTCCCAAGTGGTGACATATCTTCCTACCAGTAATAAATGCTTATTGCTTCCAAACATCTAAGACTCGTCCCTTTTTCTCCCCCTGAAAAGTTTGCGCTTCCTCATGCAACTATTTTCAGAAGACTACACTATTATTTTCCTGGCTCTTTCTTAAAAGACACAAAAAATGGAAAACCCCAAAGAAACAAACAACCCATGTCTGAGATGTCTCAAAGGTAATTTAGAGCCTATTTGAATTTTTCTTCTTTATACACGCTACAAGAGTTATATGAGATTGTACTATTTATTTTAGCATTATAGCTTATATATACTTCTCTATGAGTATTCTAGTCCTGAAAAGTGCTGCTGCCCATTTTTGTCTATCTGTATCTTATTTTGTCTGCTACAGAAACTTTTTTTTTAACTGCTTTATTTTTCCCCAGTTAATTTCATCAGTTCTTCTTGTATATGTAAGGACTCAAAATGTAAGGGTCTCTGTTTCCAGATTCTGACTGAAAAACTAGCTGAACAACCACATCTTTACCTTGAACATCTCTCTTTTCTTTTGAAATTGGCAGGGAGCCCAGTTGTTTTCTTGATCAAAGGCATTTCATGATTTTTCAACCTACTTTCATGCCAGTTTGCTCTAGTAATCCTAAAATTAATCAAAACTTTTTCCATTGTTTAAAACGAAAGATAACATTTTTACAAAATAATTTTTATAGCATTTTGAATATAAATTAAAATTACTGTTAATGACAGAAAAATAACTACAGTTAAAGCTCTGTCCTTTAGGCAAATGGTAAGTAAATTAATGGCTGATTAAAAAACCATTAACGATCCTGTTGTCTCAATAAAGAATTTTACTAGAAAAAGACTTAAGAAAAGAAGAAAATAATAGATACTCTTACAAGTATAAATTGCATCACAGTCCAATCTTCACCCACAGCATTTATCAGATTTGGGCAAAATTTGTGGAACAAAAAAATCTTGAAAATGCTTGACAGAGGAGTATTTTATGATCTACATTTCTCTTTAAAGTTTCCCTTCTGAATTTTTTAGTCTAAAACATGCCTTTCCAGAAATGCTCTTTTTTTCACAGGTAAGGATATAATGGCTTCCTCCTTTTATATCCCAATTAATTGCTTTCTGGAATTCTGTGTAAAATTAAAAGGAAGATGGTCAGGAAAAATCAGTTCTGGAAAACTGAATAGAAAAAAACATTGCCAGATGGTGTAATGTGGAGGAAGAAGACCTGAGGAATTTCAGATCAAGAATCCAAGACCCAAAAGTGTAGCTGAAAGTTGAGGTACCTGAAGAAGCATTTGTTTTAAGAACAAATATCCAAAGGGATTTTGAAAATTGCTGGTTCTCTTTCCTTGAACAGAGATCCGACTCAGTGCCGGGCAGTAGAGAAGTCAGCAAAAGGGCAGGTGTCAGCAGGTGGTACCCTTGTCCCCTGTGGGTCAAGTTCCTGTTGCTTTGGTGTGAGTGTGTGTTTTGTCTTTGGAAGACATGAAGAGCTTTAGTTTAGCGCTATGCATGAAGAAAGGTCCCATTCTCAATTGGTTTCTAATCAGTGAACAGTCCTGAAAAGAATTAGCTTTCCGGGAGTCACTCATCATGGTTAAGGTTCAGGAGACAAAAAGGAACTTTTTTTTTTTTTTTTTTTTTCTCAGTTAAGTGAGAGGAGAAAGATAAAAAGTAATTCTGATTTGGGTAGAAGAAACCATGGGGGCCTGAAGTATCTGGTTTTAACAGATTGATGCCATGAAATACTTGGAAGGGCTGTTTCAGTGCTTGGTCTTTCAAAGCACTGTAAGTAAGGTATGAAAAAAAAGCCAATGCCTTCTATATGGAATGTTCTGCAAGAAGCCTAGAGAATTACTCCATGAAAATTTTTAATGTTAACTTATTCTTTAATCATATAACAACAACAGTATTCATCAGACAATGTCATGACTAGGAAGACCTTAGAAATGAAAGAGGAAATAAATATGATGAAGAATATGTTTACTAAAATTGTGCAAATACAGAAGAGCGAGAAAATATATAACATGATTATATATCAAATTACATGTGAGCTAAGTGGTAGGCCAAGCTACAATATCTGAGTTTAAAAATCTAAGAGTAATTTTTTTTTAATGACTTTATCTAAATGCAGCAATTTTGAAAATTTTGCATGGTTTCACAATTTTCAGTTTTGCTGTTTTAAAATGTATGGAAAAGACTTGCATCAAAAAAAAAAAAATCTTCTTACAGTGTTAGATATTTTGATTATGAATGCTTTAGCATTTCACTAACCCTCACTTTCATCCTGTATTACAAGAATTTACAGTTCTTAGGAACTCAACCTTTTTCCTAGGATTTTTGGCAAAATAGAAACTCACTGAACTCTGCAGAATCTCACATAGTAGATATTTAAAACTTACTTTTACTCAAGGGCATACCTAGGCAAATTCATTGAACAGAAATTCACTGATGTTTGTAAGTACATAGAAAAGCAATCTACTCCATAAAATCCCTGAACTGAAAATAGATGGAAGATGAGACACTATTAAGGGAGGGCATCAAATAATGTTTGCTCTGTTTTCTCTGTTTTCTATGCAGTCAGTAATGGCCACAAGATGCTGGCCTAGATATATCTTTAATCTGACACAGTGTATGATTTCTTAAGTTTTCATGTCACATCAAGAGCAATGGAGCATGAAATTGCTATGTTTTGTGTAGGTGCACCAAGCCTATGTGCTATAGAGGAATGGAGATTCCAAAATGAAACAAATGTCCCTAGATTTACTTTCTATGAGTCACCAGAGATTTTCTAATAAAATATTTTGCATTCAACACATAGTCATTACATTGTCTCATTGTAAATTTCATATCAGCACAGAACTTTTGCCATGAAGTTTCCAGGTAGCAATATATACGTTGCTAAATTCATACATAGTCTAAGGAATTATTTTTGCTTTAACTATAAATTATTACTGTGGCATTTCTGTTTTTAGCAAGAAGGTAAGAGGTGTATTGGACAAAAAATTGGGTTAGATGGATGAAAAATGTTTCTAAGTTCTCAACCATTATTTCCAGTGATTTCTTTGAATATCTTACTACTGAAGAAAGTTGCAAAAAATGTCTTTAAAATTAAATAGCTTCAACAGGATATCAGCAATGTGTATGTAACTTTTTTTGCTTATAAGGCTAAAAGAACTATGTTAATGCTTGCAATTATAAATCCAGAAATTTTTAATAACTGTTCAAAACACTTTTAAGAATATAAGCCATTAACTTCTTGGAAAACTAACCTATAACATTTTAGAACACTTGTTTGACCAGGTAATTAATAAAATAAGTAACATTTCATTGCAGGAGCTTGTTTTTGTTATCATAATTTTCTAATTAGAGCAATGGATCACATGGATACTGGAGAGAAGTTTGTTTTAAAGACCCTCATGAATTACCAGACATGTAAGTCTTCTGATTCTTTTGAAGTCCCTGGACTGTCTCTTTAAGCAGTCACAAGTTGGGAAGAATCCTGTTTATCATTAAGCCCACAAGTAGCACTGTACTGCAGGGGCAATAGTCTTACAGCACAGCATATTATGTTTGAAAAGCAGAATTGCAGGATTGAGTTAAGGTTAAACGGGACCTCTGGAAATTGTCTTATCCAACCCCTCCTGCTTTGAGAAGGGTCAGCAAATGGAGACTGCTCAGGGTCATGTCCAGCCAGCTACTGAATATCTCCAAGGGTGGAGATTGCACAACTGCTCTGGGAAACCTGCTGCAGTATTAGAATACTCTCATAATGATTTCTTTTTTTTTTCCTTATGTTCAAATGAAGTTTCCTATTTCAGTAGTGGCTTACCACCACTTGACCTTTCTCCAGCCAAATAGCCTGGCTCCATATTCTTTACCTTCACATTCACCAGTTATTTGTGTACATAAGATGCCCCTGCATATCTTCACCAGGATGGACAAGGCAAGCTTCTCAGCCTCTCAATGTAGGTCACATGCTCCAAACACTTGCTTATCTTTATGATGCTGAGTTCAACTCCTTTCCATGTTTTCATTACCCTGTGTACCCGGAAACTCAGGTCTGGACCCAGCACTCCAGCTGTGGCCTCTCCAGTGCCAAGGAAGGATCATGCAGTCGACCTACAAGTGGTGAGATCTCATTCCTAATTTAATCCAGAAAAAAAATTATTGGCTTTCCTTGCCGCAAAGGCACATTGCTGGCTCTTCCATCAGGATTGCAAAGCTACTTCCCAGCCATTTAGTCCCCAACCGGGACTGGGCATGTAGTTATTCCTCCCCAGGTGAAGGATTTAGTATTCCCTTTCTTGAATGTTCTGACACTCTTACTGTTTGTTCATTTCTTTAGCCTGCTAAGGTTCCTTTGACAGCATAAATATTTGCTGTGTCAAAACTTCTTCCCAAGTTTGCAAATCATCCGTAAATTTGCATTCTCTCCCATCCTCAAGGTAATTACTGGAGACAGCAAACTATACTGGCCCGAGCAGTGACCTCTGGGAAACACCACCACTGGCTGGCCTTCGTCTGGACTTCATGCTTCTAACCACAGCCTTGGAGCCCAACAGCTCAGCCACCTTTCAGCTCACCTCAGTGTCTGCAGATATAACCTTGTGCTTCATCAGTTTGTTGAGGACAATATAGAATCATAATCACTGAGACCTCCAAGTCCAAAATTTACCCAAGTACCACTGTGCCCACTAAACCATATCATGAAGTGTCATATCTATCCACTTTTTAAGATCTTCCAGAGATGGTGGTCTTATGGGAGGCATCACTTGTAGCCTTGCTAAATTCAAGATAAGCAACAGCTCCTCATCCACTGAGTACTGTAGTCATTTCACCATAGAATAATTTTAGACTCTTATGGCATGATTTTCTCTTCATAAGTCTATGCTGATCACTTCCACCTTGTCCATCATGTGTTTGGAAAGGGCTTTCAGGGTGGTTTTCTCTACCACCTTCCCAGGGGTCAAGGTTAGGCTGTCTGGTTTGTGGGTACCTAGATCCTTCTTCTTGCAGCTCTTGAATGAAACTCTTTTATTGAAAAGATAAATATAAACAAAAATATAAATAAAATGAAAGTTCATTTTAATATGTAAATGTAATTATTATATACAAATACAATATAAGATCAAAATGTATGTTTATGCTACTTTAGGGCATTTTTCAAATGAGTAAAACAGTTTAGAACACTCAACTGTAAGTGTGTGTTGGACTAATTTACTTTGCTGCAAAGACTTAAGATTCTTTGGGATATAATAATATTCAAACATCACAAAGTGCCATTTAAATTTTAAAATATATATGTTTTGAAAAGTTTCTGTGAAGACAGCACTTCCAGTAAAAAATTCTTCAAGTTTTTTTGGCCATTTTTGGGACTGGCAGTGGTGCTTTTTCCAGCTTCACTGTCATCTTTCATGTACTGAGGAAGTTCAGCAAAATATCTTTGTGTGCCAGTTTTAAAAAGCCCTTGGCCCTGGCCCCATGCAATGATAGAGTATATGTGAATAAGTGCTTTGAGTTGCTGTGTATCTTCAATAAAATGTTTTCCCAGTAAAGTGCATCAGATCAGGTGGATGGCAATAGATTAAATTTAAAAGTAAAAAATCTTGTGTAATTCATGAGTTCACGACAGAAAGAAAATTACTTTTGTCCAGTGTAGATTGAAACAATACTATAATTACTAATTATTTGTTGATAATTTAATATCTTTTGAGACCAGGCCGGAGGAGGACTCTAAAGGGGGCTGCCCAGGGAGGTGGTGGAGTCACCATCCCTGCAAGTGTTTAAGGAAAGACTTGGTGTGGTACTTAGTGCCGTGGTCTAGTTGACATGGTGGTGTTCAGTCAAAGGTTGGACTTGATCTCAGAGGTCTCTTCCAACCTAATTAATTCTTTGATTCTGTGATTTGGGGATCTTCATTGACAAGAAGCTCAGCATGAGCCAGCAATAAGGACTTACTGCCCAGAAGGCCAGCTGCACCCTAGGCTGCCTCAAAAGAAATGTGGGCAGCAAGTTGAGGAAGGTGGTTTTGGCCCTCCACTCACCTGGAGTGCTGCATCCAGCTCTGGGATCCCCAACAAAGGAAGAGAAGGGACCTGCTGGAGCGAGTACAGAGAAGGATTACAAGGATGGTCTGAGGGCTGGAGCACATCTCCTGTGAAGACAGGCCAAGAGAGGTTGTTCAGCCTGGAGAAGAGAAAGCTCTGGGGACATCTTGGAGCAGCCTTTCATTATCTAAAAGGGGCTACAAAGAGAACTGGTGAGAAGCATTTTTACAAGGGCATGCAGTGACAGGACAAGGGTGAATGGATTTAAAGTGAAACAGAGTAGGTCTAGATTAGACATTTGGAAGAAAATTGTTACTCATAGGGTGGTGAGGCACTAGAACAGGTTGCCCGGAAAAGCTGTGGATGCCCCATCCCTGGAAATGTTCAAGGCCAGGCTGGATGTGGCCCTGATCAACATGGTCTAGTGGGAGGTATCACTGCCAATGGCAAGGGGGTTGGAACTAGATGGTATTTTGTTACTACCAAACCAAAGCATTCTATTATTCTATGAGATTGGACCTAACTAAAACTTCTCAGCTAATTCTTTTATCTCCATTAGTCATTCTACTATTTGCCATGAAAACAACTTCTAAAAATTTGTTTGCCTTTATTTAGTGCAAGCTACATAGTATCACTTGGTCGTTTGCAGTAGCGATACTGTGCTTGCTGTGCTTTGCAACAAGTGTAACAGAACAAATAATTCCTTTGTACTTCATCCAAAATAGCTCTAGAACAAAGGCAGTTCTACTTCAAAATAATGTCTGATCTCAGTTATGTATTGAAAATTCCTAGAACCTTCGGAATATTTTCTAAATAATGTCACTCCAGAGAACAACACAACTTAATAACATCACCTCCATGTTTTTAAAAGCAGAGGCTAAAGAGGACTATTCACCTTCCTTATTTGTTTTCTTCTTTTAAATTTAATTTGTTTGTCATCATCTTGAGAAACAGGTAAAGACACTTTTGAAAAAATATCTACCTTAAAAATCCAGTATAGCACTGTTGTCACAGCAGTACTTTCAAATCAAGCAAATGAATTGAATAATTTGGCATCAAATGGTAAAAATTTCCTTTTTATCCTATCCTAGTCACATGAAGTTGATGTCATAACTTCACTGAACCCTGGTTTTATCCTGTGCATGATGATAAGGACATGCAAAAGTCATAACAAGTCTAATATAGAAAAAGCTTAGGAACTAATTATCTGATTTTAGAAGAAACTGAATACATAATTTTAGTGAAATAAAAGTCAGAACATGAAATCAATACATTTCAGTGTTGGTTTGAATAAAATATCAGGAGGAAAAAGTCTTAAGGAATATGAGAAATATTAACAACAGCTGTGAATAAACATTTTAGAGACTGAAAAAAAAATAGGGTTCAAAGTTAAACAATTGCAGGAGAAGACAGTACAGAAATACTAAATTAGGAATCTATTTTATATTTATTTACTGATTTCTTCAATCATGTCTTGAACTGTGTCCTGGTTTAGGGCAGTTTTGTGAGAGAACAGCTGAATGGGGTCCCTCTGGGAAGCAAACCTAAACAGCCCCTTCCCTCAGCCGGTCCAAGAAAAGAAATTCCTCAGAGAAAAGTGGAAAAAAAAATTTATTTAACAAAGCATCCACAAGCATAAAGAATGAATAATATGAAACAATAAAACCTCTCATTGCTCTGAGGTGGGATGGTAAATTCAGAAAGTCCTTGCTGTGGGTAGCTCAGCTCACTCTGTCTCTTATCAGTCCCTCCAATGCTGGAAAAATGCCACCCTAGGCCGCGCAGGTGTGATATCTGGGTGTTTCTCTGGGTTTTTTCAGTCCAGGACAGGTTTGAACAGTCCTAAGACAAGCACAGTCTAGGAGCAGGAATGCAGAGGAGTGAATGCTGTTTTCAAAACAAACTCCACACACCTTCTTTCTCCCCCTTCACTCTCAGAACCAGTCTCACAGCAGTGTTACTCTGTCTGCAGCATCCTGCTTCATGAGTCTGTACTTCATGCTCCTCAAGGATGAGTCTCTCCTTAACAGCTAACCCCCTCTTTTATCTCACTCATCCTTATTGGATATAGCTGCTACTCCTCAGGGGCAAGGCTGTATTGGGTAATTAACACAGCTGTTACTTATCAGGGGTTACTTAGTCTTAAAGGTACAGAACTTAACATACTGCATAAACAGAACAGACAAGAGGGGATACAAGCATCCAAAAGTCCCCCCAGGACAAACTTGGAAGATGAAATTCACATTAAGAAAAATACAGTTCTTCTAACAATGTGGTGATTGGATAGTCTTACTAAAAATTGATAACTTTGTATGGTGTAGAGAGAATTTGAAAGAAATTTTAAATGTAATGGTAGGCAAAACAATGTTGCTACTCTTTGTGAACTCACACATTTGCAAATCCCAAAGGCTTGGTTTGTAAAAAAAAAAAAAAAATCCCAGATCATAAACCAAATAAATTTAGTTTGTTGATATCCTGAATTGAGTTTGAACACATGTAAGTCAACAGAGTGACATTTATTTTCACTTCCACATTTCCCATGATATAATTCATTGTGCAAGTAAACTATAGTGTCTAATTATAGCAGTTGGAAGCCAAAGTAATTTGTACCCCAGTTTTTTTGTCTTTTCTCTTTAAAACAAGCAAAAAACCATACAAAAATGAAAAAATAAAAGCTTTCAAATTTCTGCATAAACATATGCAGAAGGTTATACAAGTTAACCTGTGGAGACAAATTTCTTTCTCATTTATGGAGCATGACATAGCTATAACAGTAGAACTCACTGCATCCTGTACTACTGGCTGGATGTATTTGAATTCTACAGCAGCCATATCACTGCCTTTATACCAAGAAACTGTTTCACACTAACCAGTGGTTGGTCTGCCTCTTCAGATGCTCCAGAATTATTTGATTTCTCCGTCTTCATGGTCACAATCAAAGCTCATCATGTACAAATGTTAAAAGAGCCAACTATGTGGGAGAGTGGTGAAAACACTGAACACCTCCATCCTGTCTTCAAAACATAGAAAAAAGGCAGAAAATTATTTAAAAAAACAAGAGGATAAGACACAAACAAAGTAATATTTTCAATCAAACTTCTTCCATTTTAAAATTGTGTTTGAAACTATTTTATGTGATTCTCATTACTCAGAGGAATTTAAACTCTTTCTATAAGGGGAAAAGAAGTTATGGAAAGAAGTAGAACTTTTTCATTGGCCATATATTGGTTACAAAATGATATATGCCCAGAGCTAAACATGTCCCAAATGGTTGTAAGCAAAAGCTTATATTACTACTTTGAAGTTGAGAATGTGGGTATCTAAAGCACCCCTGGACCTGCTTCATGCTTCTGAGTTTAAGTAAAATACTCCCACATAACTACAAAAAAAAAAAAAAAAAAGAAGAAGAAAGAAAAAGGGGTAAGTTGAACCTTCAATTTTATCATGTAAAATTTAAAATGGTGGATATAAGACATAAAGGTCTTATATCCACCAGTGCACCTACAGTATGTTTAAGAGTTCACAATATGTCTTCTAAACTGCAAGCTCAATTAAAAAACTAAGAAGAGATTTGTGAAGGCTGAAGGTTCAAACCTGAGCCAAAAATATTTTCAACTAATAAATGCATTAAGGACTTTGATGTTAAATATGTGGTGCACTGTGTCACATTTATAATTTAGAGTGGTTACAAGCCTGAAAATTTATTCACATTTTAATTCTTAGACAGGAGAGAGCATTTTTATGTTGTGTTGGAACTCCTTTGGCATGAGCACAGCTTGTACTGAAACCTGCATATAGTGAATTCTTTCAGCACTGAGTAGCAAATTCTGGAGGCATATAATAAAGATTGTGAAACAGAAGAACATACTGAGTAATTAGTTTTTGAATTAAGGGTAATGTGAAAAGCAAGCAACAAAGTTGTCGGATTTGATTATGTGTGACACCTATTTTATCTTCTACAATTTGATTTCTAATGCAGAAGTGAATACTTGTGTTTTGGATGGATGAAGAAATAGTACTGTCCAACCCATGAGCAAAGCATTGCTATCAAGAAAGGATAAAATAGTAATGCATCTGTGAAATGCAATTACAACAATTCTGTTTGAATTTCAATACCATAGTATTAGAGGTTTGATGATATAAAGTTATTTTTACATATCCTTTTTTTTTTTTTTTAAGTCCATTCATGCAGTCTTTGTAAGGTAATTAATTATTAACTAATTTTATTTCTGTTAGAGCTCAAAATTGAATTTGAAGAGCTGATGCAGAAATAAAAGATCTAGGTTTGGTTATACACATCATGAGACTTGTTTCATGGCACGATTTTAAAGTAGCAAAATTCAGCTAATGAAGAAATGGTTCTGCAAATTCCTTTTTGGATGAAATTAACTACAATCATTTTTTAAGGTCAGATAAGACCATTTTGATTATTGCATCAGATCTCATATCTGACAAAAGGTAAAGGAGTATTGTGAATTAGTTCTGGTTTAAATTTGGGAGCGCAGTATAAGAAGTGCTTCCTATTCTATTTGAAGAACCATCAGTGAAGAATCCGTCACAGTCTTTTAATATGTTGTAAGATGTGTGACATTTCTAATATGAATGAAGGAGCTTTTCTTACCTAACTTTAATTTAAATTTCAATCTACACCTGAGCAAGTTTTCCAGTGGACAGTGATAGGCCCTTTAGAGCAAATTCATTTACCTAACATGAAAAAAGTATTATGATAGAGATAATTCTCAGCTTCCATAGACTGTAGAGAATCAAGGCAGGTTTCATGAGACATAAAGACTATGGAAGCATGGTGTCAGTGGCATTGAACATTTGCATTGTGCCTTACAAGTATCTGCTGTAGGTTTAGCTGTGCTTTACAGAAATTTCAAGACAATTGGAAAACTTCTATATTTCACAAAGCTGTCTAATTTAAGAGAAATGAAAGAAAGAAATATTGTGTGCACTTGGAAACATTGTCCTGTTAATCCAATAGATTGTGCACAAGAGTGAGCAGACCAGATAGGCTTTACTTAAGTCTTAATTTTATACACCCTGGAGGAAAGGCTTAATAAGGACCTTGACAGGCTTGAGAGATGAAGGTCCTTAGAGGTTCACTCTGTGAACCTCATGAAGTTCAAGAAGGCCAAGTTCACGGTCCTGCCCCTGAGCTGGTACAGTCACAATGTAGACTTGGCAGCGCTGAGAGGAAGAACTTAGGTTATTTGTGGTCAAAAAGCTCAACAAGACCTGGCAGCATGATCTCACAGTCCAGAAAACCAACTATACCCTGAGCTGCATCAAAAGCAGAGTGGGCAGCAGGTCAAGAGAGGGGATTCTGCTCCTCTACTCCACCCTGGTTGTATCCTTCTACTCACCTGGAGTAACAGGAGGCTTTGAAGAATCCTTAGAGCAGCTTTTCAGTACCTAAAAGGGCCCTACAAGGAAGCTGGAGAGTTCACAAGGACAAGGGGCCATGGCCTTTTGATGAAGAAGGATAGGTTTATGTTAGATATCAGGAAAAAAATCTTTACTATGAGGATGGTAATTATGAAACAGATTGCTCAGAGAAGTTTGGATGCCCCATCCCTGGAGGTGTTCAAAAGTAGGCCAGATGGAGCTTTGGGTAACCTGATCTAGTGGAGCGTGTCCTTGCCCATGGCAGGGAAGTTGAAACTAGATGGCCTGTAAGGTTCCTTCCAATTTAAATGATTCTATGATACTGTGAATCTATGACTGACAGGTTTTTCACAGTGGGAATTTTCTTGAGTAAAAATGCAGCATGTACTTAGCAACTTCAAAAGTGAATGTATACTTGCATCTATTTTTTTTAACAGGGCAGATATCTCTGTTACGGGATGTTTTAATGAGGTGATACGTTTCTCATTTCTAAGCACAGTGTTCACAGCAAGATTATAATTACTATTAAAGGAAAATAATTAAGAAGGATGATACCATTTTATTAATAGAAAAAAATTGATTACCAGTTCTGTTTTGGAATTGCATGGATAGAGGTATGTGTTGGGTATTTAGTCAGATATGGACTAAAACAGAGAAGGAAAATGTTATTACATTAAAGATACCAAATTCTATTTGCATTTATATGAATAAACACAAAAAATTTCTTATTCCTGTACCTGTTGAAATTGATGTCAAATGTCCTTAGAGATTACTGGGAGGAGGATTATGATCAATATCTGATCTAATGGAAAGATGTTAATGTGAAACAGGCTTAGGGCAACTTAAACATTTCAACATGGCAATGTGAAAATGAGTATCAGTGAAAACAATGGTAATTATGTGTGTGTGTATGTGTGTATATATATATATATATAATTCTGTTTGTAAGAAAAAGCTTTTGTCTAATTATAGCAAAGAATTATATAAATAATAAATAATTTAAAGAGCACACATGTACTAGAATCTCAAAAGGACATTCAGGCTATTCACAGTTAATACATTTTTTGCCCTCCAAGATTGTAACAAATGGAGTTGTGTCATATTCTGTTCTTGTACCAGTGAATTTAGCTTCTTCTGCCAAACTCAACTTTCTTTTAAGCAACATGGGAGCTCATCATAGGAGTTTGGCATTAGATAGGTGTTTCACCTATCTCATATTTTTTACTTCCTGCCTTTCTGAGCAATTCTATTTAGCTTTCATTTGATCTTTTGATTTCAGTGGTCATTGTCTCTGCTCTTCTAAGCTGTTCAAGGTTTTCCTAGCTTCATAGAGAGTCTGATGCAATTGCTCTTTTTCTAGTTAAGGAATTTCAGGTTTTGCCGTGAATTTAATGCTTAAGATGTTTTTTATTTAAGTGCTTGTTATGATGAGCTGGTATTTAGAACTCTGTCACCTGCAGAGACCCCTCAGAAATCACCTCAGCTGAAGTTCCTAAACTCTTTAGTTCCTAGCAGGTATTTTTGTTCTGGATGAGCTGTCTTGTCTCTGAAATAAATTGTTATGAAAAATCTCTCCTAGAGGAATATATGCTAGATGAAAATTCATCTTTACTAGTGTGATAATTGTAAAAATATTAATAACGGGTATGTAGGTGTACATATGGCTGCTTCTGTAGAACAGTATGACAGAATGACCGTTTTGGCCGATCTTACTGATCAGGTACTGAGAAATATAAGGACTAATAGCTGCACACCTCAGGAAGTGGAAGGAAGGGCCTGCTTCAGATTTGGTTCATAGGCAAGAGATGGAATTTTATCTTTACATCCCATCCTCTTCTAGAAATTTGAGCTAGATTTGTCATTGAGCTCCACAGCAGATGATCATGTCACCTTAACACCCTATTGCCTCACATCTTCACAGGGTTTAAGTGGTCCCAAGTACCGAACTACACAGTTCCACTGTCAGTACCGTATTGGATTATGTAACCTAAAAATGTGTGTTCTATTTCATCTGCTGAAAGCTGGTTTTTGGGAGATGTTTTATCCTTCTCTTGTAACTCCAGGGGGGAGGGGGGCAGATGCCTTCTGATAATGGCCCAGCCATTAAATCCAGGTGGGGCAGTGTTTCTTATCTCTTTCACCACCCCTCCATCCTCCAGGGGGACATCTTCTGATAATGGGCCATTAGGGCCCACCAATGACATGACACATTCCATCATCCCATTGTGAGATGCTCCACACAGTGGGGGAGGAGCCAGCTGTTCCTAGATAGATAGAAACTGGGACTGAAGGATACGAGAGATCCGGTTTTTTTCCACTGGATTCCTGGAAGAAGAACGGACCCATATTGTCACCTCTGGACTTTCTACAGAACAATCTCTACTCCACAGAACCACATCTGTTACTCCAGGAGGACTTATTTGGACTGCTTCCAACACACTGATCAACAGGGTGCCAGGTCGTATCCCTGACTCTGTCAGGGTTTTTCCCAGGATTTTTGTTTGCTACCTTGCTTGGTTTTTTTGTACTACCATGTATATTTTCAGTTTTTTAAACATTCCTGGTAAAGACCTGTTACTCCTATTCCCCTATCTTTGCCTGAAAGCCCCTAATTACAAAATTACAATAATTTGGAGGGAAGGGGATTTACATTCTCCATTCCAAGGGAGGCTCCAGCTTTCCTTGGCAGACAACTGTCTTTCAAAACCAAGACAAGTACTGAGACTTAACTCTTTTCTCAAAGACTACCCATAAGCTGCTTGTAAAGCAAGATCTGTGTTTGATACCAGACAATAGAATTACTGTGGGACACCAATACTGATTGCTGTATCTCACCTTTCAGGTAGGGCATTGTAGTGAAATGTCTTGCTGAATCAGCAGCAATATTCTGTCTGAATGTACTGAAAGGGTGTTGTGAAAAGCCCTGCTTGAAAGATTGAGCATCAGTCCAAAATACCATTTGCCTTTCACCTGAATGTTATTGTTAACTAGATAAAGTTTTAACGTGTGAGCATGAGATAATCTCAAAGATGCTCATCTAGATCATCTCTGCTCTTTCTGTTATTGCACCTACAGGCAAGCTGTTTCCTGTCCTTGACAAAGAATTGTTTTCAAATACTGAAACAGAGCAATTACAAAGTTATGGTATATCCAGCACTAATGATCTAGTCTCACTTGCTATTTTTCCTCAGTCAGACTCTACTGAAAGGAAACAATTCAGTAACAACTGTTTTCTGAAACAGTAGTGGTAATCAGCTCAAGGCCATCCAGAGTATATTGTCAGAAGTATTATACATTGTACATAATATGCGACTGCATTCTGGATGTCAGGCTACAAGAAGATCTTTAACAGAAATGACATTGACACGATGCAGAGCTTTGCCTCTAGTCATGTGGCATCCCTCCACTTCATGGCAGAGAGTAGCTGTTCATATCCAGCTATCATGCAACAACAAAGTAGTGACTGTTGTTACTCTTCGGTGAAATTAGGCAGTACGTGCTTTGCAATGGCTTAAAGTTACAGGTCTGAGGAGACAGCATTTTGTGGCTGTTTTATGGTGCATATAATTAAAGATTTCACTGGATAAATGCCTTTCCCAAACAACGGTGTATTTCCCAGCTTTTTAAATAAGTGAAAGTGAGACATTTTTTGGCGTGGGGAACACCTGCTCATGGATTTCAATTACTTTTTTTTTTGCCTTTAAAAAATGAACTATTCTAAATTGAATAGCCATTTGAATGTAGTATTAATTAATATTTCATTGCTTTACACTGGGGAACAGATCAGGAAAAGGGTTTTTTTGTTCATTGACATCTGGTTAAACAAAGCTAAGTGGAACCTTTTGACATTATCAATGGAAAGATCTGAAAGGAAAGCTGTTCTATACAATGGCCTCCTTCATGTATTTCTGCAACTGTTCTTTTCTGGTTTGCTGCTAAATAATATAGTTTGGGCTTGTTATTTTTTATCTTTAGAAATAAACTGTAGTTAGAGTGTGCATGTGATATTTTTTAAATTGGTTTTAGGGCCAAACTATAATGCACTTGCTTATGTTTATATGATTTCTGAAGCCTTTTTGGAGTAAGCTGATCTTGCCTTATTGAATTGTTAGTTTGGCCACTGACTAGACCAATCCTATAATTCTTTATGAACTCCACCACAGTAAGTGATCATTTATGTCCATGAAAATCCAGTTACCACCACCCACTGCCACTCAACCACAAATGAGTCTGTGCCTTTCAGATGAACAGCAGTAGTTCTAAATTTTGTTCTGTATGTTGTTTTCCTTATGAAAAAAACCTACTCAATAAGTATGGAATACAAACAGTCTGCTGCATAGTATACAATGTGAGACTGAAGGTGTATTTTGCCTCAACTAGTCTATTCTTTGTAGGAGCTTCTGCTTTCCCTTACACCCTAGTTTCTGCCTAATTGTTTAGGTATTGCAGCCTTCTCTGCTGGCAGGCTCATCCAAGAAGGTAGCCGAGGTAAAGGGCCCAAGCTTAGCTCAAGTTAGCGCTTTTGTTCATCACACTGTTTCCTTCTCACACACAGACACTTGCACACACTGCATTATGCAAAATGGCATTTCTGTGCTTACTTTTGATTTAATACTCTGAAATCTTAAAAAGCATGAATGTATTTTAAGTAGTTAAACATCTAGCACTAATCCTACTAATTAGAATAAACCCATCTAAGATGTAAAAAGCTATTAGCAGTGAAATATTTCAAGTAGACTTTAAATGCCATTATATATGATAGTGGAGGAATAAAACATTAGCAAATTGAAAACCTGTCTGTTAATAATCTATTATACTGAATAAAAATTTTACTAAATTGAATCATATTTTGAAAATAATGAAAACAGTTTCTGATCAGGAAGAGTTTTGTGCTGCCAATAAAGTTGACAAACATAAGGAAATCTGATCAAAGTTTCACTGAAGTTTTATATTCTCATCTAAGTGAAAGATATGTAACATGAAACAAGACAGTAGGTTTTGGTCTTGCATACAGGTAAGAGTAATCCTACCTCTCCATCACTGGCCATGCACTACTTATACAGCTGGAATACTGCACTTCCCTGAATTAATTTTCAATGTTTTTGCAACTTTGAGTGTTTCTTTAAATGCTTTTAATAGTGTTATAATTTGTATGTTTGAGCATAAAAATTCAATAGTCTTTTTCACTACATGTTATTTTTATCATAGAGTTGGTAAATTTATATCACAGTAATTCCTACAGGAAGTTAAATATTTGAGTGTATTTAATTTAATTAAATATTCAGTTTATCTGTCAATGTGTCCACTAATTAAAAAACATTAAGCTGTTGTAGCATAATGAAAAAGCAAAATCACATATTAAGAAAACAGCATGACAATGAAATTACGTTTGTTAAGTCCTTTCATAACCTGGTCCCTATAAAATTAAAATCCCTGGACACTGTTAATGACTGTAATGACAAAAATGCAAATAAGTTGATATAATTTTAGAATAATGTAAATGCCCTAGATAAGCCAGATTGTTAACTCATATTTTCCTGTCTTCAGCAGATGAACTAAATCAGATTTTCTATTTACTTTGCACCAGTCACAGAACTGAGTAAAGTAACTGCAGTGCTTTATGCTCCGTATTAATAGTGAATGGTACATGCAGCATTTGCTTCACATTCAGAGCCTGTAAAGAACCACTAGCTTGACCTGGTGTAAAATGGAAGCTGTGGCGTTTGTACATTGTCACATTGCTCATGGTCAGGATTTACACTGCTCTCATTTCCCTGCTTTGGTCATAAACAACACTACTGCTCTGCTAAGGCCTGAGCAGCAGAGCAGATGAAACGAACCTCTGCTGACAAACCATGCCTTTCTTGGTGCATGATTTGTAAGGTTCTCACACTTACTTGTCCTTTAATTCTGCAAATATAGTAAATTGTAAATTTAGAAGCCTTGCCAGAATTCTTTTTCTGCTACTGCTACAGAAGGTCAAAAACTTTGCTAATATTGCTCATAGAGCCAAACCATGAAAATTCACTTTTAGGTCAACAAAGAACTTAGAGGAAAATGTTCATTCAAATCCTACCCTGCAGTGCCTGCCCTCTAGATGTAACAGAAGCCTCTTCATGTTCATCAAATAAAAGCCACAGCTTGGTAGCCCCTTCTTTCAACTTATCTGTATGTTTGCCTCATTGAATACTGAATGTAGACATCACATTTGGCTCAGGGATAACACAGATCACTGAATATACCTGTCAAACTTGGGATAAACAGTGAGGATTCAGGACTCCTTGAAGCTGCCTTTCTTTATTCCTTGAATTCTGTTTAAAAGATTGGAAGTACTACTTTTTTGCTAAAGAACTCTGGAACATTTACATGTTATCAGATCCCGCTACAGATCTCCCAGATCCCAGCTCTGCACCGAGATAAACTGGGAGGTGTACCTTTATCCCCTTCCTGTTTTGCATCAAATGTTATACAAAAAAAGCACCCCATTTTTGTGCATGGACAAAAGTATTTTTGTCATAATCAACAAGACATGAGAGAGGACAGAGATGTTGTTTCAGTTCTCTGAAGGGAGGTGTGTACTGACTGCTGTGTGTGACACCCTGGAATTTCCAAGGCTTCCACACAGGGCTAACAGACCTACAGGAGTGCTCTGTTTTGGAAGACAAGATGGACAGGTCAGATGCCCTAGGCCATCTTACACACAACTACTTGCCTAGGTTTAGACAATTGAATCACCTTCAGAGAGTCCATAAAGTAAACTACAGTGCCAGCTGAACTGAGGTGTATCCCCAGTAGAAAATGCAGAATGTGTGGAGTTCACACTAAAGCTAATGTTAAGAAAAGTGCATTAAGTCTGTATTGAAAATGTAAGAGTTCAAACTGGAAATGAAATTTCCATCTAAAACTGTTTGTACTTGATGCAAATACTGCTTTTTTTAATTTGACATGCTGTTTGCATGTGTTTCTAAGTCTTGTGTTTCAAAGTCAAATTTAAGTGTGCCAGCCTGCTCCACAGTATACGACATTACATAAAACCTAGTTAGTTAAGAGCAATTAAGCTTAACTTAAAATGCGTTTAACCCTGAGAGCATGTTAGCATGGTGATGTAAAACATTGTATGTCACTGTAAGTTATGAAAACTAGCAATTATTAAAACTGCAGATTTACTGTATCTTCTTTTGCAGATTTTTTTTAAAGTTGCCACTCTCAATTTGATTAGAAAGCCTATGCATAAATGTTCTTTTATAGCTTTTGTGAATCCTTTCATGACAACATTTCTCTTGAAATTCTGCTGGGATTATTGGAAGATGAAGATTCTGGAACACGTAAATAAAGATATTATTTCTTCTGTGAGTAAGATATTTAATGTAATGTTACAGTCATAGTATTTTGTTCACATTTAATAAATAATTTTGGAAAACAAATGTTTTTGCACTGTGACAGGTGCACATCCAACAACAAAATACATGGATAACTTAACATTTCACTAGTGCATCCACTGAATTAGCTATAAAAACACCTGACTTTTTATCTCACTTGAAGTCACCACCACAAATCTGTTAAAGCCCCATAATTGTATAAAGGTATCTTTTAGAAATGAAAACTTAAACTTGTGCCTATTCAACAGTCATTGTTTCTCAGACATAGAAATGACTTCTAATGGCCTTTGTCCTTCAGAGTAATTATCTAGCTTTTCTGTTAAATCCCAATTCAGAAAAACCTTTGTGTTACCACTTGAAGCTTCTCAGGTACTCAGTCCTTCCTAGAAACTAAGGATGTATATTTTGAAAATAAAGCCATAATCCCCAAATATTCTATATATTAAAAAATAAACTCCTGCACTGTCAACTTTGGAAGGAAACAGTGTTAACCTAAAAAGGTTTAGCTGAGAATACATAATTTCTCAAAAGCAATAACAAAAAGACTAGTCACATCAACAGGTGTCCTGGAGAAAATTAAATGAGTCTTCATGGATTATTACAAATAAAAAAAAACCCCACCATTTGAAACCAAGATAGTAAGCAAAACACAGGAAAACAAAATGATGCAATAAAGAATTTTAAAAAATTAAATTCCCATTAATGGTAGCAATGACTAAAATTATGCACAAGCCCTTTTTGTAGGTTGTTTGTATAATTCCCTTAGTTACATTACATTTTTGTAGGAAGGACTATAGAAAAATTTTTTGTCATGTAATTCTTAAATGATGAGTATCTCTTTGCAAAAAACACTTATTTTATACCCTTATAGAAGCTTTCTTTGAGAAAAGAATCTTGCCACATGCTGAATCCGCTAAACTTATCTAGCTGTCACCAGACCTCCAATAAATCTACCTGTTCTGAGGTTCCCTGCAGTGTAAGCATTCTTTTTAGAACTTTCCAAATGAAAGTTCTCACAAGGAACAGTGTCATTTGCAATGCCCTGTAAGGGTCTAATATGTACCATGCCAGAAGTATTCTCACTGACATAACCAGGCATTAACAGCCAGAGAATTAAGTCTGGTTTTCTAAAATGGGCTTGTATTTTTTCTTAGGAAAAAAGTAAAATGTTAGCTTTTACTTCAGATGAACCAGCTCACCAGACTCAGGAAAAAATAGTACAATGAATGTAACATGAGAAGAATTGAAATGAGCTTGTGAATTATCAGTGAGCTTGTGTGTGCTGTATTTGTTTTCATATCTTCAGTCTTTAAAATTTTCAAATCTTTAAGTCCTCAGACATCATTTTTCATATTCAATAGTTTATTTTGAAGTAATGATTCTATTTGAATTTCCTATCTTAAGGTATATTCACTCTGTCTCCAGTGGAATATAGCTTTAAACTAGCTTGATTTCTACTATCAAAGTTCAAAATTAGAAGTAATACCACTTGTATTTCAGCATTTCATAAGCTTATTTTCCATGGTGACATCCCCTCTGAAACTGACATTTTCTGACATTATTTATTGCTTGTTTGTAGTGGGATTTCTGTACTGACAGTAATGGCAGCACATTTCTTCCCTTTGGCTAACTAGAAATTTGCATTTTATTCTAGTTGATCAGTGCTGGAAAATAAGTACATACTCATGCAACAATTTTGTTATGTGGAGAGTGGTATGAATCAATTTTTATGCAAGTGTTAGTTCTTGGATATGAAGGTATTTGCATTTATTTTTCAAAGCTGTTTTGGAAACTTGAATCAAAATAGAACTATTCAGAGAAGAAATTTTCACACTGATTAAAATCTTAGCTGCATGGAAGTCAGTGAGAGTTCTGCTTCAGTGGGGCTAAGATTAAATCCTATTTGCATATAATATAATATTTCTCCTAGCCTTTTCCATAAAGCTGACTAAAAACAATAGCCCTCTGGCTTTGGCCTGCAAACCAATACTATAGTTGCAATCAATAACCTATGTTTATAGTAAAATTAGCACCATTAATTTAGTAAAAATGTTGTTGAGACGTGGGTTTTCTATGCAATGTTTTTCCTATTGTGGATGAATTTGATGTACACACTAATCATTTGCTTAAGAGCCATTCAATTTCACAGCCTCTTCTTTGAAAAACTTGGGACCACACTAAGCCAGAGAGGTAGACAGTAGGGGAAACTCCCTCACGTTTTGCGGAGAAAAATCTGGGACCCAGAGAGTATATTGCTTATTGGCATTTGCAGAATTTGTGGCAGGTCTGGAAACTGAATACGTAATGTTCTTTGAAGGTGACTGTCTTCTTGTCTGGCTGCACACAGGTGCAACTCTGGTTCCACTTGGTCCGGTCTTCTCAATTGATCTTGTTGCTCTCTGGAACTGCCTGAAAGAAGGTTACCGCAAGGTGGGGCATTGGTCTCATCTCCCAGGTAGCAGGTGACAGGACAAGAGGAAAATGCCCTAAGTTGTACTGTGGAAGGTTTGGATTGCTATTAGGAAACATTTCATTACTAAAAGAGTTACCAAAAGCACTGGAACAGGCTGCCCAGGGAAGTGGTTGGGTCATTATCCCTGGAGGTATTTAAAAGACATGTAGATGTGGCACTTAGGGATGTGGTTTAGTGATGCATCTGGCAGCATTAGTTTGATGATTGGACTTAATGATCTTATAGGTGTTTCCCAACATAAATGATTCTATGATTCTATAAAAATAGGAATATAAAGTTAATACTGTTTTACATTTTTACATCAGACTAAAACAGTCCTTTGTTAATTAGAAAAAAAAAAAAAAAAGCAAAACAAAAACCCCCACACCTTGAGAAACCTGTAAAAAAAAATAGAACTCTTATTGACTCCAGTAGACATCAGGGTTACCCAGTGCTTTGTATTGCTGATTCAAGAGTACTTACCACCTTACATGAATAATTTGTGTAATATACATAATCTCAGTGAACACATTTCAGCCAAAAGAAATGAAGGGAAATATTCCTGAGAAAATATTCCTGAGGTTTTCACAACAGTGATCTTCTTTCATGTGTGTAAATTTTAATGATGTGGAAGACTGAAGTGGGATTTTGCTTCTGTTTTATTTATGAAATAGGCTTTTTAACTTGTTTTCTCCAACTCATAAACACAACTCTTATTTTCTGCAAAGCTTAAGTATCACTTTTCCATGCAGCTGTATGGATAACACCAGTGCTTCTGGAGCAAGTCACTTAAGGGCTACTCCACACCATCAAACACTGCAAATAAGGCATGTTTTTATGAAGAAAATTGCTTTAACTGCTGTTTTTTACACTATTTCTACGCAAGTGAGTAAAGAAATCCTTCTTTCTGTCTGCACAAATGAGGTTTATGTTTTGAAGCTAATTTCTGACGATACTAAAGTTTCAGTGATCACAGAACTGATTGAGACTAAGAAAAATATGAAAGATTTGGGATAAATTTCATTCTACAACACTGCTCATAAAGAAAAAGTAAACACATTATTTTGTCAATACTTTTATCAACAAAATATGTCCAGAACGCCTCTAAAAATATTTTTAAAGAATAATGACAGATATCTCTCAGAGGAAGAATCATGTATTTTTTCAAGTCTGTTGTTCTTAGATTAGCATCAACATGTGCCTTCACTCTTCTAAGCCTTGAATATCTGTCTTCTCTCTGTAAGAATATCCAGTTTTACCCATTTTATCATGTTTGTTGTAGCTTTGAGTAGGAGGTGCAGTCTATTTTTCATTATTTGTTTTGAAATGCACATCTTGTTTTCATGTTGTCTTTAAAATTCCCATGCCCACTTATCTTTAGATGAAAGAGAGCTTTCATTTATGCAATAAGATATGATATAAGATGCATTTGGCGAAGATAATTGCACTTTTTTTAAAGTGTACAAGGGCATTAGACTGAAGGTCATTGTTTTCAATAAAGATATTCTGGCTGCTCCAAAGAAATTAAAACAATTCTCTTGAATCTGGAATAAATGTTTTCTTTCTTTTATGAATTGAAATGATATGGAGAAACAATCATATCCAGTTTTTCTGATGACTCTCCTCTTTTGTGTTTGTCTTCATATCCAAATTTTCAAGTGTAAGATATCTCTCTCATAAACACCCAATAGGGTATATCTAGAAAGAACTTCATTCCCCAAAGGCATCACTGCTAGGAATGACAATTTATCAGAAAATATTTGCCCAAAACTGTAGTGTTTACAGGGTCCTGAGAGTCTGAAGATGTTCTCTGGAGGCACTAGCTTTTTTTCATAGGTCTCTTTTATAAGCTCCAATTCTTCCAAATGAATCCATGGCCCAAGGATTCTTTCTAACAGAAACTGAGGCATAAATCATCTGACTATCAGTCAGAGTTATTTCTGAGGTATCTCTAGTAAAGGCAATGAAGTTCAGAGGTAAACATGCTGAAAGAGGAATATATTGTTTTATTATATGAAAAGATAGCTCAGCCACACAAATTATTGAAATTCCTATCAGAGTGCAGTCACTGATTCTATAAATTAATGAATAATTAATCTAAGAAAAATCTACAAACTTTAGAGGAACTTCACTATGAGAAATCCAGCATTTTAGATGACCAACAGCTCTTTGGCTTCCAAACAGTACTAAATGTGTCAAAACACCCACTTAGTTGGTGTCATTTTCCTCAGGGCCACTGTTTGATGTTTCACTTCTAATGTAGACGAGTCTTATTTTTTTTATTTAGCCAAAAGGTTCTAAGTATACACTGAAGGCAGACAGAACCTTTTCTAGGACTAAGTGTAAAAATTAAATGGGGTAAGAATAATATCATAAAACATTTTTTGTTTGTTTTAAGGTAAAAATAGGATGTGAAGAATTCCCTCCGTTAAGATACCATTCATTTGGAGTTCTGTAGTTAACAGATCATCTGCAGGCATCATGCTGCATCATTTATTGCTAAGGTAGCATTAACATTTACAAGGCTTTAAAAAAAAAAGCTTGATTGTCCATCATTTGGTCCATTGACATTTTATTATCTTCACTTTCTGGACCAATGCTTGTTTTTTTTTAACTGCCATAAGCGTCTGTTAAATGATATACTGGATTCATTCCTCACTTTTAAAAATTCTAGCTGTAGCTTCACTGCCACAAATATTCCTTCTAAAGCAAAATTAATTTATCCTTTGATTTTTTGTCCTAGTACAAGAGTCAAATTACTGTGGTTGATTTGTCATCCATAAATGTATTTAATTTACATGAGTTTAAAGCTTGGTATTCTAGAAAGTCAAGGGTTTTTGAAACACAAAAGTATGAATTTAAAATGATCAAGAACTATTATGCTTCAGGAAACTCCTGGTAGGATATAAGGTTCACATGCAGTGCATTAGCAGACAAACCCGTTTAAATATATTACAGCATGTTCATATACCTCTATATAACAGAAAGTATAATCTAGATTAGAATATTTCTCATATAAAATATGTTACTGAATTTGCTAGTGGAGTTCTTAAACTTTTTAAAAAATTATTATAATTCTTTATTATTATAGTTTTTAGACTACTATTTTATACAGTAACAAAATTACATGTATTGCATTGTCATATTTGCCAGTGGCACACATTCAGTCCTCTTCCTTCAAGAAAACAAAATAGATAAAAGTAAAATTCAATTATTTTTGTAAGCATTTAAGCCAGCATTATTCTTTGCCTACTCTGTAATATCGAAGGAATTTGCTTTTCGAAGAATGTACATGTGCATCTCCATTCCCTGTTTGCTTGTGTGTCAAAATGTATACAGAAAAATAAATAAATATATGTTTATATTTACATCTGAAATTAATATTCATTAGCTAACATGATTTGCACTTTGAGCCTACCATACTCATCATGCTGATGGATGTTTTCATCACAAAGTCCACTGAGTTTACATGGCAAGAGGACAATCGGAAGATTCGAATCATAGAGATGAAAATGTAGTAGTTCAGAAAGAACGTATTCAATATATGTGAGAATGTCTTTATTATGGAATGCTAATGCTAGATTTAACAACGAGAATATATCTTCAGGTTCCAATTTGAAGTGTGTGAATGCACTTACCATTTCTGGAAATTATTTTCTTCTTTTTTTAGTGTATATAAATTGTGTAAAAATACCTTCCTCCTCCTTACTACTTAACCTAGATCTGATGAGAAATATTTTCAATCTCCATAAATCAAAGTCCTTGTTGAGAATCAGGCTACTCTCCTAGTCAAGGAAAGGGGATTTAGCACTGTTTATTTATCATTTGGATGCTTAGACCTCTGTCCTGCCAGCTCAGATGTTAAAATAGATTTGCAAGACTGACAAAAGTTGTAAGGCAAATTATTAAAGGAAAGGCATTATCTTTTGGCCACGGACTCTAGAGAAGTTTTGTATTCATAGTATAGAGTGGAAGAGACTAAAATTTAACTATATTGCTACAAAGGTTATTCATCTCTCAGTTGAAACTGCACACAGAACATTTTACTGTAATATTTACTAATTACTTGGCATTAAAAAGCACGTTTTAATGACAATAATGATGAGCAAATAGCCACAGCCCTCAAGAGGGAACACTGATTAAGAAAATAGGTGACAAACTGTGCAAAAGTTCTGATTAAAGTATACCTTAGATGAATACACAAGCTTCTGTCTATGCAGAGATCCCCTAACATACTGAAGGTGTGCATTAATCAGCCCCTTCACGAATTTGATTTAGATTACTACTTTGCATTTTTAAGTCAACATTGCTATGCTTAAATAGTAGATTCATAACTTATAAGTATGCTCAGGAGACCCTTTTTTGAATGTGTAACATTTTGAAAGCATAGTTTGTTCAAATATTAATGCAATTAACACAATTTGTGAGGACTTTATTTTTTTCTCTCATTTTTGTCTTGTTGTATGGTTAGATATCTTAATTTGTTGTCAGGAGATATGTTGTCAAGTCAGCATTTATTTGCACTGTCAATAGCATACCTAATCAACTTTATACTCACAGAGTTTAGCCATGTCCTGCTTATGTCATGCACTGCAGGAGGATACGACTCAGACTAGGACATAAGTGGCTATGGCCTGTGACTTTCAGAAAACACCAGAAAAAGGTAAATCTGTTCATTACCCATCTCAATGGTGCTATAACAAAGCTCAGATAATGAATTTAAAGTATTCTGACAGACATTACTGATTTATACTTCTTTTATACATCGTATCTTTAGGACTGCCTTTTAAGTATACTAGCATATTCATTCTGTTCCATAAACCAAAAGGGGTTTTTGCCATATTTTGTCAAAATGTGCTTTGCCTAGAGTATATATATTCCATGGGAAGTAGCTCCTCCAGATTGCAAAGACACTGTTTAATAATAATTTAGAGAGATGTGTGGGAAGGTACCATCCCAACCTGCTTGAGATATTGCTCATTTGCTTTGATCATTTGCCTTTGATCATCTGCAAATTTAGGCCCCGTTACTGGTAACGCTCATAGGTTTAATTCTCCTTTAGATAAAGGCTTGTAGCAGTAAGATCTTGAAGGTTTTTGTTTTTTTCCTTTTCATCCAAGACTGAAGGCTCTGATGTTCTTTGATGAGAAATGCTAGATAAATGCAAAAGATACAGGACCTTTTCCCCTATGAATTCTACTAGAAATTTCCTTCCCTCTACTCCTCCTCTTCCTTCCTCTTAACATCATTAGGCAAAATGCCCAGACTCTTTGCTACCACCACACACAATCTGACTACATACTTGTCTTGTAATAGTTGTGTATGTCCATTCACCTAATCCAAAATGTGATTTTCATAAGTCTGCAATTAGGAGAGACACGTAGGAGGAGGTTTCGTAGTGCCAATTTAGTACTTCCTATAAATTATCCCTCAGACAGACATTTTAAATTGTGCTGAAACTCTGATTAAAACCCCAGATTATTTTCTAATGGAAATAAACAAGAGATTATAATGCCTTATGTGGCTGAGAAGAAATTATCTGCCACATCTCATCCCAAAGTCTCAATAGATTGTTTCAGATGGTATTTCTGGGAGAGGGGAAAAAAAAAAAAAAAAAAGACTTTAAGACCATTATGTTCTTGTTTCAAGGTGGTAACATGCAAATACTAAAAGTTCGGGAAGAACTGGAGATGTCCTGATCTGATATTCTGTTCTAGGTGCATAAAAGAACAATAGGAGCACGTGTGCTATCGCAAACCCTGTGCAGAATAAAGCAGTATGCATACCTTTCAGGTTCATCGGAGATCATAATGAGGCTTTTAGTCAATTAATTATTTTGGGGTAATTCAGAGGGATACACCCTTGCAAAATTAAAATACATTAAACTTACCACTTTTGTTCCCACTCTACCAGCTGAACAGACACTTGAGTAAAAAACCAATTCATATTTCTTTGCCTTGCTAAGGAGAAACAAAGTAAAACCAGCTGCAGAAATTACATATGATGCTTCTGACAATTCCTGGCAATTATTTTGAAGCTTTACAGTAGGAAGTGTAAATATATTTTCTCTGTTCTATTGCTGTTTGAAAGACAAGGAAAGCCTGACTGGAAAGCAGGTAGTGATTGCTCTTGTTCAAAGTGATCCTGCTGCTTGTGCCTGGAGAGCCCTGCTACAGGGAGGAGCATTGTCTGCTGACTTCTCTCCTTAATCAAAGTAGAAAATCCAATCCAAAATTCTGAGAAAATGGAAGCAGCAATTAGATCAGAGTGTCTGGTCGAAGCTGTCAGTTTGCAACCTGTGCTGCTTCCAAAAATACAAGTGATGAAGCAGTTTGTGTATTTTGGCCACCACATTCAAACCAGTAGGGGTATTTTGGTATTTTGGAAGGAGAAGAATATCAGTTTGAAAGGTTACAATCATCATCTTAAACAAAATTAGGGTCTACTAATTTTGAAAGTCTACTGTTTAAAAACAAAATTCTGAAATTTGCAGTTCAGTTGTTATTTTCATTTTAACATATGGATGGGAAGGATGTAAATCCATTAAAGGTACAGACTTTCTTCCTAAAGCAAACATCTTTGAAAAATGCTTGATATTACCTTAAATCAATATGTAAGAAATGTTAACAAGACTGGTGTTCCACAATTCTTTATCTAAATACATCCAAAAAGAAGATGGAAATACGTGGGAACTGTGATAAGAATAAACCTAGAAAACTGTCATGATAGGTGTGCCACGGGACCCCAGAAGAATCATGGAAGTAGACAGCAGAAAGCCTCATTCTGACCATTATTGACAAAAAAGAAGACTTCTGACACTGAAAAATGCCCAACTGTAGCAAGTGATTTCTGACAGGCTTTATTTACCCAGAAAGCAACATTTAACAGTGCTTGAAAGGCTCAGATTCAGGTGTTAGCCAGAGTTTAAATTCATGTTCCTAATGAGAGTTGTTTAGTGCTAGGAAAGCTGATAACATACCACTAAACAACTTACAAGCTTGATAAATTTTAGAATTCTGTTGTAAAATGTCAGCTCATTCAGTTCATATTCAGTAACTCTGCTTCATTTAATATTTTTACAAAATATATCACATCTTTGTGTTTTGAATATTCAGGTTTTGCAAATGTAAATATACATGAGTTCTGAGCATGTCTAAAATTTTCATAAAGAAATTAAATGACTTTTCTCTAGAAAATATCTTGTTTATAGTGGATGTTTATATACGTATCCCAAATTTTTTTGTGTTTGATACCACTTGAAATCTACAAACCTTTATTTTGTTTACAGATAGCCAGCTGTTTCTTACATTTTATTTTACCCTAGTGACTTAATGTCTCCTGTTACAAAACACATTATGTCCATCTTCCTCTTGACACACCAAATAAGTATTTTATTCATCATTTGCTGTCCCAAATTGTCTTCTGTGTGAGTTTGAACCATCCAAAATTGCATCAACAAAGAATTATTAACATAACTCGAAAAACGTAATATTGATTTAGAGATAAATATAGCTACATTTCCTCTAAACATTTTGGAAAGATTAATTGGCATACTGGGAATGATCAATATTATACCTCTTGAATAATATAGCTGGGGAGAAATGTTGTTTGACAGGTTTGTTAGAAGGAGGACAAAATGGCTGTAAAAGCTATATTTCAGGTGAGACTATTTGGTTATTCTGTGTGTTGATTTTGAAGTGTCCTTCAATTAGAATTTTTTCATGAATTAACCATTGATCATAATTTTAAAGGAAATTGTCTTACTATGGACTTATATTTATTTACATTGGACATACCCTTTGTTTAATAAGTATGTATCTGTGACTAATGTAATCATGCAAAAGAAATTCATTGCTCTACTCTGATGATCAGTTTTGCTAAAAGGAGTTAGTGGAAGTTAGTATTTGGTGAGAATAATAATTTAGACTTCTTTAAGGTATTTTGGATGGTATTTCCTTTTCTTAACTGAAGCAAATTAAGATCTTCATAGAAGCATCATCCACCACTTCATTGTAATGGAATAGACTGTAAGTATTCAAAATTTAGTCATGGAAACAGTTCAATATCAATACGAAACAGCAACAACACCAAAAAATCTGGACACTATTTATATGAGAAGAGTCTTGAAACTTGGGAAATAACCCAGATAGGGCACTGACAGTTATACTTACAGAGTAACAGAAATCCTCTTGGCACAGGTATTGAACAGTTTTGGCACTGTATAGCCGGAGCACTGAATCAGAAATAGCCATGATGAAGAAAGCCATGGAGCATCCTTGCAGGATCTCAGTAAAAATATTCCTGAAAATTAATGGTGCTGGAAATAGTCATCTTGGTGCCTGCTGTTACCCTCAAGCATCAGAATGTTAATGAAGGCCATCTCATTGATTGAGTGTCGCTTCATGTGAGTTAAGCAGAGACCAAATTCTACCTGATTCTCAAATGATTTCTAAAGTCCCACTTAAGTTTCTTCAGGCTCTGAATTGTGTAAAATAAATATGTATGCAGTTACAGTGAGGGACATTAATCTCCTATTTTCTGGGAAATGGACCTGTGTACTTGCTGAGTTAAGCAGGATGTGTAGAAAAGGGTGTGCTTGTTCTTCTGGCTCCTCTGTTGTCCTCTTAACCCTAGAGAAAGTAGGAATATATGGAAGAGAATGGGTGGAAAACAGTTTTACCTTCAATCCAAGGAATCTATAACACTATGAGTATCGCCTGCTGGTGAGACTTTTTCACTCCTCTGTGCCACCTGGTAGGTTCAGACAGAGACACCTAACAGTAAAACTGTAAAACCTTGTTCTCCTTTCAAACATGTGCAAAGCATCAGAGAATTAATTTGGCTTAATTTTAAGGAACTAGAGGAACACTATGTGAAAGGACTGTGTCATTAAATCTGGCGATAATTATAGACTAGAAATGCAAATTGTATTTCTCAAGCAGATTTTTTTCCATTTCATTTCCATTGTAAATACTTCAAACAATGAAGCCTCATTTAGTGCAGAGAATGTGTGAAATGACATGCAGTATGCTGTGCAGCATCTGTCTGCACACATCACATTTCATTCACTAGCAGTAAAATAAATAGTTTTTCTGGAATTATATTGGCTGACCATAACCTTCCCCTTCTAGTGAAAAGCATGGCACTAGGCATTGCCCAGCTGCAACTTTCAGCTTTTAGTTTACCACTGTGGTGATGGAAATTATGTTCAGTTATACTGAAAAATAATATTCAAGCCACATTCTCAGATTACAGAGTAGATCACATGTTAATAATTGTATTATATGCTTCTCTATAAATTTGTGAGTATGAATATTCTTTGAGAGAGTAAAGGTAATTTGCTTAACAATATTTGCTTTTATAGTAGATTTAACAGCCGATTCTTTCCACTGTATTCTGAAAGCACTGGCATGGGCCACAGAGCCTCTGCACTTAACACAGTGTCAAGATTAGGTATTGCAGAAGTGGACTAACAGTTGTTGCCCAGCAATAGCTCTTTGGAAATACTTGAGACTGGTGGCTAAGCTTTCAGAGCGCATTGTCATGCATTGGACCCATATATGAAAATACAACACAGCAGACATGACTGTGAGCAGTCTTGGCAGGATATAAGATACACACTTGAGATATGATGAAGACATAACAGCACTTTTCTTGAACATCACAATCAAACGTGCAGAAGCAGCTAGATTTTCCAAGTTTCTAACCAATATCTCTGTCCATTTTGTGTACCATTCTCTGTCCAGTCAGCATTGTCTCTAGGCAAGTTAATTAACTATGAATGCTGGGTTGAAGACGCAAATAAGGATTTCTTATTTCTTAAATTTTCTTGTGTCTCAAAATCCACTTAGGATATATCTCAGGTCTAGCAAGGTATTGCTGAAGCCAAAATCCTTTCCTATGTAGGAGTGAACCCTTTCAAAAAGATTTCAAGGATTTCTAAAGGATCCAGACTGTATGTCTCAGTATGCAAACTGAAGAATTTCCTGCCTGCTTGGCTCCAGTTAAGCTGAAGAGGATACATGGCACTGAATTCAATAGGGGGAAAGTCTGAACTTTCATCAGTATCAGACTCAACATCAAATAACATCTTATTTGTTGCTGAATGGTCTAAAACATAATTGCAAAGTACTCTTCTAATTAGCTATCTTTAAAATTCTGCCTTTAGCATGTTACATTCGGCAGCTTCTGAAGTGTAAAAAATGTAAAATAAGTGGATACTGTCTGGAGAAACAGCTACTTTTTTTCTAATCCTAAAAAAACAACAGCTTGTAAGGGTCAATCTTTTAAAGTGTATGCTTCACTGAATGCAATTATTAATCATTTCCCTTCAGGAAAAATATTAAATTAAGTGTTAAAGTACAGATCTAAACAGTGTTAAGTGCCCAGAGCTACTGAGTTCATAGTTTCAGCTATATTTCAGTGTGAGATAATTGACCTTCTACAATGCAAATGTAGGGCTGGCACTGACTGATACAAAATGACTCATCCTGTCTCAGTATTTTATCTCCTTGCATTTGTTTATTTATTTATTTCTGTGTCCATCCTCAGTTTCCGTGAAGGTCTCTGTTGGTGTGCTTCAGACTGAATCCTTAGCTTCCTACAATTTTTAGTAAGCACAGAGTTTTCAGGATGCTTTCCTCTGATAGGACACCAAATGATATGGTAAAGTTGTGGGGGTTTTGGTGGGTTTTTTTTTGTTGTTGTTGTTTTTTTTTTTTTTCCTAATGACTTTACTACTTTCTAAGCCAGTTGAATTTATAGAGGAATAAAACTGTGGTTTAGATTATTTTCATAGGTAAATGAACTAAATCCTCAAACCATATCATTCAGGCACAAAACCAAAAGAGAAAGACGGTAACAGGTTTTTTGTCACTGTGCTTATGGTACTGAAAAAGACCTGTAATATTCATTCTAGTGTTTTATTATTAAAGTGCTTTCTCTAATTACATTTTATATAAGTTGACTGACGTCCCTAATTACAAATTATGACTATTCTGAAGCAATACTCAATTGCAGATGTCTTCTCAATGTATCAGGCTGATAACGTTTAAACCAAAAAAGATATTGCTTGTTTGCTGATCAGAAACAGCAGATAGGAAAAGCATTTACAGTTTAAAGGAGACAAGGCTTGTGCAACTGGTAGGGTCTAAAGCAGTAGTGTCCATTATATTTACCTTAAATGTAGTGTCTTTGTATGTGTGTATGCATAAATCTGTGTACATAAACGTGTGCATAAACACATATAAATATCTAAAGCTCTCCAAGTATACACATATGTGTTTATCTTTGTCCAACTAGACTGAGAAAGAGAGCTGCTCTGTTACTATCAAAATATACTAGCATGAATTTGCATTGTTTTGCATCCCTGGCAGTATTTCAAAGTGGAAGAAGTGTTGCTGAAAAACAGACTTCGAAAAATGTGATTTGGAAAGAAAGAGTGCTCTGATGGGAAAGATTATGTTCTGTGTGATCAGGGCTTACAAGTTGAATCATTACTCTTTCACAAGACAGATAACTTTAGACAAGTCAGTTATCTTACACAATGGCAGACAAATAACTTTATGTGAAAAAATCCTTTTATGCCAGCTTACAAGAAAACTATAAAAATGTCTAATTTTTTTTCCATGTACAATGTGGTTTGGTTTTGGTCAATTTAAAGGCTTCATTCTAAATATTGGTGTGGATTTTCTACACATAGAAATCTCAAGTATATTCTAGACCAAATTAAAAATATGAAAAACATATTTTTACCCACAAAACCCTCCTTACTATAGTGCTTTGAAAGGTAGCCACAGGAAGGGAGAGAGGTAGGAACTAAAACCAATTCAGAATCTTTGTTTCTTCAGATTAGAGTTGATACTTCAAATCCATTTTTGATATCTAGGTCCCAGCCGTCTTAGTGAAGACAGATTTTTATGTAATTAATTATACAATGCAGAAAGTGGCATCTGAAGTGACTGATAACAATTATTTACATGGTCTGCTGCCACATCTCCTTCCACACGACAGCCTAACAGCAGAAGTCCTGTTATTAATGGGATGTTATTGTCCTGACCTTAAGTCAGTGACCTCTCCTGCAGAGAGAGCAGGAGCTTCAACATGTGTCTCTTGTGGTATTTCTTTAGCGAGACCCAGACGACCATCGATGGCAAAAGGAAAGAGCCTGCTCCCTCACCGGGGGGCATATCATGGCTTTATTCTGGAGTCCTGCTCCTGCCAGCTGGAGTTATTTCCACGTCCCCGCCAGTGCCAGAGAGAGAGCCTGGCCCCGCCCAGCCTGGAGCTTTTTCCCCGGGGGGCAGGGTCCAGAGGCAGGGACAAGCCACTGCCCAATCAGGGATAAGGTGGGAGTGGAACAGAGTTGGGTTACATTCCAGTGTGGGAGGATGGGCAGGGCCAAGCAGCAACAAACCATGTGATACAGTTTCTAAGGGGATACAATAGAAAAACATTACAAACCCCAATATAAAAATGAAACACAATATAAACCAAATTAATGCGCTACAACAGTCTCTGACATCAAAGGTTGGGTTGTAGGGCTGTAGAATGTCCTTCTCCGATGCAGTTATATGATGTAGGAGAGTTCTGACAAATGACCTCCTTTAAGTCAATGACTTGAAATCAAGTATGTACTTGTATGTAAGGTGATTGCACTGAGGACTTGCACAGTTGTGTGTTCTGGACTTATTTCTGCTCGTTGGTACTGACTCAGGTCTAGATACAAGGAATCAGTCCAAAGAAATCCAAATCAAATCCAGTTTTGACAACAGGCACTTACGTATCAGGTGATATTCTGCTGAGAAGTAACAGTGAACATATACAGCCATTTTAACATTCTTGAATGATGAATGTGGATAGCCTCACCAGAAGAATCATAGAACCATAGAACCTGTATTGGCAAAAGCACAGTCCAGCAAGATGGCCCAGCACCCTGTCCATCTGAATCTTAAAATGTCCAGTGTTGGAGAGTCAACCACTTCTGTAGGGAATAATGGCTAATTGTTCTTACCGTAAAAAATGTCATCCTGTGTCCATTAAAAATGTCTTCAGGACTAGCTTACACCTGTTATCACTCATCTTTTCCATGTGACTCCTTGTAATAAGGGAATCTCCATCTTCTTAGTAGCTACCGCTTAAATACAGAAACATGGCGTTACAGCTTCCCTGAAGTCTTTTTTCAAGGCTGAACAAATCTAGCTCTCTCCCCATTTCCTATTCTGGCATGCTTCCTGGTCCTTTGTTCTCCTCTGTGGCCCTTCTCTAGACCCTCTCCAGCCTATTTTTATTTTTTTTTTTTTAATAGTGGGGACCAAAATTTAACACAGTTTTTGAGGTATGGCCTGACAAGTGCTGTGCAGGGAGGAATAATGACTTTTCCTCTCTCTGCTGGTGATGCCCTTACTGATGCAGCCCAGCATCCTGTTGGCTTCTTTGTTGCAGCATCACATTGTGCACTCATACTGAGCTTGTTGTCCACCAGGGTATCTTCTTTTAATTTTTATCTATCTTTAATTCCTCAGATGGTGACATAATTTGTGTTACAAGTCTTTGATAGCTTACTCTATGTGTATTTCAAACATGTTCTTACGGATTTGAACCTTGTTCAGGTAACAATACCAACTTTTAAGTGAAGGCTAACCTTCATTTAGATTTTCAGATATTTTTAGCTGTTTCTGTTAGGGCAAACTTAGAACCATGCACCACGTCATATCTGCCAAAATTTGTTAATCATATAAGAAAGCTGTCCTGTACATTATTAAGTGACCATATGAAGTGACAATAAAACCATAATCCTCTGTTTCAAGACATGATGAGGCTTGCAGAACTTCCATCAGTGCTTTGTGTAGCTCAAAGAGAGAGAAATAAATGTTTTTCCATGAATACTAGTTATAGTTGCAGCTTCATGGCAACTGCTGTCTTCCGTCTTTGGCAAACATTTATTTCAACATTCATTCTGTTTCTTGCTTTACTACTACCATCATTCTCTTTTATAGGATTTTGGAGAAGACACAACTTCTGGTGCAAAATGGGAGCAAGTTCTGAGTGTTGGAGCACATGGCTGTTCCTGAGTACATTGCTCCAAAACCTCTACCCCCTGAGCAAATGATCAGTTGGAAACTGCACAACATGGCCATTGTACCTGGAATCTCTTCTTCTCAGCTTGTTTTAGCTTCTGTAGTTCCATCTGTTTATATTTTTTCTACTTTGTTTTATGTTAAGACACTCAAGACATACTAATTGTTCTCAGAGACCAAATCAGAATCTATCTACTGGGCCTCCGTTTATTTAACAAATTTCACTTCTAAAAAATAGAAGTGCAAAATCTGTTATAATGTGTATTTGGAAAGCTCACAGAGGATGTTAATCCTATTTAATTTTATTCATATGCTTCACCTTGAGTTCAGACTCTGTGTCCTTGCCTTGAAAGACTCTCTGAGTTTTGCCCCAAGCTCTCTCTAACCTTATTCCCTATAGCATTTCTCTTCTTTATGCCACCAACACCTGTCTTCATTTGTCCCCAGTCATTCTCTCCAGACTTTTTTTCCATGCCTGTACATTCCAGCTTGCACATCTTTGCCAAGTCACATTCCTACTTTCATTAAAGCCCATTAGCCAAAATAAAAGCAATGCATTTCTTTCACCAGATTTAAAGTAAGGAAAGACAAATGAAAAGCCTGGCCAAATCGCGGTCTGAAGTAATAAGCCAGTGTCCCATTTCCTTGGGTCAAAACTGCTTGACCAGGCAGATAAAACTGCAAGACTTAGATGATCCTTCTCAAAAAAAGAAATTAGAGCAGATTTATTTAAAGTCTGCTGCATTACATAGTCAGCATCACACCAGTAAGTAATTTCAGTATTTAAGTGTTTTATGTGGCTGTCTTTTTAATATTTCTTCCATGACCCCTACATAAAGGTATCAATGCAGCCTGCTGAAATTGCTATTCAATGAGATCAGTAACGCTCGTCTATCTTTAGCAGCGTCTCATTAGCACAAAGCTAATGAGGGCTAGGTTCTGCCATGAGGAAAGTTGACAAAGCAGTAAAAACTTCACCAAGAAAATAGGGGATTTTTATGTGGCCTTAGGTTAATGTCCTTTAAAAAGAGACCAACAAAGCTCGAGTGTGATCTGTGCTTCTCCCTCAATCTGGGAAGCAGTTGGCACTGCTCCTTTTGCTGGAGTTGCTGGCTCCATTTCTGCTCCATATAAGGTTACCCAGTGCTCATCCACCAAGAATCTAGACATCTTGCAACACTACCTGCTGTGGCTATTTTCTGTCCCACATGATCCTGTGTCTGATCCAGGTGCTGGAGAGGTGTTTCAGTTTTTTTCAGTTCTTCTAAAAATGTAAACTTAATAGAAAGAAAAGGAAGGGAAAAAAGAAGTCAATCAACCAAACATTTCCTAGCCAAAACTTATTGAGCTACTGAATTTGAGATTTTTGCTTGAGGTTGGATGTGGTCTCTGTTCACTCTTTGCCCCTTTCTACTCAGGAAAACACCAGCAGTGGTGACAGAAAGAGCAGATCTCCACCTACCTCTACCCGACAGACACAGGCAGGCTGCGTTCTACCCACTGCAAATGCTACCCAGGCACACTGCAGGGCTCACAACCTACTTTTTAAATGTTTAATTTTTTAATTAATTATTTACGTATAAAAGTATCATGGTGCTTAACATGCCTCACTGAAAATCCATTCTAAACTTTATTCGTTCTGAGATGTGAAAGTGAAAACATAATGCATAACCCTTAAAAGATTAAAAAATTTTTGTTAGGTTTCACTCAAGAAGACCTTCTTCCTTGCATCTTAATACTGCCAAGTAGGTTGGCAGAGAAATAGAGAAAGCACTGCACCAGAAAGTTTGTTTCCTAATCCTTTGACAGGCCTTTTTTTTTTTTTTTTTTTTTCTCCCTCTCCAGTGTTCTAGAAAATAGACCAGAAAAAAAATATCTTAAACAATGTAAGTGCTAAACTTAGCACTGTCAGACAGTAAAAGATCAGAGCTGTGTCTTGTAGTCTGGACCTGGAACTGCTGTCAAAGATTTTCTAACTAACTCTGCTTAACAGCATGAAAAGATTCAAGGGGAAACTGTTTGCTTTTACAAGTTGATTAGTCTAGTGGGCATTAAATCTTTCATTATGAAGTTTCCTTTCAGGATAAAGTGTTTATTTTCAACTTGGAAAAAACTCACTTTTAATCTTTCGAAAAAATCCCTTGACTTTTCTAGATTTGGATTGCATATGTTATCTTTTAACCATACACAGGAATGTCCCCTAGGAATTGTAGTGTTGTTTGGCAGTATTCCTTGAGGGGTTTACAGGAATGCTCACAGCTATTCCTGCCTCATCAATAATTTTCCTCACAGATTAAATTTTATTTATCTATATAAAGATTTCTTCTTCTTTTCATGCTATTATCCATTTTCTCATTTGTCCTTATTTCCCTGGTTCATTAAATGAACATGAAGAAAGCAACAGCTGTGCTGAGAGCAGCAGGGCTAGGGGAAAGGAGTACATTCTTTTCCAGGTTTCATGCTAAAAATTGGAAGTAAGGAAAAAAGAGGCTGTCAAAAAAAGAATAAACAGGAATTTTGCATTTCAAAAATGACCTGCTTTATAAAGACCCAACATTACTGTCTGCACATATATAGAAGAATTTTAACACAAATGACATCACCTTCTGGATTGGTTTCAAGGGCATTTAGAAATGCCACACTTCTTTTAATTTCTCCCTAGTGCTAGAATTTTTTTATCATTATTCAGTTTGGATCTAGCTGAATTCAACTGACAACAATTTTTTCTCAACAAATGGAAGACTTTTCAGCCTTTCAAATATCCAATTCAAATGATAGCCTGCTAGCAAAGAAGTGCACGTTTCAAGGGAGGTTTAAATGGTGTTTGTAGTCCTGTCAAAATTAACAGAAATGTATAGCTGAACTGTAAAGATACTGGATAATGCTTGTTAATGAATGTTTAATCATGTGGTTCATCAACCATTCCCCTCAGTTTTGTATTATCTACAAACCTGCAGGTGCACTCTGTCCTGTGGTCCACGTCCTCAGGGAAGATAATGAACTATAGTGTCCCCATTATCAGCCACTGGAGTACACCATTAGTTCCTGGGCTTCCTCTGGACCTCATGCTCCTGATCACAACTCTTTGAGCCCAATGGTTTAGCCAGTTTTCAAAACTTATCTAGCCCGTGTTTCATCAGTTTGCCTAGGGGTATTTTGTGGGATACACTTCTGTAAGCCCTTCTGAGGTCAAGACAAATCAACTCCCTCTCCCTGTATGCACCAGCCCAGTCATCTCATTGGAGAAGTATATTGGGTGCACACTGGCAATTCCCACTCACCCTCTTGTCTTTCATATGTTTGGAGATGGTTTCCTGGATTATTTACTCCATTACTTTTGCAGGGATCAAGATGAGGCTAACTGACCTGTAGTTCTGCCAATTGCATTTCTGCCCTTCCTAAAGACAGGAATGACATTTGCTGTCTTCCAGTGTCAGAAGTCTCCAACATTTGCCATGACCTTTCAAAAATTAATGGAAGTGATCCTGCAATGACACCAAGTATCCCTCTCACCCTTCCTGAGTGCCTCTCATAAGCTTCTGTGGATTTTACTTGTTTAAATATTTCCTGAGCAGATTCCCCTCCACTGAGGGCAAGTCTTTGCTGCAGACTTCCCCTCTGTTCTTAGGGACTTGGAACTCCTGAAATCTTACGTTTGCTGCAGTAGACACTGAAGAAAAGAAGGTCTTGAGGTATTGAACTTTTCCGTGTCCTTTGTCAGCCTGAACCATCCAGCAGCTTCTGTGTTTTCTATGGTCTTTTTTTTTTTTTTTTCTTTTTTGTAGTGTACTTGCAGATGCCACATGGCACTTACTTAATTTTCACTTTTACATTTCTGTCTTTCTTTACCTAAAAATCCCAAAACAGGAAAGGAAAAAACAATGGGAAAAAAAAAAAAAAAGTAGTAGATATTGAATAAAATACAAAATACTGTAGTGAACCTTATATTAGCTCTTTTATGTATGATATAATAATAATGCACTGGCTTAACTGTGGATAACCCCTCATATTTGTTAAAATGTAGTTCTTTGCCCTGCTATAATTTAGCACTGCATGCAAAGACTTCATATAGGTGTAGAGAGAATTCTGTAATTCCTGAGATTATTTTTAAATTGTTACACTACACAAGCCATTTTTTTAATATATTAGTGTGAATAAAAGCATTGTATTGTGGTACTGTAAGCACATAATATAACTTACTAGCATCCAGTATCCCAGATACAGTGTCTCACATAGCTTCCTAAAACAAAATAAGAGCTTTACTGACTCTAGTATAACATGTTGTGTGCTTGGATGATATAATTTAAGCAAGCAAATCACACATTTTGGTATCTCCATTCAGAAAATGTTCTTGTTAGAAACATTATGAATTTTATCTCAGACACAGCTTTCACAGTCAGTACCACATTCCACTTTCATCAATCTACTGTTCACATCCCCAGCACTCTGTAACACCATTTATCCATTTCCGTCTTTTACCCATATTTCCTACTCAGTATAATCTCTTTTTTCATCTCCACCTTTTTCCTCTTCTTTTTCTGTGTTAACCCCTCATTTTTAGAGATAACAGCTCAACTCATATGGAAGTACTTTCCCTATAGAAAAGTAGCTAGAGAGATAACATACAAGTTCAACAGAAATGTTTACATTTCCATAAAGTTAAAGCAGCTTTATTATCCAATGTTCCATATGTACAGTCATCAGTAGTCTAATTTCCAAAAGATCCAGTGATATTTTACTTTCTTATACCTCCCTTGAAATCAAGGGAAGGAGGCTGTTGGACGGCTCTTTTATGTTACCATTTCCTAGAGTTTTCTCTGCCTATAGAGAATTTTTCAGTGAGGTATAATGGAGTCAATTCAAATGCAATTTCAGCTGGAAATTTGTCCTCATTGAGAGTAGTTTCACTGGCAAATGGGAGGTTCTGTCTTTTCAGGCCTTTCAAGTGATGAAGTTGTTTATGACAGAAGCACACCACATTTTTCTTTTCTTTTTTTTCCTTTAAATGGGGACAAATTTTCTCTGTGGTTGACTAACGAAACTACGTAAATATTTGAGTCACATATTGCTAAAGTTTAATGAAATAGGATATTATTTTCTCTCCTGCCTTCCTATACTCCTTGTTGTGCCTCGTACAACTATGTTGATTGTTAGTGCTTTGTCTTATACACAGTTTGCAATTCATTTTGCACAGAAGTTATTTTCTGCACAAAAAGCAAGAAATGAAAGATGAAGCTCTGTGTCCAGATTATTTGTTCTCAGCAGATGACAGACTGTTCATAAGGTTTTCAGGAAATGGATGGTAGAATAGAAACAATTATGTCATCTTTCCTAGAATGACTGAAATTGCAGTTACAATGCTAAGAAATTAGGACTGGTTATGAGCTGGTGTAAATCATTATAAATCCTCCTTAGTCAAAGCTATGCTAAAGTAAGGATCTCACCCTTCTGACTGGGTGGCAGCATAATAATGAATTTCTACATCAGGTTGCAGAAGAAAAGAAAGAAGAAAAGAAGAAAAGAAGTAAAGAAGAAAAGAAGAAAAGAAGAAAAGAAGAAAAGAAAAGAAGAAAAGAAGAAAAGAAAAGAAGACAGAAGAAGACAGAAGAAGAAAGAAGAAGAAAGAAAAGAAAAAAAAAAAAAAATCAATTGCATGAAGAGTTTCAATGGCAATTGAACTAACCAGTACCTTTCAAAAGCCACTATCAAGGTGATGTGCCAAACCAGACTATAACAACCCATCTATAAATTAACTTGAATACAAAGAGTGTGCCAGGACCAAATAAATTAATATAAGTCGATACATTTTCACCTTGACATAATGCCACAGGAAAGAAATAAAACAAAGTTAATCTTAAAATTAATTCAGGCCAGCCTACCAATTAATCAAGTGTAACATCAAATAGGCTTTTGGCCTCACACAGAGTATCCTGTTTCTTATCTAATTCTAAAAATAAATGCCCAATCACATACTTTCAATATCCAACAAGTGGATTAAAGGCAGATCCTTTAATTTAGATACAGATTGGAAGGCAAGACTCTAGAAGAAAGCCCAAGGTAACTGAAGGTACTTTTTTGTACTCATTTTGCATCTTTTTACTGTTCTCTTGCAGTAACCTTAAGTCCTTTCCCTTTTCACTAATTGCTTCATTTCCTCCTCTGTGTCAGTGTAAAGAATCAGAGCTAGGCCCAGATTTCACTGTAAAAACAAAAAAATCATCTTGTTTCTGAATTCTGCCTTCCAAACTAGGAACTCATTCTTGTGCCTCAGTATCCTTTCTATCTCCCTGCATACTCCCTTAAACCAAAATCCCAACCCAGTTTCTTGTACCTTTTCCCAACCATTCCGGTACACTTTGTTAAATTCTCTTTGCTCCCTTTCCCTCTCTTTCCTTGCAATTACCGCAAGCTTCAGAAATTAGCTTGTACTTATTATTGTCCAGGGTGATAACTGAGTTTTTCTATGAAGGGAGACAGCATCAAGAGGAGGGAGTAAGATGTGAGACACAGCGGTCAAAAGGTGATGCTTAAGCCATCAAACCATAGCTGTTCTTACTGTAAAATCAGTGAGCAGATGCCAACTGGAAATATGAGGAACAAGGACATTACACATTAGAAGAGATTTTCAAGTGTGAGAAAACTGTATGGATCCATAAAAGGCTTAATTTGTCAATGTTGAAACACATTCTTATGAGGTAATATCTTGCTAATTTTTTAGTTGTCACTGTGTTGCTTAATATGCATAACTCATTCCTTTCCATGGCACCTCGGTTTTGAATGCCTAGTAGAAGTGTGTATTTTTATAGGAAAGAAAAAGTATGAATATTTTACTAATGATCAAGTGAAGATAAACTTTAAACCTGGCTATGCTCTTCACTGGGATTGTGCAAGTCTTAATATATTTCATCATTAAGATAGAGGTGAAGAGTACTACCACATCTTACTTGCTTTTACTAAAGAAAAATACTGTTTTAAAAAAAATTTCAATATCAATAAAAGAAAAAAAATAGTTAAATCATTCATAAAATGTATTCAAAGTTCATTCTTTTAATTTTGCTTTAATGCCAGACATAGAAGTTCTGTCACCCTTATTCAGTCTTTCATCTGCAGCTGAATTTTATGAGAGAAATAAGAAAAGAGGCTGTTTAAACCATAGCCCTAAAATGAGTAAATCAGTTTTACCCAATGCCTTAAGGCTTTATTTTTATAGCTAAAACATCCAACCTTTCAATTTAATTTTTTTTTTTTCAATTTACCAAGCAATTTACAGAATGCTACAGAATCTAGAAGGCTTTTCAGCTGGCCACCGAAAGAGAAACATAGAGAGGTAACTCTGTTTCTGTAAGTACTATCATACCATGTAATATTTTGAAATACTGTTCATATATCAAGAATCTAATGAGGGCTTTGGCCACTGACCAAAAGTGGAAAGGAAAAATGCAGGCCTTATATGTGCATTCAAAAAGAAATAAACTAAACCCAGAAATAGTTATTTTCTCTACCTAGTAATTATACAAACACATCTTTTATTTATAAACATGTTCCCTCTTTGACTCCTTGGAGTGCTTCATAAATGCTCAGAACAAAAATGTTGGAAAGAGGCCAGATGGAAAAACAAAATGTCCATCAGATGTAGAACAAACAAGAGTGGTCTACTTTAAACTAATATTGCTCTTCAATTCAAAAACTGAATTTGCACTCAGGAGTACAGTTCCGCTTTATAGGCCTGCTTGGATGTTCACAGTTTCTTTTGCAACAATCTGTCTCATATTTGATCACAGAAGGCTAATTCTCAGGACCAGGTTATTTTACAAAGTTTATATCAACTTGTTATTAAAGGTAAACTGAATATAAGTAAATTAGGGGCTGGGGATAAAATATTTAGGAATTCCAGACAGGAAATCTTCACTGTTTTGGGAATTCTTGTTTGTATCCATGGGGATCATTTGTTTTTTAATTAGCTGGGAATAAAGGTGAGAAAAGTCAGGAGGTTTGAAGGCAGCTTTCCCACCCATAGCAGAAAACTTATATTCTGTGCTATATAAATCATCAAGATCATTAATTAGTCTATCCATTTTCATCCACGGCTGATGGCTTACCTGGTGCTTCATCCACTGCACAAGCCCCTTTCAAGTGAGCTTCTCACCTCAGAGTGTTCCTTCAGGATCCTATTTGGTGTGCTCTGCTCAGGACCATGTGGATTTACTATTGTCTTGCTGGGACAGGCAGAGCTGAGCCCAGCAAATATCACAAGTTGAGAGTGACTTAGACAAAACAAAACTGCTCTGGGAAGATAAATCTAAGCACTTCCTTAAAGAACAGAAAATCAGAGGGGAGGGAATATACAGAAAAGGGCAGAAAATTGGAGTTTAAGACTGCAGCAAAGCAGTTCTGCTGAGATTTAAGGTGACTGTGCTGAAGGCGAGCCAAGAGGCATCGCTGAGCAGGCAGCCTGTCTTCCTGCCCCTCCTGCACAGGCAGCAGACATGCTGCTGCCCGGCTTTGAGCAGGGGGACCCAGTGCCTGCAGGACACCAGGGCTCACTGGGTGTCGAGAACACCTCTTATAGCTGGACAGGACAGTGGACAAGCTGGGCACATGCCTGAATCCAGTCCTTAAGAGCAGATTTAATAAAGGCCAGGGGGACTGAGGTTTTAATGACACTGATCTACAAAGACACGAGAAGCTCCCCCAATGTCCTTTAATCTAAGGTAATTGGTTTTCTTAGAGAATTCCAGCTTTAACTACTATTCCAGCTAGAGCCAGGATGGCTTTGTCAAAACTTTGTTAGCCTGGTTTGCTTTTAATTTTTTAGCAGTGTTATATGATTATTAATTAAAAAATGTCAAAACTTCTCAAATATTGTTTTTAGGAAGGAGCAGAAAAACAAAAATCATAAAATGCTTTCCAGGATCAATGATTATAAATAAATTGCATTTAGTTATAGTAATTATTAAAGCTTTGGATTCTTATATTCAAAGACTAAAACACCATAGGCTGTCACAATTTCTCGCAGAAAATATAGATTTTTTTTTTCTATCACTTTATATTTTAGCTAGATCATCAAAGTGTTCGCTGCTATTTGGAGTCGTCTTAAAACTTCCCAAATTCAATGTTCCCACCTCTTTTCTTTGAAATCATCATTATCAAGTTTAGCTGTCATAACTATATGCCATATAAGTCTTTAAGCATCAAGGAATTATTAAATACATCTTTCAGTCGGTAATGTTGGTTTAAAGCATTACTAAAATGGAATGTCCGTAACACTTTCTTTAAAATATTGGAACTGAATTAATAAAAGGAGGTGGGGTTTTTATCCACCCAAAAGATGGAAGAACAATATTTTGTGTAAGCTAAGATTAACCCCTGTATGACATAGAGAAATCAAACCTAATGAATTTTGAGCTAACATTTTAAAATCCAGTTAAGTTTTTTCCCATCAGAAGATTGTTCATAGTTAATTAAATCATTATCTCTCTCCTTTTTTTTTTTTTTTTTTTTTTTTTTTTTTACTGTACATTTACTGGCATTAATTCTATATATTAGACAAACATTTTGCTGTATGAGAATCAATGCATCATGTTCAGAAATTAATATGTAAAAAGAGGTGGTTATTCTCTTGGATGAGTTCACTTCAGATGAAAAGTCTGGGTCAAGTAATGCTATATTTGTGGGAGGAACAATTTCTCATAATAACCTTTCATATGAAATAGTTTTTATCAGTTATGTGCTACTGGGTTTTGAAAAATATATTCAGGCAATGATTACACAGTTTTCACTGATTTATCATTGCTCAATAAGATGGAGAATGGCCTATGATTTTTTTTTTCTGTGTTTTGTACTATGTACATTCACAGTATTTAAGTAATCCAAGAGTAGTTTAACTGAGTTATCTACCATTTATAATATAAATGTAGGTCATTGATTTTGAAATCCTCCGTCAAGAGAGGCAAATTTTTTTGTTGTTCCATGTCTCTTCACAGGATGTTGATCAGTATGGTTGACCATGGTCTTCATTTGAGTCCACATCTTCAGATTAGTTCTAAGATGTTTGCCTTCATGCAGAAGCTTTACCCTTTTTCTTCTTTCATTTTCTACACCTTTTCTTTCTTTACCTTTTTTAAAATTGCATTTTGCCTGTGAAGCAAAGCAATCTACTACAGCCACAAACTGTTGAGTAATGTAGACAAATGCCATAGTTTACATATACATTAGAGAGAGAGAGAGTGCAATGAAACTTTTTTTATAAATTGCCTAAGGTAAGGCTAGAACCATATGCAACCGGACATGTTTCAGATTGTTAACTTTATAGTAATGGAAGATACATTAAAAATGGAGGCAGAATTGGTTGGACTATTTTTCGTATTAGCTAGGCCACCCAGGGCTGAGTAAGTCTGGGGTACTGAGGTCTTAGGCTGTAAGCTGGCAGGTGAAAGTCCACTAGGAAAACCCACAGCTACTCTTTACAAAAGTCAGAGTTAACTCTGCCTCTGAAATCTTGATGCATATGGGTTCACAGAGAGATCACAGAAAAGGAAAGAGTTGAAGAAATTTAGTAGGTTCTACCATAACAGCTAAAATGAAACAAGAAAGATTACATAAAAGTAGAAACTACAGAAAGATAAAATCTGTATGCCCAAGTGTAGTGATTTTACATTCACCAAATTCTAGTTGCCAAATTTAGTGTGGTGGTCTTAGTGCTCACTTTTTCTGTGGGAGACAGACTAGGTGAAAAACAAAGCAGGCTCAAACTTAAAAATGAACCAATAGTTTTATTAACACACACTAAAAGAATGAAAAAAAAAAAAAGTTAAGAAAAATAAAACTCAAACTAAGACAGAATGAAACTCTAAAAACATTCTTCCCTCCCCATACAAACTGTTAACTTTCCTACAAAACATAAAGTGACAAAACTTGTAATTTTCGCCATTTCAGTCAGTTTCACCATTTGAAAATAGTCTTTCATCAATTCTTTAGGAGAAGAGCATCTCTTAGAGCCATGTATCCCACCGACAACTTAGAACAGTTCTCTTGTGGGTTTTTTAACTGTCACGAAAACAGCCGCCCGGAGAAACCTGCCTTTGTGACCTCTCCCATTAGCAACCCATGACCCACAAGCTGCTTATGAGTCATGGGCCTTAGACTTTTGCATATTGAGGTGTCAGTTTTTAAAGATGAATAATTCTAAAGGCAAAGGATTATTCATCTCAAGACACAGAAATATCTTCTCATTTCTTCACTGGCACAGACAACTTCTCATCTCTATCTCTGTTCAAGCACCTTATAGAATTATTATCATTTAGTCCATCACAAACACCTTTGCTTAAATCCATACAAAATCTGAACAATCATCTCCCCAAATGCCTATCTTTCCCATAATTTAAAGGGATATTCTAAATATAAAGTTCATTTCCACGGCTCAATAAGAATGGAAAAACAAACTCCTCAATCCCCTGTCCTAATAGTCTTTTCATTCTTGCTCTACTGACTTCATGCTGTTTCTTCCCCATGTTTACTCTGGCCCCCCTTTATTCTCTCTCAGGGACGGGTTAGGCTTTAGAAGCCTCACATTGCCAGGAAAGGGCCAAATCTGCCCAGTGCCTTTTTTCTCTCTCTTGCGGCAGCTCATGGTGTTAGATGTTCAAGGCCACGCTGGTGAGGGAGGAAGAACTCACACAGAAACATCGGAGATCAGAGCACCCAGGCACTCTGGAATGGAATAAAAAAAAAAAAAAAAAAAAAAAAAAACAGGCAGGATCATAATTGCCTTTTTTGGCCCACCCCTCAGTCTAAACTGGGGCAGCCTCGGCCCAAATGAGCTCACAGCTCTTATCAGTGGCCCTCACTGGCAGTGGATGGGGCCTGGAGGCACAGCCCGGCCGGGGCCGCTCCTCTGGGCCCGGCTCAGCCCAGCCCAGCCCGGCCACTCGGCCAGAGCGGTGGGGCCTGGCTGAGCCCCGGCTGCCGCACCAAGTTACCTTCCTCTCCCTGGCCAAAGGAAAAAAAAGAGGAACCTGCAGGAAATCAAAGGTTTTTATACGGATACACCCAAAGTCTCAACTGACATTTTTAGTGGTCTAGTTTTAGTGGTCAAACTAGACACCAATATTCCATCTAACCCTCTGATAAGTCCCTGTCCTTTCTAAAGCAATTCCTAGGTCCTGACCCAGAAATACATTTTCTCCATAAGTAGAAACAAAACTGTACTATCCCATGACACCAAGTAACTGTTTCTACTTTGATACAGTATGTTTTCCAAGTTACTGTGAGGTCTTCATAGGTCTAGATAATGCAAAATTGAAAGACTATGAAATTAGCTAGCATGGGATTGGACATAGTTAGTGAAAGAATGTCTCCAACATTTTCATCATGTTTCCATAACTTTTACCTTTATAAAAGTATAACTGTTTTTGAAAATTAGGTTTAGCCATTAGATAATGAAAAACCCCCATCATATTTCTGTATTTATTAATATTCTGCACTGAGTTTTGAAACATGCAAAATCCCAGGGCCAACTACAAAATGACTGAAATTGTAAATCTTCATGCTTTACTTAGAATAATTGTCTCTATAAACATTTTATCAGAAAAAGACCAGCTCTCTAGGTACTTACTGTATTTCTGGGTTCATATCAGGGGCTATGACTTTTTGCATATCAATTTTACATTCATTTCAAAGTCAGATATTCAGTATTTATTGTATACAGAAAATAGCATTTGCTTCAGGAAAAACATAAAAATAACATTTAGAGCTCACAGTACACTTTAAAAATTCAGTACAACAGTGCTGAAATAATCCAGTGACCTAGCATCTAAACAGAGTGCTAAAAAACAATCCAAATTCAACATCATAGAAAGACCATAACTTAAAACCAATTAAACTAACACTGGTTGTTCTTTTAATCTCTTTAGCAACTGTAAAATCAGATTTCTTTTTCTTTTCATAACTTTCCTGTTCAGAACAAAACAAGTAACACAAGAGGCTCCTAAACAGATAAATGAGTCAGTTTCTCTCCGCATTCTCAAGATCAAATCAAGTTTTAGACTTTAATATCCCTAGCAATCTTGAAGTAAATTTTCACTTGTCTCAGAATAAATTGTGATAGAAGTTTCTGTCAAAGCTACATCCATACAAGCAGGCACGGGTTTGTCAATAGCGCTGCATGTGATTCACAGTACCTGAACTAGTACATGTACCTGTAACTCATTTGAAGTTTGGCTTTTCAGTTCATACGTCAGAAACCTATAAAAAGAAATGTAAATAAGCTCAGTAATGTAAAATTTCATGGCATTCTTAAGCATTTAGCTTCAGGTTTTAGTTTGAGATTAATCTCAATTAAGATTATAGATGCAAGTGTAGATATTTTACATAAATCATGAAAGTTTTCAATCAGTGAAGAAGGGAAAAGGCATCTTCTGAAGGTGCATATTGTTTTCAATACCCTCTGTTTCTCTCCCTCGATTATAAAGGGAGCACAGATAACTGAAGTTTATGAAGTAACTAACTTTAGGATGATTAAAATGGTGTGAAATGGATCCAGCCCGTAGGGTCTGATAGCCTCTTGCACTAAGGATCAGTAGGCTTACATTGCATTCAGTCCCAAGAAGAACAATAACAGCTGTCTCACGTCATCTTCTTTTCTATATACCAACCACCAGTTTGGCCTTTGTGAATTACTGAGTGTTGAACTTAGGAAAACACAAGAAATGAAAGCTGAAGCTGTCAAGACAGTAGAAGAAACCAAAATGGACAGACAGTTTAAATCTAGATTGTTTTAATTTTATTTCTGTGCTTTGAAGAAAAAAAGTCAAGAATGGCAGAATCAGAGACCAGTGTGGCAAAAGTTCTTCATTTGTTCATTTGGTTTTTAATGTACATACTATCACGATTTTCCTCTAACATGGAAACAGCTATGTTTATGTTTGATCTGAAAACATCAGGGCAGGCCTTTCTATTTCAAGATATTTAAATCCATCAAGAAGGGTTTATTGTATGGTACATAGGTCCTTTTAAGAGTCTTGTAAAATACAGAGTTATTACTGGTATTGACTATCTTTTCTTTGTATTGCAACATAAAATTCTTCTACGAATGGAAAAAAAAACTGTTGCAGTGGCATGGTGTGGATGGTGAAATGCCGCTACATCTCCCCAAAAGCGTCTCTTCTCAGGAAGCCGCTTGGGTGGGCACACGAATGACCACTCAAGTTCCACACACACACACACCCCCTACATCTAGCTCAGTAAATGAAGGGCAGGAAGGGTCTTCTCTACAGAGTTCCAGCAATGTTTATTGCAGCTGCACGCCAAAGAGGTCCAGGGACAAAAGACAAAGGTTAATGGAGTGCCCAGGGTTAAGTATGGGGTCAGGAGCCAGTGATCTGAGGGCACAGAGGTGGCACAAGGGCAGCACAAAGAGCAACGACCTACAGGGAATATGGGGGCAGATCACCAGTGATACAAAAATCAATGGGGAAACAGCGAAAGGAGAACCCTCTAGAAGTGGGACATATATGAACAATAGAGGTGGGCAAGGCCAATGGGTCAATGGGAAGAGAAAAACTGAGGTAGATTAACATAGTGCTGCAGAGCACCATGAGGGAAGCCTTTTTCTCTCACCCTGAGTGGAAGCATTCTCAAAGCCTATGGTACTGGGCATTTCCCTAGAAGTTCCCTTGATAGGCTCAGGGGCTTCCACACTCTGCCATAATCCTTTCTGTAGCTTCACACCTCAAAGAGTTTGACATCCTGATTTTGAACAAGTCTTTCTTAGCTCGTAAGTCATATTTATTATCCTCAGTAAAGCACAGTATATGAACCCATATGTTAGTATTGCTAAAGGTTTCCAGATTGACAACAGCAAAACTACTTCAGTGCGACACAAGCAAATAACTAGTCTGAGCTGCAGTTCAAGGCCAACCATCTTGATATCTCTTCATGGTGAAGAAACACACCATCGTTGTTTACCACCATGGTTCCAAGCTGTATTCAACTACATTCCTGGGTAGCATTCAGCCAAGTACACCTAAAATGGCAGTGTTTGTTAGGATATGCCAGTGCATTTAGAAATGCTAGAAAAGTTAACTTGTATCCTGAACTAGGTGTCTGCATGGGATTGAAATCCATATCCTGGTAACCGTCACATGGATGTATAAAAGTCTATGATCCATTTTAGCATGGATAATTGAATCTCTCTTTCCTTTTAAAGCATTGGAGCACAATAAGAATGGAGCCAATCTGTATGCTTTTGACTAATGCTCTAAATTTGGTCATCCAAGGAATAAGACTTGGACTCCCAGGTTTGAGAACTTTCTCATCCTTTATAACTGGCCTGGCACAGCAGAAGAGAGTGTTTCTAAAGCTAAAAAAAGAGTGAATTGCAGGAATGTCCATCTTTTGAGACATTACCATATATCATATAACATGTATCATATATCTTTCTGTACAGTGAAATTCAAACCGAATGTTCTTCTTCCTGGACAATGCATATTTTCCCCCTCTCAAAGACCGGTATTAGCTGATTGTTATTTTGATAAACATGTAAGATTAATAATTTTGGCACATTAAAAGGCCTTTTAGAGATGGAAGGGGTCATATAATCATAGTTGTATTACATTTCTGAAATAAATGGTTCATGTCTTCCACTTTAGTCTGTGCCGAAAATTTATGTCAGTTTAAGTGAACAGCTCATTTGTAGCTGAAAGTAAAGTAAAGCTGAAATAAATGGCTGGTAAATTGTAATAGTCACTTACAGAAAGTAAGACAGACTCTTCTAAATGGAAAATATTTAGTTTCAATAATATTCAGAATATCCAGCACCATAAGGTCAACTGCTTTACCAGGGGCTAAAACAGTTGAGATAGCTCTATTTCATTTTAAACTGGATCACTGGTAGAGTAATTGAGATGTGTGACACGCTATGTGGATTTGAGCATTTTCTAACGATTATTATTTCTGGTTAAAGAGTTTTTCTTGAGGTTCTGAGTTTTGCAGAACCTTAGCAGAAGAATAGAGGCAAAACTGTTGCTCTAATTATATAAACATGGACTCTGAAGATCACTTACAGTGAAATCTGTCTGATGTCCGGAGTATTAACACTTGCGGTTCTAACTTAAAGTGTTGTTCTGAAAATTCTGATGTGAAAGCTGCACAACAGCAGCAGTTCCTAGGCGTTCATAAATGTACATCTCTGTGGTCAAATAAAGGTGTTAAACAGCTCTGTAAAAATGAGTAGCCAGGTATATTATCCATCACTAATCTGCTATTAGTTCTTTTATTTTCTTTTTTTTCCTCTCCCACAGGTCATCATATTTATTCCTTGTTCTGTCTTACTGCTACAGTCATTAATCAAGTGTAAATTCCTGGAAAATATGGTCCTATCAGACTCTTTGTGGATCAGAATTTTGTGCTGAGACACATGCAGAGCCATGTTGTAGCATGTGGAAGGAATCCAGACTTCAACTGTAGAACAAAACCATCTGCTGGAAGTTTACATGTTCTCCCACACTCTAAAATCTAACAATATGGTGTGAATCAAATAAATGATAAACTGAAGTTAACAAACATTTAGTTTATTAGTAACACAAAAAATACATTGAAACCTGTAACTTTTTTATTAGTAAAAGCACTAAGCTGTAAATGAACATGTGAAGTATAAATGTCAAACACTTGGTCTAATGATTTAAGTAGCAGAAGATTTATAAAATTGCACTTACATTTTAAATATTTTAAACATTTTAAACATTTTAAACATTTTAAACATTTTAAACATTTTAAACATTTTAAACATTTTAAACATTTTAAACATTTTAAACAAAGTGCTTTTTATGGGCATCATTTTTGAATTTGAACTAATGTGTCTCAGATTGAAATTACATCTTGAAGAAAGGCATTTTCCCTTAATGAACTAGCAACTCTACAAAGTTAATAATAATTAAATGTGAAATGATATATGCAGTGCTGTTGTTTCTAATTTCTATAACCATTTATATACATATTTTTAAATATGTACATACATAACATTTTTATACATATAATTACCGAAAATCTATATGGTTAACTAACGATGAACTGGGTATGGTTCTTCAAACTGAACAATCAGTACTTCACAAGTAGCTGGCCTGTGGAGACATCTTGACAGCCCCAAAGTCTAGCTAGCCTAGAAACCTCACTGTGGGGAGTCACTGGCTTTCCAGCCCCACACATGCACATGGGCTTCACCTGCTTCACCTTCAAACTGTCCACAGCTGCTCACTTTAAGGCAGTAGGTGTGTGCAGGCATGTGGCATCCCACCAGGCTCTGGCTATGCCTGCCACTGCAATCATAACATAATTATTGATGCTTCAAATCTGCTCTTTCAGGGGGTCTCAAGATGGCCCTCAAAATGCACTGAAATCAGTGAGAGTACTGTAGCAAATATCTCCGAGCTGTGACATTTTCTGAGGTGTTCCAAAATACAGATGAGGATGTTTCCGTATAATTTTTACTTTTTCCTCTGTTAGGTTGTAGGTGTTTTCAGGCAATCAAGAAAATATTTTAGGTATTTAAAAGTGCATAGTGTCTCACCAAAATTTAAAACCATCAATATATGAAAGCAGAGCTGAAAATCGGATTAACATTTGAATAATCTAAGTCGGGCCTGTTTTAAAGGAAAGAAAAAATGAAGTTATTATTCCCATGTTTCTTAAATTTAATACTTTTGCAAAGTATACAGAAAAAAAGCTGTGAATAAAATCAATTAAAAATAAACTTTATTTTTTGCATTGTTTCTATGTTTGTTTAAAAAATACTGGTTTTTATAAACAACAGAATTTCCAGTGATAACTTGGTTGTTTTCCAAAGCATGTCCACATTCCCTTAATGAGTACCAAAGACAGAAGTATTCAGGAATACAACAGATTTTAAATCAGGCTATTAATGATGAATCAAAATTTAAAGGAACTATGGCATGTAGAAGGTTATCTCCATTCAACCTTATCTCTGATAAAGTGGTTAAATCTCTGATGTAAACTTTTAAATCTCCTTGAAAATTTAGAGTTGGATAAACATCAAACTACTTAAAAAAAAATACTCCTTATTTTCAGGCAATTATTTCATATTGAGTTCAGTTAAAAATAACATTCTACTATTGAATTTCTCACTTTTCACACCAACAAAGTTTATCACTACAAAAAGTGCTAGGCAAAAAATTAATTCCTTTTACTTTATTACCAAAAACTGCAAAATGAAAAAAAAAAAAATCAGCTTTACTGAATTTTTAATGACAATATAAACTAATATAAACTATTATAACATAAACTAATATAAAAATATCTGAAGTTCTGTTAGTCTCATCTTTCTATATTATTGTAAACGTATTTTAAAAACCACCACCACCACCACCAAAAAAAAAAAAAACCCACAAAACACAAAACAAAAAAACAAAACAAACCCAAAAACCTCCAGCCCTACAGTACTAATCCAAAGAAACTGATGCAGACCTGCCTATCCAAAGCAGGTGCTGTCCACTAACAATCTTTTTTTTCGAGGAGTTATGGTTTAAGCTTTTTGGGCATGAGACAGCCTTTTTAGAGAGCTGCTCAAGATCCTTTTCTGTCCTAAATATTTAAATCATGTATCTGCAAAAGACTATGTCATGTAAACAGATTCATCCAGCTGAACCAATACCCATGCTATATAGATTTGTTTATTCAAGCTTTGCATAGAATTGCTACATTTCAGGATAGGGGAACAGCTGGAAAAGCAGCAGGTTGCCACAGACATGTGAGGAAAGAACAATTTCATATGTTAGTTTTTTTATTACGTACAGCGTTCAGCTCAAGTACAATGTTACATGGGACATCTGAACTTTAGGACCAGTAGGACAGAATGGGTTTTAGGACAGAGCATTGGCCCTTAGGGCATGTGCTGTGAAATGTTACTGTCCGTTTCATCAGCAAATTCTCATGATTTTCAGTATCCTGGTCTGGGCTATTCATGTGAATAAAGTGAGAGGCTATCACCCTGACTTGATTAGTTTGCACCTTCAAGGTAATTAGCTCCTTATGTTTCTTTGCTAGAGGCAATCTGTGTTATATTCAAGGCAGCTACACAGTTGTCTTCCCTTCTGCCCATACACACCTTTAGGTTACTCAAGAAGGTAAATTGTGCAGTACAATTATTGTTCCTCTGCTCTGTAGGGAAATAGGTTAATGAAAGTAAACTTTTGGGGGGGAACAAGAGGTATCTGAAGTACAAGTAGGAACAGCTGTGAGTCTGCTTACGGTTCTATTTTTGAGATTTTGGTTGGTTGGTTTTTTGTTTGGTTGGTTTTGGTTTTCTGGAGGGTTTTTGGTGGTGGTTTGGTGGTGGGTTTTTTTGTGTGTGTGTGAGTTGTTTTTGGTTTTTGTTTGTTTGTTTGTTTTGATGAAGGGTCTACTTCTCATTTAATCTGGCTGAGAAACAGTATAAAATCATAGGTTGGTAAATATTAGAATTCAGCTTCAAAACCTAAGGATTTAGAAAGTTAGGACATTGCTTCTACTTGGTTTTTGACCTTGATAAAAAAAAAAAATTGCAAGTTCACTTACATTAGCTGCATGTTTATTCTACTATACACTGCAGAGTTTTTAACTTTATATCCTTCCGGTATGGAATGTTCTAATGTTGGGCTGAGGCTATTTAAAATAGTTGTGCTGTGGCGAAGAAGTAGAAAATTCTTGTTACAGTAAAAACTGTTGTATGAGGTTCAGTTCATTTTGCTCTCAAGAGTAAGCAATGAGAGTAGGTCACCAATAGATGCATAAAGGAAGTTTTACAGCTATTATAGCAGTCATTGGGTTACAGTATCTCAAAAATTACATTAAGAGGCAAATGAGGGAGTGTCTTCTAAAATGCTGTGATTTAATAAGATAGCTTAAAGTGAGGTCATTCACACTGGGAATGATAACACCAGTAAATTAAAGGGAAGGTCACTTTTATGTATGTTGAACATATGAATTCCTCAAATATGACTGTTATGGTGAGGTATTTTATGGATCTGAGCATTCTATGACATTTATTTTTGTTAGCATTATAACTAAAAGCCCGTTCATATATGAGAGCAGAAAAAGGTCATCATCTGTCCTGTTTTATTATTAATGGGTTTGGGGGGCTTACCACATGTTGTATACCATAGACTCACAATAAAACATGTCTTACATGTAAAATGTCTTACAGGATATTTTCTTCATGAGATTGCCTTTTGTGATACAATCAGGTTTAAAAATGGAATTTTTAAATTTGTTTTTTGAAGTAAAAATATTTGTAAGGAAAAATATACAATTCCCTGCCTGATTGTTATCCCATATTATGCCAAGTGGGCATCATGCATCCATTCCTATAAACTGTTTTGAAAAGACCTTAAATCCTTGCAGTAGTATTTCTACGGGGTTTTATTATGGAGCCAGTTATAAAACCATCATGAAAGTATAACTGTTTTATAAGGAATGATTGGGGAGCTTTTTTTCCCCTCAAGATTATTTTGTTGATGTGACTACATAAGCACAGATGTTCTTCAAAATGCTGTAATAACACGGGAAGGACAAAAGCAATTTTAAACTATACTTTTCATGCATATTTTCTAGATTTTTTTTTTTTTTTAATATATCTCTATGGATTTTTCACAGAGAACAGAAAGTCCAGAATACCATCAGATGTTTTGACAGTAGACTTTTAAATGGGAAGTCTTCTAGGAAAATTACTTAGCACACACATCTAAACATTGGTAAAGATCAAGTCTAAATTAATGCATGTTTTTCACTGTTTTTCAAGAATGCAAAAATATCCTTTTTTATGCTGAGTGGAAAAATAGTAAATCTCCACAGTGTAGATTTTTTTTTTTTTTTTTTCTCCTTTTTAACTCCTAATGACAGTCATTTTTGTGGTACCCTGCAGTGTTAGGCAGTATATAGAAAACAAGACCAGTTATTAGTGTGCCATCAAAACAGAAGTGCTGCCGACATCAAGGCATTTCCAACATTTCATGTTATCTGGAAATCTGGCCCTCAATTTTAGTCTTTAGGGAACTCGTACTTTCAAACTAAAAAGACCACAACAGATGAGAGGGATAAATATCCCTGCATCATAGAGGAAATTAAGGATTATAATAAAGCATCACAATTTACCACATGGCTTATTTAACAGTCCTGCAAACTCAAGCGAAAAAGTCATGATGGATTTCAAGATGTTTTTCCAAGGGTACATTTTTCTTATCATGGCAAGACACACTGTTTTAATTGGCTTAAATAATTTTTCTTTAGGCTTAAATAATTTTTCTTTAGATGTATACAGTTCTTTTCTTTTCAGTCCTTTCTCCGTTTTTCCTTGTAGTCTCACTCAATTCCTTGTCCTCTATCTCTTTCCTCATATTGCCTGAGATGAAGTAGAAGGGTGAGTCAGGGTAGGAAGCATGCCAAGGCACTGCATTCACAGACAGCAGAACCCACTGCTTCTCAAAGAGGGTACAAAGAGCTGGCTGTCTCATGTCTGATATGAGCTATTGTAACACTTCATTTTCCTCTTCTTTACATGAGAAAAGATGTGCCAATAGTTTATTACATTATTTAATCATTAGGCATCATTCCAGATGATAATGTCTTTTTTTTTTTTTTCCCCTCAAAAGTAATGAACACAACCTACTGCTGTAAATAGAGGGTATAAGTTAGTGATTATAACTATTTTCGCTCACAGCAGAACAAATAATAATGCGTAAGTCTTTTCCACCCCATCCCCTTATTGGAAAAACAGCAAGATGAGCCTTCAGGCTTCTGAGGTTATAAATCATCTAAATAGGAAACAAGACCCATGTTTTTCCTAATTTATCATGTTGTCATTTATATAGATACCCCTTCATCTAAACTGTCCTAGCACTATATCTTGTTCATCTTCTTAAGGCAGCTCTCTCAATTGCTGTTATACATCTTACATTTTTGCATTTACTCTTGGCTATTCTCACATCTACGTCCCCAACTTAGTCACTCCCACTACCCCCTCTCAACCTCCTGCCTACTGCTCCAGTGTTTCCTTTCTGCCAGTCCCACCTCCGTGTTCTAGTCAAATAATACCTTAGAATACTTGCAGATAGTAAAATTGTTTTGCTGAAATGCATTTCTCAGCCAAATTCAGCCTTTCTTATCTTAAGACAATATTTATGACAATATTGCATTCTTCATAATTGATGCAGATTATCTGTCACAGTTTGAGTTACTCATCTCTGTTCTTTGTAGCTTTGTTTTCTTCTAGAGACCTTTTTATTTTCTTTTTCACTTGGATAAAATTTACTTAAATCATTTATTTAAAATCAGATTATGTGAACAACTGAAGATTTAAATACAGAGGATTTCAAGATGATTGCTTGATTTTATTTCAGGATACTGATAAACTGAGCTCCTCCATTTCTTACTGGAATTTTTCCAGAAAGATACTAAATGACTGCACAATCTTCTATTTTTGATTCTTGAAACAAACTATACCAGGCCATCCTCCATTTTTTACAACAATGAAAATTTCTGACTAAAGTCTGATATATGTGATGTAATTAAATAATTTCATAAATGATCTTGAATTTTAAAAAAAAGAAAAACATGAAAGCTAGGACAATGAGTAAATTGATAGGTGTTATATTTGTCTAGTTTTTTCACAAAGGATTATTAAGAATTCCTTGAATTTTTCAACTTTTTGAATAGTGAGGGTCATTTCTAGATGCAAGATGAAAATCTGAAAAAGAAATAAAATTAGTTATCTCTTTCCCTGTGAAAATAAGCAGTATAATTCCTAATTTTAAAAAAAAAAATCTTACTTCCTAAATATGAGCTATAATTAATTCAACTTTTTAAAACATTTTATAAATTATAATTCTTACACTATGTAATCTAAAACTTTATATTCTCTACCTATCTAGAAATTGTTAAAAAGCACTGAAAGTAGCTTAGTATCAAAATACCATTTTTAAAATTCAAATATGTTCTCTGTGGTGCGTTGTACATTGAGAGCAAATGTTTTCAGGTTTTAGTGTTTGTTCTAATCTAAGAAAAAAATGCATAAATTCTGCAGAACTAGGACAAATATGGGTCTATAAATAGCAATCAGTCTCAGTGAAGCACAGCAACTTCATCTCCATTTGCAGCTATTCTGAGCACAAAGTTAGGTTGAAGGACATGAAAGTTGTTTTGGTTCTCACTGTCTTCCCATCACTGTTGTCACTCCAAGCATTTCCCTGTTCTCTACTGGTCTTGTACTTCTCTAATCTCTAAAATTTATCTCTCTATATTTTTCTCATCTTTGACATCTCAGATTCTTACTTTCCTTCCTCTGATGCTCAGTGGAGTAGAGCTCTCCTTGAATTTTCATCCTTCTCATCTACTGAGAACCAGATCTGTTGTCCTTAGGCTTCTTGAAAGAAGCACAGACAAAACACTTTTTAAAAGGGTAGGAATATCTTTATACTTGCTGAATCTTTTAAAATAAGATGAAATAGGTTTCGCCAGAAAAACAGCTGTTACTTTTTCCTAATCCTGCTAAACCAGGTAGAGCTTCTTTATGGCATATATGAAAAAATCATATAGGAGTATAATTGAATATAGGACAGAGAGTATAGGAATATAATATATATAGTAGCACATAAGAGCATAAATCACTTAAACTATGGTTGGGAGCTGTTAGATGGGCACTTCACCCTTGATCAATAAAGCTCTCATGTGAAGCTTCAGTCTGTTACAGTCTTTTGGGGTTGAGTCACATCGTTTACCAGAAAAACAGTAGCAAAGAGTGGAAAGAAAAGGGGCCTCCTCAGAGCTGTTTTTTTGTGTCATTCCAAACCTCATTCTTGAAAGGTAGCAGAGCTTATTCTCAAAATAGAGCTGGCAAGAGTCCTCAGCTTAGACCTCATAAACACTCTGATATCTCTCAGAGCTTAATACCCCCGAGAATATGTTTTAAGTCTTCCCTCTGAGGCAATTGGGCTCAGGATGTATGAACCAGTCTCTGAGGGATTTAGGATGATACATTATTATTTTCCACAGTCACCTACACACCACCCTGAGGTAAGATGCTGATATGTCTAATGTCATACAGGCAAGCTGTGCCAGAGCTAGGATTCAAATTGTTTCCCAGGCATGTTTCTGATCCCTTCAGGCGCAGAAGGCTGTCAGTCTCAAAGAACATTTCTCAAAGTGGTCAGAGCTCCACCAGTCACCAAGCAAGAGATTTCTGTATGCATTCCTTATCAGAGGCAGATAAGGAACCAAACAGCAATAATGGGATCAGTGGTACCCCACAGCTTTTTGGCACTGGTTTCTGCCTCAGATGGCATGGAAAGGAAGGGAGTGGGAGTGGGTTTCTCAGCATTCTGTAAATTCTGTTTTGGAACAATTTCTATGCTACATCTTGAACTGATGTTCTGATGTTTTCAGATCCAAGCACACTGAATAGTTTGGTGTGCAAGTGGGCATGACTAGACTGAAAATTGTCCTTCAGACAGAGCCTGGGCAGTTCACAGAGCATGCAAGGATTTGAGGATTTGAGGAACCCCTGCACTCATCTATCCAGTGAAGGACAGACAAATTGACACTGCAGAAAACCATCCGGCTTTGTTCAAGGGAGGAAACTTGTACTCGGTTCCTGTTACATGCATCTAGAGTAGCAGATATCAACCTTATCTGCATCATAGAAAAGTCCCGGAGTACAAGATCAGCCTGATTTCTTATCTTGGAATCCATGCTTCTGCACAGAGGGAACTAAAATGATTATGAGATCAGGAAGGCATTATCCTTTCCAAGTCACCACTACTTATTCTGATACTCTCTGTATTGTTGCTTCATGGTTTGCTGGGGATTTTTACTGCACCTGCTTTAGGACTCAGGTCTGCTGGGTAGCCAGCAGTAGAAGAAAGCAGACCTGCAAGGAAGCAAAAGCACCCAGAATTAGAAAGCTGACAGGGAATAAAGACTTCACAGAGGCAGTTGCAGGGTTGGACAATGAGGAAAAAAGAACTCAACAGCTATGAGGTTTATAAAAGAGAAGTATTGAGGAGACAGCATCTGAGAACAAGCTGACTGATTCAGACCTGAAAGAAAGTCATTCATTTATAACAGGGAATAAGCTTAGTTCTTGCATATTCTTCATGTAGGATCCTGGTTAGACACCACTTTGCCCTAATCAAAGTAAGTTTCTTGTACCCACCCACTATGTCTCACAACCCTTTATCCAGAGCCCTTTGTAAGGAGAAGAAGTGGGCCGAGAATGGGTGCACCTGATGCCCCTCACCAATGTAAATGGTAATGTTGCCATGTTCCCAGTTTAACAGCATAGTCAAGAATTTTCAAAGCCTTAAGTAGTGCTTTGATAGTAGTAGAATTCATCAGGTTTTTTTCTTCTATATGTATGTTCTTCAGCTTTTGTGGTTTTCCTGCAAGGAAACTGGCCCTAATTTGTATGCTGCTTCTGAAGCATGACCTTGGTGTGTCTTGTGTATTGATTAAGACAAAAGGGATACCTGAGTGTTTCAGCTCTAGGAGATCATTTCAGTATTATGTCCATTTCAAACAGCTTTAATTTGGTCTTTATATAAATACCACACCACCAAATACGGGTTTTTGTCTGTCAGTGGAGTTTAGCCACACAAGACAGTTTGCAATTAGCTCATGTGCTGTTCTGGAGCTCTAAAGGCACTGCTGGCATATGCAAACAATCTTTCTATCCCTGCCTTTGTCTCTTCTGTCTGCCAGAGAAGTTGGCTCTGCACACAGACCTCATGCTCACTTTGTCACCCTCTCCTCCCCTTCCCTCTCAAGATGTGCTGGTCTGCAAAGGGGGAGCTGTGGTTTTGTCTTCCTTCTCATACACTGGTGTAGCAGTGGCAGATGAAAAAACTAATTGCAGATGAGGGTACAAAAGCCCATGAGCTCTTCTCTCTGAAACCTTTTGCTATGGCTCCTTTTCTTTCTTAAGGCCAGAAATCTATACTAATCCCAAAAATGACTGCACCTTGGGGATGCAGTCAAACCTTTACTAAATAACCTTCAGTCATTTCCACCATTAAATTCCTTTAATTTGAAGTATTATTTTTGCCGTTGTTAAAAAATACTGTCAATGACAGAATTTGTGTCTCTTTAACCAGTTAATCTTAGTTTTTGAAGGAAAGGGGTATATCACTCTGATGTAGTAAGTTGTCTTTGCCCTTCTTAGAGGCATTAATAGAGTGATTCTGGGATGCACATGGAGGTACACACTAAGATAAGTGACATCTGCAGCAAGGGACCAGAGTCAGAACTGCTGTCCTTGATGTGCTTACGTTGCCTGGAGCAGAGATAACAGAATAGAGGATATTGTTTTTGGTGCGTTAAAAACCTGTGAAAGAGAAGGTTGAGAGAAGGAATGGGGGAGAAACCTGCTTCGTAAATGCCATTGTCCCCCAAATGTCCCAAGTGTACAAGGACATCCTGAAAGAACACTAATCCCGTGACTAGTCTTCAAGATTTTAGTGGGACCACTGATGCTCAAAATTAAACATGCCCTTAGGAGCATGTCTTCATGGAGTAATGCTAAGAAGCAGCACTTCCCATTGGCTGCTGACAGTCATCTCTTTCTCACCCTCTGTGCCTCCTGCTCAAGCAGAAAAATGCTTTCTGTGAAGCAATGATGTAATTCAGTCTCAGAAAAACCAGCCCTTGAGAAAACAGCCACAACGATTTTACATCATGCAAAAGTGATATATAACAACCTCATCAGTCAACATTTTAACTTTGACACCATCCTTTTGCTGCAACAGTGAGGATTTTAAGCTTTAAAATAAATTAAAAAGATGCTGTATCATATTTTTAAAGCTGTCAGTCATTGCTAAAATATTACTTTTATTTTGTCTTTTGAAAATGCATAATGTAAAAAGGAAGGAAGAGTAGGTTAATAAAGAGAATAAAGAAAGGAAAAAAAAAAAAAAAAAAAAAAAAAACACAAAAACCAACACAAAGAGGAGTGAAGGTTATGTAAAGGAATCCTGTGCACCCCCTGCAATGTCCGTGCATCTGAGATATCAATCTGTCACAGGCACTATAGGCTGACCTTGTTCACTGGGTAAAGCTGAAATGGAAAATTGAACTGCAGCTTTGGGATCATAGGGGCAGCCAAAGGTTATCCGCCACTCAGGCACTGCCAATGCATATTCCCTGCTGACTTTGTCTAATCCACTGCTAGCTGCTTTCAGTCACCTAGATAGGATCTCTGCTCTGCAGCAACAGCCTCCTTCAGGGGAGCATCTTCCTGAGTAATTTTCTGCAAAATACTGTTTCTTTTGGGCACTTCTTAGATGTTGTTTAAATTAATAAAAGGAAATAAAGTGTTTTGAACATTGAGCATGTTTTATCAGTTTATAAAGATCATGTATATCTGACTGTGCCCTGTTCTGAATTCCTGCAAAAGAGAAAATACACCATTACAAGCAGACTTGAGCAAAAAAGACACAGGATAAAGGCTTGAACTTTAAGTTTCCTTGTGCTGCTCTCATCACTGTTCACAGAGCAGCATGGCATCAAAACATCTAGCAGTGCTTTTCACAAAACTACAAAACTACATCTACATACTACAGATGTAGATGTCTGATACCATTTTTTTCAAGATAAATGGATTTTTAAGAATTTTCCAGTAATGGTCTTATTTCCTCATTACAGAGGATTCTATCAAAACAATATAAAAGAAAAGAACTGTGAAGTCGTATCTGCCCTAAGTGTAGGATATCTGTTCATCTAGACAAGACACAGATTATATATATACAACCATGCCATTAAAGAAAGTAGAAATACATGATATCCAGCATTAGACACAGGGAGTTCCAGAGTTCCTTCCTCTGAGCACTGCAACCTGTTAGAGGTTTATCCCCTTGTGCGTCAGAAGGACTTGCATCTTCATAAACTGAAACCACACACACATACACAGTTTTTTTCTTTCTTCCTATTTATACCTCTTAGATTCTTTGAAGTAAAAGGTCTGATCTTTTATTATATCAAGCATGAATGTATCTCCTATATTTAGCAACCTGAAGAACCTCTTTGCACAGGTGCATCCTAAACCATTCTGGCTTCTAGCTATTGTTATCTATCCTAGTTTTCTTCTAAATTGTATGGCATTGTGTTTCCTAGAGACATTTGGATGTTGTCTGATTCTTATTTTGTTCTTATTTCAAGTTAATTTTGGGTGTTTCTTTGATATTATAAATATGTTGATGCTTCCTACATATCCTGATTAGAATAATTTGTTTTTCATATTCCAATATCTCTAGAGCCCTGCACTTCATGTAATCCTTTACATGTGTCTATTGCAAATGCACTACTACTATAAAATCAAAATAATAATCGTGAATGTTTGCATTAGGTGCTATACACCTATGAATTGAACTTTAATTATTCATATCTCCCCAGCATATGAAAGGAAAATGGAGACATCTCTGTACTTGTAAAAACTTCTAAGCTTTGAAGTCTTTTGAAAGATATTTTTAGGTGAGGGCTCGGTTTGTCAGTCACAGGTATAAAAGGAAAGTGACTGTGTATGTGTTGTGTGTTTGCATGGGCATCCATAAACAAACTTATTTAAGACTATTGATTTCCCAGCAATATTGATTGCTGAGATACTGATTATCAATTAGGATTGTCTGTCATGCAGAGAATATTCATTACTTCACAAAGATGCACAGAGTTTCTTGGGTTTGACTCAAAATATCTGAAACTGGTTTGCATAACTTCATGAATTAACATAAATAACTCAGGACTGTAGTTTAATTATGATACAGGTATGATTTTAGAGTACACGTCACTCAAAATGAAAATTGCTCAGCATAGTAATAATTCTCAAGAAGAAGGAAAAAAAGCAGTTCAGTAAGTATTTCTGTTCTGGGGAAAAAGCTAAATGCTCTTGTGATTGCACAGGATAAGGAAAAGTATTTTCTGCTTCAGTTGTAACTAGAGGTTAAGCAGAAGCTACTGAAGTTAAACAATTTCAAATTATCATCTGTAGTTACCTTTCATCTAAGAACCTGGAAATCAAGGATCTCTCTGGATTATTGCTAGTGATTTTTTTATTTTGCTTGGAACAACTAGAGAAATTCTATAAGCATGGATGATAATTGCTGTTATATCATTATCTAAGGAGAGTAAATAAGCCAAGCGGGGAAGTATAAACTTACAGAAAAAGTGATACAACGATAAATGGACCTCAATTTAAAAAGCACTAACCAAGGTTAGTATAATAAAAGACAATCAGAAAGAGAAAATAAAAAATATTTCCTTCAAGCACAGTTTCATTTTGATAAGAAAAAAAAAAGTATTTTGATAAATATTGTTCATATTTTATATCAAAAATAATGTAAGACAAATATTTAACATTGTTATTTATTTTTACATGAAAAATGGGGGAATAAAACTTTACAAAAAATTAAAATGGCTAAGTACTAGATAATAACTGGATAACAAAATGATCATCTCCATTTCAAACAAAAATGTAGAAGGAACTTTTTGCTAAAAAGTCTCCTTTTAGTTAGTATATAATGAATAAATATATATACAAAAATACGTATATAAAAAAAGTTTTCATTTTACACAGAAATTAGAGTGCTGATAAATGTTGAAATAAACTGTACATTTTATAGCAAGTAAAGTAGCAAAATTCAAATAAGGTCCTCAGACATAATGCACAGACCTGTATAAGTCCATAGGTAAAGTCCTTCCATTGCTTCAATCTTTAGTGTTGATAAAATTCCCTAGTGATCTTGTACCCATTTGAAAACTACATTAAGAATATTGATACAGAAAGAGTACAGAGAAATTTCATAAAGTGTTTAAACACTGTGAAGTGTGAAGAGCAAAATATATGTTAAAAGACTGAGGAAGCTCTATGTATTCTCTTTATAAAATAAAACCTAAAGTAAAATTGTTCATGTAAGTACTGAGGTTTTGGGTAATGATATTTTTTCTGAACCACATTTGGACAAGAACTAACCTCAGGGAAGCCCTGAAATCTGTATTATGTAAGCAATAATGATTGCTGAGATTGTTTGGGGTTTATGAACTAGGAATTTATGAAAACCTGTATCTTGGCCAAGATACCATCACAGAAAACAATTTCTAAAACTAATACCTGAAAAACCTAGAAGATGATGCTGAAGACCAGATAGGGGTGAACTGTTCATTTTGTTGGACATCATTAAGGAGAGAAAAAAATATTCTATGTAGTTTAATTCCTAGATACTGAAATCTCATCATGTTTTTTAGAAATCCTGTACATCTTAAACATTTTATTTGCAAAGAAAAAAAAATCTGATTTAATCTAAAAAAAAAAAAAAAAAAAAAAAAAAAAAAAAAAAATTCCTAAGAAATAGGAGACACAGAGTGGAGATTCTCTTCTTAGGGTGAATGGTGAGAGATTAACAGTCCAGAGGATGACTGGAAGTATATTTGCTGGAAGTATAAGAAATTGGCATTTCTTATAAACATCAACACAGAATATAAATACATCTATAAATGTACAACATGGAAACCAGGTACCACCTTTGTCTTAGGTTAAACCTTTATCAGACTCTGCAACTAAGATGTCTGAAACTTCTCTATGTGTACTGGTATACAATAAAACATTTTTAGAACTTTATATAAATGGATCTCAGAATATTTTACAATAATATTCTCCTGACATTAAAGAGATATGTATTAATAAAAATGCATTTTACATGAGGGGATGCCAAATGTGAGAGAAAATTAGTAGTTTTCTTAATGTCTTGGAGGAAAGCAATGACAGATATGGGACTAAATAGCAGTGCCTGTGATACTCATGTGAACTGCTGCTGCTGGATGAAAATCCTATGTATTTGGCCCGCACAACAAGGAAACTATGGCTCATCCTCCTCACAGATCTGGTTGTTTCCTCTGGTTAGTCAGAATTATAACTCATTTGTTTCTTAAATCAGTCCAAAGTTGCACACAATTTATGGACCTGCACCTTATTGCATTTATTATTTTCTCTTTCAAGAGGATTCAGCCCAATTTAAAGGTTACACTCTTGTTAAATAATTCTTCCAAATCAAATGGTTTTATATATGGCCTCTGATTTAGTTAAAGAGGTCCTTTGGCAACAGTCCCTAAATATTGCATTGAAAGCCACTTTGAAAATGATAATCTCAATTCAACTCAAATAATAGGGTACAGTCCTGAAATTCTAGGACTAATGTTGAAGTAAATTGCTTTAAATCACCATGACAAACTTGTTTGTAGTTTCTGTGTCTCCCGTTTAGACTGCATTCTTGCCTTGAAAATATACGTTGAAAGACGTGGTAAAGTTTGTTTGTTAAGCAATTGAAATTGCTGAAGGCAGTGATTAACTTAGGGTAAATGTTTCGGTTTCAAAAAAAATCATTGTAAGTAGAGTAAATCATATAGTGGAAATAAAAATATTTTTAAAGATAAAAATATATTACTTTTACTATTGAAATACTGTTTGACTGTTTTATAAATAGTAGTATGGGCTGTAGAATAAAAATTTGAAAATGGTCACTTATGTTAACAGTGAAAGAGAAGGATTGTAATGATACTGTTTGAATAAGAAAAGGGTGTACATCCTTTTTTGCAATTGTTTTACTTTAAAAATCTTATTTCATGCTCATAATTGAAGTATCCATTTTAACATTAATAATAATGTCAAGACACAGCATGGAGGCTAAAAATTCTGGGAAATTTTGTCTGGCCAGTAAAAGTCTGTTTTATTATCTTCATGACAGCTGTAATGACAGACGCCTAGTATCAGCTGTAGCTGGATCTTCTTGTACCATACCTACCAGCAGGAAGTGAGCAGTTCCAAAATTTACTAACAGCAGTATGATCAACGTGACATCATAATGAAACTTGGGAGAATATGAGAATTGTATGTCAGATGTCAGACCAGGAACCTTCATTTATTCAATGGCTTTAAGCAGAATATGGCATTTTTCTAGCTGAGAATACAGCAGAGCGCTTTGTTCCTCCAAGGATTGCTCATGTAACAGTGCAATCTTCTGATTTAAACCCTCACAAGCGTGGCTGGAACAGCTTGTGGAATAAAGCACGTTGATTAAATAATTCAAAGTACCGTAGAGGGAAATGATGTGTAATCCCTGTTCTTGTAATAACTCTGCTTGAGATGAGGCAAGGTGGAGGACGGCAGCGGACAGAAATGCTCAGTCTATTAAGGCCCAGTGCTGGGAGGTGCAGAGCTTCTCTTGAAGCTCTCACTGGAGTTGCAGTGCGTGAGCAACTCCCTGTAACAAGCTTTCACTTGCCAAATATAGACATAGAGCATTTTTGTTCAGGACATTTATATTAGTCTTCTCTGCATTCTATACATAGCTGCTCTTCCCTTTTACGGCTTGTTCTCTGAGGGGGGTATTCACACCATATAACTTCTGGCATCTAACTTGGGGACCTAAATTAAGATTGTGGGCTCCACACTTCATGTTGCTTCAACAGGCAATTCAGAGCTAGTTATCCCTAAATATCTGCTATTTAAAAAAGGTGATGAGCAACTAGAGTAAATTGTAGTAAACAGTCTTTATTATTGTAGCAGAGATTATATAAAAATGCCATTCCTGGATGAACATACACATTTTAATCAAGGTATAAAATCATAAATAGCAGGTGTCAAATACTGGAGACAGTGCACTTTGCTAAAGATAGATTGATGGAATCATATATGTGTACATACATGTTTATTTATTTATATGCAGTATGTCTGTGATAATTAAGGTTTTACACATTCACTGCTTAACTTCAAAACACAAATTTTATTTCAGAAAATGAAGTTTAAATCAGTTGATAATATTGTAATTATTTTTAGTTATTTTGCTGTGTTTTTTAAGGCTACTCATCTTTTTAAATGCTCTCTTGTGAGTTTGGCTTTTAAAGTGTGTTGTGCACAGCTTTTTAACAAAAACTCCATCACTGAGGTCAATAAGAGCTGCTGAAGTGCAGTGTCTCTAAAAATTGGTCCACCTTTACACAAACCTTTAGGTTATGCTGTTTCTCATGACAAGTCTACATGCAGATCTACAGTTTATAATAAGCACTGATAGTGTGCTCATGGCACGTGTGACAGAATTAGGACCTGGGATTGTCCTCAACAGCAGACAAACAGAGCCCTGGGGTCTACCTACTTCTGTCTGCCAGGTGACAATTGGCAGCAAGGGGCTGGGGAGGCTCTGGAGAGCAGCAGCTGGGGGCATGAGGGATGAGAGGGAATTGAGAGGCCAAATGGGCAAGGTAATACAGAAGAAATTAAAACAAACAAACAGGCAAACCAGACAAAAAAAAACCCAACCCAAAGAAAGCAAACACCTCCACCCACAGGATATTTTGTAATTCCTATAAACTGGGAATATAAAGCATATTATATAAATATTAAGGTCAAAAGTTCTCCTTACTCTGATTTCAACCTTCTTAAATGAACAGAAGATAATCACATATAGGTAAGCAGCAGTTACTAAGGGAAATTCCAGGTCAGACTGGAAAAGAGCTGGTGAATTTAAGTGGTCTGGGTCCCATCCTTGCTACTGAGATTTTTTAAACGCAGAAGTGAGAAACATTTTGAGGTACTATTCTCACACAGAGTCACAGATGGTTGAGGTCAGAAGGGACCTCTGGAAGTCACTTGGTACAAGCTCCTTTTTAAAAAAAGACCTGTTGCCCAGAACCATGTCCACATGGTTTTCTAATTTCTTTGTGGATAAAGATGCCACTATCTCTCTGGGCAAATTCTGCTGGTGCTTGCTCACCCTCACAGTTTTTGCTGATGTTCAAAGGGAGCTTCCTGTGTTTTAGTTTGGGCCCATTGCCTTTTGTCCCGCCACTGGGCACCACTGGAAAGAGCCTGGCTCCATCTCCTTTACTTCCTTTCCTTGGATATTTCTACGTATTTATGACCCACTCACCAAGACTTCTTTTCTCCAGGCTAAACAGCTCCAGGTCCCTCAGCCTTTCCAAATATGAGAGGTGCTGCAGGGATCCTCGTGGCCCTTTAGAGGACTTTCTCTAATAGCTCCACATGTCTCCTGTCTTGGAGAGCTCAGAAGCGGACACAGCCACTGGTGTGGCCCTGCCAGTGCTGAGTAGCAGTTCACAAGAATACTATGAAGACAGGAATGTGAACGATTATGAAGATATCCAGTACCCCAATGACTGGAAAACAAAATAGATCACAAACACAGAAAGAATCTGAGCTAATGCAGTAAGTTCAGTCTTAATTATGTTGTTACATAAGCCTTGTGTACTTCACTTTCAGAAGAGAATAATATTCCTTTAAAGCAGCATAAGTTTATTCAGTCTCAGATTTCGCAAGTTTAGAAAGCAGAGTTTAAAAAAATCCTATGATGCAGAATAACATTGGCACACCCATGATTTATTCAGGAGGGTTTGAAAGTGTTCAAGAACATGGGAAAGATGTAATTAGGATTTCTTGTTTCTCTTAAGAATGCCAAAAGAGGAATCCTGCCTCACTGTGGATCGCTGTTGCATCTATTCCCTTATACAAAAAGCCCTACAACCAACCACTGCTCCTCCTTTATGTTCCTGTCCTGGAGTGCTTCAGCTGTTCAAACCAGCTATGTACTTTCCCTCTCAAGCTATTTCTCCAGCAGTCAGATGCTGCACCCATTGTCATCTTTCCACATATCTGCTCTCCACCTTGCATCCCAAGGAACTGCTTGTGTTCCCCTCTCCAGTCAACACTGCTTACAAAAAGATCCCCCAAACAACCTCTCCCTCTTATTCTTCGTTCTGTGTTCCTTCCATCTTGTTCTTTCAGTAACAGTCATTATGAAACAAGCATGCAGCATGAAAACTGTTGACCAGTATTTTGGCCTCAAATTTTACTATAAAACACTAGAATGTTAGAAAACTCACTATTATTGCTATTGAACCAGAAACAGGTATTTCTGTGTGTAGCCATATAAATTTCATATTTAAAATCTATACTATGATATAATAAATTCTAAAATATTGAGAGTATCTGGGCAAACCTGGGTCACAAATGCAGAGAACAATTTAAAATCATCTGAATTTCATCAGAAAGTTAAAAAATTATTTTGCATTTTGTGGATATATTCTCTTTCTAGGGTCAGATCATGACATATATATTAAACAGCAAATGGAAATAGAATATGCAGTATTTTTTCATGGTAAAATTTTAAATTTCAAGAAACAACCTCATGGGAAATACTATTTGATATGAGGAGTAAAAGTTTGATTCAGTCTTAATTGGTTATTTTCCAGGCTTTTTAGATACTGACTTGGGATTCAAAGAGGGCCTGTGCTTTTTCATTTTTGGTCACATGTGTTCATTTTGGTACATTTGTCTTCGAAAATGCAAAATGTTTTGTCACATCTGGCTACCCCAAAAAAGAAAATCCCTAAATGATAAAAAGAGGAGTAAAAGTAATACTGTGATTTAATATCAATTTATTTATTTCAAATTTATTTCAATGTAAAGGCAGGAACTACTATAAAGTGCTAAAATAAGTGTATCCTGCATAAATCTTGTGCAATATTGCCTTGCACAAATCTTTATTATTTAAAATATACTTAAATAAGTATTGATCAAATACTTAGTGTTTAATAAATCTATGTGGTAATCTGACTTTTAAAATTTGAACGAAACAGAGTTCTGTCCTTGCTACCAGCAGAAAGGATTTCATTTGTGGTCTAGTGGATGAAAGTGGCTACCTGAATCATCATGGATGATGTGATATCAAATATGGGAGGGAAAAATGTCGGTCTAGAAATTTCTGAATCCAAAAGTTTCTGAATCCAGAGTCTTATAGTTAAGGTACAATATGCTTGCAATGATAAAATGTATTTTCCTTTCTATGTTACATCAGTATTTTTTGATAGACTGGGGCAAGGAGGGTCCATATCTGTCATTTAATTGAATTTACAAAGCGAATTATTTATTTGCTTCCTTAGTGCAACATTCTCTTTTCTGTACTAGCAGCATAGTGGTCTACTGATCACTGAGAGAAGAATGACAGTGAAGAGTTCAGCTCTAGGTTTAAAAATTTAAGAATTTTTATGGCCCAATTTTTCCTCAGTGATGTTCATTTCTAGGGAGAAGCTTCCTACTCAGTTGCTATTATGTAAATCCTCCTGGTTAATCATCACCTGACATTTTGGCTTGACTGATGGGCTGATGCCTTTGCTCAGCTGATGTCTGTAGCCTGCCTTCTCAGTGTCACTGTGTTTGGACAATTTTACCATGAACAAAGACACTGCAGAAAGGATGGACACATTTTAAAAGTATAAACCAGATCTTTTTTGCTATTATGCACAACAGAAAATGTTGGGGGGGATGGGGGTGGGGAAGAAAGAAAAGAAAGGAGAATAAGTATTGACATGCTTACAATCCCCTGTAAATCATGCAGCAAGTCTTTGCTGACCAGAAAGCCTCCATCTCTAGTCCTCAGTGCTGCTGATATGCCATCTTTATGCCTTCTCATGTCAGTGTTTTTGTCTTGGAGTCATAGAGATGCCAACGATCCCTCTCTCAGCAAACGTACTGCTGCCTGTCATTTTACCCTTCTTTTCTAGCTCAGTACTTTTTCACAGCTCTTTCTCACAACTTAGCATTTTTCCTCAGAAGTTTGAGGTAAGATTATACAACCATGTTATGTCAAAAGCAGTCCTTGAATGAGAGGAAGCCTAGAGAGAGGTTATGCATCAGTGACACTGGGAGACGGACACTGTTTACTGAGCAAAGATTCTGTGATTTTAAGTAGGAAGGATGAAGTTCTATTCATCCTGGACATACAATAGTCAGGTTTACGTGAAATTCCAATGGACAAAGCCTCACCTTTCAATGGCTAAATTTTAGAGTGAAGCTCCAAAGAAGAGGATGAATGAAAGTAAAAGTATCCCTCAGCTTCCTCTCAAAATATAGCCCTCAGTGTACCATGTATTTCAGAACCCTCCATTTTTCTACAAATTCACCTCAAAGAATTTAACTATCACACACTTGAGCCTCCTCTTCCTAGGAGACTGAAAGACCATCTGCTCAGATTTAGACAACACAGTAGTTAAAATGCTGGCATCCTTCCTGCTCTAGCACTTTCATGGCTGCTGCAATCAAAGGAGGTAAATAAGACATAACACCTCCACATGTGTGAGGTGAGGGAGGAATTCTGAACACCGACAACATGGTAATGAGTAGGAGAATGTGTAGCTGGAGAAAGTAAAGAATTAGTTGCTGTAGCAGAATATCAAGTGAGAGGCAACTGAAAATAGTCTGTCCAAAAATGAAAGAAAATGAATTCAAATTCCATCAAGAAAATGAGAAAGTGGAAAATTTGAATAGGTCAAAAAGAAATGGACTGACTGCTGTAACTGTGCTAAGGATTCTTCTGAGAGGGTCCAGAGATGTACACCTAGAAGAACTGAAATGTCCTAAGAGATCAGAGATTCTGCCTAGAAATTAAATTTGGGGGGGGGGGGGGGGGGGGGGGGGTGTGTGTAAGAAATAAAATGTCCTAGTATAAAATATTTCTACTATACTGTCATTATCATGCCAGAAGAGTAGACTTTTTACATGCAGTATTATTCAAGATAAGAATAGATAGGCTAAGATATATATGTAGAAGCACATAGAGATGGGTATCAGATTTAAATCATCAGTGAAAATACAGCAGGTAAAATTCACATCAGGCAGGCTGGATGCCATCTGTCACAGTTAGGTTTCCATGAGATGACTGGAAATAGATGTCAACAGATTCCTGGTTAAAACTATCTATTTGAATATTCAAGAAAAATGTTTCTCTGCTATTATAATCACCATGTCAGTTTACATTTTTTTGCATGTAGACAGTAGAAATACATCAGTATATCTTTAAGAAGCTTTGTGGCAGAACAGTAAAGGGTTCTGCTTTATTCTCAATACTGATTTATTAAGTTTCAGATCCTTCCCAAGGCAATTTCCTTTTTGTGACTAAAGAGTACGTTAATCTACTCATCTTAAGCTGTTTCTTTCTCTGTGCACTAAACCTAATATTGAGGCTATCATTCTCCTTTAGTTCCAAGAGGAACAAAAATTTAAAATAAAGAGGTGTTTTTAGATAAACTCCTCAACCTTTATGCAGGAATAAAAATAAAATAAATACTGGAGAGCACTTTAGGGGACTAACATCACAAATGTTTTATTAAAGTCATTAAGCATTTAGACAAAACATTTTATTGTTCCTATCTTTGTGTAGTCAAAATATATAAATTCAAAATGACTGTGTTGCTGTAATATGTTCCTATCCAGAAAAATCTTTCCCATGAACAAACAGTTCTTTTGAATGAATGAGGTGTTCTGGTGTGATACATGAACTAAATAATAAAATACTGCATTATTTTTGTGACAACATTTGGTTTCATCCTGTGCTCTGTATTTTGATAGTAACTGTGCACACAATTTCAAATAGAATAAAGGCAATTAAAATTAAGAAAAAATTATGATTCTTATGTATTTTTACATTAAATATCAGCCAATTCATAAGCCACACATACTGCATTTTTTTGGTTTCCTGCCAACAACAAAAGTTGCTAGAGCTTTTACTTTACTCTTTTAGCTGAGCAACATTACAGGATATTTTCTTCAATACAGTAAATTCAGATCTCCCCAATGGTTGCAACTATCATAAGACAGAAGCTGTGGATAGTTTGATTTAAAATTTCATGTTTTCATTGAAAAGGGAAAAATTCTACAAACCAATTCTACAAACCAAGATAGCAGTGTATATTGCAAAAAACTGTTTCATGTTACTTTTTGTGTCTTTTTACTGTTAGTGTGACACTATTATTTATTCTGATAACCATAAATATACACTCATGCCTAAAGATAGCACATCTTACATATTCTGGCTGACCACACAGTAATTTGACTAATCTATTTGTATATGAGGGTATATTTTATATGTATACAATTATTTATACATTATGTATTCATCAGGTCTAGTGGGAGGTGTCCCTGTCCATGGCAGAAGGGTTGGGACAAGGTGATCTTTAAGGTCCCTTCCAAAGCTTAATGTTCTATGATTCTGTGTAAGCATAATAATTAATGATGTGCTTGGATTCCTCGTTATAGCTGTAGGATGAACTCTCCAAAACCATGGAAAACTGAAGGTCTTCTGCAGTTATAGTCCAGACTTTTTTTGGATCTAGCAAGCAAACTTTAAAGGAGCAAAAGCTGTGCTGTGGCATTAATTGCTGAAATGATAGCTGTAAGTCTAGTTTCATTCCTGTTTGGACCATAGTGTGTAGTGGTTTCACGTTCACTAAATTTTGGTCTTGGTACTTACTCTTTTTGTGGGAGAGAGACTAGGAGAAAAACAAAGCAGGCTTAACCTTAAAATGAGTAAATAGTTTATTAACATACACTAAGAGAATAGAAAAAAAGAAAGTTGGAAAAAAAACTAAAACAGAATGAAACTTCAAAAACACTTTTCCTTCCCCTTACAAACTGTTCACTTTTTTACAAAACAACATGAAGAGACAAAACTTGTAATTTTCAGTCAGGTTTCACTATCTTACAATAGTTTTTCATCAATTTATTAGGGGAAGAGTATCTTCTAGAGTCATGGATCCCACTGACAACTTAGAACAGTTCTCTTGTGGGTTTTAAACTGTCACAAAAACAACCGCCCGGAGAAACCTGCCTTTGTGACCCTCCCAGGAGCAGTTTCCCAAGCTGCTTATGGGTCATGGGTCTTAGACTTTTGCATACTGGGGTGTCACAGTTTAAAGATGAATAACTCCAAAGCAAAGGATTCTTCATCTCAAGGCACAGAGATCTCTTCTCACTTCTTCACTGGCACCGGGGGCTTCTCATCTTTATCTCTGTTCAAGCATCTTATAGGATATTACTTAGTTCATTACAAACACCTTTGCTTAAATCTACACACAAATTAAAGCAATCATCTCCCCAAATGCATCTCTTTCCCATGATTTAAAGGAATTTCCTAAATATAGAGTTCATTTCCATGGCTCAAGTAAGAACAGAACAACCAACTCTTCAACCCTCTGTCTCAATAGTCTTTTCACTCTTGCTCTACTGACTTCATCCTGTTCTTTATGTTCACTCTGTCCTTTCTTACTCTCTCAGAGAAGGGCTAAGCTCTGGAAGCTTCATGTTGCTAAGAAAGAGTTAAATCTGCTTGGAGTCTTTGTCTCTCGATCTGTAGCTTGCAGTGTTAGATGTTCAAGGCCGAGCTGATGAGGGAGGAAGAACTCACACAGAAACATCAGAGATCAGAGCACTCAGGCAGTCCGGAATCACAAAAAAAAAAAAACCCAGGCAGGATCATAAATGCCTTCTCAGCCCACCCCTCAGTGTAAATCGGGGTGGCCTCAGCCCAAATGGTGCCCATAGCCCTTATCAGGGGCCTGGCAAAGATTTCTCCCTGTTCTAGAGAAGTTTGAAGAAAGTAGCTGTTACAAAACAGCAACCTCTCCTTCCCCCGCCTCCACTTCACCCGGGAGCCGATGGAATCCGGCCAGGCCTCAGGCCAGCTCCCATCCCCCAAAACGGGGGAGCAGCAGGCCCAGCTCAATGTTATCTGCCTCTCTCTGGCCAAAGGAAGAAGGAAAAAAGACCCACCTACAGGAAATCAAGGGGTTTTATATGGTACTTCCCAAAGTCGCAGCTGACAATTTCAGTGGTCAGAACAGATGCCAATATTCCAACAAACTCTCTGATAGGTCCCTGACTCTTCCAAAGCAAGTCCCAAGTCCTGACCTGGAGAATTATTTTACATTCTTTTATAACTAAAAAACCAAACTGTACTAACCCATGACATAGTGTCATGTTCAGAATAGACCCTCAGTATTCTCCATGGGAAGATGGATGATATTTTGAATGATACCACTGTTCTGATATCAAGAACTTGTGGGCTCTTGACTGTGTTGGAAGGTATAAAATGTAAAAAACAAAGACTAAAATTCATAAAAGTAGAAATCAACACACATCAAAGTGGAAGAAAATTAAAACTGCATGTCTTGATTGCCTACAAGATAAACACAAATCAAATGGTTAACAATAAACATCTTTAATGGGAAAAAATTAAAAAGTAGCTTTAAATTTCATCCCATTTAATACAGTTTAGTACCCAGAAAAATAAATTACAGCAATTAATAAGAAAACAGTTTAAACAAGTGATACACATGGAAGTTTTAGAAAACATATATACAGTTTTTGTGTGTGTGGTCAAGTTCTTGTGTGATAAGATCTGGAAGATAACTGCTGTAAAAAGAAAAAAATGTTGGTTTTTTAAAATTTTCTTGTGAAACAGATTTGCAGAATGACTAAATTGGAAGAGACCTTCAAGATCATTGAGTCCAACCCATGCACTAACTAAATCATGGCACTGAATACCACATCCAGTCCTTTTTTAAACGCATCCAGGGATGGTGACTCCATCACCTCCTCAGGCAGACTATTCCAGTACTGGATTACCCTTTCTGTAAAAAACTTTTTCCTAATATCCAGCCTATATTTCCCTTGGCGCAGCTTGAGACTGTGTCCTTTCATTGTCAGTTGCTGCCTGGAGAAAGAGACCAAACCCCAGCTGACTACAGCTACCCTTAAGGGAGTTGTAGAAAGTGATAAGGTCACCTCTGAGTCTCCTTTTCTCCAGGCTAAACAACCCCAGCTCCCTCAGTTGTTCCTCACAGGGTTTGTGTTCCAAGCCCCTCACCAGCCTCGTTGCCCTCCTCTGGACACGCTCAAGCATCTCAACGTCCTTCCTAAACTGAGGGGCCCAGAACTGGACACAGCACTCGAGGTGTGGCCTCACCAGTGCCGAGTACAGGGGCAGAATGACCTCCCTGCTCCTGCTGGCCACACCATTCCTGATACAGGCCAGGATGCCATTGGCCCTCTTGGCCACCTGGGCACACTGCTGGCTCATGTTCAGCTGCTGTCACCAGCACCCCCAGGTCCCTTTCCTCCTGGGCACTGTCCAGCCACACTGTCCCCAGCCTGTAACATTGCAGGGGGTTGTTGTGGCCAAAGTGCAGGACTCAGCGCTTGGACTTACTAAACTTCATCCTGTTGGACTCTGCCCATCCATCCAGCCATTCCAGATCTCTCTGCAGAGCCCTCCTACCTTCCAACAGATCAACACACGCTCCCAGCTTAGTGTCATCTGCAAATTTACTAATCAAAGATTCAATACCCTCATCCATGTCATCAATAAAAATATTGAACTTTTAATGTTGATGTTTTATAGAATCATAGGAAGGCTTGGGTCAGAGGAGACCGTAAAGATCATTTAGTTCCTACTCCCACCATCGTGTGCAGGGATGACTCCCACTAGACCAGGTTGCCAGACCCCATCCACTCTGGCCTTGAACCCTTCAGCTACAACTCCGCTTCTTCTTGTCCAGCTTTTCATCCACCTAAACCCAAAAGTTCTTCTCTGCACGGCTACTCTCAATGAGTTCCTCTCCCAGTTTGTACTCCTGTCTGGGATTGACATGAGTACATCACTTGTCATCATGCTCTTGTAGGCCCACTTCTCAAGTGTGTCCATGTTCCTCGGGATGGCATCTCATCCTTCTGTTCTGTCAACTGCACAGCTCAGCTTCATGTCATCTTCATGTCTATGTGATTGATAAAGATATTAAAGAGCACCATTCCCAAGAAAGACCTTGAGGGACACCACTTATGAATGGCCTCTATCTGGATATAGAGCTGTTGATCACAAATCTCTGGCTGCATTCCTCCAGCACATTCCTTATCTACTGAGTAGTCCACACTTCAAATCCACGTCTCTCCAGTTTGGATATAAGGATGTCATGTTGGGACCATGCTGAAGGCTGAACTCCAGGTAGATGACATCAGTAAGTCTTACTTTGTCAGTAACTTACTTTTAACCACTTCACTTTGATTTTTCTTCAGGGTTCTGGGAAAGTTAGAACAGAAAATGCTGGGATAGACTCTCTAAACATGATTATTGGTTTCCAGCTGCAGTACATTAGCCTGGTGATTTGCCAGGTGATTTCTTGATGTCACATAAATATTAATGTTTATGGTGTTATGGAACCAATGTATAGTTTTGATAGTATGGATCATAAAATTGGTCATATGTGTGAGCATGGACAAGGTCATCCTTATGTTTCCTTCATTCTTTCTCCTCAGACTGAGTGAAATTAGTGTTGGGTTATTTCTTCACACTAAAGAAGATTCAAGATTCTGTCATCTTTTTTAAATCTAGGCATATATTAGATTTCTAGGATTTGGTTTGGAGATGTCAGTTGAAATATGAGTAGCATCTTGATGATGCACAAAGTTACATTGTTCTGTTACATTAAATATTCTACTGACATCAGTCAGGACACTGATGAAAGAAAATTGCTTTTTCATGTCTGAAGGAGATAAAAAGTGAGAAGATAATGATGACATGTGGATATTTTAGCAGTCTTCCTAATCTGGAACATTTGCCAGACACTTGGACAATAAAAGAAAATAAATTATGCTTTCCTACATTTTCAGGTGTTTTGAGAAAATCTACTGGAAACTTTCCCAAATAAAAAAGATGAAGTCTAAAGTACTTCTTGTGAAATAATACGCTCTTTTCATATCTTTTCAGATATGAAACCTAGCAGCATAACCCATGCTTTTGCTATCTTTAGACAAGACTAGTTAAATATTTCATTGTGGATTAGACTGAAGAGATATCTGGTGAAGAACCCAGTGACAGCTTGCTGTTGAGAATATTAGACAGAGGAACTCCACAATCCACATATTGAATGATAGTGTTGCCTTAAGTGGCTAAAGAACTAAATCTCTCCTACTTGGAAGAAAACTTTCTTCTTTCTACAATTGCTCTCTCATGTTTAATTTCTGGTTCCTTTCTACATTACAGGATACAGGCAGGTTCCATAGTTTAGGGAATTCTCTAATATGTAAATAATTGTCTATTACAGTGGTTTTCATTAAATCCTTTTCAATAAAACAAACATACAGAAAAACAATCTAAAAATATGTCAGCCATAAACCCTGCAGAACATCATCTCCTTAAACTTCATCTACATTCAGGAAAATATTTCTTCCATATAAGCATATAATAGTTTTTAATTGCAAAATAACATAATAAAAAATAGGGCAAGAGGCTCCGAACCATATGTAGGTCTTGTTCTTCCATAGCTCTTCGGATTCATGTGAGATTTTTTTCCCCATTGTCATGGTTTAACCTCAGACAGCAATTCCAGGAATTCATCAAAGGAATTGCCAACTGTGATCCAGTAAGATATGTTTGTATGAAATGATCAGTGGAGCCTATCTACTCCATTAGGACATGTCCATGTGTACAGCAATAACCTAGGGAGGAGTCAGTATTAAATGTAGAAAGCTCACTGAAGACACAGATAGAAATTGTGTGAACACTAATATTCTTTCTCCTGAATTAAAATATCATACGCTAGACAGTCCCATGATAATATCTGCACTAATTTAGTTCTATTTCTTCAAACTAAAAGCAAGCTAAAGTAAACTAAAAATACCTAGGCACCTCTGCACTCACCTGAAGAAGAAAATGGCCACATTCCTGGAGTACTGAACTGCACAACTCTGACCTAGTTCATTACTAGAAAAAAAGTGTTTCCATCAAATCCTGACAAACTAAAGCTGTTGAGCAATTTCATCCTGCTTCATACTGCAGTTCAATTGTACCATAAAATCACAGTCACCACTTGCCAAGTCATTTCACCCTATCATAATGGCACAGCACGGGAGAACTGCAATTTCCAGCAATGGGCTGTCATCTGCTGCACTCTACCAAGCACTGTGCTATACCATGTCTCTGGCTGGCTGCCAGATTGCTTCAGCACTCCACAACGCTCCATGTCCAGCTCATAACTCAGCTTGCTAGTATCAGGACACCATAATGGACATCATTGTGTAAAGAAGGATTTAGCACAGCTGTAACATGATGCAGTTGACACTCTCACAGTGATACATTACCATATAAAACCAGGAACATCCAGAAGAGGAGAAATAGAATTGGCTGGTCAGATGAGAGTGCAGCCCTACTGTTCTCCAAACCCTCTGTATCATATTAAGTTATCAGATTTCAAACAGGGCTTTGGAAGCTTAAAAATGTAATACAACATTTCACATATATAAAAACACCATAAGATTCCTGAAGTCTGTCATGTCTTATACCTGTATAGTACTATTGAATTTACTCTGTGTGGTTAATGCCCAGCAAGTGTGCTAATTTCAGCAAAATGTTCTGTGTCAGGTTATGCAGCCCTCCACATGGGCTACAATGTCACGCTGCATGAAGGAGACAAAATCCACACTGCACTGAGAAATCTGTCTTGGTTCTCAATTCAGTCTCATGGTCTAAAGCACTCAAAAAAAAAGAGAAACCCACCAGAAGGCGAACAAAACCCAACACATACTTTTTAACTCTGTTACATGTGAAGAATGAAAATGGAGAGTTATCACATAAAGAAAGCTGAAGACTATCTGACTGAGTTTATGGGCAACGTGGCTTAACTAAGCAATTGGCACCCAGGCATCTAGATGAGGTTTTACAGTCTAATATATCCAGAATCATTACTAGCAGATGAGCAGCTCCAGCCTCCCTTTGTCATGGGGCTGGGTTTTACACTCTGCTTAATCTATCACGCTGGTTGGCCTCTGAAGGACAGGACTAGGTTGTTTTTTTGTTTGTTTTTTATTTTGTCATCAGTGAAGGAGGGGTAGGATTTTCTACCTTTCTAAGAGTAAGGCTGGAACCTCCATGAAGCAGGCTGTTTCAAGGTTATGTCTGTGTTTCATACATACCATTGTTTCTGGATATCCACAGATGGAAGTAGAGATAGGGGACTCATCCTCCCAAAGGGTGGGAAAAGGTGAAAAATGTTATGATGAATGCATTTCTGCAAAGATTAAGAGGAACGTGGTGAAGGCTGTGATGTTCTTAGCTGGAAATAAAGACAAGGAGCAAATGGGGTGTGCCTCTTTTCTTAAGGAAGGATTGTGCAGACATATATTTATTATATCTTTTGAGAGCATGAACCTCACTGGATTGAATGAATGTGGGAAGGAAGATGACATTCTACACATTCCTCTGAGGACCCTCAATTAATCTCTACTTGGAGCAGACATGGAAGCCTCATATTTTTCTTCTCACACATTAAGGACAATTCTTGCTTTTGTTTGACATTTGGTCTCCTAATGATGTTCAGCTCCTCCCAGTTCAGGGTGTGACAAAAAGCTAGAATCTTCTCTGGAAGGGCAGAAGCATATTCAAGTCGATCCCCATAAACAGGTTGTCTTGGTTTGAAAAGACAGGTATCTGCTAGGGAGAGGCAGGCCTCTCTAGGAATGGGGAATTCAAATCCTTCCCTCCGTGTTATTATAATTTGGAAGATTAAAAAAAAAAAAAAAAAAAAAAAAAAAAAAAAAAAAAAAAAAAAAAAACCAAAAAAAAACACAAAAAAAAAACCACAACACCTTTTCAGTCAGAGCTATGGGGAAAGGAATAACGTCCTTTACTAGTAAATATAATAGGACAGACAAACAACAACAGCAATTACAATAATAGTAAAACAGAACCAAGAACCCCGCGGGGCAAACGGTGAAAACTGCGGCGCTGATGGAAGCGATGGATTTGTCCTCGGCAGGCAGGGGGTGCCCTGGCAGGCGAAGCAAGCAATGCCGGAGAACCCGCAGCGGCTGGACCTGGGCTCACCCAAAATCCAGCAGGGCAGAGAAGAAACTCCGAATTCCTGGGCGCTCCAACAGATGATAGAATTCTCAGGACCGAATCCTTCCATTAACCGTGGAATCCACGCAGCCACCAGTCGCTCGACTGTCCTCCTCCCGGAAAACCGAGAGCCAAAAAAAAAAGAAGCACCCCCCCCCCCCCCCCTCAGCTCCCGGGAGCCTTTTCTTCCCCCTAAACTAAGTGATCGACTCCCTTTTGTCCGGGTCAAGCACCCTTTAACTATCAATATTTAGTCTCCTGGCAACTTATGGGGGGGAAAAATTCCACAGGAAAACTTAACCCCCAACACGGGTATATATTATAAAGCTTAGAGAGCACTCAGGAGCCAGGTAGTGTATGCAAAAGTAATGTATGCCTTTTTATTAACTCAACAAGTGTTCATTTAAAGCAAATGAGTTTTGGCTCCAGGAAACCTCCCGATTATGATTTAAGGAGATATTGGAAAATGATACTTAACTCTAAGTCTAGGCTTACTTCCCATTGGTGAATAGACTAAGAGAGTCTTTAATAAGCAATTTTGTTATAAAATTCTGTCCTTTAACTAACATATACATTAAATTAGGGCACAAACTGGGTGTCCCAGAACATTAACGGTATCTGTTATAATATTGCACTCTTCTACTAACACAGGTTCTCCTAACTTTGCAGTGTGACTATAATTTCTTGCACTATCTGTTAATTTGTGAGGTTTTTTTTGAAGTTTATCAATACTCTGAATGAAGAAAGTGTCCAAGTAAAAATTCTAGATTGTATCTTAAAATAGTGGTTTCTAAAAATACTAAAATCCTTTCTCCCTTCTGACTCTTCCCAATATCTTCTACATGTTTTACGTTTAGAAAGCATAATCTCCCCTTTCAAAATGCAAGTATGAATTTGTAGAAGTTTAGACCTCATGCCTCTTTCACATGCCTCTAAACTGAAAGTTAGACTGAATGGTGTAAGTATAGCTGTCTGTATATTTTGTAAGCAGTTAAACATTTGGCTAAGATAAATGATGATCAGTGTTGAAATCTAAAGGAATTAGGAATTAATCATCCAGGAAATGTTTATCATCCAGGTGATATACATTTAGCCAGATCCTGCAGCATATATTTGGATTTGCAACTGCTAAAAAAAATAGTAAAAAACAAGGTAATAAACTGTGTCTCTTTTGTTGTTCCTGCTGCTTACACTTTCAAACTGTATTTAAACAGCTAAAATAACAAGACACTACATCCCTTCAATGGTCTGGGTAATTATTCTTCTTTATGTGGTCTGAGTTACTTATGCTAAAGTATCTGCTATAACTGTTTTTTTCTGAGCAGGATAAGGAAAGACAGGAAAGAGAAAATGTGTTTGTAAATGATGGCTTAAAAGGGTTGTTTTGAAATAAAAACATTGTATTTGGATGGCAGTTATTCCTCACATTTCCCCATAATGGCCCTGGGATATGGAAATCTAAAGCTGCAAGGAAAATTATTCCTCAATTCTGTCAGGTGACAAGGAAGTCATGCTGATAGATGAGGAGTTGGCAGTTCCCACTAAACAAATGATTTTGGAAAAATCATGAACACTCCAGTTCCTTTAGATATTTGCTGTCAAACTGAAGAGATCTTGACAGCAAGTCATTGAACGTACAGTTCGATTCCCTTCTTTGGTAAGCACAGAGGCACCTTTGTGCAAGGGAAATCTGTGTCAAGGACAAGTAGGAGCAGAAAGAGGAAACTTAAGACAGCAACAACAATCCAACAAAATATCAAGTGCAAATTTTATTAACCATCCTGTATCCTTTCATAGATGTGATATCTGATTGAGTAATAATTTACTATAATCCCTGTCATACTCATGCAATGTTTATATATCAGAACAGAGGAAATACTGTGAGATAAAATTGTTCATCCTTAATAAAAATGGAAAAATCATTTGATTATCAGAGTTACAAATGGATATTAAATATTATGTTACAATGTGATATGATATGAATGTTAGGAAAATTTAAATAGCTACAGCTCATGCTTCTTTCATGCAGCTGATTTGACTTTAATCTCCAGGAAATTCAGTTTGTAATACCGAACATGCATTTTTGTAGAAAGCGCAAGACAGCAGCATCTGAAAACAGACATTTAAGTCATACACAGTATTAACAAAAGGGAAATCCTAGAACAGAAAAAAATCTGAAATGTTTTCTTAATTTTCTTAATAAAAATGTGCATAAAAATAAAAAAATACTATAGCAATATGAATAATAATGATTATATCCCCAGATTATTGTCTGATTTCAACAATTGGGCTTGTTTAAATAGACTTTCTTCTGTATGTGCCATAGGGATTCCTGCCAGTAGCATATTTAACACAATTATAAATGAGCAGAAAAAAAGAGAAAGCAAAAGAGTAATAGGGAGGTGTTGACACTTTCAACTACCCAAGGTAACTAAAATTACAACTTTGGAATTGCAGAGGAATTCCAGAATACTGAGTGACTAGACAATAAAAACAAAGATTCAGTTAAGTGATGATAAGTGCAAAGTGATATGAACAGAACTGCCCCTAAATATCTAAGAGCAATTATATAGTGAAGTGCTTTAAATGAACTTTTGCCATTCTGAAAAGAGTCATCATGAACAAATTTCTAAAAATATAACTCAATGATTAGAAGTCAACAAAACCAAAGTAGCATTATGTATTCATGTAGATGTAATGCTATGTATTTAGGTAGAATTTGAGAAGAAATACATAGCATGCCTGTAGTGGATCATTATTTTGAATACTGCAAGAACCTATATATCTCCAAAATATTGTCACATAAAAATTAGTATACAATTTAACTTGAAATCATTAGAACAGTTAATAAAAGATATCATTAACTTAGCATGATATTTTGAGCTAGACAAAGAAGTTTTGGAGAAGTTCTGAGACTTATCATAAAGAGAGCAGTACAAAACTACCTGGGAGGTCAACAAGTTTTATCAGAGACTAGGAAAATATTTTGAATGGGCAAAGAGAAAAGATTGTGGCTATTCAGCTTGGAAAAGGTGTAATCTTGAAAATTGTGAATGTCATGATGGTGAGGTAGAAAGATTTCTCTAAGTTTTTTGCATTTGAGGAATTAGGGAAAAAATGATTAAAATTTATCCAATATGTGTGATTAGGAGACTGTTCATATACATAAGCTGAAACAATAATTAAATTAATGAAGAATATGTCTTAGGTATTAATTGAGTATTAATGCTTTTGATGCAATTTGTGACTCAGGCTCCTCACTGCAAGAATCCGAAATGCCAGAAGGAACACACTATTCATGTTCAACACTAAGCTGTTCTTATTGTGTATCTGTTCTTTTACTTAAACCTGTATTCTTGGCAGTTACCTGAGACAGGCTAATGGGCTGAGAGGGACTTCTTGACAATTTGTATGCTCATCTTAGATCAGGTCTCCTAGAGTGGCTAATTTCAAAGAACTTGAAAGGTGCAACCATTAATTTATGTTTAATACTCTATGTTGCCAAATTCTAGCATAGCAGAAGAACAAATACACAGACAATAAATTAAGGAACTGTTTTTTAATTGCAACACATGACTTGTTACAGGGCTGTTAAAGATGAAAAGTTTTTGATTTACTTTTACAGAAGAAAAAACTTCTTGTTTTTCCAAAGAACCCACAGTCTGGATGTCATGTAAATATTCAGAAATAGCATAAAAATCTGCATTTTAATGTAGTTTGAGTTAAGTAAAGAATACTTATGTTCTTATATGGAAACAGTTCTTAACCTTGTCTTGATTCAGTGTAAATATCCCTTGCAGTTTTATCAGAACAAGCTTTTTGCTTTCTTACCTCTATAATTTTAAAACCCTACTTCTCAACCATTCCTGCTTCAGCAGATGTATTCTCTTGGTAAAGTGCTCATATTCTAATTAGTCAAATTCCATTCAATCTGTTGCTAATTCAGTATATTAGAGTCTTAGCCATCTCAGCTGATCAGCCTCTAATTACCAGGATGTTTGTGCTTTTAGTCTTCTGACAATTGGCAGCAATGCTTTTTGTCAACCATCATCCTTGTTAGGAGGCCTTTAGCTCCATTTCCAACACAAGCACTAACATTAAGCAAGTGTGAGGGTTTGGTAATCCACAGCTTATTGATAACCTTCACATATTTGCATGCTGGGCATCTTGCCCTCACTGCAGCCTGAAGTCTGACAACCAAGGATCCCTAGCCCTTGCTGTACTCCGTGGGCAGATAAGCAATGGGCCAATCACATTGGGCCAAGAAGTGTTGACACTTTGTTTCCAAACCAATATTGGAATGCCATACTTTGACAGAAAATGGAGTTTGCAAGCATTTGTTCCAATGCAGGGAAATGCCGTTCTCAAGTGAGTCAAATCAATACCTGTTGCCACCAAGAGGAACATAAACTGGACACTCTTCATGGATAAGATAATAGTCTTCCTTCATTAAGGTTTTAACCTTCCATCTTCAGCTCAGCTTGCACATCTTCTGCACACACTTAGGCAGCCGTGAATTCTTGACTATAATAATGATCTATTATGCCCTGAGGAGAGGTTACCATTATACTTCATATTTACCTCTTTCCTTTCACCCTCTTAGAAATTACCCAGCTGTCAAAGAGGAAAAAGAATTCACAGTCTGCAATTTTTTCTCCTAGTTACTTCAACATCTGTCTACTTTATCTTCATTCTGTGTCTAGCTCATATAGTTCGGGGGGTGGAGATGTTTTGCAGGGAATTTTCATTTTCAAGCATAGTAAGTATATGCTGGTAAGTATTTCCTTTTCATAGCTCCTTAGTACAAATTCCCACCACTCCCAGCCCTGCATCTCCCCCTCCCCAGCCCAGCCCCAGAATATTCAGTTACTTTTTCCCACCAATTTCATAATGACTCTTAATACAGATACAATGCATCTCACCAATTTTGGTATCCATAACATGCATGTTTACATCTAGCTTAGATGGTGATCATCTGGCTCTTACTTGTGGTCAAGATCTAGCTCTTACTTGTGGTCAGGAGAAAATAGTACTTAGCAATGGATTTCTTTGCCAGTCTCTCTACCCTGGATTAGTCACAACTGTACCTCTGGATAACATTCCCCTCACCAACCACAAGGAGTTGAAATGGCTTGGTCTGTTTTAGATCATCCATAAGGTAAATGTATAAATTTAGGTGGGGAGGATCTCACCCTTCCCATCTAAATTATTTATTTCTTTTGAGTCTGGGAAGCAGAAAAATAATTTAAGTGAACAGTTAGTTTTTACAGATGCAGTGTGGGATTTTTTGCCTGCAGTAAATATACATATGATCCTTCATAACATGCCTGAAATGGGGAAGCTTCATTTTAGGCTGCTAACATGAAAGTTTTCGTTGTTACACAATTGAATTTGTGCACTGGTGGATTTGTTTATTTGCTTAATGGTCCACACCTTTAATCAGTGTTGTAATAGTGCTGTAAGAGTGCAAATTTTTCTCAAAAGAATTCCCCAGAATAGACAGAGACTAGTTCAACATTTAGGGCCTGTGTTTTCCATATAATTTTTCAACAAAGAGAGTTCATGCTATTTTTACTGAAAATGAGGATGAACACACAAAGATGACATATGTATATACTTTTTTTTTTTTGAGAAAATATTCTGACAATGCATGTTTGTACTTGGTACTGAGACCATTTCTATTGGGCTGTGTTCATTTGTCACCAGAATTCCAGAAAGGATTTAAAAATTAATGAGTTTCACTTAAATGATAAAGGGGCAATTAAATTAATGGAAAACATGCCCAGAAAGAAAATGAAGGGTCTTAGTCCATTAATTTATACTTTGATCATAGAAATTTGAATAAATTTGATAGGAGAGAATATTTCAGTCCAGAAGAAAAATTTATAAGATATTAAAATCTGAGAAGTGAAGACTCACAAATTTAAACATCAAATAAGACTGCCTGATGTTTGGATTTTTTGTTTTGTTTTGTTTTTTACTTGTTTATCTCCTTTTGGAATGTGAGTTATGGGGGCTGGTTGGAAGTTCCCCTGAAAACTTGCAAATGCTAAATCAAGACAACTCCTAAGAGGTCTTTTGATTCTTACTGTGCTGATGAAGGTGCAAAGCCACAGGAGGTCTAACTACAATCAAGACTTTTAGGTACCAAATTATAAATGCGGCCATGAGTTGAGTTCATAGGAAGCCAGTCTGGTTGTTATTTTAACTGGGTGTTTTCTATATGATTTTTCACAGACATTTATTCAAATAGTCCAGAAAATAACTTTAGAATGACTGAACAAAGTGTGTAGTTTATGTAATAGAATTTGAAATAATGAAATGAGACTCTTGGTTTTTAAAATGCATCTATTTCCACCATGGCTACTGTAAATACTAGTAATAATAACAAGACATAATCTAGATCAGTTGTGTCATTATATTAGGGAGATTTAGGACTAAATATTTACAGTTTCCTCTTTGCTTTTTAAACTCATGAACATGCAACATTTTTTTATTATTTTAGGATAGTACTATGTGACTGAAAAAAAAAAAAAAAGTGCTATTGTAAAAATCGGATTAAATCAGAAATTAGTGCTTACTTCCTGTGTGACTTTTCAATTGTATAATCCCACTGGTTATTATCAAGTTGCACAGTTAGAAACTCAGCACAGAATTTAATTCTGAATAAGGTAATATTTTAAGAGTTTTTAAAGAACTTTAGTGTTCTTCTTTGTTTAGCTCAGTATCTTATATTGCTCACAAATAATCATGCTGTTAAGTCAATTCTCATAATGATATTGTAACAAAGAAGATTGCACTATTGTAGCATTGCTGACACTGCTCTTGATTCTTTACTAGCTGCTGAAATAATTTATTCTGTCTTTGTTGCTGATTCAGTTTCTAGTACTTCTGCAGGTATCAAAGAGAAAAAGCTTAACTTTAGTGCCCGAAAGTCACAAATGGTAGAATACTTGACATCCTAAGTGGAATTCTACAAAGAAACATTGATTTCACATTCTCTGTGACTACTTCAATATACAATAAGTTGAACCTGAGAACATTAATACTCAGTAATGAAACTAGGGGAAAAAAAAAAAAAAGAAAACTAGGAAAATAGGCTGCAAAAAGTGTTTTGAATCCTGTTAGGAAGAGAAGGAACCCACATGTCCCTTAAAGGCTGCTTTAATACAGAAAAGACCACCGAGTTCTTAAAAACTATAAAGAATTCTTAGCTGGAAATTGACCTTCTGTAAAGATACCACCTTGGAGATAAAGATGTCAGTCAGTGAAACAGTGGCTCTGAAATTTGCCCGTAACTGCAACCTCCCTTACCACCAGGAAACTTCAGGGAAAGGTCTTTTGAAATAGTGTGTTTAAAATAGGAATTCACCATAGCAGTCATAGACAAGCGTATTCTTCTATGAGTAAGGCAAAAAGCAGCAAAGACAGAAATGAAGACCACATTTTGCTATTGAACTTCCATTTGTTCATTACATGCCCAGTGATGTTGTACAGGCATCATATTTTCTAAATTGCTCCAAAATGAGGTTGCAGTCAAGCACTGACTTTCTTGGGTCACCATGACTCACCACTGCTCAGATCCCTCCTTCCCTACTGTGAACCTTCACAGTTAAGGGATACTTCCCAGCCTTTCCCACTCATTATTCATAGAGTAGCCACATCGCACACACACCTTCTCAACCACAGCAAGCATCCTGTTCATGACACCACTACAAGTGTTGCATCCCTCTCCTAAACAGAAGGGAGCACCCAAGATTTGTAGATGCTTATGGCCAAAAAAGAATGTCAAAACCCAGAAGGATCCAAAAATAGCTACACACTTGGTGTGGAAATCAATATGTGTTTTGTCCCTGTATTCTAAAGGTGAGAGAAATAAAAGTAGTTTTCCCTGCCCCAGAACAAGTTTTCTCATGCAAATAACTTAGTTCATTTCCCTGGATCCTTCTAGAAATGGATCAGAGGGCCTTGAGGGTCTTTAGTATTCTTGATTCCCCCAGTTTTGGATTGATCCTCAGTCCACAGTTCATGCCTCTTGACCCCATGCCTGTGCTGTCCTTTATTTTGAGTGGTTGCCATGAACCAGAATGGGGAAGTGGCCCCAAAAAGGTAGCCCCTATCCTACCTCTGTACAGCCACATCCTGTTTTAAGTTGACCACTTGAGTAGCTACCAGTTTTCGAGACATAGCAACTCATTAACTACTTACTGTGCAAGCTTCTGTACTGGCAAAATGTTATATCTTCAGTCTGCTTAATTGTAATAATTTGCTGTTTATCCTCTCTTTTAACCTTTAACAAACACAATTTCTAATCATATATCATTTCTTTCTTAACATCTGATACTGATTTTAGACTCTAGTACCTGACAAACATGCCAGAAATTTTATAGTACAGATAAATAGCACAACATATCTGTTACAGACCCAGATGCCTGAGTTTATTGTCAGATCTCCAATGTGAAGCAGTAACACCTCAGCAAAGGAGTGGGAGTTTGCTAGTGCACAAAGGTTCAGTGTATTCAGTAACTCCATCAGGAAATGTGAATAATAGTAATGAATTTGCTTTGCAAGATGGTTAGGTACATTATTGTGTGTTACTGAATGCTTTTATACAAGAAGTTCTTTGGCTGGCATGAACACGCTCCTAGCCGGATGTGGTGGATTACCAAACATTGGACATTTTCAAGATTCAGCTTTACGGAATGCTGGGCCATTTTTTCTAAGCTGTGCTTTTGCCAGGAAAGGTTGAACCAGATGTTTCTTGAGGTCTCTTCCAACCTGATGTTCTGTGGTTCTGTGATTCAATATTTTAAACATGTCTTGTCATTTAGGCTCCACTAATTACTTCAAAGAAGGGAAAAGGGAACAAACAAATGTAATCGGTACATTGGGGATGAAACAATTAACTTTACGTATAATAAGATATACTATATAATGGTATCATTTGCACTATTTTTATTTTAGAGTACAATAATTCTGCAATCCCTTTCCAAAGACAATCACTGTAGTTTGACCCAGCTGCAGATCACATGAGATTCAGAACTCGATCTGTACCAAATCTGATGTATTGTGTTGTACATTCTGTAATTATCTGTGTATCAATTTTAGGAGGTAATCTGCACTTCACTCTGTAAATCCTTTAGATGTTGAGCAGATATAGAGCATGGAAGTAAATGAATTATAACCTTTCATTTCTGGATCTCAGTGTTTCATCTCTGTCATACCACTGTTATAAAGAAGACATGGTTATTAATCTTCAAATAATTTATCAGATATGTGTTACACACTAAAATACATTTAACTGCTGCATAATCACATTGTGGTTTCATTATTGCACCAGTAGGAGCTGTTTTATTTCAGTTCTGTTAACAGCTCCTGTAAAATCAGACATCATAATTTCTCTCGTTTTTAAGTATATGATTTGTAAAAGAAAAAGAGCCCAATATAAGCTCTTCTGAAAGATAATGGCAGTCTTTCACTCGGGGTGTCTCATTGGTTGTCTGACGTGAGGAATGCATCTCACTACCTCAGGCATTCTTTACACAGGGTTTAATTTATATATGGAACACAGTTCATCAAAGTGCTTCATGGATTTAAAATAAAATAAATTAAATAGAGCAGCACTAGACATATAAATAGCCAAAGGATAAAATAAAATGGTACAAATAAGTTGAACCCCTTACAAATAAGTGCAGAGCATACAAAAATGTCTTATTTAATGAACATATCTCTGGCAAAGTTTTAATGTTTAATTATGTCTATAAATCTTAGCTCAATATCCAAATTTAGTTCTATTTTAAACTTTTTTTGCTGCTACTGGAATTCCACAAGTGCATTTTTTTTATATTGATCTCCATAAACATACATAGCTGTAGCTGGTTTGCTTTTTTTTTTAACTTATTGTATTCTATTTAAAAAAAAAAAATTATGAAATTGGATGATAGAAGAAAAAGCAGACAAACAACAGTATGAAACAGCTTTGCAAATGTTAGAAAACTAAATTCTGTTTCCATGTACCACAGAGGTAGGTCATTGACTTTCCACTCACCCTAAGGTGCTTTGGGTTAGACATTTATTCAGACAAAATCAATTTGTTGAGTACTGTAGCTGTCCAGAGACTCCTGGTAACTACCTGAATTCATGTGAGTTATAAGTTGTATGTAAGTTTTTAACATATCCCTAAAATTATTTTCCAAGGTGTAAAATGACAAATAGAAGGAAGGAAAAGCAGACAAATAAAATAATGCAATAAATTTAAATTTTGTTATTCCAGATCAAAACCCAGACTCCTTTATTAATTTTGCTCTGCTCTGTCATCTCAAAACAAGCAATATTCTCTCTGTCTACTTAGTACTGTTGAAGGATCAATGCAGAATGGCAGTGCCTCACAATCTACCAGCCATACTCCTGAAAATAGACATCTTTATTTTCCTGTGACCGTCTCATTTAAAATGAGATAAAGGTGTTTGACCTTGGCAGATGGACAAATAAGTGCTATTTTTCTTGACTGGAATATAAATTATGACATATTAAAAATGTGGAAAGTGTTGTTTTAGGGTTTTGGGGTTTTTGTTGTTTTTTTTTTTTTTCCCAGGGGTTTGGTTTTTAAGGAGAAGAAGGCACCAAAGGCAAGGAAAGAGGAGAGGACAAGAAAGAAAAGAAGAGGAGGGCAGAACAGAGGAGAAATATTTTAATGTGAAATAACAATAATGTTTAGAGTCAAGAAAACATTTCCTAGAACTCTATAAAAAATTCCATCCTATTCACAAAATGCATAGAGGTTTTTAAAAGTCTGAAAATGTTTTAGTGAAACATAAGAGACCATTTTCAGATATTTGTATCAATCATTTTTAAAAAAATCTTTCAAGATTTTATCTGGATGTTAAAAAGAGAATAATACCAGTCTGTGTTACTTTAAAATATAAGATATATACTTTCTCCCTCCTATGCCTGTGAACTAGGGTTAAAGAGGGCTAAGATGGATCTCATCCATTTGATACCTCCATCCCAGAGGTTATCCTGCAGAAGGGTATGAAATAAAAAAGATTCTGTTGCGGAACAGAATGCAGAAAAGGCAGCTGCCAGTATACTCATGTGGGAGCAGCAAACCATAGATTCTTGTTCCTTGTGGCTGACAAGGGAGATGAAAGGTCCTAATATTTTTTCTTTCAGTAATACTTGTGAAAAATGGATCTTTTGACAACTCTTGGATAATCATTGTCTTGTGGTACAAATACCTATCTTATTTTAACCTGTTTTTTTTTTAAAAAAAAATGTTTATTTATGCCATGTTTTATTAGAAAATAAACTGCAATGAGGTAACTGAAATATGGAAAGTTCTAGTAAGTAAGTTTGATATAAAATTTTTATGGAACCTTCCTCCTCTTTAAACCTATCTAATCACCAATGCCCACTGACTGCTTGGACAACAAAACCTTTCACACCACCTGCTTAGAAGCCCAGAGAGACTTTCCTCATGGGTCACTGAAGAGTCATGGGGGGACCTTTGCTGTGGGCAATGTGTGCCAGTGAGCACTCCTAAAGCTTGTCATAAGTTGCCTCCAGGCAATCCCTTGCCTGTTTTAGTGTCTTCTTCCTAACCTAGGACAAAGAAAATGGTTAGCTGCCTCCTCCTTGTTGATGGTTCTTTTAGAAAACATTGTGCATGGCACATGCAGCAAGCAGAGAGAAAATAAATAAAACAGATTTCATCTACCTCATTTGCAAGTCCCAGCTGACTAAAAATATTCCTGAGATCTCAAATGCAGAAAACAGTTTGGACTGAGATAGTGTAGTTTTCATCATGCTCATGAAATCCAAGTTGTAGTACTTGGATCATTGCAAAAAGAAACTTATGAAATTCCATGAACCTCCCAGAATGTGTGATCTGATCACAAGGTCCAGGAGAGAGACTCTGTCCCAGCATAGAAAAAATTAGGCAGACCACAGCACATTCTTGGTTTATTATATGTGCTCACTGATTCCTTCAACTGAAATTGATCAAACCTGTCCACATTCAAATTCGGTTTCTGTTTTCAGGTGGCACTTAGAATTAAGGCTATGGTTATCTTCTTCAGTTTGAATTTATTGTAACAGAGAACAAAAAGATTCACAACTCTCACTCCTACAATGAAGCGCTGCATTTATGTAATGTAAAAAGCAAAAAGTGAAATCTTATTCCTTAAAGATAGTGGGAGTTCTTCCATTTGTGCCATAGCCAGAATGCCAATCAGCAATGCCTGTGGAAAGAAGTCGTACAAACATTCATGCACTGGACCACACCAGATATGAATATCACAGGGGTCTTTTTTCCCTGTAAGATTTACATGGGCCACCTTTCCTTTCAGTTGTAATTGAAATGCTTTTGTAGCATCAGCTGCAGCAATTAGTGAGGTGGAGGAATAAGCTGTAGAAAAGTATTTAATAAATTTCAAGTGTTTGCTGATGGCTTTGCTCTCCACAGAGTGGCTTGTTTATTCTCAGGAAAAGGAGTCCTATGATTAAATTTGGCTGTAAACATTCCTTTCAAATTTTTAACAGCCTTCCAGGCTCTTTGTTGCAAGTCACAGCCTGGACATCAAAAAGCAAGCATGGTTTGGAAGCCCCTTATATTAATCGGACAGGTGTTTGCTCACTGATGCAACCACACTTTACGACAGTGATCTTTCCCTACCTGCAATGACAGCAGACAGTGGGATTTTCAGAACAGTTTATATTTCTTCATCCACAAAAAGAATGATACGTGTAGCCACTTTACTTACTTGTATCTAAATGCTGGTATTTGAAATATCTGTCCCTATGTTCTAAAGTCAGAGGGATGCAAATGGAATATTAGTAACCATGTAACAATTGTTTTGGATATAAAAACTATAAATCACTCATTTCTACCTATATGCACCACAGATCAACCAGCACTCTTTTTCCAGCACTGCATTCATCTGTCTTGGTTTTTCTCTATCACCTAAGTTTCTGTCAAATCTCTAATATGTTCTGTGCTTTCAACCATGTAGAAGTTGAATGCATCTTCACACTGTACCACCTATTTGCCTTCCACTCTGAGGTTTATCCAAAATTTTCATCTGCTGTGTTCAGCAATACCTTCCCCATTGGAATCAGAGAGTTTGTATTAGGCGTGCTTGTTGGGCCGTCATCTGACACAATTAGCTCTAATTAGCAGGTCTGTTTACTCACAAATATACTTTCCAGGTTGACCATAATTCACATGACTGGCAGTACAGATCTGTAAGTCTCAAATCTTTTACCTTTATACTCAGTGTCACTACACTAACATTCAAGACCTACCATAAGAATAAGAAGCTTAAACCTTATCATATCCTTCATATAATTTTATTTTAAGTATAATGATGAACACTGTTCCTTAATGGGTTTTGGCTAATCAATCCGTATATTCTAGGCAGAATAATAAGACCAAGAATAACCAGATTTGTGTGCAGCAATCACTAATAGTGAATGTGCAATGAATTTCACACTTCAGTACAATTGATGCTGTTTTTTCCCAGTATAGGTTTGTCCATTATGGGATTTAGTACTCCAGGAAAACCCAGTAGTTTAAATGTACCAGAAATTAAGAGACCACTCTTTTAATTGAAATACTACTTTTTGAAAACTGTTAAGTTATATAAGTAATTCAAATCCTATTTTCTAAATATTATGCTACCTGTTAAGTATCTGACATTCTATACTGTCACTGTGTAAGTACTTCCTAGTAAAGACTTCACAAACACCAACCCAACCTAATTTCTCTTATAAAATACATGACATCGACATACTAAGTCTTGAATTATGTATCCTCTTACCTTACAGTATATGAACAAGAAAGAAATAATTAAAAAAGGAGTAAATGATATTTTGACTCTGGGACTCATAAGAATAACCTACTGGGATTTTTGTCAGCCCTGTGTTTGCTGCGGGTTTGAAGCCGCACTGTGGCTCCTTTCTCCTCCACAGGTCACTTGATCTCCATAGCACGGGCACAGGTCACTGCAATCAGCATGTGCAGCCGCTGAACCATGGAAACCCTCGCTCTTGTGTGTGACTTGGCGCCCTGCAACCACTCTTTTCACATAAGCTGAATCTTCAAATGCCCTCTTAAGTTCCTGGCTCAATCAAAGCTTTTGGGAATAGGCAGCTGTTAAATATAGCAGATGTGTGAGTAGAGGGGAGACATTCTCTGGTTTTCGGACTTGAACTAGAACAGACTTCTTAAAAATATAGTTCTAGCCAGATGTTCAGTAATTTACTTTTTAATTTCATTGACATGTGTAGTCTGCAGAGAGCAATACATATTGACATTTAGCATCTAGTTACTTCCTTATTGATGGCAAGGCCAGTTGGCAGATATCATTCCCTTAAGAAATGCTAAGCAAATACTGCAAAACTTATTCATGTCATTTGAATGACAAACAAAACAAAACAACAACAAAAAACCAAACAAACAGACAAACAAACAAACAAACAAACCTACCCCAGCTTGGCTGTGTCTCTGGCCCCCGTAGATTCACTTTCTGCAAATATTCTAGCAAACAATTTTAAGAGGAGGCATGTTCACTGAATGGCCCAGCTGAGCAGCTCATGCATATTCAAGTAGATATTTAAGCATATGCTTAACTTTGAACTTCAAATTGTATTGAGCCTCAGAAGGATTCAAGCATGTGCTTAAAATTCTGCTTGTGATTACTTATGTCAAGAAATTTGCCAAACTATGTCCTGAGGTAAGACCATATGAATTGACAGTTATTGAAAATAAGCTGATGCATGTTAATTTACGCAATCAGATCACTTTTGGTCTTGCTAAACCTTTGCATTGGAGTAAATTTGTCTCTTGAGGCTCTTAAGGCAGCTATTGCTTAAAAACTTGACATCAAGCTCTTAACATGCTTTACCTTAGTCCACTTCTAAAATATATGGTTATTCCTTGTAAATGAGGGATAAGAACACCTCATGGTTTTATAAGTAGACAGCAAACTGAAGCATAGCTATGTCAAATTATATTTCAAAGCACAAAAGTTCATGGATCCAGATTTTTTCCATTTAGCTCCATTTCCATTGAGGCACAGTGGAGCTGTGTCATGGTCAGGAATTCCTAATTCTTGGCTAGAAGACAGAAACAGAAAATACATAGAAGATATGATTATCATTTAGTGCAAATGGGGTGAATCTGAGCCTTAGTGTTATAGCACAAATTAAGAAGGTTCTTTGGTTAGGGACTATACTGTGACATCCGTTATTATTTTTGTTGAAAATAAATTCCTTGACCTTTAGCAACCACTTAAAATCCCTATAAAAGTTCTTGATGCTTTCAGATGGAGTTAATCTCTTTATGCATAGATAAAGTGTTTTGTTTATTCCAAAACTATATGCTTCAAAGTAGTCAATGTAATTATTTTTTTTATAATGACCATCAAACTTGATTTATTCTATAGGAGTTGCTTCAGACATTATCCAGTTTGTTTGTCTCTGATGGTTTGAAATCAGCTATTTCCCATTTTTTATTATGTTTATATTATCTACCCTAGTATAATCTTCTGTCTTGACTTTGATGGTTTTCTGCCATATGAGGATGTCACCATTGGTTTATAACTCTTTAAAATTGCCAGACAATTTAATTCATCTTCAGCTGTTGCAATAAACACTTGATAATGATCTTTCCTTAATTGCTGAATTTATAGTTCCACTCCCTCGCTTTTGAATTTCCTACCTTTGATAATCTGTTTTCCTTCAGTGGACTTTACAGAAAGCAAAGGAGAGAACATTTCTTAAACAAATGCAGGCAATAGATGTCAAAAAAAAAGAAAAAAAAAAAAGAAAAAGAAGGAGACCAAAAAAATCAATCACAGGTTAGTTAAAAACTCCAAATGTTCCCGTTGTAATCAAATTATAATAAGAATTTTTAAAAGTTGTTCATGTATATTGCAATTGTTGTTTCTACTGCAAAAATGAAATCATTAGTCAAATGCAAATCATTAGCCAAAATTGCAATGCTTTCAATGTTTAAATATGTTTCAATGTTCCCCAGAAAGGACAGAATAAGACCCTTATGCAAACCCTGAAGTTTAGAAATTAATTCTTCCTACTTAAAAATACAGTGTGCAAAAATGAATTTAAAGGAAGCTTGAAAATCTGGTTGTTCATTAGAGTGGTTTCTTTACCTGCGTGAACTAATGGCAAGTACTTTAACAGTTTCATTTGGTAGTATTTTCACTTCTTTCTACCATAGTCATTTGAAAATAGGAAATGGTAGATCATGTTGACAAGTTGTTGATTACAGTTAAATATTGCTAGCAAATGGCATTAAGTGCCCTAATTAAAGCTACCACGACTCTTTTAAAATTTAACAATATGTGTCCTTTATAGTATATTTTTTCTTAGTACGGAAAAAAAAAAAAAATAGAAGAGAGTATGAATCTGTATTTTAAGGAGTCTCGGTTGTGATGTGTATGTATGAAATTCCTTAGGAAAAGAAAATTGAAACTATAATTAATTTGGAATAAATATATTTCACTGTGGATTGTAGGTTTTTTCCTTTAAACTCTTATGGACAATGTTGTGATTGGGATACACAAAGCAATCACATGGAGACGAGAGATTTCGCAGGGCAGCAAGTTCCTCTGAGAGAGCCCAAGGCTGAGCCAAGGCCGAGAGCCCCTCTGCCTGTTTATTTCTTACTTTTTATACATTTGTGGGTCTGGCTGTGGATTGGCTTCTGGAGTTTTCACCTTCCAGCCAAATGGCCAGACCAACTGTTAGTTACAATTGTTTTCAGGTTAGACATATGCAAACAAAGGACAGAGAATGAAAACCAAAGGATTTGTTTATGTTACATGTGTGGGGAAAGGTAGAAACTGCTCCTAATATTGTACAGTAGCTAAAAAGTCTGACTCCATTTTATGAACAATCAAAAGGCTTTAAAAAACTCAGAAAAACCAGGGTGACACAATGTGGCTTACAAGTGGTCTGTTTGTGCCCCATGTTGCATTTACAACCAAGAAAATGTGGAAAGACAGTCATTTTAGACTGGCATGGAAAACAGTGTTCTCCATGAGGAGTCCACAGATGTCATGGATTCTAACATGTTCCTGAACAATTATCACCAGTTTTTATTGGAACAATTTGTAAGCTGTCAAGGCAGAGAGATGACTTAGTGAAGAGAGTAATTTTCATTTCCCTTCATCAACCCAAATTTAGTAGTAGTCTTTGTTCTGGAAAAAGGGTGGGAAATGAATGTTTAACTCACTTCAAATAATTCCTCAAATAGGACATATTAAGACAAAATCTTAGTTGTAATGAGACTGAAATATATACATCATGACAACACTGACTTAACACAATTTTTTTTTTTTTCTTCCTTACAGAAGCAGAATTTCTAAGTCCATAAGACACTAAAAAAAATGGGTAGGGGTTCTGCCAGTTGGAAAACACATTGAAAAGGATCATAAATTGGCTGACATTACCTACATACAGTGAAATATTTATGAGGTTGATTTTGTATGGGAAATACAACCCTTACTTGAATGGTGTATTTTGGCATAACTGAAGTATTTGATTAGTCATTTTTAAATGTTTACCTGCATGTTTACATGGAATTATTAAAACACAACGTCCCACTTAGACTATCAAGCGATGTACGAAAAAACAATGAATTGGATAAGAGTTCACCCATAGAAAGTGACAATGCTCTTATGTATTCGTGGTGCAGATGGCACCTAGAAAAATCCCTGAAAGGAGTCGCTTCCAGGCCCTGTTGAACTGTAAATCTTCACAATCACGGAGTGCAGCCTTACACTGATGGATACCCCAGTGTGCTGGCTTGAAGGCAAAACCAGCGAGAGACTCCAAGTCAGAAAAAACAATTTAATAGGAGAGGAAAAAAAAGTAAAATAAAATAAAACACATGCAATGGTACAAAAGATCACTGACAGAGTCAGAATACAACCTGAAACCGTGGTGGTGGCAGTCCAGATGAAGTGGTCTTGTTGAAGCAGTGTTCTTGCAGAAAGGTCTGGTAGCTCTTGTCCTCTGGGAATCCAGTGGGTAAGGCTGCCTGTGCTGTCCCAAGGCCCCGATTATATCCAGGTGGGAATGCTTGGCTCCTCCCCCTGGGCGGAGCATCTCACAATGGACTGATATCATTTTATCAGTTTTGCAATGGGTCCTTGATTGCCTATTAAACAGAGATAGCTCCTGGGGAGAGTTATCTATGAGTCATGCAGGACGGTATTGATGGGCCATTAACAGAAGATAGTCTGGAGGGAGGGGGCACGGGAAACAGTGGTGCACAACAACATTTCATGTAGATGGTGATAGAATACATACTTTGGGCACATTTTACATTGTAACCTAGGACACCCAGTAACAGATATCCATGCTTCTGGGGAAGGATTTTTGTGCTTAGATATATGCAAAACAAAATTGCAGTCATGTAATTCAACAAAGTGTAACTACTGGATGTAATTCAACTCTTATTTTGGTCAACACTTAGGGATCTTTCCAAGTTCAGCTTTGTTATATGGAACATGCCTTAGGGAGACTCATAAGGAAATTTTCCTGAGATTGTGCCTGAGGTTGGGTAAAAGACACCAAGGGAAAAGGACTAGAGAGATTGTATTTGTTTGTTGTACATACTTGAAGAATAAACACCGAACTTCTTTTCAGTTTTATTCACAGCTTGGGTTCATGTTGCTTTTATTATGGTAATTAGTTGTTGACTTCAGACAATATTTTTTGCCTTCTATTTGTACAATTTGTATAGTTACATAATTAGTGTAAATAGACACAAGCATGATGAGAATGTTTTGGATTCATGGAAACTTTACAGAAAACATGTAACATACTCTCAGTGATAGCTAAAATACTGCAATGTGATAGTTTCTTAAAATTACATTGTATTTTTAAATTAAAATTACATTGTGTTTCTTTTATGTCATACCTCAACACAGTGCCTGTATTGCAGATTGCAGGACAAGAGCAAGCTAAGCGCATTTCTTGCCACATAATGTCCATCAATTTCCAGAAGCATGAAATGAGAATACTTGTCCCAACGGTCTCTAAAACAGGCAAAAATATCTACACAGAAATTCTTATGCAGAAATATGCAGTGACATTAAATTCCACATTTAATTCCACATCTGCTTAGTTTTTCACAGCTACCAACATAGTATTATATTGCAATCTGCCTCTTAATAAAACAAAAGAATTAAAGGATGGATGGATGGATGGATGGATGGATGGATGGATGGATGGATGGATGGATGGATGGATAGATAGATAGATAGATAGATAGATAGATAGATAGATAGATAGATAGATAGATAGATAGATAAAAGTATAGGGCGTTGGAAATTAGGACTAAATGTCTTCATTTCCCTAATGGAAGCCCTACAACTATAGTCCCTTTATATTTAACAATTTTTTAATATTTCTGGTTGCATGAAAAGTAGAAAGCCACAGATATTCTGTGCTACAACAGAAGAGCTGGAGAAATTAAGGCTGTCAAAACATCCTGAAATCCAAGGAATTCTGCCTGGCAGCAAAGAGTTTCATAAGCTGCTGTGCTAAGAACATCAGCTGAACCCCAGAGACAAGTAGCATTTCAGTCATTTGCAGAGATCTCTAAGAATATTCTTTTCACCATAGTTTCAAGAAGCAGACTGAGGATCTTTGAGTAAAAAATCTACAAATCAATAGAAGGGTTGAAGTCTTTTATTTGCCATCTCACTAGTCAGCTTTGCTCTGTGATAGAGATTAAGGTGGTATTAGCATTTAGGGTCATTGTTAGTGGACCACAAAGAAATGAAACAGTTGTGAAAATCTGTGGATACTTTGAGGAGTTTCTTACCATTTTCTGCTTATTATAAGTCTAATATTTCACAGTCTTTTAGGAACAATCAGCTTTTTCTGAGGAAATGTGCATCTAGGCATCTTAAGAGGAACTAAAATCTGAATATCTTTTTGAAATTGTGACTGCTGAACATGAATATCTGACTTAATGAGATGTTACACTGTGTCTATTATATGGTGATTTCTATTATAAGAAGCATCCAATGACATATTCTGCATCATACTAATACACACAAGAAATTTCATTCACACAAGGAATTTGATACTTAGCATGCATATAATCATTATAATGTTAAGAATTCTCATCTAATAAGGAAATAAGAAAGGATGAAAAATATTTTTTTATTGCTATGTCTGAATTCTAGACCTTGGAACATTGTAACATAAAAGATCTATAAATCAGTGAGAGTTTGTCTCCTCATTTACTAATTTAAGTGTTAAGTAGATGAATAAAAAGGGAAGTCCTTTACTATTTATATTTTCATTTCCTTTTAAATGTTTCTGCTATTGTCTTTCGTCTGATTGAATATGATTTCTGTATCAGTCACTTTTCAAGAATAGCATAATAATTAAAGGAAAGGTTCCATTAGAGATTACAAGATTTTTAGCTACTGTGGAGAGAAAAAGAATAGCACACCTCCTGTAGGTCATAATTTCACTTCTAAATGCTTTGTAATATTTACTTCTTCATAATTTTGTTGGTATCATTAGTTCAGTATTTTGAGATGTGCAGCTCTTTCAATTTATTCTAGATAGGAATTAATTCCACCATGGAGGAATTATATTTTTATTATGTGAAGTTCCTCAAATCTACAACACATACACCTACAACACTGGACATAAAAAATGACAATATCTTTTACCCTTTTATGTGTGCTTTACATTTCAAAAACTTTGGGGTTAATTCAAATCTTACATTGGGATGCTGAGTAACACCAGCTAGGACATTTGTAGTGAGGCTCAACCAGTGCTCTCTGCTTGTCTCGCAGTTCTTCTGAAAGACTGGGAAGGATAGCAAATTTAGGAAGACTAATTCTGGCACATTCTTCTTTATTTATGGCTTAAATAGTCCAATTGTTTTGTATTTAGTTTTACTGTGTTGTTGCAATGCAATTGCTGTTAAGTAGCTAATAGAGTGAATACACTGTAGACACCTGCAAGCATTTGAACAAGTGGGGCTGCATTTTAAATCTCAGATAATATTTCAAAAGTACCTCTAAAGAGAGGTGTTTTATGGTCACCCTCTTTTCTCACATATAACACGTGTATAACTCCCACTCACTTCTAAGTTAAGCTACTGAGAAAAGTAAAGGATAATTTTCAATGGCAGAGGTCAGTACATTTAAAATTCATGTCTCTCTTCTTCATATTTCGGAGGGAAATATCTTCTTCACTATTTCATTTCTTGGATTTGTTCATTTTACCTTTTAATTGCTGCAGACACCAGCTAGCCTTGTCTCCACTCTCTTTCCTGGGCTGTGGCTTCCTCTTTGACCTCTAAGGTCCAGGAATGGCGCAGAGACTCCTGTCTTCCAAATGCTGTCAGATTCTCCAGTCACCATCTAAACCATAGCCCAGCTCTGTCATGGCTTTGGACTGTCCTTAAATACTGAAATGCAAAATACAGGAAATATCTATTTTATTCATGTCTGCCATGATGCCAAGAAACCAATAACTGCCTTGAAAAAAAATGGTGGCATATGTAATTATTGGTAAGTTTTAACTTTCAAGTGCTTCAGAACCATGAAAGTTTTATTTAGAATCAGCCTAGGCTAAGTATTACCTTATTATTGCAATTCAGCCTCTCCTCCTCAGCCTTACTTTAACACATATATTGAGGTCTGATCCTGCTCTGAAGTTCTGTACAAGTGCATGGAGAGTTATTTTGTGTCTGTCTCTCCTCAATTAGTCATCATTGTGTTCTTGTGCCCAGGAATCAGTCATTGTCCAAAAACAACTTACTGCTGCAGGTCTAGTTTTCTATTTTCTCTGCTCAGCAGTACAGGCCTTTCCAAACAAGATTTTTAGAGGCACTGGGACATCTATCTCCCACTGATTTTGATGAGAGCAAAATGTCTAAATAGCTTGAATAATCTTGTTATAAATGACTGGCAAAATCCAATTTTCCAAAGTGACTTAAGCAGACTTAGGAACCTGGGAACTCAGATACACAATTAGGTTACTACTGCTCAACATGTAACCATTCATCAGCTTAGCTTGAACTTCAATCATTTCAGGCTAGGCTAAACAACATTAACTTGTATTTGCCACTGGCTAAGACTAAGTGCACAAACATTTAAAATTACCCAGCTAATTCAGTATATCTTGTTAAATCATGGTAATACGATAGCATTCCTGGATGAATTTTATTTTTGAAAATCAGTGGGATATGGAACTTTGATAGAGTAGTGAGTTTTTATGGCAATATATTTTATGCTGCATCAGCTTTGTGACATTGACAGTCCCTGTCTTTGCTCCAACCCTTTGGCACAAGGTGGCAGAGTATCCCCTTCACTATGTTGGGACTTATGCTCATATAAGGCAGCTGTGTTTGCACCAAGTGTTACAGCATCCCAAAACGTATTTTGTGCTATAACATTATAGTCCATAATTATTTTGTGAAGTACATCCCAGATATCCAAAGCTATTTCTATCCCGAATAAAACCTAATGCATATATAAGCCAGTTTTACATTAACTGCAGTAGCAACAATGAAACTCTGGCAATATAATATTCACTGTGAAGCAACTATGTCAATATTTACCCAGCTTCTCAAACAGATGAATTTTGTTTTGTGGTGTGTGCAGAAAAAGCACTTCCCAAGACAGAAGGTTAAAAATTCATGTACAAATACCAAAAATCGCCACATCAAAGATCCATGTAGTCTGACATCTTACATGCATCCATGACTTGGAGCAGAGTGTCAGAGTAGGGTCAGTATGCTGTGGTACATTCCATGGGATGCTGTTCAAAATGGCAGCAGTCTGAGTGCCACAGACTTTCAATTCCGGATTTTCATTGTCTTTGCAACATATTTCTTACCAGCATTCACCTGGTCAGTTTTTGCTCCAGTGTCACCTTTTGCTTGTGCACTGTCATGCAGCAATGGATTTAATGGCATTCTGTCGGGGAAAAAAGAAAAATCTGACTTTGTTTATTTTGATCTGTCTAGAAACTATATTTGATATTCTTCAGCTCTTTTAACAGTTTGATTGTAACTCTTTCCTCAAGGTTACAGAGGAAAACTGTGGTAGAGAAAGGTCTGAATCTATTTTCTTGATTTCTGTCTTGTGACACAGACACAGAACCTGCCTTCTCTTGTATATATCAATTTAAACTATTTGGAATTCAGATGAGTTTGCCTTACTGCATTCCTAATTTGAATCAAGCTGGCTGGCAGTTAACACTTCTTTGCTACTGCAGTATAGATATAATATAATATTATGAGAGAAATATTGCAGTGAAGGCACTCAAATGTTCCAGAACACCTCTCATGTACCAGGATCACAGGTGTTCCTGTTCAGCTTGTACATAGCTTTATGCATTTGTTTTAATTTTGTGTTATCCCCAAGTAAACACTTTAAGTATGTGGGCTTTATTTCCAGGCTATTAACTATTAGCTATTTCTCCAGACAATAACCATGACGTATTGATTACTACTATTATCTTTCCCCTCTGCTGCAAAAATCTCTTGTGAAATATTGTCAAAATTTTGGTTGTCATAGGGAAATTCACATTCCTGTGTTTTGCACCAAGATCATCTAAATCTACCTTAGATTACCTAAGTCAAGAAAACAGTTCTTGACTTTTTTTTTTTAAGAAGTTGTAATGATTATTAAGCCTTTTGGGTTAATAGCTAAATGTAAAAACATAGTTTTTCTCTCCAGTCAGACACTTGCCCCCTTAGATGTAATTTGCAAGTTCACTCCTTTTCTGTTTTCTGGCATCTTCTTCTCTGAGTGTCTCTTATCTGCAACGGCTCCTTCCTCAGTACAGGATATCAGCCATTAAACTCTGTTCAAGTAACAATTGGTTTTTCCAAGATGATTATTCCCACTCACTTATGTCTCTTTATGTCACTATAGATTTGTTCTTGATTGATAAACTGAGGTGTCCTGTGAATTCAGAAATGGTCACAATCTGTTAGAAGGAAAATTGTTCTTCTGTATGTCGCATCATTTCATAAATCAGTGTCTTTTTATTATTCCTTGTTTTCCATCAGCGGAAATAGTTCTCGCTGGTGGACAATTTCCCTTGCAGAGCAGTTTTACATAAATTAATTTCTTAGAAATTGGTCTGTAATGATGTTGTTTCAGAAGTAATTTCTCCATATGTCTTATTGGCTTTTTTCTCTTGACTTTTAAGGAAGACGAACAACAGCAATCAGTGAAAGATTTTTGTTCTGTTTTGCTTTTAGTATTTTTTTCATCTAAAAACCCACAGTCCTAATATAGAAATATAAAGGCAAAATGCTATGTAAAGACTTTATCTTATGCTCATAAGAAGATAACAAAATTCTTAAAAGAAAAGGCACACAAGGATTTGTCCTAAATGCCCTAAGGTTTTGTCTATTACTACTATTAGACAATGAGAACTGAGCCTGTTCAACCTTGGGAAGAGACAATGAGGGGGGACCTCATCAATGTCTATCAGTATCTGAAGGGAGGGTGCCAAGAGGATGGAGTCAGGCTCTGCTTGGTGGTGCCGAGCAATAGGACAAGAGGAAAAGGGCAGAAACTGATGCATGGGAAGTGCACTTAAGTATGAGGAAGAACTTATTTACTGTGCAGTGACTGAGCACTGGAACAGCTTGCCTGGGGAGGTTGTGGAGTCTCCCTCCAGGGAGATATTCCAGACCTTTCTGGACACAATCCTGTGCAATGTGCTCCAGGATGACCCTGCTTGAGCAGGGAGGATGGACAGAAGACCCTTTGGGGTGCCTTCCATCCTTACCCATTCTGTGATTCTGTAATACTTCTAATTATGTCCTAGACTGAGAAGCAGCAGCTATAAATTTAAGATAATTTGAACATATTTATTTCCTTCATCTAGTCAGAAATTATGCACATACTTTTTTTAACCAGGTACACACACTTCTCACAAGAATTCTTTTTAAAAGATAAAATACCATTCCAGAGCATTGTGGCAAAATTTGAGTAATTCCTAGCAGTATTCCAAATGGGCATTTGTGATTTATTTCTTTGTAGAGGAAGCATTAATAATGCTTGATATTTACAGCAAATATCAGACTCTTTATTACAAATGCTTTTTATACATTTCTTGTTAAAGAGATAGGTTTGCTTACTTTGACAGTTTTTTTAAACTGAATCTACTTTTTTCTTCTATTCATTCATCTTTGAGTTTTGACATCTACTGTCTTTCCATGAAGGGTTCAAGATATGAGATGACCTTGCCAAAGATCAAGAGGTGTGCCTGGAAGAATTACATTATCGTGGAAGATGGATTTATGTGACTACTGTGTAAAATAGTACTTGTTCTGTAGTGATTGATGATGACACTGTCAGTATTGACTGAACATTAGAAATATTTATATGGCAGATCCTTTAAGGTAGTGGAAGACGGGAAGGAAAGAATAAATGCATATTAGGAAGACAACAGTTTCTATGTCTATGGAATTGGAGTTTGTAGTTCTCAGCATCACCTTTTATTATTTTCTTCATGTTTGTCTAGTTTCACAGAGACAGATTTACTAAAAATGCCTCCAAAATGGCTTGTAGGACCCAAAAAATTTATAGTACAGATGATGTCATTAACATATTTTTAAAGCAGTTAAGTTTAATATTAAATTATAAATCCTTGCTTAATAATATGTTTTTAGGGAGGGAGCATATTCATAAAGATGTACTAGAAAGATAAATATATTGTTACTCATTGTTTTCTCAAGGTTTGTATCACAAACAGTCTTTAAAAGAATATGCATATTTTATTACTTGTATTACAAACAGATTTAGAAGAATATGTTTTCATTTTTGACCCTGGCATATTTTTAGATGCTGGAGTTTTCTACTGCATTATTTACCATGCTGTGTTAATACCTTAATGACTAAGTAACCTTTAGTAAATGATATGCTAGTATTTCCACTATTTATAGTCCTTAAAAATAGATGGTCATTAACATGGTAATTTAAATACAAGGTGAACTGGCATTATTCTCAGATTTACCACATCACAGATCTCTATTAAAGAGAAAAATTCAGGAGTATTGCTCTTAATTTACTTAAGCGCAAATGAAAGCAAAATCGCTTGACCAGCCTGCTGGTGTATGTAGTAACCGAAGACATACATGCACACTCAAACCCTCCCTATACATATATTAAAGTAAAAGTTCATATATATTATGAGGAGAATGATATCAGCTTGACAGAGTACATATAGTATATTTACTTTATGAGCAATTGAATGGGAGCATGGTTAATTGATTTAAGTTTGCTTCTCTTTCTGTTTCATTATGAAAAATTTAGCTTACATGAAGTAAAGTTTTGAATTTTTTTGAGCAATGAAGCAGATTGTTTAGAAAGATTGTGTAGTTTCCATCCAAATACTGACTCCCATTATCCTGGGAAGCTGTCTGCAGGTGGCCCTATGAGAGCAGGAGGGTTGAACCATCAAAGCTGAACTATTCCGTGGTTCTGTGCTTCTGTGACACCAGTTTTGAAAAGAACCCATGTAAAATGCACTGAAGTGTCTCCATGTAAAATTCAGTGTTACAGTTCTGATAATAGGTGGCATGTAGAAAAAAAAAAAAAAAAAAATGGAACAGTTCATTGCTCATTACGATGTATTGATTTCATGGTTTTGATGTAGAGAAATAAAGAATGTGCCATGTTCAGTTTTTATCTTGGCATATTTGCATACACCAGAAGTCATTAGAACAGGTATTTTAGCCCATGAGAGAAAAAGTGCTAAAGCTACTTGTAGTATTTAACTAAATTTGTCATTCCTTTCCTTGATCTTATATTTAATGGGTGTTAATTATTAGTTCCTTTTAATTATACTTCATGGCCTTTGTCCTGGAGACTATCCAAAGAGTAGATCATTATGGTATGCAGTTTGGTGAAACAGTTTCCAGGTATTATGCCATCCTCAAGATCATGTCAAACAATTGTTATTAAAATTAGGAAAATATTAGTGTGTATATTTAGATTATAAATATTGGGAGAGAAATGGTTGACATTATTCCATGGAAAGCTGTTAATTTGATTTCACTTTTACTGTAATTCCTAACCACTTCAAAATTAAGAACATTGAGAACAGCAGTGTGTCTGTTCTGTTGCTCCATTTGCTGACAGAAAGCACAATGGTTTCTTATCTTTCTCAATCTATTTTAAGTTCATGTGTAGGTGTAAAAAAAATTCTCACCCCACTGCTTTGGAAGAAGCTGTTAGGCAGGATTTGTCCTCAGAACAACACTACTTCTCAGCTGAGTGATTTAAACAGTTGAGGTGAAGTAAATCTGGCACAGGGTCTCACACAGGCCAGTGATTATCAGTGAGGGACTAGTGGTAAAGCCAGACAAATTCTTGAACTGCTGGGCTGTGCTGAAATGCTTGGATAGCCACAGTTCCTTGTGCACAGCTACCATGGCTACGTTCTAACATTTAGTGTTGGAGGCAGCTTGCAGATGCTATCATATTTGTACAAAGGCAATAAATGTCTGTAGACATTTACCCAGATATACACCCAGATATAACATAAGTTAATTTAAGCCTTTGGGGAACCTTTTATAATTTTACAACTATGTTTTTGTAAGTATTTTTAAATCTTATTACTTGAAAAATCAGTCATGTAGAGAACGAGAGAAACTGACTCAGAGACTGATCCCACAAAGACTTGCTGAACGAATAATTTTAGTTTCCTGAGTTGTCCCACTGCAAGCTTTGCGCAAATTTGTGCTGTAATGGGAAATTATTTAATTCTTTTAATGCTGTTTTTGCTCATGTTAAAATGCATTCAACATAGCCACTATTTCAAACAAAACTATTCTTATGCTTGTGCAGCATTATACCACATCACAATCAATACATTAAAATAGGATAAATTGACCTAGTTATATCATGGAAACATGTTTTAATGTGGACACCAAAGATCTTATTTCTAATTAATAAAGTCCCATTCCAGTAAACTATAAAGTTATTAACCTAAGCCAAGCACTTCTGGTTCTCTCTGTGTAAGTCTGGGACTTATATACTTTAACAGTCTTTTTCTGCTTCTTTCTCACTAACCTTAGCTGAGATTTAAAAATTTCTAGCCTTGCTCTTTTATGTTCAGAAAACAATGTTATCGAAGTATATGCTATTTTTTTCCTTCAAAAACAAAAGGCCTATCTTTGTAATAGGCCTTTAACATAGCAATCTTGAGCCTGAATTTAGCCAGAAATGTTCATTGTGATTTGGCATTTTGTTACTTATGATTGCTTTTTAACACATTTGTGATTTTATTTATTATACAATTATTATTTTAAATGTTAAAGCTACTTGGCTTGTTCCTCTAGAACGTCTGTATTTTTTCAGTCTTCCCTCAGGGCTCTACTTTTTAAAACCGTTTTTAGATAAATTTTCAGATTTAAGAGCTGACTTTATTCTCAGGAATTTCACCTGTTAGAAATTTATATGGATTCAAAAAGCATTTAGACATGATCTTAAACCATTCTTACTGAATTAAATACATATGGAATGTCTCTGTTCACTTTTCTCTTTCAAAAATCCAACCACCATTTTACAATAACAAGCCCATGAGAAAAACAGCTCAGGGATAGTTTCTCAGTTACTGTTATTCTGCCCTGTTTTTTAGTGATCTAGACATGTATCTCATAGGTTTCTCTCTCTTTTGATTGTTACAATACCTCATGGGTTTATCTTATTTGTCTCTTTTGGACTATACTATTTCCTGCTTCTCTGTTTTTGAATCTTCCTGCATAGTTTTCAGGACAGTTTTCCCAGCATCTTTTAGCTGTAGTTAAAATGTTCTCCACATTTTTTTCAATCAGTTCAGTGGCAACCCATAAAGATCTCTTTGCACTGAATAAATTTCACAGTGAATATAGTGTGGATTTAGATCCATTCTATTGAGTAACATCTTTCTAAACTGAAAGCCATCTAATCAGTTAGTGGTTTAGTGGTTTCAGTATTACAAAGAACAGCTCCTACAAACTCAGGTCATTGTCCTAAGGGTTCAGGATAGTTTAAAGTAATAGTTTTTGCTTAATTATAATGATCCTTTCATGAACAGAATCTCATTTGTGTTAGCAGTCAAACGATTTTAATTTGGAAAGTTCATTGCAAATAAGTTGTGTTCTCTTGATTGGGGTAATTATACTCACTTAGTACATTAATGGCAAGGATGGCTCAGGCTTTTTAAAAACCTTCCAGCTCTCTGTAGAACGGTTATTAAAAGGAGTAGAGAGTATGCCATTCTCTTTGATCACTTTAATGAACCTCAGTGTTTTTATTGTCTATTCACTTACATGCAAAGTGTAGTGCAACTGTGTATTAGCTACTAATTAGAGTTTTATTGAAGAAAAAATAACATAAAAGCAACCTAGGTCATAATTAAAATTTTGAACAATATTGTTTCTAATGATTTTCAAACAGCAAAACTAATCTTTTTAATTACTTTAAAAAATGCATATGCCTTATTGCAGAACTTTTGCTGTTGGTTGTTTTTATGTTTATAAGGATTTAAGTTTTGTCAAAAAGGCAAGTTAGATCACAGCCATTGTCATGACCTCTTCCAGCCCATGGGCAACAACAGAAAAGGGACAAAACTGTGAGAGCAATATTAAATTTAGTAGCAAAATTAACATTTCCATTTCCATCAGCAAATGTAACAGCGTTGTAATAAACTGCTCAAGCAATGAATGGCCAGTGGCTACAAGTAAGGACCACAGCTATTGAATGGTGTTACACTTGTATGGATCACATCTAGATAATTCTTTACCACTTTTATTCTGTATATTCATGTGATATAACATTGTAATGTGCATGAAGTAAAATGCTCTCATCGTAATTCTGCTCCTGGTGCAGGTCCTTTATTACGGGAAATGATTCAAGAGAGGTGGTGTTCTTATTAGCTAAAATGTTATGGTGAAATTCAGTATGTGAAAAATAGCAAAATAATATTACAGAGGTGTCTGGCAAACCAGATATTCAGGAGGTGGGGAAAATAAATGAAAAGTTATCTTCAGTGAAAAGAATGAAGAGACGTAGTTAAAAAACACGTATACAAGGCAAAAGTATGTGAAATAGCTTCATACGCAGATGTACCTCACCCCTTTGGAAACTTTAAGAAATAAGAAGAATGGCCATAGGAATTGGCTCCATGGATTAAAAAAAAAATATGGAGGGAACCTACATATCACCCAAGCTTTAGCAAAAATACAGCATGGAAAAGAGGTCATAATTTTTGGATGATAAACAAAGCTTACTGTAAAGCTTATACTGGGCTTCAGTCATAAATAAGTGTGTATTTCTATATTTTTTAAAACAAAATCAGAAGTTTTCCTTTTAAGAGAAGTGTCCCTTTAAGACATTCATAGCAAAATGGGATTTTTTATATGTATTCAAAATTAAATATGTTTGGTTAACTAATCTTTGATTACTTAGAAGAAGCTGATTGACAACCAGAGGGGAAAACTGAGAGTAATACTTAATCCTAGGAACAGGAAAGAGGTGGGAAATTAGGATTAATTTTCCCCTTAGACTTTTGACTGAAACAATCAGTGCAGTGGATACTTCCCAGCTTCCTGCAGCCAGCAGTGCAACAGATGCAGGGATGTGAGGATTCCAAATACTGTCAGTTGAGTGGCTGTGCCCTTCAAAGAAGAGATTTCAACAATCTAAATAAAGCATATGTGTGATACAGAGATGTGATCCCTTTGTGTTACTTATTGATTTTTCATTCTTATCCACTGATAACTTCAGTACTTTCATTGGCAAATGATCTGAATAAACTGAGGGCACAGATTTTTGGTTAGATTTGTTACTCTGAGAAACAATTCCTTTTCTCTGCACCAACAAAAGGAATAATGTCATAGTAGGAATAATGTTCCAACTTAGTTTGGACAAGCAAAAACTTCTAATAAAGTTCTATTAATTACTATTGTTACTTTGCCAAAGTATACTTTTTTGCTTTTTATATATAAAGCAGCTTTGCTTCACTGAAGACATCGGCTTATAAATTGATGTCATGTCAGACATTGTACCTGGAGGTTTTTGAAAGAGGGCATTAGAGGAGTGTTGGAAGCGACGCTCTGCTCATTAACCCTGTGAGACTGCTGAATTGCAGAACAGATCGCCTGCTAGTCAGGCTCCTGCCTCACAGCTTTGAATTAGGGCCAAGTGATCATACAGTTAGAGATTTTATGTTGCCTCTTTTGGTCCTTCAATTGACTCCCCTATATGAAAACAGAAATGTTGCGGAACAATCCGCTCCTGTGATCATTACATCTCTCTCTTCCCATATAGAGCTCACTGTAATCAATATTTTCTCAGTCTCTGTTACTTATTACCTTACATAATGCCACTGGATTCAGCAGAACACTTTCCATTGTCCTATGTGGATTTTGGTTCACGCAAACAGACGTCAGTATGTTCCCAGAAATTATAATACTGTCTATTGATACCTTGAAGGCCTTCCCAGAACTGCATTTGCATCAAGCAGTTTTTTCTAAGGAAAGTTATTCTTTTGTTAATTGCTTTTAATCTAATGCATGTTTATCCCACTTTCCTACAAACATTTGTGCAAAGTGGTTCTGTCCACTCAGGCCTGAGCAATGTCCAGTCCATACCCCTCCCAAGGTTACAAATAAATCTTAAAGGGAAGCTGAGGAGCTAGAAGAGGCAGGGGACAGCAGCATCTGGAAGAGGGAATGAGTTATGTCCCAGAATCAAACCTAGCAGCACACTCTGGGCACAGCAGCAATTGTGTGGGGTCTGAGTGCTTTATCTTCTCAGGCACTTCCAGCTCTCATCTGCCACTGTCCTAAAGTTCCCCAAGATTCACTGTAAAGTACTCAAAGGTATTCTGATGAAGCCATAACAGGAGTGAATCCTCAGCTCAGGGAAATTTGCCCTCAGGAACCACCCCTGCTCTTAATGCATTGTTGATAAACAAAGTTATTTTATCAGGTTTAGTATGCCAACATGGCATAATTCTGTCTAACCTTCAGAAATTAGAAAAGGTGGCAATTATACCCTTAAAAAGTCACTTTTGAATTGACTAATTAATCATTCATTGCCCATGGCACTAATAAGTCATTAGCTGTGTAGTGGCTCATTATAAGGTGCAATATGTAGAAAGGCTCATTTATGCAACTCCTTGCTGAATGTTGATTAGGTTATTTATAGATAATGCGTGCTTGTTATGATCAGTTATGATTTACATCTCTGTGAATGTGTTTTTTAGTTGAAATGCAGCAAGACTTATTTAAAACATCTGTACAGTTAAATATTGCAAAAGAAGCTGTTAATACAATGTCTCTTTCAACACTATATCCTCCAGAGAAAGGAATCTTTTGTCTTGCTACATTGAAATCTGTTTCCATTTTCTCTTTAGTTTTATTTTTCAATTGCTGTTCTGTCTACTTGAGTTATTCATGCTTCCTGAAGGAACTCTGCAATATAAGAACTAAAGTATAATGCATGTTGTAAACAGACTTTAATGCATGAATGCAGTTAAGTAGCATTATTGGAGTTTTATATGTTAATGTCTAAAGGCTTCAACAATACAATATGAAGTCAAAGTTATTGGATATATTAGCCTGTGTTTTGAAAATGCTGTCTGAATTTAAAAGAGTTATAATTACCCCAAAGAAAGAGAGAAAGAAAAAAGCTGGTGGCAGAAATACTGTGTCAATGTTTGCCAATTAGAGGCACCGAAGTAATTTTCAATTGTTCCATCTTTATTTCTGCCTCAGAAACAGACTTTACAATTAAACAATTAAAACCATACTTTCTCTCTAAAAAGAACATAAGTAAAATGTAAAAACCAACTCTTCTTTACTTTAAAATGTCTGCAGTAGACTTTATCCCAATACACACACACAGAAGTCCCCTATCCCTATGGGTTAGATCATCCCTACAGACAGCATTTTGCATCTCTAGAACAGTTGCTACGGCTTCAGCCAAAATCCCAGTCCTGTTAGCTAGTTGCACTAAAACCCTCTTTGATATATCCAGCCTCTTCTGGCTGAGTGACTTCCACACTCAGGCTGCCACGTAGAGGAAAGATTGGTTGGAAGAAGGGAGAGGAGGCAGAAATCTGAGGGGATTCCAGTTCTCAATCTGGAAGGGGGAAAAAAAAAAAAAAAAAAAAAAAATCTTGGAAGCAGCTTTGCAAATTGAGGAAGCATCCAAGCCAGACAGGAGTAAAAGATACCGGTATAGAAGTGGTATGGAACACCTCTGAGCAGGAATACCGATTATGTAGAAGACAAGGACAATGTTTTATAAATGTAGGACTACAGCAGTTCATTCAATCTTTGCTGTGCTCAGATCAGAACCATGGTATCTTGAGAGATTTGGGTCTCATAAGAGCTGCTTGGAACTTGCTAATAAGAATCTGTCTTACAAAGGAGGAGGTATTAATGGTATCCTTTTTGGAAAGGGTAGTGCATATTTATGAAAAGAAATCACAGATACAGCAGAAGGGTGTGTTAGCTTTGAATGTTTGCTGTCCTAAGAGAGGTTTTCTAGGATGATATATAACCACATAAAAATGGGTTATGTTCTTAAATGCAGCTGACAGACACTGAGGGTTCTTTGTCACTTTTCCACTGAAGTGAGGGATAGCACCTTCAGAAATAAGAAACATGATAAGGTTCTGCCTTTTCTTCTGAAGTGCAATGTCCCACCATGGATACCCTCGAGAGACCACACCTGAAGGGTGAAAATTACCTCAGCAAAGACTACAGAGTCACCCGAATAGTTCTAAAAGGCTGGGTAAGTGAGCCAGACAAGTATTGTAGGTGAGTAAATCCCAGCCCGATAGCCATATCCTCTCTTCAAAGTAGGGAGGGAACAAACTGCCATTTATAACATCGGCATTACTTTACGGGAAGTTCCTATATACCCTGTGACTGCTAATGCACATTCAAGGCAGCTGTTAACAGCTTTCTTGGATAGTCACGTAGGGTAAAAGGCCTCAGCTTCTGTGAATCAATATCTTACCATTTGTTCAGAGGCATCAAAGCCCTCCATGCCCTAGAGGCTGGAAACGCTACCAAGAGCTCGCTGCAGCTGAGGTCCAGCAACGTATGAAAGAGACACTTAAACCTACCCAATAAAATAGACTGCCTTAAGCATGAAAGAAACATTAAACAGCAAAGTAATCCAGTGAATGTAATCATGGCAATTAATCACAAGCTTACGATATGTGTGTAAAAAGAGCTTCTGTGTTAGGACCTGAGTCAGTTTCTTGGTTATCCCATAGAAGGGAAGATATAGTTTTGTTTTGATAATTTTGTAGTAGTCAGCCTCAATTCTCACTTGTAGAAATGCCCTTGTGAGCGTTTTTCTGTGAGTTAATAAAAGAATGAAAACTTCAATGGGCTGTATATAAAATAACTAAATCAAAAGCACTGTTTAAAAATCAAACGATAAATATCTTCTACTCCAGCTAAATTAAACTCAATTGGAACCTATTCAGTCACCTTCATAACTATTTAAATGGTGATTGTGCAATACTTTCATGATCAAAGTCAATGTAATATTTATGCAATCAAAGTTAATGTTAAGACATATAATGATTTTGCAAGATGGGCTATGAATATAAATGAAAAATTAACATAATTATTAAAGATAATAATATTTGCATAGAGAAAAAATATTTTTTCAATAGTAATGGTTTGTCTCTTTATCTCTTAGAGGATTTTGTATGTTATTTATTTTATGAGAAAGCTTCCAAATGTTAGCTTGTGATTTGACTTTTTGGACTGAATTTTTGAAATAGCAGCAGCAAAAAAGGTGTGGGTTTATTTTTATTAGAATGATATTTAGTTGGACAATTCTATCTTCAGTGGTTTCTACTCAAATCTGGAGTCCAATCCACCTGGGTTATTAAACTGAACAGGAACAAAACAGGCTTCTTAATTGTCCCCTTTCCTTTTAGATTTATATTCTGTATTGATGCATTTTATGAAGTTGCCTTGTCTTAGGGAAAAAAAATGAGCCAAAAAGCCTGAGGGAGCTGCATGCAACTTCCCCAGAGCTGAGGGCTGTGCTGGATCTTCCTCTCCCTGTGCTCTGGGTAGATTCTTGCTCAGGTCCTGAGACAACAGCCATCAGGGAGGGATGAGCTCCTCCCATCAGGGCCAAACATGAAGATTCCCTGTCACATAACAAGCAGGGAAGAGATGTCATCGTGCCCAGCTTGTCAGCCTGCAGAAAGGAGAGAAATTTTTCATGTCATTCTCTTCTCTTGCAGTCACATGCCAAGGAAATATAATCAGGCTTTGCTTGGTTTTGAAATACAAGCTGGGAAGAAGCCACAAATGTGAAATCTCACTGAATGAAAACTTTGCAAAGATTTTGGATTCCAGACTTGCATGTAAGATTTAGAATATCAGAAAAATAAGTGTTTGTGTTCCTTTGTAGGAAGCTCAGAGACTGTTTACCCATTCTGATTACAGAAGAACGCTTTAAATTTTCTTCATTATTTCTATTAATTATGCTCTAGCTGCTCTAATTGCCTTTTGGATTTGTCCCAAAAGCCTACTTCTTAAACATCCCAAACATCCTCCACCAGTACTAGAATTACTTATCTCTGAGGTCTTTCAAAACCTCACCAAATATCAAAGAAAGAGATGTTTGCCTGAGATTTTGGTGGGCTTAACTATTCAATACAAAGAGGATCTCTGCTCTATTACACATCACAGGCAGAAACAATTAGCTGTGAAGTTTTTAATCAGGATTTGTGTAGAACTGAGGTCGCTTTGTGACTGAAATAAGTGACCCAAAAGTAGGCAGTTGAAATAGACTTTGTAATTCATGTTTAGATAATGAAGTCTCAACTGCTGGGTTTCCATGACGTAGACCCATAATGTTGGCATATTTAAAGATCCTTGATAATGGTAAAGATGAAATGGGATTCTTAAATTCTGTGGACTTGGTTGATGTGGTTTATACATATACACAACTGTGTAGATAATAGTGTTTTCTCATCACTTTTACCAATAATACTACCAGCAAACCTTCTGCAGATGCATTTGTAATGCTACTTATGTATATTACAGTATTATACTGACAACAATTCTCCTGTGCTCAAACAAAAGACATAACAAGAGGCTGTTCTATAACGGTATAATTTATAAATACCATAGTTATTTCCGGAGATTATCTTTGTCCTCATGCAAATTACTTACTTTGTGCCTACTTATAGTGTAACCTTTGAAATTAAATTGAAATTATGGAATGCCTTAAAGCCCGACTATCATGTACCAGCTGTCTCAGTCAGCTGGCTTGTCAGTCAATACAGACTGCAAATCACAACTATCTTGGTCTTGATTGGGAGGTTATTTTGGGAACTGTGCTGGTGAACATTGAACAAGTTGTACTGAGGACATCATACCCTTTGTAGCTGGTGAAGACCAGAGAAATAATCTCAGCCACACAAGGATGACTAGTGTTCTTGCTTTAAAAAAAAAAAAAAAAAAAAAAAAAAAAAAAAAAAAAAAAAAAAAAAAAGGTGGCAGCCAAAAAGCTTTCAAGGAAATTCCTGCTGCCAGTCTGCAACCTATTTTTTTCTGCAAACATTCTGTCTTTGTGCTTTCCTTTTCCCTCCTCCTCCTCCCCACCTTTTCTTTTACTGCCTTTCCCTGATGTCTTGAAGCTCTTGCTGGCCAGCCACTGTCCTAGAGCATGCCAAAGGGACACTGTCTCCTTCCTTTCTAGCTGAAAATCTCTGGCAAAAAAGTATTCATTTATTCTTAGGGAAATCATGCATCACAAGCTGCTGCTGTCTGTCACACCACTGTAGGATTTTAATGTCACACTGGAAGCTTTGAGAGTTTTAGGTATTATTTCTTCCTTTTGACTAATTTACTAAGCATACAGCAATATTAATTTATGTGCAGATCTCAGTTAAGGTCTATTACCATAAACTAACTCTTTTTTTCCTAAAGAAAATATTTGGGGGAATTTCTTTTCAAATGAAAACATAAATCATGTTGGTGTTTTTTTCTACACATACATTCTCCCCAGTTAAATGGTTCAATTTATGCCTCAGTGGCTAAACCACCCTTTTTCTATAGCCTTGACAAGGAGGGTCACCTATCATAAAGCATTTTGTTGCTGGGCCTCTTTTTTAACCCCCATAAACATTACAAATATCTCTGTGTCTTTAGGACTGTTCAGATGCACAGAGTCACCCAAATTCATTTATCCCCCAGCTGGTTCCCTCATGCTTTCAGCAGATTCTCCAGTATGCACTTTCATGATTTCATCCATAACCTAAAGGTACATCCCATAAGTACCTGCCAACCTGCCCTGCTGTTTTCCTTCAAATCACAAATTCTGCCTTTCCTTTGCTGCAACACTTACACAACCCCTGACAAAACTGTTGTCACTCACACTGAGTAACGCTACCTCCGTGTGCCTTTGCAGTCTCTGTCTGCCTGCACTTGCTGATGAGCTGTCTTCAATCTGAATTGCCTGCTGCTGTTCTTCTCTTTGCATGGTCCCTAGTGCAGTGCACACAGGAACCCTGCCTGTTCTGCTTCGAGGTTTTATACCTACAATGAAAAACAATAATAAAGTACCTAATACTTGGATTATCTTGCCAATAAGGGAAACAGAAGGATGTATTATTGTAACACCACCGTTTTCTTCTTAAATGCTATGATAGTTCTTTCTTTTCTGGGTTTGTTTAAAGAAAATCTCATTTTACCTTGAAACAAATGAATTATTTTTCTTTAGAAGTTTGTCTATAGATAGGATTTACCACTTTTTTTTTTTTTTTTTTTTTTTTTTTTTTTTTTTTTTTTTTTTTTTTTACTGAAATACTTCCAGCTTCAGATTTTAAATCAAAATTTAGTGTACTGCTTTTGGGGGAATGAAATATGACATAATACATGGTCTTTGATCTCTGTTTTCTCTGGGAGAAAAAAAGGAGGAAAGAGGAAGAGCAGTATTCACTGTGGAGGTGTGCGTGTCTTCCTCGTTTCAAAAATATCATGCACTGAATGTCTGTTCCACATGTCTCTCAGAAAGCTGCTTGTTCATGGCACTTACCCAAGCTGCTTTCCTCATTGCTGAACTCGAAATGCTCTTGTGCCCTGGCATGGTTTCAACTATGTCAGTTAAATCAGAAAGAAGGAGAGTCAGGCCAACAACAAAAACACCTTTCCTGGAGAGATATGATGTTGACCCAGAAATAACACTGAGCTGCCAGGACATCACTGCTACATTCAGTTCGGTTTTTAATAGAGGGAGAATGATCTAGTGGTAGCTGCGCACATTCAGTCATTGCTGTGTCTCCTGCTGTCATCGTGTGTGCTTACTAGAAGATTTAAATAAGGAAAAGGAAAAATAATGTGCAGTATATTAAATGTTCTGCTTGCTACGCTGAAAAATAGTAGACTAAAACATTTAATCACTGACAAGCATCATTCTTTTATTATAAATAATCCATATGGAAAGTAGATTGCTTGCAGTAGAATTTTTTTCTGACTTATTTTGACTATGCATTTTAATACATTTGGGTATAATAATAAAAATAATGCTTTGGTCTGCAAAAATGCAAATATTGAAGCACATTATAGTCAAGGATTTTACAGCAAAGGTTCAGAATAGATTCAAAAGGTAAAGGACATGCCTTTTTATTCAGGAGTTACTTAAACAAAATTCTTCAATTGGCAACAAATTTCTCTTGCCTTTTTTTTAAATTACATTATTATTTTTAGAGTTGTGTGAGGTGTCAACAGGCTTTTCATCATGTCTATTATGTACAAAAAATACACAGAAATTACTTCAAATCCTAAATGTAGTAAACATAAATGAGATAAGCAAGGAAATTATTCAATTAGCATTTTGTTCTTTTATACCCCAATGGTATTAGGTAGTATTTCAAAGACATTCTTCTTTGGTCTATCTTTATTTTCAGTGATATCAGCTCAGCTCATAACCTTGCCCAAGATGCAAATGAAAAAGAAAAATTACAAAGCCAACAAAGTTGAATTGGCTAATTTGATATTTGTATCTCCTAAAAAGCCACCAGTTCAAATTTTTATGTTCATCAAAAAGCACATTTTTCATTTGTTAAATTATTAACCTACACCAAACTTACATTAAGTCAATTTAAATTTACAGCTTGAGTATCCATGTTGTCAGCAGTTAATGTAGAAAAAGATGAAACCATTAAGTTCCTATAGAAGTCTGAGTGAAAATCATTTATGTAAATACATAATGGAATATTCTTGTTCTTCTCACTCAATGGCCAAAAGTGGAAAAAGCTAAGTCCTTCCTAAAGACCATTCCCTTCTTTGTGATTCACAAACTCTGTCACACAGTTAAGACAGCGTTTGTGTGTTCTGATCATGTATGCATAGTGTTCATTTTAATTTACACAACAGGAAAAGGAGCTTCTTTAATATTCTCTTAAAACTCCATCTTTGAAAGGACAGTGTGACACATCTAACTGCCATGTGCATAAATTGATAACCATGTTGCTCTGGGATTTTCATATCACCAGGTAAAATGAGATGTGTACCTGTTCTGTGTGGAGTTTAAGTTGAACCTGAACAGTAAGAATATATTTAATAGTCTGCTTCAATCGTTCTGTGTCATTAGGTATTACTATAGATCTCAGAATTTGTCAAATACATTCATTAAACATGACACTTGCAAGGATGGAGTAGGGTTTTTCTTGTACTAGATTTCCATTGGGAACCACATATTTCATGGTGAATTTTTCTTGATGAAGTGATAGCAGTGTTGAGCTATTTTTAAATATATTTCCCATTTTTCTAAAGTGCTTGTAATGATTGGAGACTAATGCAAATGTCACTCCCCATAAAACCAAACTTTTAATGAGAGGAAATTAACTGATTCAATATTGTTAGCAATATAATTTAAAAAGCCTTTAATATGCTGATTCAAAAAAAATTTCATTAGGAGTCTATTTAACATATATAGGTCTAATCTTCCTACATTAGGTTTCCAAATTCTCTAAGTATAGTCTCTAAAACACTTAGTATTTTACCTTATTTGAAAATAAAAAAAAAAAAAAAAAGGACTTGTTTATATAGGCTACATCTCTATTTTGCTTTGCCTTTGTCAAAGTACATATGTCTACCACACACTGTGTATAATTAAAGTGAATGTTAATATATATTTTTATAGGCTTTGCATATGTTGTGCTAAGTCTAATCTGTGAATTGCAAAATATTTTCACTGATCAGTTTTTTTTCCTTAAGTGCTGGAGTATTCACAATGAGACATTATTAGTGGAGAAAATGCACCAATGTATTTAAAGCTTGCTGCGTGATCATTGAGAATTTTGCCGTTTCAGAAATCAAACCAAGCAGGGAGGGACTAAATACTCAGGTGGCTTCATGATGTTTTGTATGGGTTCTGTGTAACAAAATAGTATTCAGGGTATACAGCCTTCGAGAGATTGATTTTGTATGTCTGGCTGTCATACCGTGTATTACCACTTTTGTTGTCAGACCTCAGCTGAGAGGAGGAAGGTAAATAGGACTAATAAACATAAATGACGAGAGAAGAAAGTTCCACAGGACTATTTCCAGCAGATAACAGATTGTCCTCAGAATCGGTGGTTAAACCACCAGGCTATTTTTGTGCAAGAACTGCATATGTTTAATGTCCCAAAAATCTCCACAGTTTCTGATAAGCATAGTTATTCTCCCTGGTAATCAATATACCATTGAGAAATAACAGCCAACAGGGGAACATGACTAATAGTACCAACTCATGGCCATTACAACTGTGAATCCTTCTATAATAGCTGGTAATTTGGGGTATCTGGAGACCAAGAATGATGTTTAACAAAACACACTAACTTCTTATGGCATTTTCCTATAGTATAGGCATCTCGTACTTGTACAGGAAGGAAAAAAACCCTAATTATTAATAACTAATGATAAGAACTAATCAAGTAATACATTAATTAATTTTATTCCATTTCCCTTGGTAATATCTCCAACTCATTTATATTTGATTTACATGAAGTATAAATGAACCTTAAGGGCTGTATTAATTAAATAATATGAGGAACTTAAAAAAATCAGAAAAAACAAAACCACATTATGATTACAAGTATGAAATTACTTGATCTCAGTCTTTTCCTAAGTCTTGTCATACTATTAGGTTTCTGTACATTTGGGGCTGGGACAAAAACAAATGACAGGCACAAATTTTCAAAATTTGGATCCTCTAATCCTTAATCTCCTGTGAAAGTTCTGCAGAACCTTCAGTTCTTATGCTGAACAGGTTTTAAAATTACTGAACACCTTGTTCCTAATATCCAGTGATATACACTGGAAAATTCCCCTGTCTCTTGGTGAATGATGCCATCAGAAGGGTTGTCATGCTGTATTCCTCTCCCAAGGCCTTATACATAGAATATTTGCCAAGTAATTGGGACATCTTTTCTCAAATCTTTGCTTAGCCCAGTCAGGGAGAAGACCCAAACCAAACCACCCCACATCTGAATTGGTCTCTACCCATTTGGCTAAAAGGCAAAGAAGCTGGCACACTTCCAGTTTTCTTTCAAAATGCTATACACTTTATAGTTTAATAATTTTTGCCATGTTTTAAGGATGATCCAACCCAGAAATACTTGTGAGATATCATCCAGTCTTATTTCCACTGGGGCTATTGCCCGACAATTTGGCATGACAGCCATTGAAGCAAGCCATGTGTGTGGCTTGTAGTCACAGAATCATGGCTGCTTGGGAGTTTTCCTAGTAGATATTCAAGTGCCAGAGGTAGAGCAGTGTTTTTGATGTATGCACTTTGCACTTTTTTGTCAAAATGACATTTGGGTTCTAAGCTGCTGTGCAAAGACTAACCTTAGAGTGCTAATCTTAACCTGAATCCATTTTTCCATGTCACTGTAAGTTCTTAAGGTTTACAAAGAGCTAATAAAGGAAGCAACTGAAGTGTCAAGAAACTAAAGCCTCATTTGTTCTCTTTAAAGCCCATTATATTGTTAAAAATCTTTCAATGATAAAAGGAATTGTCAGTCTCAATTTGCACTTTTTTTTGTTTCTCTTTTAAACCACCATTCCTGCTCCTTCTGGATTTAGGTGTTTGCAACAGAGATACACAAAGGAAATTGCTCTATTTAACAAATTCTTTTGTAGTGCTTTGTACAATTCATTTCTCCCTGGAATAAGACAAGATTCCTGGCAGTTGTCATATCATAAATAAAGCAGCACTTCCATAATATTTCTTACTGCTCTTGAATAAGGAGCATCCACAATCAAAGTTCTTGAAACATTCCTGGAATCAAGATTTCTGAAAATTCTTCTGAGTTTTCATCAACCACGTTAGGTGACTTGAACTGATTCTGAAAATAAAAAAGTGCTCCACCTGAATTCAACTACTTTGAAATACAAACTATCTGTTAGAATATCGACATGTTTAAGGGGGGGAAAAAGTCTAATTTATGTTATGGGGAGAAGGTTATGTCAACCTTGTAGTGGAAACAAGTTAACATTAGGAAGAGGTATGAATAACCAGTGACTACCTAATATTTTTTAAAATTCTCTAAAGAAGTTTACACCTGAGAAAAATTTTTGCTGATAGTTGTGATTGGAATTGTGCAACCAGTTATGCCACAAGCATATGGTGCCATACTGCTAGAAGAAGCTTTATGCAAAATTTTGTAAGATTTGTCTGTGTCTATAGTATTAAAAATTTCATGCTGTAACCATTCTGTGGCACTAAAATTTAAAGTCATGGTACAGCTCACATTCACACAGCTAAATTTTTCTTCTCTTGTAAAATGGTGGCAAGAAGTTGTGGAACACGCTGATCCCTGCACTGTCAGCTGGCACTCTGTGTGACTCCTTGCGCTGGCATAGCCCACAGCTGAGCCAAGAACCATGGTCACAGCTGGACAACACTCCTGGTCTGGGGCAGCTTCACCAGGGCCACCTCAGGGCCCTCTTCTACTCAGCAGTAAAGATGTCACTCTGAGGCGAATTTTGTCCTCAAGCTATGCAACAGTAGTTCTCTTTTCATTTGGAAAGCTTGATGCAATATATTTAACAGCTGCACTTCTCAATTCCAACATAGACATAGCAGTGGAGTATTCTAGTAGCATTAATGTCTAATAAATGAGAAGGGAAGGACACATATGGTGCTCATATTCTTTCATTTTACAGTCAAAACACTGTCATTAAAAAAAAAAAATTCTCATAGTCATGCAGTCCTATAGCCTTATACTCAGGATTGCATCACCAGACTTGGCACCATTCATCTACATGAATTTTTTTCAATGAAAATTGCTTGTGCAATGGAGTAATGAATTCTTAGACTTTCATGCACTGAGGTCTCAATGAAGAATTAGACATAACTATGAACAGTATATATTTCTAGTTTTTAATTTTAGACTGAAGTTGACTTTGCCAGTTGTCACTCAGTTAAAATAAATACTCTTAAGCCTTACAAATCTCACAGAGCTCAACAGAGAGCTGGGATGGCTTACATTGGCTAAGTTAGGTCTATAGTGAATCAAATCTGTTCTAAGTTTTACAAATATGTAAGGGATCATTTCAGATTCTTGCACGCTTATTGTCTTCTCTAAACTAGCCTGTGAGATCACAATCTCTCCTTATATGGATTTTTTTTCCCAAAGCATTTAATCAAAAGAAAAAAGGAATTTAATCTCTAGCAATAGAAGACAATTTTCTAAAGAAGATGGATGTTCTATTCAATCCTTTGCTTATTGATAATACATAAGCACAAAGGCTTCAGTGATACATAAGTTCAACATATTCCTTTAGTAGAAATAACAACAACAGTGACAATTCATATTTTGATGTATGCGTTGATCCACATTTTGGTTTTTTTCCATATACACTTCCTCAAATTGTTATGATGGATGTTCTGAGCATTGTGAAATAGTTCAAGCATCCAACCTCTAGCATACAGCTGAATGTGGTTTTGAATTAAGGTAAATTCTAATTATTTTTCTACCATATAGTAATATTATAATGCAGCCTTGACTAGAAACAGCTGCATGTTTGCACAGTTCCACTCCAAGTTATTTAAGGCATAAGAGTCATGAGAGGGCTACAAGCTGCCAAAGTCATAACTTTTTCATTCATGTCCTGTGCGGTCACTTTTGAGTGTGTCTTTTAAAATTGATGGGATACCTGGAGAGAGTAATTGTCCTGGCATGTTTTGGAAGATGTGCAGAGGAAGGGAGAAGTCTCTGACAACTGGTCCATCTAGTCAAAGGTTAGAGACGTGCTCATTCCAGTAATGTGAGAGATTAAATAAAGCATATGAATTAATAGCCCTGATTAGGTGGCTTGGATATCATGTAGAGACCACAGAGAGAGCAAGTTGCCACTAAAAGCAGTATGTAACTATACACATGTTCGGTTAGGATAAGTTTTGTTTACATTAAGGTGATGTGAATACCCTTGTGTGTCAAAAATTGTGAAAGGCCTTCCTCATGACAACACTTTCACACATGTTGAAGACTGCTAATCTTTTAGAATTAAGAGGTCTCTTGGGTCACTTAAGCTAAGAGGCAGGTTGGTTTTTTACCTAAATGTTTGAAGAATTTTATCCCCTGTAAAGATCATAAATTTTCCAGTCATTCTGACAGTATTTTTTTTTCTCCTGAAGCCGATAATTGCTGCTGAGTGTATTAATTTTTGCTTCCTACTTTGAAGAAATGAGTTAAGTATATGAAAAAAATAAATCAACTATCTTTGGGGTAGGTTCTTCTTTCTTTTCCACTGGTTTTCAGTTCCCAGATTTTTCTACATGCAAATTTTAAACAAAACACTGGAATACCTCCCAAAACTTAATTTCAGCTTGTGCTACTGGCAATCTGCTGTGTTTTGCCTAGTTACATAAGTCATATGGCACTGTTTATGTTGTCATATAGCTTTCTTGGAATCAGGAAACATAAAACAGGACTGCACAACCATCAAAAAGCTTTTTGCCATTATTTGTGATTACCTCAGAAATTAGGCTTAACCAGAAATAAATAAGGAATAATATTCAGAATATAAAAACTGCATTACTTCAGTGATGTATATGTGTTAAATCATTAGTCTCAATAAGGTATCTTAAAAGAGCATATTAACTTCCATTCTACATACAAAATTTGAACATGATACGTTGTCTAGATTATTATGGTTGTAAAACATTACTGTTATTGGCACTACTTATCATTCAATGTATTTAATTATAAATATTTCATATTTACATGTTGTGGTTCCTTGTAATTTGATTTTGCCGATATGGCTACTCATACCTAAAATTTTCCTTCCACTTGCACCTTCTTACTTTGAGTAGCATAATTACTATACAACACAGGGGTTTTTACTCCTAAAATTAAATCGAAAAACTTTATACCACCCCCCACTAAAAAAAAAAAAAAAAAAAAAAAAAAAAGGGTGCTCAGAAGTATGTTCTTCACTAGAAAATAGTGTCAATGGGAACAAAAGTTTGCTTAGGTTAATAGTCTCCAGCTGCCACATTAATGCTGAGGCAGAGCCAAGACATTTATTTTCAAAGTTGAAGACATTGATCTTATGACAGTGCTCTATTATGATGACTTCATTCCTGTAATGTCAAGAAATTGATGAAGAGGTAACCATTTTAGCAGATGAATTCTGCTGCAAGAGAGTGACAGATGTACAGTCTAATAGTATTCATTTGCTTCATCCTAAATTGACCTTATTTAGCGAATCAGGTGCTAGATTAAATTTTAAAGTAAGTCACACTATTTGCAAATGGGACTCTTAATCATAATGTTAAGTGAAAGAAAAATTATAGTGAAATAAAAGATGGTCATCTCTTTCCTATTATAAAAGCATTTGGTCTCATTGTTGTATTATAAAAGAAGTGTTTTAAGGTTTAGGGCTAATTTTATGTGCAATATGTAATTTACATCTAACGTCCACAACTGTGCTGAATGTATCAAATTTCTGTGCATCAGTGGAGCAGTCAAAAATATCAATATGGTAATTAGAGAAACAGTTTATCTTAGATGAATTGTTGGTTTAGACCATTAACTTCCATAACATGACATTATGAAATTATACAATCAACAAATAGTTTAATGTTGCAAAGTGTTCTAGAGCTTACCAATATGGTACAAGCTAGAAACTAAGGTTATTCAGAAAGGCAAAATATACCTATACTAATTCACTATTCTTCTTGATTAGTACTCCTTTAATTTTTGTGAAAGAAGCATTATTTTTTAGCAAAGAAAATAGTAAGTTTTACCCAAGTCTATTTTTTTGTTGTTGTTTTTCAATAGTACTCAGATTTAACTTCTAATGTTTTTCAGACATGAACTCCTGGTGCCCTACCATTTGGGGCTGCTTGTTTACACTCCCACTATGGCCAAAGGAGAAAGACTTTCTCCACAGTGCAAATGAAGAGAAAGCTAGTAAAAGTGTTCTCCATCTTGCTCAGGAGAAGTCTACCTCTAGACTACTAAGGAAACCTAGAATCTGTCTTCTTAAGCAAAGCACCTAAAATAGAATTACTTAAGGTTTGTTTTTCACATATTTGAATTTTGGAGTTATTTCCTCAAATGGCCATTTCACTGTAGGAACTTTAGCTCCTACACTGAAATTTGGAACTGGCAACACTCCCAATAGCCCATACCAGGTTTTAACTTCAGAGGTGATGCTATTCAGAAAACTTTGTAAAGTATAGCTGTTGCAATATTTTTTTCCTTATAATCCCTTAGAGGGAAGAGTAAATGAAATACACTGAAATTTTAAAATCACATTACACTGTCAGAAGCACGTTTCTATTTCCTCAAGGCATTCTTACTGAGATACTAAATTCACTGTGAAGTTTAACATTTAGCCACTTGTTGTACATGACAAACGAAGACGGAAATTGTCATCAGGTCCTCAGAAATAGCACATTTATAAAAGATGAGTTTCTTTAGTAAGAAGACTAAAGAAACTAATCAATTTTTTTGTTCTTGGGTCACTTAAAGCTATGGATTTTATGAAGCTCTAAGAGCTTCTTTTGCTTTATTTGTATGCAGATGCCTTAATCAATATTTATCTTTAAGGACTCTTTGAGTTGCAATTTCTATAATGCAAGTTTCACTTCAAAAAATATAATGGTTTCTGTTTCTAATCAAGAAAAAAAGGAGACATAAAAGAAAAAAAGAAGAAAAAGAAAAAGAAAAAGGAAAAGAAAAAGAAAAAGGAAAAGAAAAAGAAAAAGGAAAAGGAAAAGGAAAAGGAAAAAGAAAAAGAAAAAGAAAAAGAAAAAGAAAAAGAAAAAGAAAAAGAAAAAGAAAAAGAAAAAAGGAAAAAGAAAAAGAAAAAGAAAAAGAAAAAGAAAAAGAAAAAAAGGAAAACAAACATAAAGCATTCAAATAAATATAAGAAGCAGGAGAAAGCCTCCAGAAAAAGCTCAGATAAGGGTTTTTTTAAATGCATTGTTTTGTATAAAGAAAAATGAATATGTATTTAAATAACATCACAATGCAGGAAAAAATCCCAAACAGCAGAGAGACAAATAACATTAAAGCCATAGCAACAAATTTATACTAGTTTAAAACAGTACTTTCTGTACTATCGTTATGCTTTTTAGTACCATTTTAATGCAGTTAAAATAGAACAGTATGAAACCCTCCTTCTTTAGACCTCAAACAGAGTTTAGTTACTGAGTGCTATAAAGACTGGTCACAAGGCAAAGAGGTTTTGGTGGAAACATAAGCCTTTGGCAATTCAAATAACAAAGAAAAAAGAAGCTGCAAACTGAAAGTTCTCATTCCCTCAAAACTTTAGGGATCCCTACATCTTAAAGCTGAGGTGAGGTCTCCACATTCTCTCAGCAGCAAGAATGGAGGCAGCTTCTAGAAGCACCAGACCTTCTGAAGGGGTTTTTGTTGCTCAAGATTCCTGCTGTTTTCCTGCTGCTGGCTGAATTCCTCCCTCTGAGGACAGCTGTAGGACACCTGTGACCAGCTGTCTGTAACTCCACGTGGTCCCTCTGCTGGACTTCACTTAACACCTTTGCCTCTATCACTAGTGTAGTATGGGAACAGTGGCAGCTGCGGTATCACTGTTAATGAACTTAGAATTTCTTTAAAGAGAAACTGGCAGGTTTGCTCACAGAGCATTCTCCACTTGTTAGCACATTCAAATTAATTTAGTAAGGTAAAGCTTACACAAGTCCACTCCTACAATACTAATTTAAAAACATACATTAACTACAGTCTATTTCCCACAGTTAAAGCAGAGTACATTTGAATATCATCTGTTTCTATTTTACATAGTAATTTGGGGTTTAGCAGTTGATTACAAGAAATTTTTCCAGGTTCTACAAGAAAAATAGTTCTTTATAAAAAGCCCTAATAAAGCCACTGTAGATATTGAGACTTCTGTAAAAATGGTCACTGTACTATGTAATCCATATCTAAAGAAAAGAAAACCAACAAAACACTGCTAGTATAAAGGGGAAAATTAAGGTGAAAAATACTACTATCCCTTAGGTTTAAATTAATTTTTCATAGTACATGATTAGACTTGAATATCTGATCCACTTCTGTTAGGAAAATGAGTATGTGATTGATGGAAAGTGACCATTTTAATATACACTCCCCCAGATCTTGGCAAGATACTTTTTCTGGGTTCTCAGAATTATCTTCTGCCCCAAAGCATGTTCATAAATCATTCAATGTTGATGTAAAAATGGCTGGTTTCCACAGAGGCCCTGGCTGGTTTCTGAGGCCCTGGAATGGCAGTGTAGAATATTTTATTAAATGAAACTTGTTAATCAATCTGAAAAATTTAGGTCTTCATTCTAAAAGGAACACTGAAATGCTTGCTAACCTTGCACAGGCAGTGGAAATTATTATCTATCCACAGGTTTCAAAGTAGTCTATGTTTATCACAAAGCTTCATTAACTTACCAACTAAACTTCAAAAAGTTAATAGAAAATAATTTGCTGAAAATTACTGCTATAGCATAACATCTAGACACACTGGGAGAGCCATAGGGTAAAGAAAAATCATAAATTCTTGAAGGAAATATTAATTATAATTGTGATTGTACCAATGTCTTAAATAGTTTTGAGTCCTTCATAGGAAAGACATCCTGGAATTTTATTTGTCTATTCCTTTTCCAGAGTTTTCTAGCTCTTTATGTGGTGGTAATTATAGCTCTCTCCCTAGATAGTTTGGCTGAAGATCTGGTGAACACTGTACCCAGGGTTTTATACAGTGTACACTACAAAGCTCTTAGCAACCTGTCTATGGAGTTCCAGGAAAATAATCTCAATTCCACAGCTCTACCACAGTATACACTATTGAGATCAAGAGGAACTCATATCCTCGGACCGGGAAGAAACACTGCAGACTGAACTTCATTTCTTTACACAGTCAAGAAATTATCACAAATTTCAAAGTGATTTTCAGAGAGATTAAAAGAAACAACAACAACAACTTGCTGATAAGCTCATAAAGAGTAAGAGGAGTTGAATAAGAGAGAAAAACCTTCTAAAAGAAAGAGGAGTGTACTGTAAAACAATAACAAAGGAAAAGAGTAAGAAAGAGTAATAATATGAGGATCAGAGAAGAAGAGGGAAATCTAAGCGATGGCAGATAACAGAAAACAGAAGTGAATAACAAAACCAGATCAGGAAAATTCATCTTGTCAACAAAAAACCCCCAAAACTATTTCTCCTGTTATTGTATCTGCATACACCTGTAGAAAAAAAGAAGTTCTTGTTTTACTGGTAGATAATGGGAACACAGAGTAATTAAGCTCTTCTCAGTTCAGTTTCCTTTATGAGCTGCATAGCATTTAGTGCAATGTAGCTCCCTGGTTGCAGTTCTTATGTGTTATGGCACTGATTAAAGGAGTGAAATTTAGCAAATGCCCCAAGGGAATCTGCAAAAGACCAAGTGACTGAAACCTTCTTTCCCAAGCTTTATCTAATGCTTAATCACAAATCTATTTTTTTTTTTTTAATCTAAGCTATTTTTTTCTACTACAACTAATGAATTTCTAAGTGCTTGACTGATTCCTACAATAAACCATGCATTCATTTTGCAAATGTGGTTGGGAACCAATGTATTAAAACATCATCTGGAGAAAGAAAAATTGTTCCTGATACTTCTTTTACCAAAAGGGGATTTTATTGCCCTACATTTCTACTTACAAATCTTATCAAAATTTAGAGTCTTTACTTGGCAATTAATTGAAATTGAACTTATTTTCATTTACAGAAATAATTTATCTACATTCAAAGCAAAAATAGTTATTTTAAAATATAAATAGTATTTGCAAATATTTCAGCACAGTAATAGTTGACATTAACTGAGTAAGAGAAAAGAAGGAGCACTTTCAGATCTGTAATTTTGTTCTGTAATTATCATAACCAATCTTTAATTTCTCTCTAAAATCATTCTATATATCTAATTATCTCATTATTGAATCCTATTTATAAACCACATCCAACCACTAACAGTTTTCACTTTTTTTGAAAATACCTGAATTTTACAGCCCACATCATTTCCTGATGTAATCTGTTAATAATATTCTTCAAATTTTCAACTGCAGGTCTGCATAATCCTTTTCAAAACATCCTAGAAGTAACCATTTAATTATTTTGAAATTAATTCCATGTGTAGCAGGTACAAAACATTAGCAGTTTGCTCTGTAAGCAGAATGCTTTTAATTCTTTTATATTCATTAGCATTTTGAAACCAAGTGAATTTTTGATATCTTTTCCCCTCTTCCTCCTCTCTCCCCAGAATTTATTGGTATGGCTTGCATGCTTGCTAAAAGGAAGCAGAATATTTGACTAAGAGACTTCTTCAGAGTATGGTTATCTGTCCTGAATGCTGTTGTCTCACCCTTCTGAAAGGCTGCCCCTAAATCAAGAGACAATAAAGAGCACCCAAAATTGCAGAAAAATGAAGTTGCAAATGGGAACATGTGGAGTTTTTTCCCCCTAGCTGGTGTGGATGTAGTTGGGTGATGGTGAGAAAGAGGCTGGGATTGTAAAAGGCAGAGATGGAAGGACAGGAACAGTTTTCACAAGATCAAGAAAATGCATCCAGTTTTAAAACACTGTGCTTCAAGAACTCAAGTCCTTCTCTCTTTAGAGAAATAAATAATTCAGCTGGAGGGAAATTTTATAGCACTTTTTCTTTTTAACTAAAATACCAAGTTTCCTTGCTGCTCTCACCTTAAATACCCACAGTTTTTTCCTCAGAAGCAACAAATAGGGAAAGACACCTTGTATGAGTGAACAGAAGCACACAATATCAAAAGACTATAACAATGCTTTCTGAAAAAATACTGCAAATATTAAAAAGAGGGGAACCCTGACCTGCCTTTGAGTTCAAAGCCAGTTACATGCATTATTACTTTAATATCCAGATGTTTTCTGTTTTAATCAGATTTTGATGATTAGATGCAATCTCTTTAGTGAAAGTCTGGAGAATTAAAAATCTGACACTGAGCTGCTTAAAACCTCAGCCCAGTTATTTGCCAGAAGAGTGACTAGAAACTTAGTTTTTAAGATTTTAATTTTGGTTTTTGCCTATCAGAAAAGTAATTTTGTAGTTTCATGTCTTGTATATTTGGCGTTTGTAGGAATTCTGAAAACTCAATTATAGAGACTATTGCTCCACTGAAAAGACGTGGCAATGAATTTTAATAGCAAAATATATTAAAATATATTTTACATAAACATGTAATGACATGCATTTCTTGAGCTTCTAAAGGGAACTACCTGTCCTTGGCTTCAGCTGATCTTGAGGACAGCAATAAAAGACAATCTCTGAAATAAAATAGAGGTTATTCTGAAAAAATTATAAATAAACATGTTTTTCCCTTTCCTTACCCTATGTATTTAATAAGCTGGTATAAAAAGATAGGCCTTGTGTTACATCTTGAATCTAAGAGTGAACCAAAGAAAGGCAATGAATTTGGAAGTTGAGCCTTCCTCAAGGGCAGTTCCACTTGCTTGATGACAGAACAGATCTGCTTTTAAAGTCGGTTGGGCATATACCATTGTTTGCAACTAATTTAGGATTCTGCTTTTTGACAGGTACTACCCTTAACTTTGACAAAGACTGCATTTGCAAAAGACCAATATAAATATTTGGAAGCTGTAGATACTTGGCTTAGTAAGAAGTATCTGATTAGTGAGTGAGAGAGGAACTACATTTAAAAATCAGGTTGTTGATAGAGAAGGGTCAGTAAATAATTTTTTATTTATGGAAATTTTAAATCTGTATAGTTTTGTGCTGATGTTTTTATGCTTATGAGATACCATATGTTAAGTAGTAAGGTATGCAGTAATATAGAATCTTCCATTCAAGAATCCTAACAACAGATTAATTAATGTCGCATCTTGGTAGCACAAAACTGAAAATTCTGAACAGAAAACCAGGAATCTAGTAAATTCTAAACATTTCATTTGACTCAACAATTTCTGAACTACTTTCCTGCCTCTTCTTGTGATTTATTTAATTTATTATCTTGAAAATTAGCCTGAAAGAAAATTGAGATTTATTTAAGGGCTTAAACTTTGTTTAGTTAAATATAACTCTGTACAGCATCTCCTCTTTCCATGCTCTGTATAACTGTGCATTTCCAAAGGATTTTATGTGCTGTGTAGAGTTCCATGCTTCAGAACTCAGGCACATAGGCAATAGATAAGAGATTTCCTCATGAATATCATAGGTATGGAAATCCTCCTCACTTTTGCTCTTTATGTGTCATTAGGGCTGCTAGAAAGACTGACAGCATTACTCAGTTCCAGTTTCAATGGCAGTGCTATTTTTCTGGTTGTGGATTCTTAAAGCATTTTTTTAGCACTGAAGCATCTAAGTAATGTTACTGCATTCTTGCTGTATGATGAGCCAGCACACACACAACTTGTCACATAGTCATGAATGTAGTGTCTAGCACATTTCTTTCTAAATTGCAGTAATTAATTTTTCACTTAAATTCAGTTACATCACAGCTACATCACTGCTGCTGTCACAGTTACCTTCTATTGCTTCCTTTTTCATTTATCATGAGGACAGCCAAGGATCTTCTTGCAGAATACTGTATTGGGCCTTTTGTGGTAAGGACAATTTAACATACTTCTCAACATTATGTAAGAACTCATTCTTCACTATTTTGGCTTCTAGGAAAATATTTGTACCTGAGACAAATTTCTTGTCTACATTATCTCTGTAATAATTTAAAATAAAAATAAAAAAAATTAAACACAATAAATAAAAAATTACAGCATTTATGACTGTTCTCTAAACAAAACATAACAAAACCCAAGCTGCATGCTGCTATTAGGTTTTAAAGGACAGTTCTTGCTCTGTCCTTGCTCAAATAACAGCCTTGCATGACAACAAAATCACAGCAGCCGGTCTGTAAGCAACAGCTTAATAATGTGTATTGTCCTGTGGTTTCTAATCTGTCATGGTTCAGATTAGTTTTAAGAACATATCAAAGTAAATTACAATAGCATTCCGAGAATTTTTAAAATTTGTTTCCATGCTGTTAAAATGCTTTAATTAGTTTCAGAAATCTGTTGACATAAATTAATTCAAATTTTTATGATGCTTCTAAGAATAGACTGAATTACCTTGTATGTTTCTATACTTAAGCAGAGGATGTTATATACTGAATACGTGGAATACTTATTTTGCAGCTCGCTAGGCAAAAGCTTTGTATTACAGACACACACACATTGTCTGTTCACTTTAGAGGGTTGCATGTATTATGAATTAATAAAGAACAGTGAGGACATATTTTGTATTGAAATGCCAAACAATTTTTGGAAAACTGCAAAATATAAACTAAAACCTATAATGAAAGCTGTAGTCTAACTTGCAGTTTCTGCTCCAGTCAAATTGTAGCATAATTTAGACAGAGAACTGGTGCAGTGCATTCAGTGGAATTTCCATTAAGATCTCTTCTATGACTGGGAGGTTTATATGGTAGGTGACTTCCCAGGCAGTGCCTGCTGTAGTGTCCCAAGTTAACAGCTTTGAAAAGAAACCCAGCAACAAAAGATTCTCACTTGTACTGCACATATGTGGTAAAAGTAGCATTGGGACTTCCTTAGGCTATAAATATATCTGGAGGATGACTAGGGATGGCAGAATGCCAGTAAATTCTGCTTCCCTAGTCTCAAAGTGCTAGGTTGTGCCATGATAATTGAACTACTACTAAAAAGGAACCTTTCAGATTTTCAGTATACCTAAATAGGACTCATTCACATCCAAATTAATAACACCAAGCAAAATATTTGTAAGAAAAATGCAAATCCACTTAAGATCCAAGGTTATTTTTGCAATTTTTGAGGTTAGATATTTCTCTTCCAACAAAAACTGCTGCTAAGGCTGCTTATTTTTAAAGGAAAAAATGGGAAAGCTGTTGAAGAACATGGAAATACAATTCTTTAAAAGCATGCTTGTTTTCCCCAGCAAATAGGAAAATATGAGCCGCTCTCCCTTTTCTCCAGCCAAAAGTCTGCAGCCCTTTTAACATGGTGCTGTGAACTCTGATGCTCTTTTGGTCTGTGTGCAGGGTGGGCAGGTGTGATATGACCCTCCCAGGGGCAGACAAGTTTTTTGGGTTAGAAGGGACCTTAAAGATCATCTAATTCCAGCACTGTAGGGACACCTTCCACTAGACCAGACTGCTCAGAGCCACATCCAACCTGGCCTTGAACACTGCCAGGGATGGGCCAGCCACAGCTTCTCTGGGAAAGCTGTTCAGTACCGCGCCAGCCTCACAGCAAAGAATTGCTCCAAAGTATCCAATCTAAAACTACCCTCTGTCAGTTTAAAGCCATTCCCCCATGTCCTGTCACTACTTGCCCTTGTATAAAGTCCATCTCCAGCTTTCTTTTAGGCCCCATTTAGGAACAGAAAGTCAGTCTCCCTGGAGTACTCCCTTCTCTAGTCTGAGAAACCCCACCTCTCTCAGTATGTCTTCATAGGAGAGGTGCTCCAGCCCTCTGAGCATCTTCATGACCTTCCTTTGGCCTCAGTCTGACAGATCTACATCCTTCTTATGCTGGGGTCCACAGAGCTGGATGCAGTTCTCCAGGTGGGGTCTCATGGGGGCAGAGTAGAGGGGGGACTGCAAACTGCTGGTCCCACTTCGTTGATACAGGCCAGGAAACAGCTGGCTAGTGCAGGATATGATTGGCAAGCAGGTAGAAAAGTCATTCTAAGTAGAATTGCAGATCAGCCCAGGTAAGACCCTAGACTTCCTCAGGAATGGAGGAAGAATCCCAGTGAGCTCCAGAGTCACCAGTTTCAGAACCTGTTCTGCCATCTATTTCTGGAAGGCAGTTTCCAATGGTTAGTTGAATGGAGGCAACTAACAGCATTAAAAAACAGTCAATCCCAGACGTATCTTCCCAGGATAGACGTAGAGGAATAGAAGGCTGCCAGACTCAGAGCTCACCTACTTCAGGATGCAACAATAGTTGCAACATCTGTGCTGAGATTTGTGCTGATTGTGGGGGACACAGCAGCCTGCAGCTCATTGAGCTGCACACTGAGTTCAGGGCTTTAATGTATGGTGTATATATAGCTATCAACTTACTTTTTGAGGAAGTTCTGAGGGTTCGTCTTTAAAAATGGGTAGAAATGTTTCCTGCATTGAGGGATAGATATGAGGAAGACACCTTGTGAGGATAAGCACTGGTAGCAGAATAAGCCACTGTAATTTTCAACATGAAATTGAACATGGCATCTTTTTTAATAGCTTGAGCATGAGAAGTCTGGGACATGAGTGCTGGGAGCCTGGTGTGTCACCTGCAGACTGGTGATGTACTCTGAAGGTCTTCAGAAAAGGTGAATGGTTCCATGAGACAATTTTTGTCACTTCATGGTCTTCAGACTCCTTTTACAGTCATCAAAATATTATGAAGTGTACTGTATTTAGACAAACAGAGGGTGTTTCAAAGGGACTAATTACCAAATATGCTGTTTTCCCTGAAGCCTGTTTCAGTTCATGATGCTCTTAAGGGACCAGGAGAACCTACATATGAGGTTTAAATATAGCTACAGCCACTTTCTCCAGGTTCTTCTTTGGGGAGTGAATGAAACTTCTTCAGAGAGGTAGGTGTTTTCTCTTAGGAGCAAACAGAATATTTGAAGGGGAATAAGTACTTCTGTTGTTCTTTAAGTGTATTACAGCCCTGTTTCTCTGGGGTTAAGGCTATTTTAGACAGAGGAGCTGATAAGAAAAATGTATTTAAACATTTGTGGAAAGGCTTTATAGGAGTATTCTTTGTCAGATTTTATTTTGGTCACTAAAACTCTGAATTTCAGGAAAATGAAAAGAAGACTTGAGACATTTATCCACACCATCTTATTGAGAGTTTAAGCAGCTTTGGAATCAAAGTTACATAGATGCAAGGCAAGCAGTAGCCCCAGGACATCCTTTCATCAACTATAATGATATCTGAAGAGATAGGGAAAAAAGAAAATATAATGTTGATGTATCCATCGTCACCATTTTTTTCAAGTTATTCTAAGTTCTTCATGGGTTATCAGTTTCCGAACTAAAGCTGAATTCTTCTATGTAAAATGTATTATCTAAACTAGCTTAATAGAGAAAATAGGGATGTGATTTCTAGCTCTGTGAAGAAGAGAGAGGAGAAATGAAATAAAATCTGTTGCTTTCAGCAAGGTATTCTAATCCAGCTCCTTGCTGTGCCTCGCAATTTTTATCATGCTCAAGTTTCCACAAGGCAATTAAGAAATCATTATCTAAAAGAATCATGTGCTGAAGCCATGTTATTTGGGTGTTCAGAACACAGCTTTATAATTAAATGCTGCTTTCAAATTACCTATGCAGTGTCCGTCCTGCAAAGGCAAACAACTCAGAACAATTATAGCAAAATGTTTAAATGCATCAAAGGAAAGTTCAAATGGATTATGAACAAGCAACTTGAAATCATATTTGGTTTTTTTTTTTTTTACTCTAATGTTGAAGACACCTACATATTATTTTGTGATTTTAAGTTTTATAGGGGAAAAAAGTGAAATGCATCTCAAACTACAAAGTAATTTGGGTTTAATCTATGTACATTTACTATAAGTACATTTACATTTTAAAAATGTAATTCTTTTCAATATATAGTGAAGATAATTTAGATTATAAGAACTTTATACAAAGCTTTAATAAAAAAAGTCTTCCTATTGTGAGGCTCTGATATGATTTATTCTTGTTTTGAAGGCTCTAAAACAAATAATACTTTGGTCTTTTTATCCTTCCTGACTGCTCTATGTGCTGGCAGGGCACTGTGCTCATTTCAACTGGAATATTTCATAATGATTGTTCAGTTCAAAAGAAGAAAAGCACTTACCAAAGTATTTCATTTAAAGGAATATGCAGTAAAGATTAAATTATCTACTCACAGCTCAAAGGAAACTTTTCAGACACAAGGCAAATTTTGCTACACTTAGGACACTGGAATTCCTGTGATCTGTGTAAATCAGAAGAAATTTCACTGCCTCTGAAGCTACACAAGTTTGCAAGTTGTTTCAAGATCAGACTTATTATGATGAACAGTAACACATTAAAGTTAATGATGACATTTCACTTGACATTTGGTGGTTTATAGTTTCTCATTCAGGCCATTCCAGATAGTCTGTATCAATGGATGTGGTAAAGGGTAAAGAAGACTCTAGGAATAGTGATACTTGTAAAGGTCATCATGATTTCTCTGCATATTGAAGAACATTCTTTTAAATGAAATGCAGTGTTATAGAACATCCTTTGGATAATGGGACCTACATAATTGCTGATATACTATTTAGATTATGCTTTCCAGTGGGATGAATATTTGAGCAATAGAGCTTTCCTCCCTAAACTGAGAGGCACAAGCTATCTTTCTGCTTATATTTTTCTTCCTTTATGTAAGCTATCACTTTCAACATGAAGTCTTATTAAGTCCACCCTAAAACTTGAAAAAAAAACAAACCAGTATCTCCTTGTTATTTTGAAAGCTGTGTTCAAAGGCACCAAGCAGTTGAATTCTTGCTTGAGCAACCCTACAGATAGCATTTAAATCTTTACATATACTGAGCCTGAACAAAATCTTATGTGTGGACTACGCGTAAACTACTCTGGATACAAATCAAGTCTATATCCTCTTTCTTATTATATTTCTGGAGATGTGACTTGCATAAAACAAAAATGCAGGCATTTCTGCCACATACTAGGACTTCTTTTGGATATGTGTCAGCACAAGGTTATGTAATTAAATTTTGTTTTCCATAGTTTTTGTGTGATGGAGAAGAAAGGAAAAAAGATAAAGTGTAGAGTACCAAAGCAACCCATCCAGTTCAAGTGTAACACAGGATATTCCTTAACTAGTTTAGAAAGTGCCCTGGTTGAGTTATTCTCAAGACAAAGAGGTAGCCTTGAGGACATGGAGTAGGTAAACCTGAATTAGTTTACAGTGTTATCACTGAAGAAGGTTTGAAGTGAAATTTTCTGATAATTCTGGGGGATGAATACGTCTCCCCTTCTTTCCAGAAAAGTCCACCTTGCAGGCAGTAATGCAAAAAGCACAGCCAGCAAGACTCTCACCCTATATTTATGTAAACTTAACTTATATTTCCAAATGAGTGTATTTTATTAAGGCTGAAGTATATTCACTCAGCCGCAGAATGTGGAATCCCCTCTTCCGAGTAAAAATCAGGTTTCCTTTTCTCTGACAAGGTTTCAATGTAAGCTTGTATTTCTTTTTTTCTTCTTTTTTTTCTTAGTTTTTCAGGTCTCCTGTTGATCTTAAATCTTTTTGTAGAAACTCCCAACAAGAATTCAGCAGTTAGTTACCCAGCCTTAGCATGTGACTTTGCATTGATTCGGAGACCATATTGCTGTGTGTTAAATAAAATCTGAATTTCTCTCGTGTCAATATTATCACTAATAGGAAAGTTCTTATTCTGTTTAAGAACAGTAAGTAACATCATGGAAAGTTCTTATTTCAGGCTGAAAGTTTGAACTAGAAAGGGTTGTGTGAATATTATTTTCTTATTTTGGAGTTAAAGGACTTTATAAAATAGAAAAATAAGTGATTGCACCAGCTGAAGTGATTTTTATCTAAAGAGAAATGTTAGCACCCTTGGTGGTTACTACTCTGTACCAAGAACAGAAAGTTTCTTCTTGTCTCCAAAACTGCTGGAAATGCATTTCCTTAACTTTTTTATGGTTAAATGTTCCACTGAGCATTGTTTTTTTGTTGAAGAAAGGAGCACAACTTGAGGACTTCCATCATTCTACTTTTACAAGGCGAGTACCATAGCTCATTCACAGAACTGTTAATATGGTTGTACAATCATGATTATGTGTGGCTGTGCCTTTTCATGCTGGGCGGACGCTGGCCCCTGGCTGGCTCAGATCTGCACAGCGGCCAAAGCATTTTCGGTCCAGGTATGCCAGCAGGCTGTATTTACCTGCGGGACTCGGCTTCTCACCAGCGGCTGGTCCAAATTGTGTTCTGACGGCGGCGGCAGATAAAAGGATGGCTCTCAGCTGAGCAGGTTTAAAGATGGTTTATTCAAGCCGAGCTGCGGGAGATCCACAGCTCGTCCAAACTGCCGGCCAGAGAGAGTTTGAATTTCCCTCCCCGGTCTTATAAGCGGGGGAGGGCTCAGGGGAGGAGATAACAGGATAGCAAATCAGGGAGTTTGGGGTGTAACAGGGGGTGTCCACTTCTAAGCCTCTGACCACTGACAAAAAGGGAAAAAGGAATTCCCCCAGGCACCAGCCTATCACTCGACGCCTCCCTGGGAATTTCCCAAGCTGGGGAGGGGTCTTGAAGTGACAGACAGGATGCCCCAGGGCCGGGGGGGAGAGAGGATTAACAACGATAGCAGGGGCGTGGGATGATTGACATGAAACAACTCAAAGGGGATGGACTGTTACAGAACTGGGGGCACAGTGAAATGAACCATAACATAAAACTTCTTATAAAAACTTGATAAAACATTTCTTGCACCTCCACAATTATGTTTTACCTCCTTTTCTGGGTTGCTACAATAATTTTCTCTGAATCTAAGTAGGTGTGGTGAGGATTTCTTTTTCTTTTGTGTTGTTCCTCCTGCAAGAAGACAATTGCATGCCATAGTAACTGCGTGAGTCCTTTGGCTTTCCTGTTGCTTTCACTTGTTTTGATTATTCCTTGAGATGCGTGGGAGGACGTGTGATGGACCTTTTCTCTAGGAGGTTATATTGAAAAGAAAAGAGCATTAAGTTGCAGACTATCTAAAAACTTTTAAGCTCTTCAGTCTTCAATGTTGGACTGGGTTAATAATTGGACATTCATCTCTTCAGCTGTTTATCTGCAGTATCTTTTTGCTTTCTCAGCATTTAGACAGATTATGGGTAATTCTTCATGTGCTTTATCACATGATACTCCAGCCTGTGACAAGCAAGTAATTCTATTACTTCCAAGTGCTCTTGCTGATAATTCCAAACTGCTTTTTGGCACATATTCCCAGGCCGACAGCCGTCTTCCAGCTTTGGTTTGCAATGTCAATTTAAAAATTTCAATTTTGTTTGCTTCTGGTTTACTTCCATATCATAGCTTACTAGTATTTCCCTGAGTATCGTAAATTCTATTATTCCCCACAAGTGTTTTTGTTTATTTAGGAGTTTTAGTCAAGGCAGTACCCAAAAAATAGTTTTACATTACTTAATGACTCTATAACATTAGTCACAATCATTTTATAATATTGTGAATGCCATTGTTTTGTACTATATTATGCTTTGCGTACTGTTATGCCTCTGAAGCTCTTCCCTCAGAATTCTTAATGTTTTTTCTCCTGATTAGATATCTCAGCAGAGAGCAAAACAACTACCAAACTTGTAGGTGTTTTTGATATAAATCTATTTACGTGGATATTAAAACAACATAAATATAGGGTAAAGATCAAAGTAGATTTCTTGCTTGTAACTTAAGATGTGCAAAAAACTGTGGAAAATCACATTTGCTAATATTGTGTGTGGCTATCATAAATGTACGCATTCTGGGTCTCAGCAATGGTGCTAATATTGTCTGTGTTTGAATAATATTTATTCATTAGGAATTTGATTGTTGTTACCTGCTATTGGAAGAATTATAATATCAAAATTATTTACTTCCACTACCAATAAAGACTGTATTTTAAAAAAAAGACCAGGGCAAGAAGCCTTAGAACTGTATTTTTCTGGGAAAAATTGCAGAATTCTGTAGTATTCTTGATATTAAGTTCTGAGACTCCAATTTGGTTTAAATACAGTATAGAAAATAAGTGTAACTGAAATAATTGTCAGATTAGCATCTAAAAATCTAAATTTTACTGCAAGTTCCTGGCATACAGAGATGTAGAAAAAATGCTATTTAGAAGGCAAAAGAAACCCCCTGTTCCATCTTAAAGGAAATGTGTCACAAAACAATTACATTTTAACACTTTTTCTAGATTTAGATAGCATACTCAAAAACTGAAAATTGCCCTTGCATGATGAGACTGCTTCACTTCACATAACCACACTTCGGTATTTGATACAGTAATTCTATCTAGTGACAAGTTATGTTGCACACAAATACATCTTTAAAAATAAAATAATTTTAAGTTATTAATTTCTAGAAGAGACTATTTTTTTTTTTTTAACAACTGTTCCTAAATATATACTTTTCTTTATTTTCTCTGTTTGGGTTTTTCTAAACGTTGCTAAGAGAATATGCCTCTCTATTTCTCTCTGATCACTAAAGCATTTATAGAGACTTATTTAGGTACTTATTTAGGTTTAGGTACTGCCCTGACATGGTGGATTTGCTGTCCAGCTCAGTAGGGTAGAATCATACATTCTTACAGCCTAAGGGTCTGGGTTCATGGCTAAGAAGAAATTCCACGAGGCTTCCTGAGAAGCCTAAGTGCCATCTTAATGTAGGTACAGATAGGCACTATTTACTGGTCACACCTTAAACAGGATGGCTTGTGGCATTTATTTTCATTCATTTAAAGCCTTTTTATGGGACGGGGTACCATATGTTCATGCAGAGGAAAAAATTGGTTTTTAATGATCTGAGATTTCTTGTTTAATGGTCAGGTTGAGAACATTGAAAACACAGTACAGGCATAAAATATTTAACACAGAAATTTCCCCAAATCTCTTAAAGACTTAGCACAAGTACAAAATAAAGATCTTATTTTTTCTGGGCAGGACAGTCTGCAGTCTATTTTTTTTTTTTTTTTTTTTTTTTTTTTTTTTTTTTCCTTAAAATATTAGATTTCTTTTGCCCAAAATGATGATGTCATGTATGTTTCTGCAAATACGCAGGGAGCCTTATCTGGGACTTCTGCCAGTCTGTCTATTGGTAGTGGTGACATCAGGCACTCGTGGACAACTTTTTAATAAATTCCCAGAGCAAAAATATATTTCTGATCATCTGGCCCATTTGGGTTCTAGTCATGCATCATGAGGGAATTCAATCTCATGGGCCCCTTATAGTAAACCAACGTCCTGCTGCTATCTTCTGACTCAAGAGCAGTTTCAAGCAGGTTTTCTGTTTCCTAGATTCCAAGCTACTGTAGAAGTTGTCAGTTCAATAGGGTCCTGGTTCCTTGTCCTAGTTTAGCTGTATTGAGGTGGGCAAGTTTAGCATTTTCTACTGCTTAATGCAGATGTCCCAGTATCCATTGTGCTGGTTGTTTTGTATGGAAAGACCATCATGCTTCACAATTATCTCTGTGGGGACTTTTGTGCAAAGTAGTCCTAGGTACTCCAGTCCTACAGCTGATCTCTGTTCCATGAAAAGCCTTCTGGTAAAACCACTGCCCAAAACACATTCATGGCAAGAGATGCACTTACTAGAGCCCAGCTGCTGTTGGCAGGCATGTGAGGAAATGCCTGCCACTCCTTCTCCAAGCAGTAAGGAAGCAAGCCTGCTGAATTCCAGGCCAGGGTCTCCAGGGCTGCCTTCTTTGGTGCTGCTCCACCTCTTCACCCATCTGGCAGCACTAACCAGTGCAAGAATGTCATAAGTAAGGACAGAGATTTGGCAGGAGGAGAACAGGGTATTTTGGAAAGTAGTGTATAATTATGTGAGAATCATGTGAAGCTGGAGATAGAAGACCAAAAGGAATTCTACTGAAGGGGTGTGGAAGCAGAAAAGACAATTCTGGCAGAAAAAAAAAGGAAAAGATCACTGTCCAAACACACAGCTACCCTTGGTATTTACAAAGTTTTCCAGATCCTTCCCAGCCCTTTATTTCTTCCAGCCATAGACACACCTCCTTTCTGTTCTCTACCTGAGACAAACATCCACAATACCTCTAAAATTTGACAAAAAATTTCCAGTAACTGTATTCCTTCCATGCCTTCTCCCTCCTCAGGCTAGGCCCTTCACACCCTTCTGCACTGTTAGAAAACTACAGTAACAACTCCAGATCACCCCTGACACCTCTCTTCTTTCCTTTGCCCAGGACACAGCTGCCCAAACTGCCTGCAAGAATAAGGACACCTGCTCTTTAGGGCAGTAACAGTTTGTGCCAGCTCTCCCATGTACCCCATTTCATCACCCTGTCCTGCCTCCTCCTCCTCAGAGAGGGCTGTCCAGTGAGAAGCCCCCAGGGTGGCTGCCAGCTGGCAGCTCCCAGACCCACAGCACACTCTCCTGGCATCGGGGAGGTCCAACAGCTCAAATGATCTCCTTTGGCAGCATGGCGCTGCAAGCGGTACCCGGCACACGAGCAAACAGCAATTGCACAGCAGGGGTTGAATGTTAAGTTGAAATTTTATATTTTGTGTTAACTTAACCCTCATATCAAAGACAGGGTCACACAAAATGCTGTCAGAATATTTTAATTTTCAAGAGGTTTTTGCCTTTTGAAAGTAGTTTGTTTAGTGATCAGGGGCGTTTTGCAATGACTACATGTGTGTCTGTGCTCTTCTTCTCTGTGACCCACTCTTCAACTCTGGGGAAGAAGGTGAAGATTTTTTTCTGATTGTAATTATAAGAGCTTTAAAACAGTATTTCGACATGTCATTGTAAAATCTAGGCATATTCACCTTTGGCTCAGAGCTCAAATGAAGCAATAATAGATCTTGGTTTAATCCTGAGATTTCTGTCTTTGCATTCATATTATATTTTTAGTGCTAAGTATTCTGTGTAAGTAATAGAAAATTAGTCTTCTTCAGAAAATAAGAACTTCAGATGGTAAATGAGGAGCTGGCATACAAGTCTTAGGAGTCAAACTAGCACTTCTGTGTGGAGAAAAGGTGATTGAAATTGAGAAAGGCTGGGGTCTACCTCAAGCAGCAATGTCTTTTGCTGCCCTTGTGACAAGCTGCCCAAATATTATCCGTGATTCTAAATAAAACCTCTGTTTACATAAGCTGGATGGAGGGTTTAGTTTATCAGGTGAATTCTCCCCAGACTGTTTGTTTTCAACAAAATCAGTCCAAACCAGAGCTTTTCTGACAATAGTTCCTATATCTTACCCCACCAAAACGTGAGTGGCTCCATCCGGCAGCTACAAGTCCTGTGTGAATGACTCCAAGGTGAGAACCATGAGATCGGGCAGCAGGAATACTTTCTCTCTGTGGAGGTGGGATGCACTCTGCTACAGAAGGTGAGAGGAGTCAGATCGAGAAGGGAGAAGAGAGTAGGAAGCATGGAAGAAAACAAGCAAGAGTGAAGAAATCTCATGAGCAGACCCAGCAGTTTGGGGTGGATGTGGAAGTGAGGGAGCAGAGACAGGGAGAATAGTAATCACTAAGAGGGAAAGAGGTGAATAAAGTCTGCAGGAAGAGATAGAGGCAATAGCCAAGTGAAAAATGAGAGGAATCAACATAATTGGAATTTCCAGAGCAGAAGTTCAAGAGGGAGTTCCAGTGGATGATGGCAGTACCTGCAGTTCCACCACACAGCTCTGATAACCCACTCTCTGTAGTCTGGTGTGTTGCAGCTTGCTTGCTTTTTTTTTTTTTTTTCTTTTTTTTTCCCCCCTTTACTGAGTATAGAAGATTGGAACAAGCAGGAAAAAGTGTTCTCCCCACACTAAACATGTAATTTCTCCATCCTGTCAGTGGCACACTTTGCACCCTTTGCAGTGTTTTTCACCCTTTCTTTGTCCCCATTCTCAAAGCACAATTTATTCCACCCCTCCATCATGCAGACAAGAAGGGAACATCACTGCAGCAAGCTGGGCACAGGATCTCAGTGTGCCTCTTGCTAGAAGGGCTTCATTTTGTGTTTTGTGTCAGCAACTTCTCTGACCACAACAGTCTGCAAGCTGACCTTGAGAAAGGGGCAGCTTCTTTGAGCTCTTAAACTGCAGGCCCTTCCCAGGATGAGCCTTACCTCAAATCTTAAACTGTATTTGTTGCCCTGAATGAATGGTCACACACATGAAAATTTGTCCGATTCATCTGAATTCACGTTTAATTATTTATTGTACTAGCTTAAATATGTAAATAAACCAGATTACAGCCAACACCAAAAGTGTACAATGCTGCTTGCATGAAATGGGAAAGGAATTCAATAACGAACTCCAACCTTGGAGTGTACTAGGAATCAGGTTTCCTTCTGAGCCATCATGTAGGATTTTTGGAGGTTGCCTTTGATGTGAAAGGTGAAGGGCTGACTCAGTAGGTTTTCCCTTCCTGGTCATTTTTAGCTGACATCCACCTGTGCCTGAAGAACAGTGACCTGCTCAGCCATCTGAGATAGCCAGACTAGGGAGGTCTCAGCACCTGTTTCCTCCCCATACCATTTTCATCAACATGGATCCCTTTTCCCCTGCTGATTCAATTCATGAATGGGTTCAAACTGCTGTTCAATGCAAGTGTAATAAACAGGTTTTCTTCTCTGCTCCTTCTTTAGGGATTTTTCCTAGTTTGCACTCCTGCAAAGTATTGTTTTTTTCACACGACATTTTTCATTGGTGTAATCCTCCTGCCTTAAATGGCTTTCCTGTGAGATCACATTGCTCTCAGAACCGTTACAAACACTATAATTTACAGTGTTTGTAAATGGCATACCATAAAAAGTCTTCATTGTATTACGCCTTCTCAAGTACACAAGATTCAGATTGCTTTTAACATTTTAGAGAAACCATGCACCATCTGGGGCAAGGGCGTCAGACTGCTTTGTCTGAAACTGCTTCCCTCTTATTTATTCTCAGTTACATGCAACACTTCCCTGGTGTTTCGTATACTGGGAAAACAATCGTGATAAAAAGTAAAATACTCAGAAGGAATGAAATGCCAAGATAATTTTACTGTGGCAGTTTTAATCTCTTCCCTTTTGCCCTGCATTTTTATGAAGTTTATTAAAATCTTTGCTAATGCACAGATTAACATTGGGTTGCTCACTGAGTACTCAAGCCCTCTCATTATGAATGAATAACTAAACTTAATCCTCTGAAAACCAAGTAGTGCAAAAGTCAACAGCCGTGTCATGAATCTATAACATTGCCTCTTTACACAACGCTTGATGTGTATTCAAGCCTTTATCCTCATTGATGCTCAAGACCTCAGACTTCAGGGTAAGTCGAGTACTTTACTAACATAGATTTGTGCTTAGCACAAAAGGCTGTCTACAGTTTGTCTGTAATTAAACCTAGCTGTATAACACACAAAGCTATCTACAGTCTGTCTATAGTTAAACCTACTCACACAAGGCTTATCACCCTCAGGAAACCATTATATTTTATTTTCTCTTGCCCCCATGACTTTTCTCAAGATGTAGTAGAAGGAAGGTGAAGGACAATACTGATGAGTCTGCTACATGTATCTTGATGTTTTCTGTGACCAGGAGATTCCATATATTTATTTTGGGACCAAATATAAAATAAATGCCAAACATCAATCAATACCAAAACTGTTTATGTCAGTGCTACTTGGCAAGCCTTTAATAGAAAGCAAAGCCTGAGTCTAGCCATGAGAATGAAATTTCAATATGAAAACCAAAGGATGCAAAACAAACATAATAACATGAAAGTAGGCCTGATCACATGTTGGGAACTCCCAATACAAATGTTATAAATTCCCTTTTCCTGTTTAGGGGTAGAGTTGAGGCACACATAGACCACAACTCTAAGTTGCTGACATCACTGCATATTTGTGGCTTTGAAAAAATTTGGCAAACTCACCCCAGTGTCGTCAGTTTACCAGTTCTTGTAGACACAACAGAGGTTATTACTTCTTGGGAAAATTTCCCACACTATCTTCTCCATGTATGATTTTCCTCTCCCCAACCACCTGTAGTTTTCTGCCCAGACTCATGTTATTCTCATTCACACACACACCTCCAAAAATAACCCCACAAAAAGAGTCATTTATGAAGTAAAATTGTAGTAGAAAATTTTCAAGGTTTAAAAAGTCTTTCTTTCAGATAAATTTGTTATATATATTTTTATGAAAGTATGCAACCGCAGAGAGAAAGCAAGTGTTCATGTGTGGGCAGTATGTTTATATGTACAGTGTGTTTTATTCAAGATTGAATACACAATTTAAAGAGTCTAACATATTTTGTATGGCTTTAAAAATATCTGTTTTGGTATTCTATCCACTCTTCAGCCTCACACCAATGAATAATCAACAAGGGATTAAATTAAAATCCAAACAACATCTCCTGCATGTGCTGAAGGAAGTCAATGCCTCATTCCACAAGATGTGGATGTGCCCTGTGTATGAACTTGGCACAATGAAAGCCTATGAGTTGAATAGTGATTTTTTTTTTTTTTTTTCCCCGTGGTGGGCCCTATCCAACTCCTACTAATATCAGTGGGCACCTTTTCACTGACTTCAGTAGTGCTCTCAGCAGATTTTTAATCTCTTTGATTTTAATAAGAATGTGAAGAAATCATAAATAATGTTTGATTAGCTCTTTGATATGAAATGTTTTGTACCTATGAAGTTATTTTACTATTTACAGAATTTAAATTCAGAGCTCAAATAAATGTTATTTGCTAACACACAAACACAGTTTGACTGCTCAATGGTACAAAAATGTATTCAGTAAATCTGCTCTAGTCTTTACAACAGATTTTCTGAAAGTAAAAGGCTACTTCTTAAAAAGCGAAAAAAGCTTTCACAAAAAGAAAAGACATGTATTTATTAATTTAGTCATTATGATTACATTTAGAGATCTGAAAACAATGTTAAGATTTTTAAGTTTTTCCTTTTTTAAAAAAGTGTTACGCTCAGTCATAAAACTACATGAAATCTGAACGTATATATGCATTTATATCCATATATCCATTCACATCTCTCAAGTTAAAGCTACTTGGAATATATAGAATATATATAAAAAAAAATCTTAGTGATAAATATCAAGAAATGGATTAAATCACCTGTTCAGTTGTATGGAAGACTCTGATCCTCTCTCCAGTTAATATCACTGACATGCAGGGCAACAAAAGTTAAACAATTAGATTGTAATGATTTATTCTCAAGTTCATATTCAGAGTTTCAGCCATGTGTCTGCCATTAATGTTAATAGGGGTTACACAGCCAAAGCCAATTTAATCAAGAACATTTTCCAGACTTAGAAACCTGTCATATGACAGAACATGCATTTTTGTTTTACTAATGAGATTATGGTGTGCAGTAGAAATTCACTGTGTCTTAATGTGAGCAAAAAGGAGTAGGAGGAAGTGTACACCACAGATGCTGGGAAGATTATTATTGCAAGGAATGAACTCTTTTTCTCCCAATTCCCTCCCCCATCCCCCTGCAGGGGATGGGGAAGGAGTGAGCAGCTGTGTAGTGTTCAGCTACCTGCTGGTTGAACCATGACAACCACTAACAGCATGTCCTCCACATTTCACCCACAAAAATGCACTTGATGGGAAACAGGGCTCTGAAGCTGATGATTCAGACAAAGCTTAACGCAACCAAGTCTTTTGAGACTGATGTGCATAGGTTCAAATTGTGCAAGCTCTTCCACCTATTTGAGGTAGAGTGAGAAACAGTAATCTTGCAACAGAAGCAATCTTTCAGCTTTGTTTTGTTTTGATTTGATTTGCTTTTTTGTACTGTAAAAAACCACCTCACTGGGGATGTCTAATACGCAGGAAAAGTTGAATTAGCTTTGTGAAGCAGTATGAGATCCCATCTTCTTCTTCCTTCTTGAGCTGTTTAGACTCAAGGAGACCAGTTTTCTGTTACAAACCAACAACTCAGTATGAATGCAGACTACAGCAGCTGTGACTGAAAGGGAACTGACCTGGACCAGACCCAGGTGCATTGAAAGGGATGACTGGGTGCTGAGAAGGTCCCTAGCTGCTCTTCCTCAGCACCTTCTTAGAGCTGGTGCAGACAGGACTCAGGGATGTGAGACATGATTCCTCTTTAAAATTATCACCTTGCCCAGAAACTTGAGGTGAATTCCTAGCAATGGCATTCATTCTGTGTGGTGCAGGAAGGGAAAGGCAGAGGAATGGAGAACATGTGTATTCATTACTTAGCAAAGCCACCTGGCAGCACAGAAAAAGAACTGTTGACAGGTCTGCCTCAGGTGGTAGACCTGGGACTGCAGAAGTGATTGATCTTTGTTGCAAACAACTTAAACTACTTTGGGGGAAAGATGGTACCAAAATATAGTCTTGTTTTTTCCCTGAATTACATTTTGGAATGAAGTTTCATTTACTAAAAGTACTTCCTATCAAAGAGGGGGAAAAAATTACTATCTGTAGCAAACAATTATTCGTGTATCCTTCTGTCCAAACGTCTAGATTTTTTTTTTATGTTTCACCTTACAATAGCAACCTTCAAATATGGATTTGTATGGATGTGGTTTCCAAATTGTTAATGCTGCAAACTCTAAAATATTCCAAAGCAGAAGAAACATAAAATGTATTATACCATTTTTCTAAGCTGATAATCTAACTAATCCAATTTAATCAGCCAATAATATTTCCATAACATTAAACAATTAACACTGTATGCCAATACCCCTTTTTCTCAAAGAAAAGAGAAAATGGAATGTAATGTTCCATTAATCTGTCTTGGATACATTAAACTATGAAATTAACTGAAAAAATGAGTGAATTGTCTTATAAAGTCAGCAAGAGTTTCTTACTGTTTCAATCATGCTTTAATTCATAAATCCCTTTACTACATCCTGGAGCTGGTTGAAAACATTCACATGAATTTTAAGTATATGAAGTATTAACTTTCTAGGTTCACTGTAGAAGATTATAGATTATATATAGACTATAGAAGATTAAACACAAGCTCATTTGATAGCTCTAATCTTAAAAAAAGAGTAAAGGCTTAACAGCTTTTCAGACTAATTAGAGAAAAAATATTGACAGACTGATAAAACTTCCCTGAGTGTTTCCCTGTTTCATTCTTTTCTCCCCAACACCAGACAAAAGTCTTCCAATCATTTTTTAACCTAGGTTAGTTATATCTAGATTCATAAGCAAACCTTTTTTGTATGTAGCAGTAATACATAGTTGGAACCTGAAATACTGCAAAGTGTTGACTACACCTGTAACATTAACCAGGTGGCAATCACTGAACGTTGTAGCTGAACAAGGGCTCTCCACCATCTTCCTAAAAGAGTCTTCCAAGAGTTGTGTTTTAAAGATAAAGAGCATTTAAATTGAATCAGACAGCCTTCTCTCTTCAAACTGCTGACAGAGGCCAGTAGTGGAAACTATCAGATGTACAGTCCTTGCATTGATAAGCAAACAAGCTGTGCTCTGACTCTACAGATTTCACCTCTGTGTTTCCATAAAACATCTTTGCAGGTGTGATAAAATAGCAAAAATATCCCTGCATCCTCATCCACACTTCACACTGGTCTACATTTCACCAGTTATAATTGTATAACTTTTTATGGTTGTAGCTTATCCTGACATCACACAGAACATCTCATCAGCATTCCATTAACGTACACTGTGGCTTGCTTTGCTGTCCTCTGCAGGTGAATGTCTGAGATTAGTCACGTCCTTATATGTCCACAATTGAAGGAATCTGTGTTCCTCTTTGCTGGCAGTCCAGCAATGAGCATTGTCTTATTTTGTGCATCCACTCGACAGCTTCTTGCAGAAATCCTCTGTTAGTATGTACACTTACTGATATCTAACATACATTGTACAGAAAGGTTTAAGTCTCATTAAGACTACTTGAAAAGAAAAGTGAACTGTGCCTTATTAGGTGAAAATGAAAAGTTTTGCAGCACTATTCTGACAGACCTCATGGCAGAGGCTTCATAAATGAGCCTCTCAGCGTATCTGGAAATCTGAGTGATTTTCTGCCCACCCACTTTTGCCCACAGCCCAGATGACCTGTCCACAAGGCCCCCAGAAGTTGGGGCTATGCAGCTGCCTGTGGTGGCCCAAAAGGGTTTCTCAAAGCCAGCCAGGGAGATTTTTCCACTGCTAGGACTTCGTTGCCTCTTTAAGAAATACTGCAGGTTTAGACTTGTGATAGTTAAAGTAGTTACCCATAACTACTGATTTTAGGTCTTGCCATTACAACTGTATCATGGCTACAATCAGGGATTTTTCTTTCACCAAAGGAATTTGCAGTGCAGAACTTCCACAGGTTGTGAAGGTAGGTAACAAGCGTGAGAAACAGGAAGACACTGAATGGAGTATTCCTCACCTCAGTATGGAGACCGGCAAATATGCAGATATGTTAATTTATTTTTTTTTTTTTAATTGCTGAGAAATAAATCTTCAGAACTGTAGCTTGTATCTTAGAACATAATCACTCACTCTCCTCTCCCTGTTTTAGTGTCAGCATAAAGAAAATTGTGCAATAACACAGCAGGTGTTAAACATAATAATGTTCTACAGTAGAATAACTTTGACTAGTAACTAAATTAAGAGGAAATAGATGGAAAAGGTCTAAATGCTCTCCTTAATATCCAGATCTGAGTGATGATAAAGAGTGCTAGTTCATTCCTCCCATTTAGTTTAGATAAATGAGTTTCTGGGATCTGACCCAATTATTCTATTTCATTTCTGGAGATAACTTGGAGCATGTCTAGATATGAAGAGATGCCAAAACACCCTAACTGAGACATTCATTTTTAATGCTCAGCGTCTCTGTTGAGTAATTTGGTTTATATGATGCAGAGATCAGTGATTATTAGATCTCTGTGAGCAGCTCTCTACTTTTCTTTGAAATTCCCTTTGTACCCCTTGTTGCATTTGGACCAGTGTGGACCTTTCTAAGGTTGAAAACTTGCCTTTTAGATTGTTTTTTGGATTTCATTAATACCTCCAGCTGTTCTGATTTTCAATTTACTGGTGCAGATAGGAGCCTTTCCACTGACTGAAATCCTGCAAAATGTCTGAAACTATCTGAGTTGTATATAGGCATCCCTTACTTTCTCCATCTGTGTGATGGAGAAATAAGACTGCTAGTATTTTAACAGGAAGAAAGAAACATTTCCTGTTTATAATACACCACCTTCCTTTACCTCAGATTGCCTCAAAAACTGGCCAGGGTCCATCCATTTGAAAAATGCACAAGGAACTATCCAAATTCCTTACTGATATGTTCCTGGAAATCTACGTTGCTACAAGATGATTGGAATAAATGCATGTGTATTTCTTATAATTGTATTGTGAAAAGCTACAAGTACCTACAGAATTTTTTTTAATTCCTTTAAAAAACTCAGTTGGCTCCATATTCATTCATCTATCTGTCATTAGATTTGTTCCAACATTTTAATGTGTAGGTAGCAACGAAATACTTCACTCTGTGGGAATTTAAAAGTGACCTCTCCTGCATAATACATGTTTACCATTTTACATGCTAACCTTTAGTACACTGGATGAACATTGATTTTACTGCAAGGTAAGATTCTAGTAGAACAAATCGCTTTAGCAAAACAGAAAATATAGAAATGAGTAGACGTGAAGAATATAGGAACCTTGATGGTTGATTCCACCTTCCTGAACAATGCAGTATGATTAAATTATGTATGACTTTCTATCTGCTTTCAGAAGCCTTCATTTACATTTCTAAGCGGTGTAGACCCTTAGCTGCGATCCTCCTGGCTGGCGTTTGAGGCTGGCCTGGTTGTCCCAGAGAGTTGTGGACATGGGAGGACAGACAGCCTGGGGAATCTAGGTCCTTTCTGAGTGGACTGCAGGCTCTATTAGCTTTTATTTTCACAGAGTCACTTAAATGTCCTTTGAAAAGGAAACTCTCATTTTATGGTGGTAAATTGTGTTTTAAAAATACGTAGATGGAGTTTCAATTACATAGCAAAATTGATTAGATGGTCACAACTACCAAATAATAAGACATTGGTGTGAACTTATCATTGTTTATTCCATGTTTTGTGCTGTGACGTGAAATCATGTTCTGTTTTTACTTTTTTGCAGGATCTTACAAATGTCTGAGTATCTAGTACACAGTATCTTAGTTTACTAACAAAATAAACATCTTGCTATTCCAGGAATTGTTTTCTTATTCTCTATGTCCATAACTTTATAGCTTTTGTGTATGACAAAAAATCACGATGACTCTTTTTTTTAAATGTCTAGTTAATAGCTGCATTAGCCTTCATTTGTCACCTGTAGAACAGACCAAAAAGTTGCAGTAGTCTTTCAGAGAAATGCTGGAATCCCATTATGAATCAACCTCTGTATTACAGAATGAGACTCATGTGTATACTTTAGTGAAGAATTCGTGGAAGCAGAAAACTACCTGTTCTCCCCCAGGGTAATGAGGCTCTGGTGCCTCATTTGCTATTGCTTATCACTCAAAGCATAGAATGAGGAAAGAGTAGAAAGTGTTGAATAAGCTGCAGAAGAAATAAGCACATCAGGAACTATTTCCTCAGCACTCTATTGAGATGTTTAGCAGAGCTCTTACTTGGTCTTTCTACTCAGAAAAAAAGGCCACTGCAAAAAGATAATATCAGAGACACAAACTACTGTTAGTTTTCTCTTAGCAAATAAAAATAAACCTAACAAGCTGAACCAAGTGTTTTTACAATGGCAAAGGAAAGAACTAATGAATCTCAAAGTTGTATTAATATATGTATATTTATGCATGCTTCTTTATTTATTTTTTCCAAATTTATTCTATATTTGTGAATGCATATGCATATGTAAATATGCTTGTTATTAGGAGGGGTATTGCTCCACCTCTGGTAAATCTTATGTTCCTGGGGGAACATGAATTTTTTGACTGTGTTCCAGCAGACTCAGGAGAATGGACTGACTTCTACTGAGACGGATATTTGAATTGTCAGAAGGCACACATAGATATATGCAGAATACTTCCTAAAGACTGGCAGGTCTATCCAAGCACTGCTTTTGACTCAACTGGTGTCATTATAACTGACTACAATAATCAAGACTAAAACAGGGAGCAAAGGCAGTCAATGTCCTCAAAAGTGACACTGAAGCATTCATCTCCAGTGTGGGACAATAATTAACAACGCAGGTGAGGATCTCACAATGCTAGCTATGGATCGATTGCTACCTTGATGATGTGTAACATCTTATCTGAAAATAGGTTTTTTTCTAATTCAAGCTTCAGAGAGGAAGTAGGAAGCAAGAAGGTTTATTAATTACACCAGGATAAGATTGTGTAAGGTGAAAGAGACATATTTTATCCATGCATTTTCAGGATACCTTCTTTGGTACAGACAGGAATAAGCAAGTTTTATGTGGCAGTTTGCGGAGACATGTTGACACAGATTAAGATGCAGAGAGGGAATTTGCACAAACATCAGAGCACTCCACAAATACTAATAGAGAGCTCAAGGCAGTAACAACCAGGCATGGATATCCACAAATACTAATAGAGAGCTCAAGGCAGTAACAACCAGGCATGGATATCCTAGAGTTTTGGTTCTTTTATAATGGTTGTTTTCTTATTTCTGATGTGATTGTATTGACTATGCTTATGCCTGTGCCTGAAGTGTGTCAATGGCTCATTCTCATTAATGTTTCTCATGTCAGCCCACTATAATGTCATGCATGATAGCATTGTTGTTTAATAAGCCCCACAGTGTGAATACCTTGCCTGCTGTGGAAGGATGGTAAATAATCTTGCATCAAATTTATCTTCCTATGCAAAGCTCAGGCAGTAACCTGTATGGTGTCCTTTCATAGGCCACTACCATTTTCTTTTTTGCAGTTTTGGAAAAACAAGCAGGACTGATGAATAAACAGATGGAACAGAGTATCAGAAATAGATACACAAAATTAGAACCCAGTCAGAAAACTTAAAAATTAATAAACTAATTTATCCAACAGCAGAACTCCCACAGTATTTCCAAACTTTGTATAGATTCTTTGTTATTAACCTATGAAGAGCAGATGGAACAACAAAAATAGGTTATCTGGGACCAAACAAGCCTATGAAAATGACCTAGGCAGCTAGAAATGGAAAAAAATGCTGTTTTCCAGTGCATAGCTCTGCTATTTAAGACTGTTTCTGTACAGTACATTTTCTTATCACTTTTTAAAAAAAATCTATTTCTATGTAAATAGATTTTAAAATCCACCTTGGGTACCAGTGCAGTATTCCATTAGAAAAAAAACTGACAATTCTTTTCTATCTGATAACCTGTAAACTTGTAATGCATTAACATAGAGAGAGATCAGATAAAATGCATGCAATGCATACACATACAATTTAAATCTCCTGTCAGAAGAATATGAAACCACAGGTAAAAATGTTGTGTAAATATTTGATTCATGTTTGTTGGAATGCAATAATTTTATATTTGAATTCTCATTTTTAAAAAAAAGAAATTCTACAAACAGTGTGGAAACAGTGAAATATGGCCTTTAAAGTAATCATTAATGTTTAATCCTAATAGTAATGGCTCTTTATAATTATTGTAGATGGCCATATAAGGTACAAAGTATGCAGCAGCTGTGTCTGATTATACAATGATGCTACTTCAGTATCAAAAATGTGTAAATTACTAAGAACTTATTTTTATGCTAGCAATGTTATGGAAAAAGTAAACCATACTGAATATGTATTAAACATTTGGCTTGGACCCATGTATTAGAACATAAATGCACTTTTATTTTAAATATGTTTTCAGATATTTGTTGCAATGATGAGTGTGTCATTTTAACAAGCAGTGCTGTAACACTGGTAAATCTGACTGATTTTCTTCAAAATGTTTAACTGAAAGGATTAGTTTTGTTTTCTGTTCTCTTGCAGTAGGGAATCCAGGTGTCTTAGTCCTTTAAGTGAATCTGCCCTATTACAGTCTACCTAAGGATGCTCTGGGAAAAGTCTAATCCAAGAGCTGGTGAAGCTCAAGATCACTCAGGTGTGATGTCGACTGTGGTTGCTTGATAGCCAGATGGTTTCACAGAAACGCCAGAGCGCTCATTAAGAAACACTGAATGAACTGATTATAGGGCCCAGTTCTTTACTGTCAAATCCAACCATTATCATAACAAATTTGACTACCTTTTACACTGGGGTGATTGGGCTTTGGGTTTGTTTCATATTTTTCTGATTAACCATTCTAATTATTCAGATAGTTAGAAACATAGCTTTAAGACTAGCATGACTCATAGTTCATGTTCATTTACTGTTTTTCTTATATGATAATTTTGTTTTAATAATTATGTACCCTTTCCAGTGTTTACCCTATTATGCTTTAGTGGCATCATGTTTCCCCTCAGCTGCTTTGCCCTGCTAGAAATAAAAGGAAATCCCTTCTGCTCTGTAGGAGGCTCTGGACTCCATCCACCAGCCCAATAGCCCAGCTCTAGTTTTGCCTCTGAATTTGTCTTTTTTGACATGATCATAACTGCACACATGACTATGCCCAAATCACCTTTGACAGCAGCCCATCCTATGCTCTACTTATTTTACTTAAACCAACTGTTGACTATATTTGAACACGTGTGACAGCATTAACCAAGTGCCTTTTGATAACAGTGTATCTATTAGATCTTCTTTTTTCTCTTTAGTCACCCCCTGGTGGTAAGGTGCTAGATCTTGGCAGAGTTTTCTATCCCTTTTCCATAACTATATGTCTTGGCAAGTAGCATTATTGATTTTGATCTCTCCCAATGTAGGTTTGGACATACTGTCCCTATGCTATCCTAGTTCTTTCTTTGACAGTACTTCTCAGCTTTCTATATTTCTCAACTTTCTATCACAATCAGCTACAGTGCAACAGTGTAGCACATTCAAAAAAACACCTGAATTAAAACCAATAAAACCCAACAATAAAGAATTTGGCATATAAATCTTTCTTTTGAAAATTCCTTAGTTAATTTCTGTAAAGGTGCCAAAGGTACCCAAAGGTGAATAAGTAATGGCATTTAAAATAATTTTCTGACAGTCACTGCTCATCATTTGAAGACATATTAGGACTTGGTTTACAAACAGTACCAATATCTTGTAGCTCAATGGATATAGCTTTCCAAATGGTAGAAGTCATCAGTAGGAACATTTGTTCAACTCTTCTGTTCAGTTATGACGTGGGAGAAATACAAATTTCCCATCTTGCCAAGAAATTTTGTGTCATGCCGGGATGTTTCAGCTCATGTTACTGGGTTTTGGTTGGTTTTTTTGTTTATTTTATTTTGTTACAAGTTTGTTTGCAAAGAATACATACTATTTCGTTCTTATTCTTTTTTCATTCTTTTGTATCCATAGAGTTTAGTTTCTCATTTTCTGCTATGCAGCAATCATTAAAATAGCATTAGTGGGATATTGCCAGAGTACCCTTTTGATGAATGGATTTCTCTAGTATATGCCTATGTAGCAGGGTACAACTCCATTGAGTTGCTTTTAGATATACAGGAATTTAAAACCAGAGCAGCTGCATCCAGGAAATTTCATCGTTATGTCAAAAGAAACAGTTAATAAAAATGCCATCACTTAAGGCATCCCATTGGACCTTCTAAGCCACTTATAGTTCAAACGAGAAATGTGACCCTAAGATTCACTAACAGTAGCACCTACATACATAGGTCATGTAGGCTCATTTTGAAGTGTCTATTCTATATGTACCTTTTAAGGAATTCCTCTATGACATTTGACAATCTAAATTTTCTCCTCCTTTCCACAAATTTCTCATTCAGCAGGAGGGCTCTAATTGAGTCATAACTGAAGCATGCAGTAATTAGCATTTCTTCAGTCATATCTTTAAGGTGGTTATTATGGTTAGAAACTTGCTTGTGCAAAATCTTATTCATCAGGTGTGCTGTTTCTAAGCATTCAATCACATGAGCTTATTCACATTTGCTTCTTTGAGTGGCAACAATCGCTGCCAGTGTAAATTCAATGCAACTATGAGACAGTGATCTGCTTCTATTTTGGCTTGCAAATCATTTGCAAAATTGTTAACTAATTAGGATATTCTCTATTACAGTTTATTTGTCAGCCAATAATAAAAGAAGTCTGCATTAACTTTCTGATCAAGTGAAAAAATTTTCCTTCTCTTTGTTTACAGAGCAAAATCTGGTTTTGCTTACACCTCAAAGAAACACAAAAGTGTACATGCAAACTAGGAACTATTGCTTTCAAGAATAGGAACGTGTAACTCACTACATTTGCAAATCTGCAAATGGTGTTGGTAGAATTAGTCATTTAAGAGTTTTGCTGATTTTTTTTTAACTATGCTGATCATGCTAGAGTGTGAATTTTTTATTTAGAAAGAATTACAGTTATGATAACTATCTTTCTAAGCTGTGTTGCAGAACTTCTGTGTTTCATTACATTACATTACATTACATTTAGTCCTCCCATCTTGCAAATGCAGAGAAAATCCATATACAGAACAACATAACAGAAACTAATTTGTCTTACATTTTTCTTATTTTTAAAAAAATACTTTTGAACTATTTTATCTAAACCACATGGTGATGTTAAGATACTTTAAGCAATATTAAATTGTAATAAACTCAGGTAACATACTAGAGCCTGGTTTATTTGTAAAACCAGTACAGATCATTCTGATTTACCAAGCTGTCTCAACACCTTGTGTTAGTCAGAAGATTGAAATCTGCATGCCAGTGTAACCCTTATGAGATAGATATACATAACTCTTGCACTACAGAAGCAACTGCACCTTTCCTCACCTCTTTTCTGCCTGCAATGTCCAGTGTCAGGATAAAATGTTATTCTAATCAGAGGTTTGGAGGGGAGATGAGGGAAGTGTAGATACCCTGCACCCTCAGTGCATTTGTGCATAGACATACTGATCCTTCCTCTCTCCCTTGTGTCACAATTGCTGAGAGTTAATATATTTGACTAAGGCAAGCAACAGAAAGCTCTGTACTCTGTTATCAGTCTCCTCAGTTCCTTCACCCCAAATTCTGCCTTTTGGGCAGGATGCAAGTCTGTTCTCCATTAGGTTAGCATGTCCTTCATAGATATTCATTAAGTTATTCAAAAGGGGTTCTGCATTTTCTAAAGCTCTTACATGGCGAAGTCCCTCCGCAGCTGGGGTTTGCATGGCATACAAAGAAGGTGGTAAGCCAGTTCTGAGGTGAGTGATATTTCCTGACGGGAAAATAATACATTCATAATAGAGTTCAGTTTTAAGTGTTCACATGGCTCAGGACCACAAGTCATTGAATGCCATTGTGGTGTATTGCTTAAAACAACCACATGAATCCTACTTGCTTACAGATGCATGCACTTTAATTTAAATGAAACATGCAGTCCTGAGTAAACAGTGTTATGTATAGGGAGGCTGATTTCTTAAAGAGCCAAAAGACTGTTATTTTGACCACTAATTGATATTTTCCGCACTTGATAGATTTTAATGTTGTAAGACTCCTTTCTTGCCAATCTGATGTCAGCTGAATCCATCAAGTTCTGTATTCTGTTTATATCAGGCTTACACATGATGCATTTGAGCTTATTGTTTAAATATTATATTGTTAATATGTGATAGCTTGAAAATATCTCCCCTTAAAAAAATTAATTGCCAAAAGTAAATTTATCCAGTTTCATACATTATATAATAAATAAATTTTAAAAAAACACCAAAAAAAAAAAAAATGGAAGCTACATTTTCCAATTTATGAACTATTGTTGCATTTGTATAAATTGTACAAAGAAATATTTTTGAAGTATGAAGAATGGTAGGGACAATAAGGATATTGCCAAATAGAGGGAACTGTTTGGTCACTTTTAAATTCTAGAAGGGAGATTGATTTCCCTTGCAAGCAAAATGAAGTCTAGCTTTCAAAGACTCCCAATATATGCCAGAGATAAAGTCCTGAAGAGTAAGGGCTACACTATGTTTCATTTCTACACAAGATGAATAGAAGGAGTGTGATAATTTCATTTTTTCACTCTGTAGCTCTGTGTTAACTGCCATGTAATTTGCAAAGAAGTGATGAGCAAGGCAATGGGGCAAAAGAAGTGAATAAAGGATCTGGGGGAAATGGAGGTCTGGATTCATTGTGCTTGACTTCACTGAACCTCCTAAATTAGGAGGCAGGTAGTACTAGGTTGCTTTACAATCAATGGATGGAAGCAAACACCTCTAGAAGGCAATTCAACCCACTTCATTAAGTAATTTGGGACTTGCTCTCTTCACTCCATGTTAATATCTTGCTTGCCTGATCATGCCAAGACTGCGGAACAGAACTCAAACTTCACCCAATGCCCTTGTGTAGTCATGGTGTTGAAAGTTTATTGTGTACCTGCTTAGAAAGGAGTTGCAGCCTGGCTTGCAGAAGTGATCCAGTAAATACTGTCAGGAAATAGATTCAATATGGTTTGTTGCAACTGGTACTAATATGCAGTGACCTATAACACAGAAGCAGTAGCCCATGAAGGAGCTCATTTTATTAAAAATTGAAGAGAAAAAGGAAAAGGGAAAGGGAAAAGGGAAAAGCTAGGTTTTCTTCTCATTCGCATATTTTTAGTGTCTTACTTCTCTGCATGGTCTGCTTAAAGGAATGCTTTAACACCGATCGTACTGTTGACAGAAATTATCCTTTTTATTCTTTTATTCTATTCTTTTCTATTCTTAAGGATTAATTTTATCATCTATGTGCTCAGTCCAGAAATGAGATGAAGGTTTCTTTTGTTTTTTTCTGTGTGTGTGTGGCGGGGGGGGGGGGGGGTAATATTTTGCATATATGTGTGCCACAGACCAGCTGTGCATGATGAGGCAAAGTCTACACTTTGTGTACATTAATAGGTGTAACTAAATAGAGAGTTTCTTCTTTTTATCAGTGTGGCATTAGATAAACTTACTTTTAAGGTTTCTCAGGTAACTTCCTGAAATATGACACTTTTCTAATTTCTGTGTACTAGAAGCTAATGTGCAGTACAGCCATTATTCAAATTACCATCATAGTAATTAGTTCACAGACTCATGCTGTTTGGCTGAAAGTATGGAAAAGAACGGTACTAACTGCTAACAGCCCACAAAAGGGATATGCAAAGATAGATAGAATGTGTTTTGTGAAACAGTCTAAAAGCATCCTTATTTTCTCTTCTCTGATGACCCTGTCAAAGATCTCAGCTTGAGCCATCCTACATACTTGCTGATTACATTGAAATCAGTTTTCTCTGTAGCTCACTTCATTTATTTGTTATTAGTGTATTTTTACAGTGACAACTACAACAGCTCTGTTTAGGCCCAAAGACCAGTGCTCCTGCTACAGGGAATTGTGTGACTGGTTCATACTTGATTGGATTGTTGGGTCACAGCAAACGGATTACTCTTAAAAAAAGAGACCAGACCCATGTCAAATACGTTTAAAAGTAAAGAACGTTTATTTTGTAATATCACTGTTATTTTAGGTCCCATTTGAAAAAAAAATCTCTAAGAGTACTGCAAGGCCTTGGAGGGACTGGAAAATCATTTTTCTGTGAACTTCAAAAGAATCCTCAAAAGAGTTTAGGAAATTAGTCCCAACTATTCTAACATGATTTACAGAAAGTTGGCAATAGGATAACTTATGTTTTGCTGAAAGCCGCCAATATCTGCCAAGGCAATATGTATGTCTTTGAGAAAACATTAATGCGTCCTGCAAAATGGTAAAGTCTTGGCACAAAGGAAACCAGAGGATAGTCATTTGTCAAGCTTCAGCTTCACTCTGTATTAGACATAATGAAACATGCAACCTGCAGGAACAAGCCTAGAGATTGTGCTACAGAACTTTGAAGCTATACTCTGTTTCTCAAGCTGATCTTCCAGACACAGGCTTCCCATTACTGTCCAGCTGATAGTCCTTGTGATTTCTATGGACCACTACCCCAAAATTTTTAATGTCTTACAAAATTTAGGACTGAGAGTGATCTTCAATCACCCATCTATCTGCCTATATCATAAAAGCAAAATGAAGATTACCTACTTTCAGACTTTTTTCTTGAAGGTTTTGCCTAGCTTATTGTTTGATTTTTCACACATTCCTCTTCTGTAATATCTTGCCCAAAGCAAGATTAATTTTTTAATTCAAATTTATTTTAACATTAGACCTTGTTCACAAAATAGCCTGATATTAAAGTACCAAATTAGCAGTGAGACAGACTTGGAAGTGCTATATATATTTAAGAACTACAATTATATATCCTAAAGTGAAAAGTTCTGAAAGATAAAAGTAAAGTTGCTCTGTAGTTATACTTCTTTGCAGATTGTCAGTTGGAATAGATTCTCACAAGTAAATTAGATTCAAATGTCTTGATCTGACTAAACTATCCAGCCTGAGATAAGAAAGAGAGAAAATACAAGGTGACTTTACATTATGTTTGTATGGGGTAGATCTTGAAGCCAGATGAAGACTAGGCAGTGTCTAATGTAAGAGGCACAGTAATGTGCCCTAAGAGTAGTTATTATATCTGTCATCTTTCAATGCCAATTCCTCTAATTCATTGAAACATCAAACAATAATTTCCTATTCATTAGATCTTATCTGTTGTGCTAGGAGTGGAAGCATATACAGGCATAATAGAGCAAATTTGTGCCCTGGGATCATACCTCTTAGCAAGGTAAATTTCTCAAGAGACAAAGTGACTCTTTTTAATGAATCACCAGAGCAAAAAATTTGGAAAACAGCTTCACCATTCCTGCAGAATCCACCACTTTTCATCCTATTCAGCTAAAAATACTGTGTGCAAGAAGGGAAAAGGAGAAATGTGACTGCTGAGTATTGCCTGTGAAATGATTGATATGTACTACTATCCTTGACTGAATAACACATTTCCCCCTAAGTAAAATTTGGCAAAATTTACAGCATTCAAAGGAATACTGCATCTTTCCCAGCTCCCATAGAGGAGAGCTCCTTTTCCCAGGGTGGGAGCCCTGGTTCCTCTTTTTTTTTTTTTTTTTCCTCTTGTTCTACGTGTTCTATCCCATTTTCTTCATCTACAGGATTCCCATTCCTGTTGTATAAAAACAATATGGATCTGCCCTGAGGAATTCCATTTTTTTCTGGCCTCTGTTTCTGTGGATAAGCCGTGACAATGTGTCCTGATCTGCCTGGTCCCTAAATCAGTGGCGAGTGTTAAGAAGTGGCAGAATCCATTGGGCCAGAATCCAAGGTTTCCGCTTCCCTTTGAACAGGGCAGCTCTGAGTCCATAATATTGCCATGGCACCACAAACCAGGCACACACAGACACAAATACGAAAACATGTACAGTATGCTTTTCCTTGATCCTGCCTCACCTGTACACATTTATTCCTACCTATATTTGCACTATGCATCTTCAGTTTCATATTTTTCAGATTTTACTGATCAAAGAATCAGTAAGTTGTCTTATTACAAAAGTCCAATTTGGGGTGTACTACATGAAGAGTAAGTAGACAGAAGCAGACAGAAAAATGAGCTACATGTTTGTGCATATCTCAGAGGAAAATAAATCAAATCCCATTTATAAATGTTTAATTTAGACAAACACTCTCCAGCAGTATGTAACAAAATTTGCAGATCTAATGATAGCAGTCCTTTAGCAAAATTATCTGGGCAAGATGATTTGAGGTAATGAATATGAAACAAAGTATTTCATGTCCCTAGCTGGAGGGGCCTGCACACTAGAAGGCAGGTAATATTGTCATCTACATCTCGTACTTTAGATCCCTAAAACCTTTCACATAACTAACACTGTTTGTTTATGACAAATGGAAAGTATTTAATTAGGAATTCTTAAAACTTGCCTTGGTGAGTCATATGTTTTAAAATTATTAATTATACTCTCCTTTAAATGGAAATGTACTTATGAAAAGTACTCTGAATACTAGTTTAGAGATAGTTTTTCTTTTTACACAACATACTCAAGACAAATGATGTATAGAACAGCTGGTGATGATTAATTTTTAATAGAGGACAGTGGTATTGTGAATATATTGAGCTGAGAAAGCAATAGAAATGTTTGGCAAGGAGGCATATACTTGGGTTATTTTAAATGGAAACAAAGGAGAAAAAAAATGTATGTTTTGGGGTTGATGATGTTGTGTTCCTTCCTTCAGTTATAAATTATAGAAAGAAAACAGATGGAAGCTGGTCCTCTTTATTTTATATCTTCCTTACCTGTAGCTAATACAATAATCTTGTTAGCTATTTAGAAAACATGCCATATTCCTCGACCGTGCATTGCCTGCTTTTGAGCTCATCTGGTCCACCAACAGGATACTTCACAAGATTCAGATGCTCCTGCATGGAGACTACAACATAAGGAATACCAAAATCTTGAGCTTCTATCTCATTGTAATTAATAGGACATCTTAAAATACTTGTGCTAAAGCTAATTCCATTTTGAGACAGCTATAGAAAAGAATCTTGTTAGAGTTGTTTGATTTATTGGCTAGCTCAGTTATAAATCCAGTAGCTGGGAAAGAAGTACCCCTGTCTGAGGCTTGGTCTGCAGTCTGCCTGACTGGGGAGCAGCTCTGCAGACAAGGATGTGGGGGTGTCAGAAGAGGACAAACTAAACAGGAGGCAGCAGGGTGCCATGGCAGCAAAGAAAATCAGCATTATCCTAGATTGCATTATGAACAGCATAGCCAGGGGACTGAGGGAAGTAACCTTCCCTCTGTACTCAGCAACTACAGCACTGGAGTAGTTTTGAGTATTGCATTCAGTTTGGGGAAAGACAGTGATAAACTCCTGTAAGTTCTGCAGACCAGTGATGCCTTAAGTTTTAGCTTTCATATTTTCCAGATTCTGTACTGCATTAGTAGGTAACTCTGAGCTTCATATAAAGTGTTAGCAAGTTCTCCTCACAGTTTAGTTCGACAAAATCATTTTCCAGCCCGAAAACCAATGACACTGTTACAGCTTCATGCCCCAAAAGTATAAACAGCAGAGAATTGAGGAGAGCAATCTGGGAGGATGGGACTTCATAATCTAAAGTACTGTAATTGGACAATTAACCCCAATATGTAAATGGACCAAAACTTATAAAAGTGTGAAAATGAGTGATCTCTCATACATCTTGGCTGTAGCCTCACCAGGCTCTTGTACTGCCCAAGGTGTACCCTTTGAAGGCCTTTTTAATAAATACCTACTTTATTCCTTTAACACTGTCTAGCCTCTGTTCTAGGTAGCCTCTCAGGGCATCACCAGCCCCCAAGCTGGTTAAAGGACAGGAGCGTTTGCCTTGCAAAGAGAAACTTCTTAGTAAAAAGTTTCTTCAGCCTCATGAATAGAAGACTAAATAGCAATTGCATGATATAACCTCCCCAGTACATGAAGGGACGTTACCAAAATAGGTAAAACCAAAAGATTCCTAGTGATGTATAGTGGGAGAATGAGCAACAGCAGACAAGGGGAGTCAAGAGAGGCTTGGATGTCAAGTCCCATGGGGACAGTCAAGCAGTGGAGCAGCTCTTACCTCACAGTGGAGTCTGTTTTCAGCAACCAGAAGGCCTGGAGGGCTGCCCGGGTCTCTTCCAAGCTGAATGGCCTGGAATGCACTGCACCTGCAGTGGTGGCAGTGCTGTGGAGTTAATTTTATTACCTGATGTTCTCACTATGATTTTTGACACTAGACAAAAGACTTACCAAGCATGCATTTATGATATTTCATAGCAACAAAATTATAAGATCCTAAATGGAACACAATTTCTAATTACACTATGCAAAGTGTTTAACTCTGCTGAGAAATGAAGCTGCTCTAGGAAACATGGCAGCAACACTCTAAAAAGCATAAATAAATTAATTCAGCAATAGGGACTCTTCATGTTCCGTTTCAGTGGAAGAGCAGTGCTCAGCACCATTCACTTCTGAATTCCTGTCCATTGAACCAAAGAACGTAGAAATGAAACAGAACTTATCAGGCCAATTGTTTTAACTGAATCAGGTGGGCCATTTCCTATTTACATTTTCAAACACCAAAAAAGAGACATTTGATAAGTGTATCTAAGAACTCAGTGCAGCCTCATGTCTTTTAAACCAAACATAATGATTTTGAACTAACAAAACTTATGCTGACTTTACTGAAAGGATTGATTTTTCTTTCTGAATAGGTAATCTTCCAACTTCACATAAAAGGATGCCATTTACATCTCTTAAAATATTTATTTGGCAGCCATTGCTGAAACTCCTGAATGTTAATTAATATGCTATTTAAGTGCTGAAAAATATTTTCTTTGTGTCACCTTCATTTTCTGTTGATTCCAAAAGAGAAAAGAATGGGAACTAGGCAAATGTGGCAAAGTAAAATAGTGGGCACTCATCTAAAACTGATGTCAAGCACAGGTAGTACCTCAGCCATTTTCAGCCTTTTCAGCCTCATACAAGAGACAGCAACAGAAAAATTCAATACTGGCAGAATATGATGAGGACATGCATCTGGAGATGTGAACAATACAAAGACAGAATTAGGAGTACCCTTAGTTCTCAGAATAAAAATATGAATTTCTAATTGTAATGGTCACAGAAAGAATACTCAAGAGTCTTCTTATGTTACCCATTACTTTTAAGTATTATTTTATTAATTTTTATCACAAATGGTGTTATTCACACATTTATGTTCTTGTGTTGAAAAGTTCATCAGTATTTTTTAAGTTAATTGAAGATTTAAATACACATAATATTAACATTTTCTGCTTTTGTCTTTCAAAATTTGGTATCCATCTGAGAAAGATTTTTATGTGGATTTTTCTTGCTCTGTGGCAAGACTTCTAACCTGTGAAAAAGAAACTACTCATGTTGTGCTTCTTTTTCATTCAGTTATAGCAATAAAAGAAATAACCTCAATTTCTAACTGTTCTCTAGGCAAAAAAAAAAAAAAAAAAAAAAAAAAAAAAAAAAAAAAAAAAAGTTATCAGTACTGTTAATCAGTACATTTTTAGTACTAATTATTGTAGACCAATAGATCAATGTATTGTTGACCTCTTACACAGCTGAACAGAATAACAGAATTGACCTCTGAGTTATTCCAGGTTTTATTTTAATTATTTCTATGGGTGCAGAAACATAAAGACCACACAATAAAATGCCATTCAGAAAATTAATTAGGTATGATGTGTGAAAATCCCATTATGAGCTTTGTAAATTGACCCTTTAAAATCAGCCCACTGACCAGATCTTGGGCCTGCTTTGATGTAAAATATTAATGCTTTATTTAAAAAACAAACAAACAAACAAACAAACAAACAAAAAACCCCAAGTAACATCATAACTTAAGCATATAATTCTTAGAGACATAGTTGTCTGGTTTTCTTCTGTTTTTTCAAATCTTCATGAAAGCAGCACTGAGTCATCATATGCCAGCCTTAAGTAGGGGCAGGAAGTGTCAAGTGGAGATTCACGTTTAAGTTCCTCTTCTTCATTCTTAACATAAGTTCAGTTAGTAGTGATTGACTGCAAAGGAAAGGGACAATATGTTTTAAATAAACTTCAGCAATGAATTACAAAGAGAACATTTAAATATCTCATTCAAAAGGTGGAGTAATTACTCAGAATTTAAGAGTCCCCTCATTAGGTCTTAGTTGTTGAAAAATGTAAAATATTTATACTGTTTCTGTGATCTTATATAGCAATACATGTAACTGTAGGTAATAAATACCTTATCATAGTACACAGCATCAAATGATTTAACACATCATTTGGACCTGATGAAGCAAATTAAGCTACTAAAGAAACACGAGAAAAACAGCAAAGCAAAGCAGTAGGTATTGACAGCAGAATGTAATGACCTTTTTAAATACTCCCAGAAAAAATTACTCAATCTGACACTCAGTTCCTATGTAGCTCATCTGACTTTATCCATATTCTTTCTTCATTTTAGTACAATATACTGATTGTAACCCAAATGAAAAATACAGTAATAGGAATCACAATCATGAAATTGAGCTGGCAATCCTTTTAGCCTTGGTAAAGGCTAAAGTGGTTGGATGTAGACACTCTGAGAAACCCAGAATTACAATTCTTGCTACTGTATCTTAGCCTTCTTCTGCTGTTTCTCTTAATTATTAGTTTCCCACAGATAAGTGTCACCCTCGACTTACAGTCTAGCTTTCATCTACCTAAACTAGCAGAAGAATGATAAAGACTGTAGTCTTTTGATCTACCTACTCATCGGCATATTTAAGTTAAAATATCCAAAAAACCCTCATTAATTTTACATAACTGAGCTCTTTCTTTTAGGTAACTGGGTGCTACATTTTGATAATCTCCACCATATCTATAATGAAACTTTAAGGTGTTGAGAACCAATAATACTAAGCTTCTTATGATTCAGATTGTCTCAGGAAATGACTGCCATGCTGAAAGAAGACGACAGTGAATCACATGATTCACTCAAATGCTAAGTTTCACCTGTAAAATGTTTTTCACAGCCCTGGCATTCTCCTTTGGAAGAAGAGGGAATGTCCTTGAAACTCTAATTGCTGCACTACTCTATCTAGGATTCAAACTTTTAAGTGTAAACTTTAGACAAATTATTGTTAGGAGTACTGTGCTGTTAAGACCACAGGGGAGTGCTTAATTAGTCTACAGTGGTTGCCTACCTACTTACATGCTCATACTGGTATTCATTTTATCAGTTCTGAGATTATCCATCATCATTTCAGTGGGCTTCCAAACACCTTCTAATTTAGCAAAACTACAAAACACAGCAACAACATTAAATTGATTTGAAGACTCTGCAGTGACAAAAAACCTCTGGCAGGCTCTCTTAGTGGAAGCTGAATAAATCTGCTGAATCTTTAAAGACAAAAAACACTACTGTAACGTTCTGTTCCACACAATACTCCCACTCCCTTGCATGTGCCTGTCAGTAATATCATTTTTATAGTGATATTTTCTCTGGAGACAACTAGAAAAGTACCAGCTGTTTCCTCCCGTCTAACGATGTAAGTGTAATTTCATAACAGTAAGTCCATCGCTGACTGGCAGAAAGCAAATAAACTTGGCAGATCTGGACCTAATATTTGGACTGACAGAACAAAATGTGTCTATATATTTCAAGAAATTTCTAACATTTTCTTTGAAAAGCATTCCTTCTGTCAAAATTGTTCTTTGTTCCTATACATTTTCTAGAAAGGCAGAAGGGGATGGGTGGGTGGTGTTTGGTTGGCTGGAACTTTTGTTGTTTTGTATCTGATTCCATAGCTTTTTTTGGCAAAGGTGACTTTTACACTTAGCCAGCATCTGAATGTCATTACTGGAACTCACTCTAGTATATGCGTTCCTAAGTGCTGTGTCTTCCACAGAAAGTGTTCTGATAGGACAATGCCTCTGTTCACTTCCATGTTATTTTTGTAATAAAGAGATTTGATATTTCTACAGTGTGATTTCCAGAAGCATTTGTTAGGATGCAGAAACTGGATTGCTGACTCCATCAAACTACTTCTTTAAGTCTATACAGTCTCCAGTTTATTGCAAGTTATTATAATAGTTCATCTGTTTTGTTCTTCACTTCTCTGGAAATAGGCTATGACTACTCCACATCAACTTTCCAATTGACTATTGCCTTTCTCGCATAATCAAAAATAGCTCATGCAGGATAGTAGCTATATTGGAAACAAGAACGTGAAAACTTCCCAGAATCACAGAATAGTTGAATTTGGGAGGGACCTCTTGACACCATCTAGTTTAGCTTTCCCTGTTCAAGCAGGGTCAACCAGCTAGGATATTATCTAATCCAGTTTTCAGTGTTCATGATGACAGTAACACCACAACTATTTTGAACATGAGGAGGCTGACGTTTGTTCACTTCAAGTTTTGCCTCCTTCTGCCTGGCAGAAAATGAACAAAACATTAATTCATTAAACTGATAAAGAATCTGGAGAACAAGCAAATACTTATGGAGAAATAAATTTCATGGTTTATATCTTCATGGTAAATAACTTCTTATTCAGCTGCAAAACACCTAAAAGACAGTACCATTTCTGCCTCATGCCCATGTGTGTGTGTGTGTATACATATATACACACACACACACACACACACACACACACACACACACACATATATATATATATATATAGGTGGGGATGTATGTGTGTGTGTGCATGCACAACTGTGTGCATGAATGTTGACTTACCTTTCTATATTAATGCATTTAGATACATATGGCTCATTTGTAAGAGTTTTCCAAGAACAAACACACTGGAATTGTATGAAAAACTAAAGTTTTAGACCTGAGGAAGATCATGAGTGAGAAAATTCATGATCATAGGAAAATCTCATTGATTAAGCTGCAGTTCAAATGCTGCACATTATGTGACTGGACACTAACCATTAATAGTGTTGTTAATCCACTTGCCAATGAAAATGACCCAATAATAAACCCAGTCAACTATCCATGTTCTGGGATTTCCTCCTCAAATGTTTAGGTCAATTATTTTTATCTGTTGTATCAACAGGGAATGTCTAGACATGTGTTGTCTAGCAGAGGCACACGGATCCTATCTGTTGCCCCAAAAGATTTTTCAAGAGGGATTCATCTTGATTATTACATCTGGGCTGTAAATACTGTCCGCTACAAACTGGACAGTAAAGACATAGACAGTAGGCAAATTCGGAGATATCTAAAGTGTAGATGGACTTTGCAAGTGAACCTGATCCATCTGAATAGTGCTAATTGTGTAGGTTATCTCTCCAACATAAATCAATTAGCTCTGGAAAATGTAAAAAAAACAAAAAAAATCCCTTTTCCTTTTTTTAAAAAAATATTAGTCTGCTAATTATACTAGCCAGAAGCAGACTTTTAATATAACATAATGTGGCAGAATTTGAAATTAGGTGTGTATGACTGTTAATGATATAAGAGTGCTGCTAATTTCATCTGACAACTAAATCTGTAAATTATAAAATCTTTTGGCTTGGTGATCACATCAGCCCTAAGGAGCTACCATTTAAAAGAGATTATATGTATTGCCAACAACTGTTTCTAAAGCTGTTGACAGAAAGATAATGCATGATATAATATCCAAAGGTTTATCTCAAAATGTGATCAAGGTAATGTTTTTGATCCATTTTCGCCTGGGTAATGTTACAACAAATGTGGTTGATCAGAAAATGTGGTTAATGCAAGCCTAAATAATGATTTCACAAATATCGTCTACTGAGCAATTCCATATTCAAGGCTACTTAGTGTGCTGATAATGCTTTCTCATCATAGTTAAGAATATTACCTTTGTTTCTGAACAGCAGGGCTCATCCAACTTTTAAATAGATAGCAAGAACAAATTGAGTAGGGAGCTCAGTAATGTCTGAAGCAAAATAAACTGGATTCTATTTGATAAAATTATTATCTGGAAAGTAGGATATAAAATCTGATGTAATGGAGACATAAACAGGGAAAATTTTAATATCTTCTCAGAATATTTAGGAATATTTATACAGAATATTAGAGAAGCACATTAAAGTATGTTTTCCTTTCTAGAACCTAACCAGATAAACCAATGCCATCTGCAATTTCCCAGTAACTTGTGTTTCATAACTAGTTCTCTTATCATAGTGATAACTTGAGAAATTCTTCTTGACTTGATCTGCTAGTGAGGGGCTACACATCTCCACAAAGTCAAAATTCTTCAGATATAAATGCTATAGGGTATTGGATCAAACTAATGGTGCCTGACACTAAGGGATCTCCATATCCAATCTAACACGGGATTCTCCTTGTCAGAAGTCCCCGAGGACTGCACACCAAAAGCAGAAATGGTGAGAAGGAACATTAGCTAATCTAATGCTTCTGCATGCTGGCATTGTTCAGCTCAGGGGTTGCACTCCAGGACTCTTACAGTAAAGGCACTTTGGAGACCCTCCAATGTAGCTTTTTGGGAGCAGTCTTAAACCCAAGACCTTTAATCTGAAGTAGGTCTGCATAATTATTTTTTGTATATATATTTGGAAAGTGCTGGCTGAATTTCCCATCTCTGCTTTTCTCTGAATTGAATGTCATCAAGAAAAAATGAAACCTGACTTCACAGTAAGGTATATATATATATAGTTCGGCAACGGAATTTTTTGCTCCAGTGTTAACCTCCAATTCACATATTTGGTTATTTTTAACAATAAATGGTAACTACCTAATGCTAAAAGTGATCAAAGCAATTTCATTCTTAAAAAAAATCTTCTGTTGCATCTTTCTTTGAGATAGACAGACCTAATATCATTCAGCCTTGCACAACTGTGAATAGAGAAATAGAAGTACCTGTTCGCTCTTTCCCAGTTACTCATATTCTAGCTACAAATCTATGGACGGATTTAATTTCAACTAGGTTGAAATAGGTAGAAACCAGCAAATACTTAATTCAAGGGATATATCTTTGTTTTTGTCAACCTTTGACCATATTTTATATTATTAAATCGTACTATATATTTTGTACAAGTACTGTCTGCACAGTAGGCTTTTTTCCTCTTATGCCTTTGAAGCAACCGATCCCTGTGTAAGAAAAACAGAAAATGAAACCCAATCTTATGTCTAACCTGAAACTGTTGTGCATGTGTCATTCCACTTTTCAGAAATCAAATTTAAATTACAGATACCTTAAATGTGTTTTCCTAATAAAATGCTTTGCTGTTGAAGATTGATTGTTCAGCAGTGTTTCAAATTTTTCCTTTTGGTACTTTCAGTCTACCCTGTGGACTTAAAAATTCTAGTAGTACAGTGAGCTTTCAATAAAATTTATTATCCCTTTTTAGGCTATGTATATATACCTTAAATAAAACTTTGGCATCAACATCAAAACACTAAAATATGTCTTCTGATCTCTCCAGCTTTTCCATATTTTATGTGTTTGATGTTAATGTGAATGTGATATTCAAACTTAATAAATATATGGCAAAGGGAAAAGTAAATGTCAATAAGTTTCATTGAACACATTTATTAAATGCTTGTTATGTAAAAAGATCTCTTAAAGGTAAGAGGTGCTGTAAATCCTCTGTGCCACCCTTATGTAGTTTTCTGCTAGTTACAAATATATTTATAATCCTCCATAGAATATATTAAAGAAGGAAGTTATTCCTATATATTAATAAAAATCATTAATATATAAATATTGCCTTTATTGCTGAAAGTTCTTTCAGTTTTCTGCTTCTTAAATTTTACATGCAGTGTGTGCACAATCAACCTATCCTAAAAGAAAGGATGTTTTACCTTTTCGTATTTGTTAAATCAAAACATGCAATAATTGAAACATTTGTTACTTGTTCTTGATATTTCCAGTTAAATTCTGAGAGCTCTCTTAATGAAATGACATGGTTTCTCTGTATTAAAGTTCTGCACAATACACATAAGCTGTATATTAAGAAACTTTTTCTCTACATCCTATCTATTAAAACAAAACAACAACTACAAACCACCAAAAAAAACCCCAAAGCAAGCAAACAAAAAAACACCCTAACCCTCATGCAATAAGTCCTCCTAGGACCAAGGATTCATTTTTCTCTTCTAGAAGAGTGCTGCAGCAGACTTGGATATGCCATCAGCCTCTGTGAGATTCAGATCACTAGGAAAATTATTCCTGGGGCTGAAAACTCCATCCTTATGGTTCCTTCCCTTCATGGTTCTAATTCAAGTCATTTAGTAGGGTAGCATCTGCAGGGAACTGGTTACCCAATCCACAGGATCCAACTCCTCCAAATGTCAGGTGGCTCTGGCTTAAAGGGTACTTACTTCACAGCAGCCAGGCGAAATGTTTCATTTCACACTTTGGAAAGCGCTATAAACAGTAACAGTTGAGTAACTCTCACTGCCTGCTGTGAGTCCTTGGTGACCATAAGTGTCCCCTCAGCAATAAAGGTAAGAGACAGGCTAAGAACCAGCGCTCACACGCATCCACCTGCTCCTCCTCAGTGCTGCGCGCCTCAGCGCCATCAGCTTCTGTGAATCCAGTCCAAGGTTTGAAATCACAAGCAGTTGGAGGGCTGCTTTGGCAAGCATGCTGGATAACAGTTCCCTTGGTGATATACACCAGATGTACAGATGCTGTAACTTTGAAATAAAGTGTGTACACTTTCCCCTTCCACACTTCGACTTAGCTGGTGTAGGGCTTTGTGTCGTGACTTGGTCAGTAACTTCTGGAAGCACTAGACAGCTCTCTTCCCCATTTCCCTCATCCCACTTTGCATTACTCATTACTGCAAAATTAGCACAGGTAACCTAGGTCCCACCTTCTCCAAGCTGTCTTATTTTTGACATATAGTCTTATTTCTGTCTATTGTATGACCACCTTCTCCTTAGAGCTGGAACATAAATCTTGGCTGGAATTATCTGAGGTCCAAATTAGGGGAAAGTATAGTTTTTTAAAAGTGCCAAATAAAAATCTGTGTTCTGTCCTTCTACAGAAAAGGTTATCTGTGCATTGTAATTACCTGTAGCAAAGCCAAAACTATGAAACGCTCAAATATGGCTCCCTGTCTCATGAACAGCTAAATTGCTTCTGTTGTACCAGGGGGCATCTCTGAAAAAAGCAGTTACCATGGCCAGCTAGCACTCAGCCAATTCACACCTTCTTAGGTTTCCCTCTCAGTCCTTTTTTTGAAAATCAATATTCATGGTGTTTTTCCCAGTCTGTTAAAGATCAAATGAAAGTAAAGCAATACGAGATGCCTCCTAAACTTCCTAATTTACCTGATTAGTCCTCAAACCGTCCTGTTATCCTCCAGGAGTTTATGCATGAGTCAATTGGCATGATTAGCTGTTCTTACCTGCCAGAGAGAGCATTTTAAATTCAGAATTAGCAACAATGCAATAATTAGAATTTGATCCCCATGAATTGTAGTGGATATAAAATTTCATTTAAAGACATAATCAAATAATAAACATATTAAGAAAGAATTGAACACTTAAAAGATAACTCAGGTGAACACATCAAGTGTGTGCAATGCTGATTCTGAAAGATACCACTGCCTGAGCCCTGAAACCATCCACACTTTGAGCCAGCTTCCTGACTCAAGTCCTGCAGAGCTCAGAGCAGAGCTACAGAGCCGTCTCTGCACCTTGATCCCGGCAACACTGAACAGCTTGGTGTCCTCGCGGCTCTGTTAGCTGGGAAGCCAGGTGTCCTGCTGCCTTTCTTCAGGAGGGCTTTCCAGGAATAGGGAAGTCACATCTCATAGAATCATAAAATCATTAAGGTTGGAAAATACCTCTGAGATCTGCAAGTTCAACCATTAAGCTAACACTGCCAAGTCCACCACTAAACCATGTCCCTAAGCCCTACATCCACAGTCCTAGGGACAGTGATTCCACCATTTTCCTGAGCAGCCTGTTCCTATGGCTGACCACTCTTTTAGTGACAAAATTTTTCCAATATGCAATCTAAACCTTCCTTGGCAGAAATTGAGGCAGTTTCCACTTTTATAACTTGTTACCTGGAAAAGAGAAGAACAAGCACTGTTTTCATAATCACTTTCTTTTAAAACATGACCGAGTTGTGCTCTTTCATTCCTTAACTCCAGTCACAAATGGTTAACATGCTCACAGATTTTTAAGAGATGAAGCATTTATTGGTTGTCACCTTTTGCCTGCATTGATTCTCTCCCATCTCCTGGGAAAGGATGTGAAGCAATAGTGGAACACAACACTGTTAGGCCTTTCTTTTCAGTTGGTGCTAGAACTTCATTTATTCATTCATCCATTCATTCATTCATTCATTCATTCATTTATTCGTTCATTCACTCATTCATTCACGTATGGAGGGGAATGTGACTAGCACATGAACAGCTCTTGGGTCCCAAGCAGAAATCCCAGTTCCCAGGCTAACACGCAGCTGAATTGCTTCCCTTAGCCTCCTCTGTAAATCTGCATGTTCTAAACTGTTTCTTCAACCGGAACAGAAAGACTGTATCACACCAGTTTACTTCATTTGTATATGACAGTGCATTCCTACATTTTGTTCACTGTGAATGATTGTGCAAAAAATATAAAAATCCAAACTAGAAAATCTGCACCTACATTCAGGACAAGCTTCTGGGCCATCAGTCCTGCCTGGACAGAGCAAGAAGAAACTGAAACTGAAAATCTTCAAGATTCAGGATTTCCCTTCCTGCATTTTTCTAAAAGCTATCTCTGGCCTTGGTTGGCTGCCTGATTTGTGCGAAGTTGGGGTGTATCATTCTCCCTATACACACTATAAGTGTTGGACCTCAGGGAATACTGTCTTCTTGGATGCAACACTGTCATGCCAAAATTAGGTTGTGGGATCTTACATTTCCTTTCTGATTTTAGTCTATAATGCTTACAAATATCTGGGTGGCAAAGTCTCAATTTTCCCCCGCATTATCCTTCTATATCCTAGCTAAAGTTTTGGTTCCTGTAGCACATCATAATATCAGCAAATAAGTGTAACTTTTTCAGTCAATGATTGATGATTCTACTGGTTGACTTGAAGCACAGCACTGGGGTTTGCCTGTCAGAAGCTGAGTTCTGAGCATTTTCTGAAAAACAGATGTCTCAGTCTCTAAATGCATCTCTGCTTTTCCAGTTTTTTGAGCTTAGCTTGACTGGCATGGGTGAACTGCCAGACTCCCCAAAGTCAGCAGCAGTTCTGCCATTTATTTTGAATTGTCATATAAATCTTTGTCATGAACATACAAAGCCAATGGAAAAGTCAGAATATTGTGTCTGCCTATCCAACATTCTCTGACTTTCTGTTCCAGTAATGTGTATTGAAGTTTTATTCCATTCTGATATTGAACTTCAAAATGAAGGTAACCGAACAACAGTGAAAACTGACAAGTGAGATGGAACTGGGGAGATCAGTTTACATAACCACAAAATATAAGCCAAAAAGTCATTTAACCTATTTTCTCTGAGTTGTCACTGTTTGCAATTTAGACTGCTTGCATACTTCTTTCTATTAACTCCAAACTAAACAGTTTTCTAATTTAGTAGACTGCCTTGGAGCCTCCTACTGGCTTTCTAGTAAGCTTGATCTTTTATTAGCTGCAGTGCTTTGTGATATTCATTATACATTAATTTAAATTTACATTTTTAGAATTCAGAAGTACATTCATATTAGCATTTTTTTTTTACTAGCAAATGGCAGAATAATTAGCTTTGAATATTTGATCTCATTAATAGAATTCATGTTTAGTCTTTTGAGGCAAAGCTCATAAAAAAGTAGAGAAAAAAACAGTAAAATATTACTCTCTTGATATGTTTAAGACATTTTGGTTGGTGTATCCCTTTATACTGCTTTATGTTCATTTTACTAGAAATGCATCCTTATCTATCCTTTCATGTTAAAGGAATTTTTTATTCTACCAGAATTGATAGCTTGAATGTAAAAGCGGTAACACTACTTATAGTATTCTAACGTTAAAACCCAGGGATTTTTCCTTGCTAAGGTTTATACCAAGTTTCCTCCTGTCAAATACTACTGAAGAAGCCGATTTCTTTAACAAAGACCTAGAGGAATATACTTAGCCAAGTGACTTTTTATAAAACATATGCTGTCTCTCTCCCATGCAGGCAATTGCCTTTTATTTGGGAGATGAGCAGAATTTGCTCCTCAGCAGTCAGTGTTTGAATCCAGGAGGGAAATGGACAGCATCCTCACAGTTTCTCAGCAGGTGCTGTATAAATACATAATCTCAGGTTAGATAAGAGAGGCAAAGGAAATCCTCAGTATGATTGCTAGAGCTGGCTTAAATGCAAATGGTGAAGCAAAGTGCCTTTTAGAGCCAATTCACGTGGTGAAGGTGCTGGTGGATATAACCAGGGCGTACCTGGGATGGTGGTCATCTTACACGGCTGAGGCCTTATGCCAAAAGGCCGTACGGTCACGGATGACATCCCTGTGCCGAGGTGTAACTCAGGGACAGGAGTGAGATGGCTGCCAGAATGCGCGTCTGCGCCCAGCGACGTCTGTGCAGGGCCTGGCAGGCTAATTCACTCCGTGGTGGCAGGAGCCTGGGTAAGCACCGGGGAGTGCGCTGAGGAGCTTACGTGCTGCATCTCAGACACTCAGCTTCAGAGACAGTAACCTCTGGCAGCAGAAAGGGAGCAGGGAGCCACAGGGGAAATAATATCAGCCACCAGAGTTGTTTCAGTAGCCTAAGACTACCTATGGCCTGACACATTAATTAGTTTTGCTTCCATATTTTCTGAGTGGTAGATTTTCAAGGAAAATTACATGTGAAAAAATATCCTTGAGTTTTTAGTATAAGGAAATTATTTGGTTGACATGATTTCCTACTATTGTGTGCATAAGGAACTATCACAGCAGGTGGGCAGTTCCAAGAGAGACTGTAGAGCAAACTGATGGAGCTGTTCACTGGGCTCACTGAAACATAATGCTTCAGCCAGCTACACTGATGGTCAGTAACTTTAGAGAAACCACGGATGGAGGGGCAGCAGGGGTGTTTTCTGAAATGACTGCAGAAAGAACCAGGAATAAAAGTTCAAGATAGACTTTGGTATGCACAGCAGCTCCCTCTCTGCAGTCTAAGGTGCTTAACTAAATATGGGTGGATGGGGAATTAGTTCTCCCTTTGTTCCTGACTGAAAAAAGGATTTCAACTTTTGGTCTAGGAAGAAAGTCTGAATTTATTAAGCAAAAGATCTTCATAACAGGAAACATTATTCTCTTGTTATATCAGCCTATGTTGGTCTGAAAGAATCCAGTTGTTTAGTTTGAGGATTAATACAGAAGGGAAGTCACTCTGTAAATCCAGATTCTTCAACCAAGGTGCTGTGCAAACTGAATAAGGCACCTCTGTGTTCTGTGAGACCACTCTGCTACAGATTGCAGCCTCATAGTAGACTTTCTGTTTTGACAGACCCTGCTAAAGCTAAAACGGAGCTTCATGACTAAACTCTTTCAGATAAAATTAATTGTTAACACAGAGTTCCAAACATTTTATTATTTGCCATTTGGATGAAACATGATGGTCAAAAGTAGAACAGCTGCAGCTGGAAGTCACATTTGACAATTCCCTTTCCTACCTCTGCCAGTAAAAAGAAAAATAGAATATAAAGCAAAAAAACCACCCACCCTGTTACCTTAGGAAAAGTAGTTGACAAAAAGTATCCAACTTCACCAGAAACAGGAAAGAGATGGGTTGGATCACGTGATTAAACGCTGGAAGTTTGTATTTTTTGAAAGTCTGAATATTTGGGGGGATTGTTTACTTTAACCTATGGGAAACATTATCATTTCTTGGTCTTATAAATCTTCTGGGTTTTAATAATGGCTGAAAGACATCTCAGCTCTGTACTGAGACTAAAAATACTCAGCTTGGTAATTGGTTAGCTAGGTAGTCAGGCAGCTGCTCTGCTGTTATGTTTGTTTCCACACTGCTGTAGAAAAAAGGTACCTTTAGGGCTTCAGTTCTAAACTGGAGAGTGGAACAACTTGGTGAGAACCTGTTTCTACTTTCTGGGTCCAAACACTCCTCATACTGTGCCAAAAGGTGTGTACCATTGTTAAATGTCAAATGGATAGGCATGCCTCTGTATTTTTCATGGCTTTAAGTGCATTTTGAATTAAATTCTTTGTAACCAGCATAAGCAGACAATTGGAGTTGGCATTTTGTGTTTCACACTACTGTTTAGTATAATTGTCTTTTGAGCCTATTTTATTAGTCAAACCAGATGCACACCGTAGGATAGATTAATATAAGTGAGTTTTCAGCTAAAACTACTTTACCAGACATGATTTAAGTTTTGTAAGATACAGATTTTGCAACTGCTTTAAATTAATACTTATTATCTTGGGGATTATGAACACTTATCAGCCATATTTGTTCTAAGTGAAGTAAAATGATAGCTTTTTGGTGAATGGCAGATTTGCCCCAAAATAAGAAGAACATAGAACTCTTCTCTAAATTAACTTAAATCTAGCCAAACACACTGGTCAAAAATGTTGAGTGGAATTTTCAAAAATATGTGGGAGCTTTTTTTAACCAGTTCTTAAAAATAAATCTATTCCAACATGAATATTTTAACTGACCTATTAATTAAAAAAAATAAAGGTTTCAAAGCCTTTTTACAACACAAACACATTAATTAGATACTTCTATAGATTTTTTTCAGGTTTATTTCAAATTTCTTTTTCATTATATCAAACTTTTCCAAATATCTCATTTAATCAAAACCAATCTAGTTTTTATGCACCAAGAAAAGAAATCTACCTATTTCTAATAGTAACTTTAGCAACTCCTCCTGAATATATATTTTCTTTCATTTTAAGCATGGATGAACATGAATATGGCTGAGATATTTCTAAATATTTGTGGGGGAAAGTATATATGTTATATATATTATATAACTATACATATAAAAAACTATATATATTTTTGCTTTACAGTAAGAATACTATCTAAATTCACTATACTGTATTTCTCTGCAGCATGTCATTGAACTGCAACTACTTTATTCCAAAATGCATTGTCAGCTGTTTACAATAGAAAAATAGAAGAGGAATGATTTTTACTTTTGATTACATGAATGAGGCAGCATAATCAAAGCGAAAATCTGTATAAAGAATCTGTGTAAGCAACTGGATCAGACACTTGTCATTTATACACCAGCCCTTATTCAGGATTGCATTCCCAACAATGCCTTGGGAATAGATCATTATTATGCCAATGCAATTACTTCTTCCTTGAGAATGTGGTAGAAGCAGTACTGATACTAAGGTATTTTGTTATGTAGCACATGCTTCGTGGAGAAATACTTCATATTTTTCATTAATGGGATGACGCAAGTACTTTATGATGCAAGTAACAGAAAGATTGTATACTCCCAATTTTTAAAATTATATTATTATTATTATCTGAGCAATATAGAATGAATTTTCATTTTCTGCAAGAAAGGAATCACACTCTTGTGTCTACTGTGTCTACTGTGCCATCACTGTACATTGTTCAAAAACATACCAGCATCTATCAGAGATTAGTTAAATGTTTATGTATCCAATACAACAATTAATTCAAACTTCTCCAGGTTTTAATAAATTTCATAACTGCAGTGACAAGAGAAGCCAAAAGGAAACCACACTTAATCCATTAGTTTGATTTTGCTTAGCAAGATGAGTGGAATATGTTGATTGTGAACCTCCAAATGATCATCTGGAGTATTTTCTATGAGCTAAACAACATCACTCACTGTTCATAAACAGAAAGAGAGTTCAGAAAAAACCATTTTGTCCCCTTTAAAGTAATGGAGGTCAAAATTTTCCTGAACAACTTCTCAAGAGTTTCTTATCTCTAAAATCTCCTGCCTGCCTTCAGTCAAAACATTTGTTAGCTTCCACTGGCAGATACCCAGGGGTAGGTGTGTGGTCTGAAAATCTGCTGGAGTGGAGTTTCCAGCAACATAAACTGCCTGTTGTTTCCTTTCCCTGTAAGGGCTTGAAAAGAGACAGCTTGGCTTGAAAAATTGGACTACGAGTGCCTGAGTGTACCCTGAGTATAACTAGAGAATCGGAACATGCACAGAAGCGCCTCCCCTGCAGAGCCCTGGCCATGCTGAGAGGTGACCTTTCCCTTAGCATAAGATTGATGGAAAATGTGTTGTACTCTAACCAGAAATCCAAATTGAAGAGGTCATGCTAAGGGAAGAAGGGGAGATATTCATCTGTTATAGTTCAATATATATTAGCTGGATAGTGTCTGTGCCAGGAGTACTCAGTGTAGCTCACATGTTTGTACTGGTTCCTGGAAAAAGACTAATGTTAAATGACCTTAGGTGTACTTTAATCCCATAAATGGTTGTGCCCATTACATGCAACTTTCTCAGAAACAGCTTGCTTTCCTGAGCCTTGTTTGACTAGGCATTTCTTTTCTTTTTTCTTCCCTTCATTTTTTGTAGGTCTTTTTCATTCTGTTGCTATTTTACTCAAGCCTCTTGGTATAAGCAACTTTCTCTGATATATAGCATGTGCTAAATTTCATTTCATATTAGCTACAATATATTACAACTCAAACAAATGTAATTTCTATTTAAATGACATGTGACATCTTTAACAGCAACACTTTTTCCAATAAGTTTTCTTAAACCACATAAAATTAAAACTTTGCTATTCCAGCTCTTATTACAAGAATACTTTCTACCTACTTAAAAATGTTAATTTCCTACCATATTCATGATAGACCATAATTCAGATGAGTTCCTCAGACTAACACCGGCATTTCTGGTTCCAGGGGTATGTCAATCATAAACACACATTCTCTGATTAACATTATTATAATGGGTGATTATTTTAATACATACTTACTATTATTTATCTCAGGGTATTATAGAAGCACCAGAAGCCAGGCTAGTATTCAGTGAGCTCTTGTACAAAACAGAAGCAAACAACAAATCTTGCCTCTTAAAATATAAGGCTATAAATCAGAAATGTCTTTAAGTGTCTAAGAAGATTGCTCTCTTCAGAGAAGCAACTTAGGCAAATAATATCACTATGTAAAAGTAGGTTCTTATAAAGGAATTATTTCTGAACTAGATCTCTGAAATTATAAACCTTAGATAAAATCTTTATTTTTCTTGCACAGCCGGAATAATTCTTTTATTATTTGACAATGCTCCATGTCTCTGTAAAAGGTACATGCATTTGAAAAAAATTAATGTACAGGGTTGGCAATATCATGTCTGCCATGTTGCTTATTCCTGTGAAAATCCCTGAAAATTCACAATGCAGAATAAAGTACAGATCCCTTTACTTACATTAACCTGTTCAGCTTCTTGATTAATAGAATTGTAAAGGTATAGTTCTGATCCTCTTATTTTATAATCCACAAAAGATTGTTTTTCTTGCCAATTTATTGTCAATTGACATCGTATTTTTATTTGTTTATTTTATTTTTTTTTCTGTAAGGTTGATCACTTGATGAAACATGTTCCTTTCAATGAAAATTTAATTATTTTTTATTAATGATTTCATGACATGATTCTGCTGAAGAACTTCACTGCCTGTTTATGTTTTAAGTGACTAAACATTTGCATTTAACAGCTTTTGAAAGGCGAGTTCACAGCTACTCTAATTAATAACAATGATATAGTGTGGATTTTATAGCAAATTAACTGTCCAGCAACAAGGCTGAACAACAATAACATAAAAGTTATGGTGTGTGCTTCATTTCAAAACTAGCTTAGAGAGAAAAAATAGATTACATATACAGAACATTAAATTATTCTTCCATAAATTAGACTTTCTCCTCATTTACAAATTTATATCAGAAGTATCTGTCTTAGTTAAAAACTGCTCTAAGTATTATTTACAGAACACAGAGGAGAGCAGAACAGTAGCATTTGCTTACTTGCTTAGAAATACTAATCATATCATTTGTGTCTTTTATGTACTTTCATGGAGCATATGCCTATAAACATCCATTGTTCTCAATTGTCTCAGAAGAGCTTACAGCCATTTGTAATCACTTTGTAACACTTATGCAAACTAGAATTCCTATACTGACCAAAAAAAATCAGTACCACAGAATGAGCTTTTCTTGGTATTTTCTAGTGTGCTCAGCAAAATTTGACTTCTAAATACCAATCATTGAAGAGTTACTTCTGTATTTTGTATTCAAAACTTTTAAAAGTAGAGACTACTGAGTTAAAATGCCCAAATCACCCTAATTCTTACTCACACAGAGGCAGAGGCAGGGACATGCTGAGCACACATATTTCTTCATCCTACTTTCCATCTTGTTGTGAGAGCAAATGGAAATGATGACTAAGGTCCTGATTAATGGAAAAAGAAACAAGGAAATCCCAGGATAAATCTCAGTTGCTACGAGTAAAGCAAGGAGAAAAGCTCACCTATCTTTGGTGATGTCAGGGCATTGTATCTTGACACCTTCATCAGAGAGAAGGACTGAGCAGGGACATCCCAAGGGTGATAGGAAATCACAGCTTGAGAAAGCAGTTCTTAAGCAGTTGGTAGGTAGATGCAGACTGTGATGACTTCACACATCTTTGTGTTTTCAAACAGACTTGATCAAATATGTACTTTGAATTTTTTTGCTTTGGTTGCTCTAATAATGCAAAACTCTACTTTGCATGAAATACCAAGCCATCTTTGTTATTCTAAATTGATGAAACTTCTCATTAAGTAATTTTATTATTATAGAGTATTTTGCTGGTGCAACACTACAAGAAACACAACAGATTTAAGTCATAAAGCTTTCTTCATAATGCTATTAAACAGCTTTTGTTCCTTGAGGGCATGAGGATAAGGTGTTGCATATGCATGTAGTTTTGTTGCCAGTAAAGATGAAAATAAAACTAGTTAAAAACCTAGGGAATTAATATTTTTCTTGCAACACTTTTACTATTCGAAAAAATACTAAAGTAATATAATTTCTGTTCCTAATTATATTAATTGACTAACAGATTGTTTCATATGGGTTCTTGAAAAGATTTATTTTTCCAAAACTCATCCAAAGCAAAGAGGGAGGCAGATGGAATATGCTATAATTGTATGCAGCTCTGTAGTTTAAAAACAGTTTGTTGACAGAAACCTCGTAGGATTAACACAACCCCCAAATTTGCAGAGACCTCACAAAGTTGCTTTAATGTAAGAAGATGTCATGGTGGACTAAGCAATATTTGTGATTCGGTAACTTGCTCCAGATAAACCCCATGAAAACATTCAGATGTTGATCCTGGCATGGTAGATGTGTTTTTTACAAAGTCTGTTCTCTCTAGGGTCCCTCTGCAGTAGATGGAATAAGAATCTCCTTCTAAGGACTAACCTCAATTACCCAAGATCCTATTCTCAATCCTTTGGCTTCAGAAAAATGGGGATAATTCTAACTATCTTCCACTGAGAACTGTCCAGTAAGGAGTCTATTTACTAGGTAGACAGGAATTTAGAAAGGGTCATTTGAGCAGAAAAGAACATCCCTGCTCAGAATAGGTTACCAGAAAGCGCTTTGATCTCTCAAAAACTAACTCCTAATAATTTTAACTGCTGAGTCTCCTCAGTGACTTCAGTTGTACTACATGTGTCGTATTAAGTCATTCAGTCGTCAGCACCTTGGCTGAAGGGAATAAGAATCCAAGATAGCTCTGCACGCTAGAATGGAGAAGAAATATAAAATATTTTTAAAATCAAATTAAATAGAAAGTGTCTTTGTTATCATTTCAAACTATAGATGGATGTTTCCTCTCAGTATTTTCTCTTTATTTCTCTCCTTATTATCCTTTGAGGGTGGAATAGCAGAAACAAAAAGCACTAAGGCACTCCAGTTATAGCCTGGCAGGGAAGGTGCAGATGTTGGAGAGCATGGAAGAACATGAGAAGTGGTTGTTAGAGGAACTTACCATCAGTGGTGGTACCACCACTGAAATGCAAGAAACCAGGAGTAAGCAAAGGTTAGTGAAATAAACAGATGAGAAAAGGAGCGTTCTCTCCTGCTGTGGTTTATGACATGGATAGCACACAGCTCAAAGATCTTGATTCACTGCAGATCAGCTCTATGAAAATGCCATACTTTTTGTTTTGGCGAAATTCAAAATTTTTAATTTTCAAAATGCTTTTTACCTGCAAAGTGTTTTCATGGGAGCATCTGACATTTTTATTTCCAGCAGTTTCTTCTGCAAGCACATTTATCTGAAAATTGATGTTTCTTTGAGTAAGTTTGTGAGGTTTTGGTTTTATTTTTTGCTGTATAATATATAACAATATATTTAAAATAATATATAAAAATATAATAATACTTTTGCTTAAAAGATTTGTGTGTCACAAGTGAATATTCCTTCATAAGTTATCTCTTTGTGGGTTGTGTAGTGAACTGTGAGAGATAAGTGCAATTTCAAGTGAAATATCATTGTTGCATACATTTTACACATACATATTTTAAAACGTCTAAGTATTCATTCATGAGTGTTAGTCAAGAAAATAAAATGCATTCTCAACAAGATAAAATACATAGTTTAGGAAAGAATTCAGGACTTCTATAATAAAAATGTCCTGAACCCCACCTATGGAAAAATGTTTTAACTAATAATTAATTTTCAAAAATAATTTGACCTTAAGGAATATTTCTTCTTAAGCAAGTATCTTTGTGCTGAAAAAGCAAAAACCCAAACAGAATAAAAAACAGTGCAGTACACAGGGGCATTCTCAGATGAATACCTGGTGAAGAAGTAGACGTGTTCAGAATTTTTCTGCACATCAAGGTTATCCATTTAACTGGTGTCTCTTTTACTACTTCAGAGCATGAATTTTTCCACCCTAGAAGATTTCACACATGAATGGCAGTAACACATTCTGTAATTATCCTTCATCCTATGTCTTTGTCACAATGTGTAATGCTGCAGTTTTTCACTATTTGAAAGAGGGCAGGAATTTAAAATAGTTCAAATAAATTTTAACCATAACTGTTTTTTCCCTGGAATTCTTAAATTGCATAGGAGCATGTTTTAATTAAGGGACGTGGAAGAGGGGAATTCATTAATAATACTATTATTAATTCTTATTTTGAGAAGAAGCATAAGCGACAAAATTAATTAGTTCAGAATTACTCTGAATTTTTTCAAACTAAAGACTTTGGATTCAGTAGGTTAGTAGACAAAATGCAGAACTCACCACTTTGAAAATCTGGACAAGAAATTTCAAGCAATTACCAAGAAATAAAGTTCTTAGTAACTCTTACACAAAATGCCTCTAATGATTTTGATGCTCTTATTGGCTCATCTAGGTGCATGGCGTGAATGCAAATCAATTTCAGTGATGACAGATAGACGTGTAATAATCTTTCACAAAAGTTATTTTCTACCTGTCACTTAGAACTGGAACCGATACTGCAAATCAATGAAAATATAGTGCCAATTTCATCACCCATAAAGTTTTGGTCTTTTCAAAATTATATGATGATACGAATAGCACATCATTTAATTTTTTCTTCCAGATATTCCGTTATTTCTCTATAAAGCACAATCACCTTCTTGTGGAAATATTTTATAGCAGCTCAAGGTTTCATAACAGCTGTTCAATGGAAGATGTTTTACTACCTGTTTTTCGCAGACAACATACAGGCATTCCTGCAAAACTGTTCTTGTGAGCAGTATAAGATCATTAAAAAACATAACTGCCAGAGGTGAGCAGGATCAGAACTGGTCTTCTGGACCAATGTCATGTGGGATAACTGCAGATGTTTCATGATCACTCTTTCACTTATTCCCCCTTTTCAGAACTTTGCCAAACATTGCGGTAGCATATATGTGCAATTGATGTTTCCTGTGGGGCGCAGCAGGGACCCCCGAGGATGGCTGGCAAGGGTCCCCCAGACAGGGCCCACCCCTCTGCTGGGACTGTGGTATTTAAAGCCAGGAGCTAGTAAGTGACCAGAGAAGTGTGTTCTCAGATCTGGTGCATCCTCAGACTATGACAGACTCTAACACTGGCATCCTTTGAAGTACTTGCTGAGCTCCTTTCATCCTTTAACATCTTCCTGTCTCTTAGATCTACTAATAAAAGCTGTACAAAAGTGAGCTTACCAAACTTGCCAGAAGTTTGGTTCCAGAGCTTCAGCATAACCTTCATCTGGAACAAGAGTGGCCCCTGGGCAGTGCTTCTCCAGCTTGTCAGTGATAGTTCCTTCTCTGATGAAAAAGCCTCTATAATTCAGAGGCCGAGGATAAAAGAGTTAGCAAAGTTTCAGGTAGTTTCAGGCTGCTTTGTCTGGAAACAAAGAAAGACGGGATAGTTTTTTCATGAGGGAAGCACTACAAGCAGAGGCAGTAGATAAAACTGTCCCAGTAACAGAAGACCCTGCCATTTAGCAAGAACCTCAGGATGACACTGTGCTGTGTGCCAACATCATTCTCATCTCAGCAAATTGAAAAGGGCATAAAGGAATGTAACGATTTTCAGGATACCTCCTCTCTACTGCTATAGCTCACGAAGGTAGCAGCTGCTAGAGGTTAACTTTGCAATGGCAGCACCTCACCCTGCCTGGCCCTCTTCCCACCCCTGAAAGAAAGGAAGAAAGAGAATAATGATGTGTATAAAATTTTAAACAGGTCACAAAAATCAAAAGAAGGGAAATAGATCTTAAATATGTTCTAAACCATTCCTTTCAGATATCTGATGAGAATGAAGGAAAACAAACAAACAAAAAAAACACATTAAAATTTATCTGCAAACTGAATTGATTTAAAAACACATAGTAAGATAGATGGGCTTTGAGAGACTAAATTAAATACTATTTCAGCATAAGCAGCACAGGTCTCATAGGCTTGGGGAGTTAAAGAGAATCTGAGCACAAAAAAAAAATTTTCCCAAACTTATAAATATAGTAAATATTTATCCTAAATATTATCATTTTAATAAATAAATACTAGAATATTTAAAGTATCAATGCAATGTGATTGCTATTTCCTGAAATACTTTCAATTATCCAACAATTCAGGTTCAGTATTGAGTAGAGGTAGTGGTGTCCTTGTAATGTTGGCAGCAGGACTAATAAATACCAATTCTTGCTCAGTTTTACAATGTTTGAGAAGTTATGTAGAAGTTGCACATCTCTGGTTAGTACCCCACTTTATCCCACCTAAGACATTTTAGCATAAGACAGCAGTGAAGAAGTGCATGCTTGTTGTACCTGTTCTGTAAATAGCAATAGAAAGCAAGGCTTTCATTCAGAGATCCTTTAACAATTTATAAATTCACTTATAAAGGAAATAAACCAAGAAAATAACAGCACAAGTCAAGCACAATAAGCCCTGCTCTTCCTCATTACCAAAATATTCCAAATACTACTGCATTCTAAGGGAAGTGCCTTCATGTGCCTCTTAGAGTTCAATAACAAAAATGCTTTTCAGTTTTAGAGTTTCTTAAGCTTCAAAACTAAGCCGCATGAAAAACAAAGTGCACTTATGAACTAATGAAATATAAAATAGGGTGGGCAATTAGAAAGAAGAGAGCCTTAAAAAGCACTTACAGAGAAGCCATATTCTACTCCCATTTTTAACTCTGCGACCCATGTTACCTTCAGCAAATGAGAAGGGCATGAGTCTGACAAGGGCACAATTTGTCATGCCATCTAAGCAAGAGATTGACTGTTCCTGAGAGCTCTTTTTCCTTCGCATAAGTACTTATCAAAGAGGGAACAAGGATTATTTCTGAAAAACTGTATCACAGCTATCAAGGAGAGTTTCAGCAGCCCTGCTTTGAACAGAACATAGTACAACAAACAATAATGGACGCATTTCTTCTTCAGGATGTCCCTTTCCTCTGCATTTTTCTTAAAATAGGTATTATTTTAATACATGAAGAAATTTATATCATTATTAGATGGGCATCCAGTAGGTCTGTAACAGCCTTGTGAAAGACAGTTTCAGTGTGAACTTTCATTTCCTTTAAGTTTAGTCAAAAAAGGAGATACTTTCCAAAATCTGCTGAATGAATGCTGCCTTTCAGCATTTTTCAAAACGTTTGTGCAGTAAGGAGTGCTTCCCGATCTTTATTATGCCACCATCAACTCCATGAAAAGTGTGGAACTATGCCAGTATGAATCAGATGCATTGGCTTTTAATTTTATCAAGTAAATAGGAACCAGTTGACCTTTTCTGTGCTATAGTTCTATTAATATCTTCTTTATTTATCTAAGCTTTCTCTGTAGCTTTTAATTGCAATTGCACTGTGTTTTTATAGCACTTTCCTTCAGAATTTACAATGCTACCAAACAACTAAATGAACTCCCCATATTTCATTGGGCATTCATTCCTTTTTTTGGTGAAGAGATACTGGAATGCACTGTTCATCTCTCACAAAGTTATTTTTAAGAAATATTTTGCTAGAAAATGTGGTTACTTTATAATGCTTTAAGTGTTTATGAGTCCAATTTATTTTGCTGGGAGCATGAACTGTTCCAAAACATTACAGATAAGTTAAGAAATAAAAAATAACATGTGCCCTGACCAATGGATTACTTTTTTCCCTTGGAAATGCTAATGCATATATATATTTGCCATGGTAACTGGACCATTTAAAATTTCACATACAGTCCTTTCTTCTCTTTGTTTCTGAATGTCTGAAAATATAATGAACCAGGAGGCTCACAAATGCTGAAGTTTTATAATGAAGGGCTTCTAAAAATGATTCCTGCAGTTTAGAACTGTCACAACCTGAAATTTCTCAAAAAAGAACAATGTTAGGAAGCAATTAGTCTGAAACCATTCATTGGTCCCAGATTTCAAATGAGAAATCCTGGATACAGTAGGAAGTCAAGATTCATACGCATATTTTATCTCTGCTTATAATGGCCCCAGTCTTGTGCATGTATAACTGTTGGTGAGCAGGCGGGGAGCTGGTGTAACACTGTTCATTTAAGTAGTGTGTGGTAGTTTTCATTCCATGTGAAGCAGATTGTCTAAAATATCCTTTAGATGCTCATGACCGAAACTTTGGTGAGTTCTTCCAATTATATAAGTTTTAGAAGATAGTACAATACAAAATATGTCTCACTGCCTTTAATGTAACCTGTATCTCTTAGGAAAAGTTGGGATTTCACCCTGTCATACAGAAATATTGAGAAGCTTTATATTTGGGTACATGAAACAAATCATCATTCCTTATACTTTAAGCAGGATTTTTGTGCGTACCTTGTAAAGAGAGCGTAATCATTAATTTGTTAGCCTTTTTTTTGTTGAACAATCACTACAAAAAATGGCTTTTGTGAATGGAGACCAAGAATACCCTCCGCTCCATTTTCTAAAAACAAGCCTGTTTAGTGTACTCATTTAAATTGCATTATAATTCCCACATTTTGCTTGGAAACAGTTATCATGATCTGACCATACCTGGAACAAAGCTAACATTTCCTGTTCTGTTGAAATAAATTCACTCCACTTACACGTAGCATGTAGCTATGCTGACTTCACAGGTAGACACAATTGGATTTATTTCTCTAAGAGTTTCTGTAGTGTAATGTAAATAAAATGTCTTAACTGTCTTTTGGAAACATCTAAACTTGGTTGAGAAACTGGAGTACATAAGAAAAAAAAAAGAAAAAATTATCAGGAAACCAGTTATTTTTATTTCAGCCATTTGCTGTTGGGTTTTAAAAGTCTACAAATACCTGAAGCTGTAGGTGATTTTTCTGCCGAAGATAATGGCCCTTGGATTACACTCAGGCAAATATACACGTGAAACCTCTTTATTTTGTAGCGTGTATTCCTCTGCTCTGTCCCAAAGGTGACAGACAATAAAAGCATTTTTACTATGTTACTTCAAATATTTACTCATCACATAAGTTCAGAAAACACTTCACAAAATGGTGAAACCTTCTACTACCTTTCTGTTCCACTTGTACGTATCTTCTATTTGATGAAGCTCACCCCATCTCTCACTAGTTTATAGGGATCTTTTTCTGCCTAGCCTTCATTGATTGCATGTTCTATTTTCTGTTACTTTCCTTTTTTTCCTTTTTTTTGGTGTTTTTTTTTGTTTGTTTGTTTGTTTTTTTTTCCCTCAACATTGTTGCTAAATCTTTGCCACTCAGTTCTTTCAGTTTTTCATTTCCAAATCACATCTCTCTTGGTCAGCCAGCAACAGGCACCAGCGTCCTTCAACATTCTTTAATTATTGTGCTGAAAGTAGGTTAGAAATCTTTGGACCAAATTGAGCAGTGTTTCAAATTACAAAGTGAGACCTGAATCTGTGGATTTAGATCAATGCAATACCTGGGCATCGTATCTCTTCTGTTGTGGTGTGAGAAATTACTGCCTCAAATTTGTGATTAATAAATGCAGCTCACAGATTTGTTCTTGCTTGGGATTATATAATGCTACTCAGAGAGAAAGGCAGTTATATTCCTCCCTCCGCTGCCGTCTCCTTCCCAGTTGTGCATCACAGAAATGAGAATAATTCTTGATTTTTACCACTGTACATGAGATCTTGGTTGAATTTATAGTTCCCTCATTTTTTCAAACTCCTCTTCAGTGTTTCGTTTTTTTCCCTCTAAATTTAGAAGGAGATTTTGATTCTAGACGTATTTAAAGTGTTCATATGGGAGTTAGAATGGATAACAAGTTTAGGGAGTACAACTATAAAATCCTCCTTAAGTGATTCCACTGGACCAAAATGAGTAACTGCATTGAAAGGCACTTCTAACAGAATCTAAACAATTTCAGCTCAGCTTTAAATGTCAAGGATTTGCTCTTTTCTTGTATAACAAGAGTATAAAAAGTGTGTGATCAAGATTTAGTCTTTAATTTCAGTTATGATTTACAATTCCTGCAGCAAGGGAGCATAAATTATTCCTCTGTGTTAGTTGCCTTTAATTTCTGGAAATTGGGAGTTATTGCCTTACATCCTAGGGAAATAAAGCCATATTTTCAGGCTGTTTTTATGAAAATCAGTAGTCAATTTACTTTTTAACTCCTCTGCATATTGCAAAACACAAAACAGAAAACTGGCAAAGGATTAGATCTTGAAATAAACAAGAGAGAAAAAAATAAACTGACTGTATCTGGTAAAAGGGGCATATATAATGCAAGCAGGAAAAGTTTTGAGAGAGATTCAGGCTTTGATAGCAAACTTGTACAAACTGTGTGGAAGGTTCCACTGCACAAAAGCTATTCCCTTTGCATTGCCAGATATTGTAACAATGGGGAAATATGTGAAGCACACATGGTCTTTAAAAAATTATACTTTATAGTGGAACTTACTGAGACAAATACATTATAGAACTTCTAAGGGAATGATTAAAAACTTATGCTGCCCTTTTTTCTCCTTTTTTTTTTTTTTTTTTTTTTTTTGACAGAACTATAGTTTTATCTTCAAAATCAACTAGAGGACTAAATTATTATGGTATTTAGGAAGTCAAAAATGTTTTCCGCTACTGGTTGTTTCAATAACATTTTGTAAAAGACACTCAATAAGCACTCTGATACCTAAAAGTAAGTTCTTAATTATGCAAGGACCTTACATTTGCACAAAAGAGTGCTACATCCAAGAGGCGGTCCTCATCGCACCCCAGCCCCTTTTCCACCTCCACACCTCTGCCTCCATTGGGCTGGCAGTAATATTTGGTCAAACATGGACCAAATTGCTGAGTAATCTGGAATTACATGTTTTAACCTGAGTCTGTTCTCTGAGTCAGTTCACTGTATCTCCACCAAAGTTTCTGGGGAGCTACAGCTCAAGGCAGGAGTATCACTCACGTAAGAAGCTGCAGTGCCAGAAAGGTAGGTGCTTGTAGGGTCTGGAACACACTGGGTGTCAGAGAAACCTGGGCAATAGTTATAAAGGGGAACACCCCAGCAAGCTGGCTGCGAATACATGGGTGGTATCTCAGTTTGAACTATTGGAGCTCCTCTGCATTAAGTTCCACAGCTCTGTAAGAATTTATGAGCTTTTGCCAAAGGGTGAAGCCAAGCTGGCTGTCAAATTCCCGCAGCACTGCTCATTGTGGTAAGAGGCTCCTAAGCACAGCACCAGAGTCAACTCCTGTGTGCATCCAAGGGGATCTGCTTGAACCATGATCTACCTCGTTGGGCCTACAGGTTGTCCTGCACATGCTGGAGCAGGCTGGAGATGTCTTTGGTCCTTTGCATCCTCCCTGGCTGGGTCAGTGTGCACTCAGTGAGAATAATGTATCCATAACTGCACAGAGCTGTGCTTGCATGAATAATCCTGCCAGAACTGTGCTGGCCTCCCCCAGTGTCTCTGCATCTATGGTACAATTAATCTGTCAACTAAATAAACTGTCTACGGATAATCGAGCACTGGCTGTGCACAGTAGAAAATTAACATATTTAGCACACTGTACTGTGGTAGTGGAAGGACAATTGGTGATTAATGGGTTGGTCTTTGGGTCACTGAAATGCACAAATACACTTCATTAACACTGAAGGCAATCATAACTGAAGGGGGTGGAGAAACTGTTTCCCTAAGCTTAAGTTGTAGTGGAAGTTAGATAATGAACTGTGTAAGAGGACAGGAAAATTCAGACTAAAGTAGTGTTTTTCACAGGCTTGGTTTAGTAACAGGTGGAGCTGCAATGTCATCTACAAGTGACAAAATCATGTCTACATTTCTGAGGAGGAGACCTGTGCCATAAACCTTGCAAAACCTGGTAGTTAAGTAGCTTAGTACACTGGAAAACAGAGCGCGTTTCCTTCTCTGGATGTCAGTGAAGAAACTGATGTCACTGAGCAAACTGTATTTTAGGGGGGACAATAGGGAAAAGCTTGTCAGTAATATGAAATCACCAACTATTTTTGGCTTGAACTGGGCAATATTGGACTTCTAGAGCAGAATAGTTATTTGCAATGTGCTGAGTGGGGAGGAGCTAATCAAACAGGGCTGGTCCCGAGAGTGCCTGCAGGTGGCTTCGCAGCTAGAATTAAAAAAAATATTCTGATGACAAACACACATGAGGGGCTATTTAGGTATGAACAGAAAATTACCTGCTGTGTTTGAAAGAATAATGAGCTGAGTAAGGCAAGGGGTAAGTGGTGTTGTCTGTTATCCGAATGCTAATAACTGGGAAGATTTCAGATGAATATTTATAAAACCTAGAGGAGGCCTGAAAGAAATTACAAAGATGTGATTGTAAAGCTAACAAGGTAGAGTGTGCTAATTTTTGTTGAATTTTTCTTCCTCCCATACACCCAAGTCAGGTAACATAGCACAGGGACAGAAAATTAAGGCCACATATCTTCCAAAAATTAAAATCCAGTATACATAGAATATAAATAGGGCCTTTAAGATTTCTTCAGCTTTAAGGCCCTGAGATGAGCTAGATGTTGCACGCTGTGGAGGGATAGTGGGAAGAGTCTGTTAGATTGACAGTGTTGTATACTCTAGAATGCATTGTGGGATTTTATTTTTTAAATTATGAATTGTTAGTTTTAGTTTCATAAGAGTAAGGGTTGCTTCAGATATTAGATGTCCAAGGTAGAATGTTCTGCTGCTTAGATAGGACTGTGGAATAGTCATTCCAAATGTAGCAATTTTGGTGTCATATCTGTTCTTAAGAAAAAAAGTGAAATGGCTGTAGATGGAATAAAATGGTTTTTTGTGGAAGCAAAAAAGAAAATTAATAGTTCAATTTACATTAAAATGACACATTTTCCATGGCAATAGTATGCAATTCCTCTCTTCCAGGAACAGAGCCACAACTTCAGACACATATAAATCTAGGGTTCAAAACATGCTAGATTCCCTTCCACAATATTATCAAAAGGTGGAGGAAATTACTAAGAAAAGTATTCAGATTTGGGAGTATTAAATTCCACATAGGTAAAGATTTTTTCAGCTCACAACAAAATCACAAAGTCTTGGTAAAAATACTTCAAAGATGCACTTTCCCCATCTGGTGACAGTGAAGAACCTGGATCTTACCAGATCATTTTAAAGACTGTCAGAGAGATGTGCTAATCTGGAGTTTCTGTCCCAGCTTCCATTTCTTCACGAAAAGTGTTCATTGACAAAGAAATGCTTCACTTACTAAATGACCTCTTTATTGCAGTCATAAATACTGCCCTATAAATAGGAAAAGCCCCTGTACCAGTTAAGAAAATTACTTTTACATGCTCTGACTAATTTCATCACATAACAAAAGGAAAACTTTATTCTTTCTAATTCAGGAGATTGAATTAACCATGGAAAATACTATCTGAGGATTCAATGTAATAATACCAATATATCTACAACGAGTATGCAAAATAGGTTTAAATGGGAAATAAAAATGAACAAAGAAGTTAATTTAGAGAGCAGATGAAGAAATCACTACATGGAAAAGGTAAGGAGCAGATTTGGCCAGCCATCAGAAGATGGCACCATATATACAAAACAGTACCATGTCACCTGTAACAAAAACCAAATGGCTGAACACTGATTCCTCAAGGAAAACCTCTGCAAACGTGGCCAGACAATGGAGACATGATCTCTCAGTGCCCAGAACTTGAGGTCTGTGGTAACAGCCTATGCTATTTACACCTGAAAAATGTTTGGAGAGGTGTTTTATTCTTATAAATGTCATATCAGAGGAATGTCTGTGATTTTATTCTGGATGAATTTCAGACATTATCCTAGCAAAATGCAGTATAGGTCCAGCTTTGAATGCATTACCAAAGCAATTTGGGCAAGCACATAAGAGGAAAAGTAGTTGGAGAAACCCATAACGTGACAGCCCAAATTTCTTGTCAGCACCAGGTTTGCCCTACCACCTCCAGCTCAAAAGCCTTATTCAATATTGTTGCTCTCCATTCCATTTCCTGAAAACAAAAGTCAGCCAAGACCACTTGAAAATAGTCAGTTATGCCATTCAAACATATATTTCACAGACTTGATTCCACGGCAACACAAAGGAGAGTGGGAGGAACAAAGAAAAGGTTTAGGAAATTTGTGGGTAGATTTCAGTCATATATTAGGGAAATGGAGAAGATAAAGATGCAAAAAAGGCCAGCTGTACTAGATAGCACCTTAGTTACATGGCATAAACCTGGAAGTAAATTGAAATGATCAGATTTCATCGACTGGAGAAAAAGAAGATAATAAGAGAAAGAACACAAAAATCTGAATACAGTGGAGCCAAACCCAATTCCTCTAGGAGAAATTATAATAAACTGAGTATCTTCAATTGTATTTGCTTGCCTTGACCATACACAGCTGTAATCACAGAAAACTTTCAGGGTTTAATGAGACCAGCATTATATTTTGATTGGGTTTGTATTGAAATTATTTGCAAAATTTACCAGGAACACTGTTCAGTAGATATTTCCTTTTTAATAATGTGATATGGCTCCTAGTTCCATGGATTTGCCTATTTCCTTTTCTCAGAATTGGGCATTTTAAGTCCATACAGGACTGAGGAGGTTTCAGTTTCAGCTGTGATTTAAGCTTCTGCAGTAACAAAGGTTATGTTTTTCTTGCTGCTGTTTTCCACTTTCTTGGCAGTGTTTTGCAGGTGAAAGATAATGTGATGTTCATTATATGCCTTTAGCAAGGAGTGCTGGAATTTTTGATTTCATATCCCAGCACACAGCAAAAATGTAACACAAAGCTAGAAGGAATACACAGGGCCTCATGCTGTAGTTCTGATGGTAGAATCACGAAACTATTTTACTCCAAATTGGGGGGAAAAAAAAAAAAAGAAAAGAAAAAAAAAAAAAAGGTTCTTTGAATTATTCTTGACATAAGTGTTATTCAAGGCCTTTGAGGATACAAGTCAGCTGTGAGGAGCTAAAGCCATGGAAAGCAGCTGTAACCTCACCTTCTTTGTTGAACTTATTTTATCCAGTATAAAGTGAAATAACTTGCAACTGAGATTATGGAAATATCCAGAATCCTCCATTCATAACTTCATGCCTTCAAAACTAAGGGTGTTAGAATAATACATTCTCTCAGTGTAAAAAATTGCCCTCCCTCCTTACCAAAAATAGGGTCAGTCTGGAGCAAGTAAAAGTTATATTGTCCATCCTTGCATTTGCCTCAGTGAACTTCAACTGTTGTCTACAACAACAATTTTCAGAAAGAAGTGTCTGCCTGTAATTCTACAGCAATTGTTCTTTTTCCCCACAGAAATAGTTTTTGGTTCAAGCAGACAGGCTAACATATACATTCCTTTCGCAGAGAAAACATGCTCTCCACCGTGCTCAGGAAGGCAGGCAACCAGGCATGAAGCTGGAAACACTCAGACATACACAGAGCAGGTGCAGGCAAATGCAACCTTGAGTCGCTGGGGAAAAAGAAGTTAAAGAAGTTTAAGGGGGTTTGAGGGGCATAGGTCAGATCTCTGATCAGCTCCTACTATTTTTTATTTTTTTTTTTAACATTCTCAACATGTTTCCAGTAAAAGGTAATTGAGCCATCCCAGCACCAACAGCATTTCCCAAAGCCAGAGGAAGCAGTCACAGCATCACTGTATATCACTGTGCAGCCTGTGACCCCTGCCCCTCAAACACGTGTGCACGGAGGTGGTCTGCACAGGCACAGGCTGGAGTAGCACTGAGTATCCACCTGGATCTTTGCTGATTGAACCATTTCACAAAGGCAGATGAATGACCCTTCTTTTTCTGAAAATTCATTGAAAAGGAAAAGATTAATTTAATTTCTTCTAAAGATTCATTGGAAAGGAAATAGGGTATTCTTCTTTTAACAGGGAGCAGGCAGGGGATGATGGGAGCACCTGGATGGAGGGGAGTAGAATGGCCCAGATGAACGTAAGGGCAGACTCAGGGACAACCAGTGCAGTGCCAGCCTAGGGTCTGCTCAGCTCAAGCAGCAAGCAGTTTTATACCTCCTGAGTCTTACAGATCTCTGACCAGTAATGGCTTTTAAGGGGAGAGGGAAGAGGATGAACCATTGATTTTGGCACCGTCCATGCCCCAAGGTAGTAGAGAGGCTGAATTTTTTCATAATTCCATTTTCCTCAAGAAATCAAGTCTGTTGAAAGAAATTATGGAAGCACCTGCACAGACAGTTTGGGCAGCATTTCATGTATCTAAGGTTTAGAGAGCAAAAAAACCCAAAGAAATGCTTATTCGTGGGCAGAAAAGCCAATGTGAAAAAAAGAAAAGAGGTCTGCCAAATGAGCTTGTTCATCAGCAAATTATACATTTGACTGAATGCTCTGGGAGCCTAGTTCTCCTCAGTGTGGCACTTTAGTGTCCATGTTTTTCCTTCAAATATCTGCTTTCATACCAGGTTAGTTCAGTATATCAGTCTAAAGAGAATATTTATTTCTGACAGACCTACAAACACATTTTGAGATTAGAAAATCTAGTTGAAATCTCTTTGATTCATTTTACATATATATTACATTACCTCTCTCTCTTTCTTTCGCTTCTCACTTAATACTGAATAATTCTTATCACAGACTTTGTGTGTCCCTCTGGTTTTCTGAAACAGGAAGGAAAAAAATATATCTCTTCCTCCCAAGCCCAGAGATGAAACTGCTTGTCTCTGTTTATTTGCTTGTGTTTGTATGTATTTATGTGATACGGGGCAAATGTGTGTCTCATGCATGTGTAAACAAATTATTGAGAGAAAATTAGCTGTGTTATCTTTTGTTCTGAAAGCTTTTAGAGTAATGTAGATATTCTTATCTTGTGCAGAAGAGGTCATGATAAAGACCATTATCCTCTGCAAGTTTTGTTGCCTACACACATCAGCCTGTTGTTCTGTTGTTTCAGAGGACCATGAATGTTATCAAAGACAGCAGTTAGCACAAGGCATGCATTTTCTCAGAAGGCATGTTTTGAAATTTAAAAATTTAGTCAAATGTACTGATGATAATTAATGGGAAACCAGAACAGAGAAACAAGGCAGCAGTTTAATAGAACAGAGGGCCAAGAAAACTAGCTATAACCTATGCAAACCTGAGGCCAAACTGGAAAGTGTCAGCTCATAGTCAGGGTTGGAGACCATTTTTGCTGGTTCATTTGTGATTGTCTGATCAGTAGGTGAGAGTTTATAGCATCTGTTCTATTTAGTGAGAGCTAATTTAGAGCTGAGCCTGTAATGGCCTTTTGTTGTGATGAGTGGTTATCATCAAATGAGGTGTTGAAAACCTTTACTGACATCCAGTTAAGGCAGGTTTCTGAGCCACTGAAAATGGTCCTGGCTGTTCTCCTGTCTTCCAAGACTAATTTTTATGTGCATTGAATTGGACAGAAAAAAAAGCCTGTTTCAGTTCTTTCAGACTTTTTATTCTTTCAAACCCCAGAGATCATAAGGCCACCCCATGTGAGGGTGTTGGTCTCTGAGCTTTGTTCTCAGGGGCAGGGAAGCAACAAAGAGACAAGCTGTTCAGAAGTATTTGTCAAGCTGTCGTTTAGCCAACAGTTTCAGTCATTCTGAAGGATTCTGAAAATAATCTAGACCACGGTCCTACAGGATATTTCTGATCTGTTTTTTGTTCATCTTAACCCTTTACATAAATGCTCACAGTTATACCAGTTTTGGGCAAAAGTGAACAGAGCACAGTGAGAAGTGTCAGCATAGAGTCTACTTGTCATCCGCTGCTGTAATGCAGAGCTGTGATATTCCAGATGCAAATACATCAACAGCTTTAGGGCCCACAGTCACTTCAGAGGCAATGGGCAGCCTCAGTGCTTCAGTAAGGCAAGAGTTCAGCTGGGACAATCCACCTGATGCTGGTGAGCTCAGTCCTTCTTGCACTGATTTCAGGGATCACCACTGTGTTCCCCTATGTTGGGTTTACATGGCAAGATTTTGATGAGTTGAAGGACAGCTTCAGGGTTGGCTTCTGTGGGAAGACACCAGAAGCTGCCTCCATGTCAGGGAAAGTTTCACCTAACTCCAAAACAGACACTTTATTGCCAAAAGCTAAGCCCATCAGGGATGCTGGTGATGCCTCTGTGATAATTTCAGAAAGAGCAAAAAATGCTGTGCAGCACCTATGAGGGACATGAGTGAGAAAAATGTGAGAGAAACTGCCCTATAGGCACCCAGATCAGTGAAGAAGGATGGGGAGAAGGTGCTTCAGGTGCCAGAGCAGAGATTCCTCTGCAGCCCGAGATGAAGACTGTGAGGAAGGAGCAGTGCCCGTGCAGCCCATGGGGGCCCGCAGGGGAGCAGAGATCCACCTGCAGCCTGTGGAGAACCCCGAGCCAGAGTAGGCAGAGACGCTCTGAAGGAAGCTGCAGCTCATGTAGAGCCCATGGAGGAGCAGCATCCTGGCAGCAGTTATGACTTATGGGGGACTCATGCAGGAACTGATTGTTCCTGAAGGACATTACCCTCATGCAAAGAACCCATACTGGAACAGCTCTTGATGAACTGCAGCCCATGGGAGGGACCCCATGCTGGAGCAGGGAAAGAGTGTGAGGAGGGAGTAGCAGAGACAAAGTATTATGAATTAACCATGACAATTTCCAATCCTCCTGGACCCCTCTGGGTGAGGGAAATGCAAGAGAGTCATGAGTCTCTCTGCCCTATCTTGGCCTGTCACCTTTTTCATCATCATTTCATCCGTTGAGCAGAGGGAGCAGACTTCTTTTCGCAAACACTTGCAACATTCACTAGTGCAGAGATTCTTAAGAGAAAATACACTCATATACACAGTGTAAATAAGTAAGACTTATTATACACAGTGTAAATAAGTATAGTTATAAGGAATATATTGAGCTAAAGGAAAGCTGAAAAAGACCTAAAATTAAATGAAAAAATAAAATCAAAAGGAATCCAGTAATTAATTTTAAAATGCCACTCATGAATTGAGAACTTGTCACATCATCTGCTTTCTTTTAGAATCTCACTAGGAAAGTTAGCCTGGAGCAATCAAAAACAGGGTAAAAATTCACAAATGCTATTAGCCCAATCAGTATTTCAGCAGTCTCCAACTGCTAAAATGTTTATAATTTGGGTGGGGAGGGATGGGGTGGTGGGGGGAGGAGAAACAGAAGTGCAAAGGACTATATCCAGAGTGCACCTCATGGTACTTCAGCCCGAGGAGGTTGCTGAGAGTCCACCTGCACTTAAGAGCTGCTGGCTCATTATGTACTCACAGAACTGTAGAAAAAATGCTGTTGGAGGTCATCTGGTCCAGTCTGCTTAAAACAGGGCTAACTTTGAAGTCAGGTCAATGTTCATACCCTTTCCAGATGAATTCCAAACGTATCCAAAGACAAAGACTCCACAGCCTAGACATCTCGGTGGCCCTGTTCCAGTTTCCCAATGTACCCCTTGTAACAAGAAGTCCAAAACCAAACACAGTACACCAGAGGAGATTTTACAATTGCCCAGTACTGGTCCACAGCAACGTTACTCATCCTGATGGCTAAACTCCTGGTGACAAAGTGCTATATATGTTTAAGAACATACTGTCCAGTTTGCCCTGCCAGATATGCAGGCTCTTCTCTGCAAAGGCCCTTTTGTCTGTAAAGAGCACAACAAAAAAGACACAGTAATCTTTTCCTTATCCTTTAGACACTCAGTCATATACATAATCAGCAGTGGGCTCTCATTTCCTTAATGCTCCTTTTTCTGCCAGAGTTCTGATAGAGCAATATAGAGGGAGTTTGGTACCACCTTCCCATCACCTGTTATAATGTCCCATTCGAGTGTTGTTGGGTTGTTGTTTTCAGTACCTTCCATGCCACAGAGGAGAGCGTGGATGTGTCCTAAAGAAGCATGTCCCATTTCACATGGTAAGCACAGGGAAGCCTCATTGCAGAGGCTTGAATAACACTCTGCCCTCTCATACTTCATACAACTTTTTAGTGAAAATGCTGCCTGGATTTGTTAGACTGAAGGTGCATTGACCATGTGTCTCTGTCCAAGGGATACACGGACCAATCCAGCCTGTAGTTTCACCTTCTGCAAAGTTCTGCTCCTGCTGGCCCCAGAAGTCATCATGATATTCTTTACACCAAAATGGGTGGCACATCTGTATTCCTATTGGACGTGAAGAGAAGATATTAAGGTTCTCCAGAGGTCTCATCTGGTGTCTTTCAGCTCACATAATGGTTTTTCATATCTCAGGGGCTGGTCCTGGGTCCTTTTCATCAAATGAACAGCAGTTACAGAGATTAGCATCTCATATCATGAAAGACATTCCATTGCATTATATTTTCAGCCTAGAATAATTGTTTCAAAAGCTTAAGAAGTGATATTGGTTTTCACTATGGCATTGTTTGCTGGAAGAAATCATTTGAGATGAGCAATAATAAACATATAGGCTGCTCTTCTAAGTGAAGTGGTTCTTTATACTTTATTCTTTTTTAAAATGTAATTTTGGCAAGAAGAGGAATAAAAATAAAGTATTTCAATGAATGGACAACGCATTACTGACATATTTTTTATGTTGACTTTGCTAACATCAACTTGCAGAAACATTATGATTTTTTCTGCTTCAGTAAATATTCAGCCCTGGATTTAGCTGTTTTGTGGGGGTTGCAGATGTTTGCTCAAGCTAATAGAGATTAGAGACCTGTGAAATGCTCAGTAAGATACCTCACAGTAGAGAGTTTCCAGTCTGGTGTGTTAAATAGGTTTGAACAGTTTTTCTATATTATTTAGCTCAGACTAATATAAAACATGAGCATGAACTGATTTACAGATTATCCTTTAGGGCAGAATCATGAAAATGTATAGGCATATAAAATCAAAAGGAAAGGGAGAACAGACTGTGTATCTTAATAAACTAAGTGCATGAAATATTGAAGTATATATTCCATTGCTTAAGACAGAGTAATAATAAAAATTGCAATAAAAAAAAAATTAGAATATCTTTAGACTAGAAATGACCTGTCAACTTCACCTGTAAACCAAAAACAAAGTCAGAAGTATTATTTCAAATACCAAAACCAAAGACATTGTTTATTAAACTCCCTAAAATTCTGGCCATATGTGATTAATGCTCTTCCACATGAGCAAGTACACATGTACTGATAGGTAAGCACAGTCAAATAAAGAGAAAAAAAAGAGCAAGTAAAGTGTTCTGTGCATATAAAGGGAAAAGACAGGTTTTATTTCTCTGAGTATTTACTGATCTGCTGAGAAGAAATGCTTTTGATTTTGACATTTGGAAAGAGAGTATGAAGAACATCTAAAGATCATCATCAAAGGTCTCTGAGCCTCTTCATTGCTTCTGGAAACATAAATGTATGGGCTGAAATTCATTTCTTCTGCTTTTTAGCTCTCCATAGGTAAAGCACTTGACTTTACCTAGGCTTTCAGATGATGATGAGGAAGATGTTACCCTGAAGTCTTTGGGAATGGGTCAACAATGCACTAAGAATTGTGAGCTCTCTCATTCAGATTCCTCTGATAGCTTTCTCGAGGAAGGCGAGATGCATCCAGGAGAAGGACTATGCAACCATAAATTATGTGTCCCACCATTCTTACTATGGAAAGAATATTCCTATCACAAACAACATTCTCAAAACTCAGATAAGTAACAGTATATAATTTAACTTCTATTTTTGTTTCATCTCCTGTTTCTGTAAGTTTTGCTAAGATTTTTGGAGCATATACACTCTGTTCATCTCTGTCTATAAATACATATTAGTAGCATTGTTCTGGTAATAAATCCTCATCATCAACAGGGAGCTTTTTCACTATAGTACTGAAAGACTACCAATGACAGAGGTTGGCTTTCAAACTTAAGTTCACTATTAATTTTTTTCCTAAGGTACTGCCCATTGATTCCAGTGGGGATTCATTGGTGTACATGAGGTTAGAATTTAGTCTGTGGTGTTCACAAAGTGATGTGCCACAGCAAAACTTTTTGTTTCACCACCTTGAAATATGTCTTCATTAGAGACCTCTATTTTGGTTCCCTGTCAGAATGGTTACAAAACTCTACTTAATAAATGACATGTTTTTATATTAGAAGTCAAAAACCCCTATGTCTCTGGAGCTTAAAAAACACTCATTATACAAATTCGTAATTGTTGGTCATTAAGGAATTATTTTTCCAGTAAAGTTCAACTCAGAAGAAGTTTCTTATAATACTTACAAACCATTTTTTACATTTAAATCCTGAAAACTGACGTGCAGATTGTTTTTGAAGGAAACAGGTTGTTATCAGTAGTTTTAGCGGTAATCCACCTCCTGTCAATTTCAAAGAGTATTATGGGGTCTAATCCTGCTCTTACTAATTCAATGAATAAGCTCAGACAGAACATGCAAGGACAAATCCATTGCCTTTATATTGACTTCAGCAGGGAAAATATCCCTCTCTTCCTCTTGCCCTCCTCATGTACCACAGATAAGATCTGGAATGGGGGTTTAGACCATTATTTATAGAAAATGAACAAAAAAGTCTATGTTATACTTCCATGACCGCTACCCTGACACCTTGACAGACTCGGGTACCATAAATAGCATCCATGACTCTGTAACAATGGGATTTTTACTCCTACAAAGCAAAACTGTTTGTCTGCAGAAGAAGGAGAGAAATATTTTAATGAAGTCTCCTCTGCTAAGTGTTCTTTTTTTATGGTGCCACTCGGCCTTTGTCAAGAGCTACCCTGTAGCCCTAACGCACTTCTTGCATAACAGCTCAGCTTAGTAGAAAGGGCTGGATATAATGCAGTACATGACCTCCACATATTCAACCCTTTTATGGGAATAGAATAAAATAAGTATCAATGTAATTACATCTGACATGTCCAAAAGATTTTTGGAAGAACAACAGCATTTATTACACTTGTTGGCTTACGTCACATTCTGATTTGTTTTTCAAGTAATATGTTATATAGGTTTATAAACCACTTAAGGTGGAGGGTTTTTTTAAAGGATTAAGTAAATCTTCTCAATCCCTTATCTACAAGCTAAAATGCATCAATTACTTGGACTGGCACAAAGTTTTGATTGTCTTTAGTGTTTCTCCATCACTATTTAAGGCTTACTCTTCTTATTGCAGCAAACATTTGTACTAACAGGAATTTGGCTCCACTATGTCATAACTACACTTTGATGAGCTCTGTGTTTCAGGAAATCTATCTCCACTGACTGCTTTTGTTTTACTGCTCATTTTTCATAGTTGCATGATTATTATGGCAGAAGGATAGAATGGATGCAGATGAGCTGAGTCACTGTTTTGTAAGTCACCAGCAACCACACCCTAAAATCTGGTCCATATTGTCCACAGACTATCCTTTACTCAGAGCAGAAGCAGTGCCCCTGTCCCTGTGGGATACCAGCAGCAGTGAGTAGAAATATGCTGGAGGTACAGCCACTGGGTTGCATGTCTCTTCTGCCCACCCTGTGAGCTGGTGGATGAAATCCAGTCCTGGGGTCTATGCCAAACAATATTGAGCTGAAGCTGATAAATCTCTTTAAAAGGTGACCAACACATCCACGTGGTTCCCTCACCTAACCTTCACAGTACTTAATCACTGAGCAGGAGGACCAAATGCATGGCTGTCCTCACAGACACATGTATTGTCCCTGAGGAACAGGAACCGTGCCCCCAGACACTTCTCTCTTCTTTTCCCTCAGGCCCTTTGTTCTTCTCTGTGAGGTTATTACGATAGTACACATATGGTGACACACATATTTCTATGAACACAGGATCCCAAAGCCTTTAAGCCATGTTCCTACAAAATAAAATTTGAGTTCCACTGACTGGACAGTAGTTCTTATGACTGGGAGGATGAGAGATTAGCAGGCAGATAGAACCTTTTTAGGCTGGAGGAGGGAGGGGAGAAAACAAAAGTGGCATAATATAAAATGAGAGGGAAAAAATACCGCTCAGCTGTGTTCTGAATTATTGGCACAGATGGAAATTGCTGCATTACTCCCTAAGAAGCTTCTATTAATTTTGTCTTTTATTTTCTTTCCTGTGAGAGTTGACCTCCTGTGGACTTTTTCTCCTCTCCTTCCAACACTTTCGGAAGAGTAACAGGCCAGTGATATACCCGCATACTTATTTATTAAAGACATAATGTTGATAATAGAACATAGAGATCTTCTAGCTCCTAAGGCAAACGCATTTGGTGGTTAATGCTGATGAGCACATTAACGAAGGAAAGGCCTGGAGAGAGCTTGAATTGCTATCTGACTTATGAGCCTGTAATAGCACAGTTCTGAGTAAAAAGAAAGGAAACATCTCCTAATATTTATAACCAAAACTTTCCCTACTTTGAAAGCAATGAAATGTAGTTTAGTGGCTTTTTAGCTGTTTAACACCCAAAACTGAACTGTCCTCTCCAGCACAAGTAACTCTGAGATCTCACATTCTAAAGTTTACCAGCAGGGTGAAAGATGATTAAAGTGAATCAGAAAAAAGCCAGAAAATATGATAGGAGTCACAGGAAAAGGACCACATTATTAGTCATTGTCAGATTCTTGAATAATTATACTCTTTCTAATGAAAGTATTATTAGTTCAGTTTTTCTAGTGCTAGAAGAAATCCTGAGTATGGAAATTAAAAAAAACAAGATTGCTGTGCATCTTGGCAGTGGTTGTCGAAGTCCAGCATATTCATGTTCTTCCCATAAGAAGAATCCTTGCAACTGTAGCTGAGGGTGAAAGACAGCATCGAGGAGAACCTCTGGTCTGGTATCAGGTGGAGTTAAGCAGGGTACAAGAGACCAGTACAGTTGTGAGAGCATAGCATATTCTGTAAGCGCATGGGAGGTCTTCTGCAGAAGATAAAAATTATTATGAATTATGCTAATTACTTCATTAAGTACTGTGCCTTATTATCACAAGAGACAGAAATATTATCAGCATTGCTGGGGTCTCCTCTGCAATCAGATATAGATTGTGAGCCAGATCACAAGCATCAGACACTTTGAGCTGAAAGTGGATACTCAAAAAAGCCCTGTGGCATAAGTGAAACTGTGGTTGCAAGTAATGAGGTTAGAATATAGCCTTAATCAGTCATTGGAAACTATACTGCACTTGAAAATATTACTTTTGAAGACATTATTCTTAAGCACATTCAGCATCTATGATTTTTATTTTGTTGAATCTCTGGGCTATAAGTTGGTTTAAGAGCCCTTGCAATCATGAGATACCAACTACAATCTCCCACAGGAGAACAGAAGTCACTTCTGGAGATAAGTGCAACATGGCACAACACCCACAGCAGGGACATGAAGCCATACCTGTCACTCTTCTGCCTCTGTACCATGTAACAGCACAAGGCCAACAGGTAATTTCTTCACTCATTCCCTAGACACACAAATTCTGTACAGAGGTGAAAATCAGTGGGAAGCCAGGGGCAGTGGTCAGGCAGTTCATGGAGAAGTAGTGCTTTGAGGTGTGTAATCTGTTTGCATCAGGAGTGCAGCGTTAGCGCTCTTCTTCCAGAATTCCTGCTCAAGTGCCAAAGACATGCAGTTATAATACGAAAGTACCTACAATAAGAAAGTCAAGGAGAAAAGGAAGGAGAACAGTGCTCAACACACTGAAAACAACAAACGTGACAGCAGAAAATGACAGAAGACCTGCTATATAAAGGTCTCTAGAAAGTGATTTATACTGGGTGAGAAGCAAAACTAATTGAAAATGCATAAAAAGGAGAGGGTTTGGCATTCCTCGTTAAACTGTGTCTATTGTTGTAGAGATAAAAGAAACCAAACAGCTTGAACCAAAAGGTTGAGTAGAAATTGAAAATCCAAGGACAAAATTTTCAATGAATGGCACAGGCAAAATTAAGCATGTGAACTGCCAGATATTGGTTAGAGTTCCCAATGGATCTTGACATACAGAAAGATAAATACATCAAATGTAGTTATACTTGGAGACAGGTAGAGGCTGGTAGGTTATTCTTTGATGCTGCTGTAGATGTTAAGGTCAAGCTGGAGAGAGTGGCTCCGGAAATAATCTTTCAGCTGTGGCAAGAGTGCTGGTCAGGAGGAACTTTACTTGCTTATAATTGTCTACATCTAGGGGTCCAAAAATAGAGCCTGCAGGGCCAAGATAAATGATCTGCAATATATTGCTTTTATAGTGCTCTCAATTGACCATGTAATTCTAAAGTTTCACAGTAGTTCAAAGCAAGGTGGTGCATAGTACAAAATGCTCAGGAATCACTGGTTTGGGTAATTCACTGCAGGGTGTGGATAAGTAGAAAACCCCTTATTTACAGCACAGGAATCTCTACTGAAAAAGCAACTTTTGTAGTGCTTTCAGGCCAATGTCTGAAACAGTACAGCATTTCTCTGAGCATGACACACAACTTTTGGAAAGGCGAAGTATTACAGTGGAGGCATAATATTAATGATTCAGAAAGTCTTGTGTCACAACCCTGAGCTCTGCAGTATCTAATTACTAGGCATAACGGTTTGCACACAGGCTGTGCCAAATAATGACAAGAGAATTAGACACCTAAAAATGGAGTTTGCCCTCTGGGGAAGGTCAGTGTAAGCCATTTGGTGGGAAAAAAGCTGAAGTAGTGCTGTGAGACTGAATTCTTTGTCCCTCACGAATAAGGATCCATGCTACAAGGAGGGCTGCATTCTGTAGAAAAATATACCAAGCCACCATCTTAAGCAAAACAGGATTGTCTTTCAAAACCTGAATAAGGGAGAGGATAGAATAAGGCTTTCCTTCCAAAAGCCAGGAAAGAAGTGCAGGTGCTCCTTCTAAGTTCCAGCCTTGGTGTTCAATGCAGTCAAAGCATCTGTTGGATGGCTGAGATCAAAAAGGTTTCATACATGAAGGATTTGACCCTTCATGAAAGCTCCAGCCTCTAATGACATTACTCACTCTTGATGGATAGTGGTTTTTTCATGTTGAAATCCAAAAATGAAAATTAATTAGGAAAAAATTACAAGGCTTCTTGTAGCTATGGTTTCATTATTCAATTAAACCAGGCTTGGACGGTTGAATGTTTATAAGCATTTTGTGAAATACAGGCTGCATAGGAAGAGATTGAGAAAATCCCTTTCCAGAATTCCCTATTGCATGATTTCTTGGCAACACATGTAGGGAATATGTATTTGCATCACTCTGGGAAAAGAAATCTCATGCAACCTTCCAAAATCCTTCTGTTTACCACTGGCATCTGACAAATTTTCTACAAAACTTCAGACTTTTTAATGAATACTGAAACTTTACAGAGTTTGCATTTTAAAATGTAGTGAAATAACATTTAGGGGTTCAGAAGCTCCATTTCTGAGCAATCATGGGAAAATTCAATGTTTATCAGCAATCTTTAAGAAGGTAGATTTTGAAAACAAATTTTTTAAATGTTGTATACGAGAGAGGGAAACATTTCTTTTAAATGGAAAAGAAATGTGGAAATTTTATTTCTTTGCTACTTATGAAAAGAATAGTAGTGGTCAGCATTATGAAGCTTTATGCCTGAATGACTGAGAGGATTGGTAGTGAAATACAGAACCTCTCAGTCATGGGACATGAATTCAAATAGGAATGGGGTTAGTAGTGACAGAAAGTCATTACTGTGTCATTGCAGTGCGCTAATGTTCAGAGATTCATTGGTGGCTTGAGTCCAATTACTAGCACACAAGAGGTCACATTACAAAATGCACTAGCAAAACTGGCAGAGGCAGACCCATTTCTACTCTTCGTAACAGGCTGCTACATTGCCATATCCAAAGATATTCGTTCAAACTTGTGTCAAGACTCAGAGCCAGTGTGGTTAAGCAGTCAAGTTCCACACTGCCCAATGTGATGAAGAGAGGATGTCTGAAACCATTGATTCTATAATTCAATTTGTAATTGTAGTAGCTGCAAATTTCCCTATTTAAATTATATAAACTGTGCAGCACCAAGCTTTTACAGCCTGCAGAGGCAGTGACTAGTGCCTGGGAGGATGAGGGTTAAGCTGTCCCTGGGCAGAGCAGCTCATACAGGCTCTTGGTTTCTTTGCAAGAAAGGAGATATAATGATGCTCAGCTGAAGCTGATTACTCTGCCAGGCTATAGCATCACCTCCTTCTTTCAAGGTTTGGAGTGATTTAGCACTGATGGAAAGCTGAATTGTGCAGACCCTTGAGTGAACTCAGAAGAGGCTTTTGTTTTGCTAGACTAGAAGTACATGAGTTGTTTTGATTCTCCTGGACTTGCCTGAGCAAGTTCAGGAATGTCTGAAAATTGGAAAAGAGCAAAAAAAGACTATTAGACCAAGAGAAAAATTAGTAAATGGTCCATTGCACCTGATATGTTTTCTCAATTATATTCTAAGTAGGAGGGCATGTCAAAAAAGGCCTTGAAAAGGAAGGAGCTGAATTTCTGATGCAAAATAAGAGTAGATATTCTCAGAAAAATTACTCTCCTGACTACTAGCTAGAAAGAGACACTAAGAAACCGGACAGTGATAAATCTTTTAATGCAGAAAAGATTTACAGTGGAATTATTATTACTTTACCAGGAAAGTTCTTAGTCTTACCTAAGGGTGTATATGTAATATAAAATGTATAGTGTATAATATATAATCATATATCATTTATCATATGTGTGTCTGTGTGTATAAAAATATATGAGTACTTTTTACAGTTGGTAGAACAGATTTCAAGTAGGCATTAGAGAAAAAAATAAGGGAAGTATTCAATATTTGGCAGAGATCCCTAGAGACTTAGGCCAGTAGCTGTGTCACACTGACAAAAGCTATTTCATGTTTTTCAGCTCTGCCTGAAGGAATATAAAAATAATACATATCCATTGGTGGTTGTGTTGGCAAGCAAAAAAATTAGCTTGGCCTAATTGGCCAGTGCTGAATGTGACACAAAAGCCTATTTTCAAGGGAGATGAATATATGTGAGGCAAAACAAGTAATAAATAGAAAGTTGGGAAGACAAGTATTTTTAAAGAGAAGGCAATAATTCTATTTATTATTCCAAAACTTCTCTAAAATATTTCTTCTATCAGTATTTTACATACTAAACTTGTGTTGTTGAATGGGACTAAGTATATGGAAGAAGAACCAGGATGTTTTTAAGATGGAAGGTGTGTCAAAGTGCAAAAGCAAACCTGTATTACAGTCTGGGAACTTTACAGAATCACAGAATCACCAACGTTGGAAGAGACTTTCAAGATCATCTAGTCCAGCCATCAACCTGGCATCACTGTAACCACACCTAAACTATATTTCCAAATGCCACACCCAGATACTTCTTGAACCCTTCCAGAGATGGTCGCTCTACTGCCTCCCTGGGCAATTTATTCCAATGCCTAACCAATCTTTTCAGCAATTTTTTTTTTTTTTAAATATCTAATCTGAACCACCCCCAGTGCAATGTGAGGCCATTTCCCTTCATCATTTCACTTGAGACATGTTTGGGGAGTTGCAGAGATCAATGCAGTCCACTCTGAGTCTTCTCTCTCTCCAAACAATCCCAGCACCCTCAGCCCCTCCTCATAAGACTTGTGCTCCAGCCCCTTCACCAGCTTCTTTGTTCCATCTCTGACTTGCTCCAGCACTGTTGTTCCTGAATGAGGGGCTCAGAACTGGACACAGGACTTGAGGTGTGGCCTCACCAGGGCTGAGTATGGACAGACAATCCTTTTCCTCCTGGCCACATTATTTCTGATATAAGCCAGGACGCCACTGGCCTTCTTGGCCACCTGGTCATAAGCTGGCCAATTTTCTGCCAGTTGTACCCACTAACTGCAAGTTCTTTCCTGTGGGATGACTTTCCAGCCGTTCTGTCCCCAGCCTGTAGCTCTGCATGAGGTTGTTGTGACCAAAGTTCAGGACCATGAGCTTGGCCTTGTTGAACCACACTCCTTGCACACATACTCCTTTGACCAAATGTCACAATGCCCTGAAGTCCATTTTGATTGCTCCAGGACTAATTTCTTCAATCTCATCGCTACAGGCCTGACAAATAATAGAGGGTAATAATCAGAGGATTGTAACAGATCAGGGAGTTTCCTAGTAATATCCCTTACCTGGACCCCAAGGAGGCAGCAAACTTCCCTGTGGGACAGATCCTGCTGAAAAAAACAAGCAGAAGGAGTTGCAAACTTGCTGGGAATCATCCCTACCTAGATCTTGATCAGCCCATTAAAGTGCTGAGCAGCATGAAGGCCAGCAGTGGCTAAAACCCCTTGTCAGTCAGTTTTACTTAAACATGGGAGCAGCTGGATTTGACTCCCAAATGCAATCAGCTCGCAGATCTCAGTGCTGTGCCCAGCAGCTGTCACAAAAAGAAGCATGGCTGTCATTGCAAACTTTCACAGTGCTTTTTAGTGTTAATGTGATTTATACTTGGAGCAGTTTTACCTGATGGCTAATATATACTCAAGAGAAATTTAGGATTGGATTGGCAGATCAATGCTTTGTTTTGAATTTGCTGCTATTTAGCACAAGTATTGAAACTAAAAGGAAAAATGTAGGAGAAATCAATTACATAAAATTTTCAGCAATATTTCTGGGATGAGCGCTGGGTCCAGAGTGCTCAACTATTTTCCTATTAGTTTCCACAATTAATAGCAAAACTCTCTCTCTCTGCTGGAACAAAGTGGCACATCAAAACATAATCCTGGGCTTCAAAAAGTGCATTTGAATCTGCATCAAAATCTGTGCTTCACAGCTCAATCCTTATTTTAGTCATGATACTGAAATATTTTACCAAATAGCATGTTCCTAGAAGACACAGAATTGTGTTGGGTTGTCATGCGCTCATGCTGTGTCTGAGGGAGAAGAGAGTGTCCATGAACCAAGGCCAGGTGAGGGAAATTAGATGGGTGATATTTATCAGTTGCCTTGGAAGTGTTTCCCAGGAAGAATCTGTCAAACTCTAGTCCATCCTGCTGGGAATCAATGGAGCCTGCAGCTGGGCTCTCTTTACAGCAGCCCTTGGTGTAGTCAGTACATCTCGCTCTGCTCCAGTTTACCACCAGTACTGAAGGGTCTTTATTCAGTCATTGCTGGGCACCATGGCCAGACCCTTGCTTGAAGGTATTGCCCATCTTTTACCTCTAACCTTTGAAGTGAAGAATGACTGGAGATGATGCTACTTTTGAAGGTGAGGCTTTTTATAGCCAGATGTTCATGTTGCTTCCAGTTAATGTCTCAGACGGGAACTGCTGGAAATTTTTTATACTCAATTTTATTTGTATCAATTTATTTAAATTATGAGCTTTTGCGATTCTTATGCATTCATCCTGGTTCATATTTGTTCATTTGTCCATGAGATATAAAACAATGTCTCTAAACAGTATATTGCTTTTAAATTCAGTTCCCCCAAAAGAGGATTTTCTAGAAGAACATAGGGAGAAGGAAAAAAAACCACCCAAAAAACCCCATAGGACAAACAAAGATACATTCCTTTTAATCTAAATGTTGGTACAAATCTAGGGGTGAGTTTTATTTGTCTGGTTATCACAGGTGCTGGCTGAGCTATGCCATTTCAATGATTATTTTGTGCAAATTATGTGATGACAGTCATCAAAACACCTGTACTATGCCAGAAGCCCAACAGCTCCTGTTCCTCTCTCAATGATAGATATCTGGGAAGCAAGGCAAATTTTATCAGCTCCCACCAATAAAGATTTGGACAGAGAAATAACAAAGGTGGGAAATCCTGCATTAATATTGTGAATAATAATGGCTCATTGTCCAAGTTAGGACCAGAAATACAAGCTATCCTGAACTGGTCTGTACCTCTTTTTAGAAAACTGTGTGCAGTTCTGATTTTGTTTTCCTGCAAACAGTTTTTAAAAATAGAGGAGATTCAAAAAAGGGCAAAAAGTATGACCAAATATAGCAGATTCTGTATGAACACAGTAGGACTTGACAGCCTAGGAAAGACGTAAGGTAAGTAGGTGTGAAAACACAGGAGGCAGGAGGACGATGGCTGGACAATAGCACCAGATGCTTTTTTGAATACAAGAACCTGGCTGGGGGCATCACATGGAACAAGGAACTGCAGCCAGAAGAGTCAAAAGGACACTCCAAGGAACTGCTGGTGGTGTGAATGCCAGAAATGTGCACAGATTTAAAGGGTCAAAATAAAGCCCATGGAAGTGCAACCCTCTAAGAATAGCTAACAACAACAACAACAAAATACACTTCTTCAGTTATTTGTAAGTGGTTGAAGGATGGAAGGTCATTCAATGATATATCATGCATATTTAGCCAATTCTTTTTCCCTATATGTTTATTTGCTTCAGGTTACATTTTGGAGACTTACTATTAAGGTAGCTGAACTTTCAGTCTGAACTATTTAATTTATAACCTATGAAAGGGCTGGTCAGCTCATCCTATATTTGTGTTTCTGTGTGGCTTCATGTTCTGACAAAAGAACTGTTAGAAAATTAAGTCTTAACTTAAGAAATACAAGTCATTGATTTTTAGGACCAAAGACCCTGGACCATTTTCTCTTTGTGAAGTAAGCCAGAATTACAGGAGCAAAGATCAAATTATTTTGTTTGGTTTTTTTTGTTTGTTTTTTTTTTTTTTTCTCCTTAGTTACTTTTGACTTCACAAATAATAGAATAAAAAAAATTGTATGTCTGCATCAGGCCCTAGAAAATACATAAGTGAGTGACACTGGAAAAGTATATTCTTCCTGTCATCCTTTGTACCATCTTATGAAATAACATCTAACCAAGCATTTATTCTCCACTCATCATTGTGGTATCTTAAAGACTTAGAATCCTAAAGTAATACAACAAAGCAATAAATTAATTCAATGTTAATCAGATATTGTATTCTTGGGAGTAAAGATAATTTTAAGAAATTAAATCATTTTTACTTACATCTGACTCATTCTTTCAAACCTGGCTCATTTCACATTCACATACAGTAGTGTTTTAAAAACAGAATTAGCTCCCAAATTGTAACTGTACAGGCTGAATCCTTAAGGCAACACAGCTGAAATGCTTATTTAGAAATTCCACTTAAAATTATTACCAGTAGCAATTTATATTATCTGTTGTTGGATGTAATGTTGAAATAAATGGCTAATTAGCTTAGTCAACTTACCAGCATTTAGTTACCAAGCAGCTTGAAGGCTCTAGGGAACACCTTTGTAACGATCTACAGCATTCTCTTTAGACAAGGACCCCATTTAGCAATAGTCAAATGTAATTTGACATATCTATAGTATTGCTTTATGCATAGAACTCCTTTTCGTACTTAGAATGGTTAGCTTCTGTATTTTTACTGATGGTCTTTTTTTAAGTGATCTCAAAGTTAAAGTGGTTAACTGATATTTGCTCCCTTGCAACGTACGTGCTTAGTCCCAGAGCTAGTCTACTGGTTCTGAAGGGAGTTGATGGAGACTGGTTTATTCACATGCCCATGAGAGCACAAAGGCAGGGCTTAACGAGTCACTCATCCTTTACAGAGTGTGTGGCAGTCTAGCTGATTAATTTTACTGCTGACTTACAGTCTTCCATCCACTAAACTAAGCAAAAAATCCCAGCGAATGACATGGCAGATCCCTTAGGAGAGCATCTGCATCACAAAAACCACTGGTGGAAGACTCAATTCTGAGTTACTCGATAATTGGGACATGATATCCACATCACTTTAAACAAATATGGGGTTTGGAAGCACAAGCTTCCTTTACAGAGAGGTTCTGCAGTGACTGTCACAGTGTCAGTGTCACCTTCAGGTAGGAGATGGCTTGGGCACTGGCAGGGCCACATAGACTGAGAGCACCTGCCCTTGCCACACAATCCTAGTTCTGTGTGAAGGGTTGTGCATAGCTCCCTTTGTCTGAAACCTCTAAAGAAGGCACATCTTCACCTGTGCTTGTGGGTGATGGCCAGTGTATTGTGAGAACCACCGTGATACAGGATACACTTGGAAAGGCAGCTAGCAAGTTTTATATCAAGAACAGTTGTAGTGCTATGTTGCTTTTCTTATCCTTATGAAGTGCTCAATCCATTCAGAAACATTCTCTTCTTTCTAAAAAAGCCATGCTTATTTTTGCTTCTGAAGTCTGGGGGAAAAAAACAAACAGAAATGCCATCTCTGTAGTATGTCTGTGACTGTAATGTTGCTGTTGGGAGTCAGCTGAGCTGTACCTCTGATAGCTTAAAAATCTCCCATACAGGATGAAGCAGTTGTCATACTTCTGTGATGATTTGTTCAGGAAAAGGTAGGATATTAAGCTTTCCTATTCAGTGAGGGAAAGATGAGAACAAAAAATATCTTTGACCTCTTTGAATTTAAGATTTTATGGTAAAGGAAAATGAAAGGAATTTGGTTATCTGAAATTTGGTCTGGATTGCAAGAAGCTGGAAATGTTTCTTTAGCCAAGCCTTTTAACTTTTCCATGCAGATGCTCCTGTGTTTTGACCTCTAAGTACTGAAGTCCACTGTGCAAATCTGTTTAAGGGAAAACCTTGGTGTACATACAAACAAAACAAAACCCACAAACGCCCCCTCCCCCTCAAATCCCCTGAGTTTTATTAGAAATTCTGTATTTCAGGAACTGCTAACCCAGCCAGGTGCTGAGGCACTATTTTAATTCTCTTGCACTGCAGGGAAACCAGGGAGCACTACCACTTCTGAGAAGATGTGGTTTTCATCATTCATGAATGATCACACTGGCCAGCACTTGAAGGAACATTTGTGGACCCCAAGGGGACCACCATGTCCATCGTGACTAGGCAGAAGAGAGAGCTACTGCAGCAGAGGGCCCTGCACAGCAGTAAAAGCATCCAGGAATATTATTTGCAATTCCATGCAGAATCTTCCTAGGCTGGAATAAAATTTGAAGTAATCTATGTAATGTCGTTCCACGTCTCATACAACCAGCAACATTTTGCGTATTAGAAATTGCTGTTCCAAAACCATTAGGCTATTTTCTGACCTGGCCAAAACCAGGAGAGTGAGTCAGATTCACCATGATTATTGTTTGGTATTGTCAGAGAGAATAATTGCTTTTCCTGCCTACTCTCCTATACCGGGATGTAAACATGTGCCCAAGTGGGTGGCTGGCAGCCTAAACTCATGGGCCAATGAGCAGCTGTATAATCTTCTCTGAGAGTCTCACCACAGCAGCCTCTAGGGCTTTTCCTGGAGGAGAGGAAAGAGCCATTAGCTGAGGCGGGAGACGAGAGCAGATGCATCGTCATCCCACCCAAGTGGTTAAAGCACCGACGCTGTGCAGAGCAAGCAAGCAGCTGGAGGGCAGGAGGAGAGCCTTTGCCCTGGAAAGGTAGAGCACTGCTCTTTCAATCAACTCCCGTACAAAAATCTTGATCTCTGCCTGGATGACCCACTAAATCTACTGGGAAATGTGATTTGTCCCCCACACATGAAAAGATATGAGCTGTGCTGGCTTCTACAAAGATTGTTTCATTTCCATGGATCTCACACTATTTCCATTGTAATTTGGTCGTAAATTCCCTTGCTTTTAAAATGAGTATTACCAAGTTAATTTCAATGTCTTCGCATCTATTTTACAACTCCATTGTTTTCTGACATGTTTTACATGTTTGAAAACAAACAAACAAACAAATGTTACTAGCTTTCCTTTTCAGCAAGTAATCTGGGAGCAGACAACACACCTCAATCAATGTAATAATTCTTTAAAGAATGTAAATTAATTCGAAAGAGGTGGAAGAGGGCATATGTATCTGTAAGACGCATTTTAAATTGTTTCTGCATTTGCATTTGGTTTTAATGGCGTTTACGCCCTCTAGTGTCAGAAAACCCTATCAGAGTGAGGGTTTTTTAACCTTTACTATGTCTGTCAGTCTCAGCCTTGAGTATTTAGGCTTTGCAAAAAATGCAAATGCTGGATTTATTCTTCCTACAAACATCCGCCAGTTTTACAGATTTGATACGCTTGGGAGTGTTTTGACCCAAAGTGAGCTATTTCAAATATTAATTTCTGATGTAACACACACAAAAAATATATTAAATTACAATTTCTGTCACTATTTATTTTGACATCCACAATACACTTATTTTTCCCTTGGAAAAAAAATCACTCCTGTGTTCAAACAAACAGGAATTAAATAAACAGTATTGCCCCTCTAATTTGTTAAGATTGTTAAAGAAAATACAGTCTCTCTCACATCAAGGAAAAATGGTCAAAAAATATGATTCATTTCAGTTATAATTTGGACCTTTGACTTATGAAATATTTTATCTTACAGCCATCAAAAACTGGGTATCATTAGATTCAGGAATAAGATGAAGAGGTGATGATGCTACAAATAGAGTCTGTGTTGTCTGAGATTTCTTGAGCTATGGGTATGCAACACCAGATATATTTCACTTATCACTTGGAAAAGCAGTACTGTGTTGGCAGGTGGATGTCCATGGGTAAGATCTGACATGGCACTGCTGAGATTACTGGCTGGGCATTAGTAACCTCAAATACATTTGTGTTTCCCAAGCTCCTGCAAGAGCTCTATCCTCTGTGTGCGATTCAAGCTGCGTTTTGTTCCCCCCAGTCTGTCATGCAAAGCGCTACATCACAATCCTGTGTCTCACACCAACACTCTGAAAGATGTGCAAAATGAAGGAATCCCCTTGCTTCCTGTCTTTCTCGCAATAAGGGGTCAAACATGCAGAAGTGGTCTGTCACCTGATGAATACAAACAACTGAGACAAACATACATGCCTTTTAATCCATCCAATCCATCCATCCATCCATCCATCCATCCATCCATCCATCCATCCCTGTACAGTGTCACTTAGTGAAGAGATATCCATAGACTGCAAGCAATAGCACGTCTGGCCTGCTTGGACTACATCGAGTGAAACCTAAGCATTAGTTTGATCATGTTGTTTCTGACTTGTGATTTGCTAAAACTTGATTGACACACCTAGTTTGCCTTTTCCCTTCTCTTTTTGGTAACTGAAGTAGAGTGCACCTGATTGATACCAGGCATCAGTATGAAGCCTCTTTTTCTTGATTCATCCAGAACATAAAATATTTGGATGACACTTCTGACATTACAAAATTAGATTGCCAGTACAAATCATAAATGCCCAAAGACTGGCTTGAGCTTTGTCTACAATAACAGACATATGCAGAGCAGACCATATACAAAGCTATGAAAAGACTGCAACTAGGGAAAAAAAGCAAATATAGGAGAATATGTTTGCAGTTGCAGCCTGAAGAAAAATAAGACAAGCAGAGTAGCTCCACATAAAACCTTAAAATAGTTCCCTTTTGAAACGGGAGTCTGTGAAAATTGCTTAATAAGATTCTACATTTGTTGTGTCTCTATGGCTGAAGAAACCAGATTTTCTGCAGAGTTTAGAGTTTGTTTTAGAGATCAAGTTTAAATTTTTCACTTTGAAATACTAGCACGTCAAAGCTTTCCTGCCATCTGAAAATGGGGTTACGCTCTTTTTTTTTTTTGTTTAGAATTTCCAAAGAATAAAACAATTGCAGTTGGGGGTATAGGAGGAATTTCCCCTGCCTTTTATATCATCTATTTCCATTGGTGGTGTTCAGTGATATATGAGGTATAACTAAATGTAATGTTTATTTCAGGAGGATGAACTTCATTAGCAATTCTGATCATGACTACTCTAGACTAAAATCTGTGTCACTGTCCCAGAAGAGAGCAAGGCTAACCAGGGCAAACAGCAAAACCTCTGTTTTTTCACAAAAGTAACCAAATATGTTTCCCACCCTGTGAGAATTATGAAGATTTATTTCTTTGAAATAAGTTTTTCTGACCATAATTTCATTTAAACAACTCCAACACAGTGGTTAGCAACAGGAGAAAAACTAATTACGAAAGCATTATTAATGATGCGAAAGGCATTACTAGCACTAAATAACAGACAAGCAACATTAGCTTTGGAAAATGTCACTGTATTACAACTGATGCAAGCTAAAAAGGAAAAGTAACAAAAAGCAAGTTATTTTAAAGTAAGCAGTATATGCATCTGCATGACATTTTGTCCAGAAGGTAAGAAAAATATTGCAAAATACCTTCCTGTGTCAAACAATCCAAAATTTTTTTAGTTCACTCTGTAACACTATAATATTATGAAAAGGCATCTGCTTAAGTCATTGGTTAGGTCCACACATAAATACTGGAATGCTAAAAACAGATGAGCTCGTGCTTCCTGTCACAACTCCTACAGCTTCATTCTGCTCTTGATTCATATAATTATAGTGTCACATTATCAGCAGGATGAACTATATCCCTCAGCAATTTCAAGCAAAATTAATTAGAGCCAGCTATGCCTTCTGTCCACAGCTGCCATCAGCTGTAACAATGGAAGCTTACGGAGGTTCAGCAGTTTAACATTTCAAGCGATAAGCACCTAAATATAGGTTTAGGAATCTCATTTAAGATACTTAATTTAGGAGATCTAGTACTGGGCATCTGTAAATTTGCATTTCGAAATCTACCTTGTTGTGTCAGGTTTCTGTTTACACAGATCCAATATATGAAACTACTTATATCTGTAAGAATGAAGTAAAACTAGTGGACAGTGTAAAGCTTACAACCCTGGCCCTCTGTCTACTGCTCTTCTATCGTTCTGCCTGGAAAAATGGGATTAGTGAGGTGTTGGGGATCCCATTTGTCAAAGAGACCTTGAAAGATCATTTATCCACTTCCTTGCCCAAAGAAAAGAACAGCTGGTCATGCACACAGTTGATAGTCAGCTCAGGCTTTAGCAAGAGATAAGCACCAAAAATTACGATGTTGTGGTGTGCAAATGTTGATGTGAAAGAAAGCATGACATCCTTTCTAGTAATTTTCCAGTTTTTACATATCTTTATTTAAGACCAGTTATATTATTTATGTAAAAGATGAATTCTGTTAAATTATTTATTTTTCATGCATATCACAAAATGAGAAATGAATACCATTTGAATTCTAAGAGTGTGTGTGTGGGAGGGAATATTGGCAGAAATATTAATTATATTATTCATGTGAATATTTTACACTTGGACATGTTTAGTAAAGCAACCAAATATTTATTTAACACAACATAATCTATGTCAATAGCCTAAGACTTGGTCATCTATATTATATCTGCCTGGATGACAACTTATTTGAATATTTATGTTTAACATTTTCCTCGTATCTTACAAAATGCAAATCATTCATCGTCACATCCTTTTGACATGAGCTGAGCTCTCATTGGTGGAAGATGTCCTCTAATTTCATATAGTTCCTCCATTATGCTCACCCTTTTTTCCACCCCCATGATTAGGTGCACAATTTGGACACTGACTTGAAGACTTCCCCCTTCTGTATTATGTTTCCAGTTCCTGCTGAACAGACAGATTTTGTTTTCCAGATAGTACTTTCTAAACTCTGTTCCTCCGCAGTTTTATTTCTTAACTTTTCTTGTGTTAAGAATTTATAAATTCTTTTAAATAGGGAATATGCTCTCTCTCTTTTTTCACATACATACTAAACTCACAAGCTAAAGTCAATGTTTAATAGTGACTTAAAATCCAGTAAAGTTAAAAACTGAATGGTATTTGAAAGTAATTCATCTTTTTATTAAACTCTGTAATATGTAATTACATACTTGTCCCCTATAGAATATAGCAAAATGCAAAGAGCTAAAATCTCTTAATAAGTTATCACTGGAGTGCCTTTATATACATCAGTAACACTTTGTTCTTACTTGCTGGACAAAACAATATCCAATATCATAAAGAAAGGGGGTAATTTTAGTACTTCTGAGCACTGCCAGGATTGCAGTTACAATTTGGTTGCTTGTTTGCTTGTGGCTTGAGTTTTTCCATGTTTGCTTTCACCCGGACCATGGAAAGGACATCTGGAACTCAGCTACTCCAGCTTCTCATGTCAACAAGAAGTTAGGTCAGCCATGCTTCTGTCTAGCCAAGTTGAAAAATACAATGATAGAAAGTTCATGATCTCCTGGGAAACCTGTTCCAAAAATGTGTCACCCTGCTAAATGAAAGTACTGTATCAGCTTGAGACAACAGATTATTCAGTTTAGTATCTAATTTAACAAGTGGTCTCTCTCAGATCTTGCCAATGAAATTGATGAGTTCTTTCAACAAGTAAACAGCATAAAGACTGAACTTCAACACTGATTTTTTTTTTTTCTTAGCAAGGTCATTCTCTCTCCATTGCAATAGAGGTGGCCTGGGAAGAGTACAGCAGGTAAAACATGTGATTTACCTGCCCCCATTTTGACAGACAGGAGACTCAAAATTTATTTAAAATTAAAATTATTTGTGCACAACAATGGGCATGCTATGTATGGAAGAATATGTGTAAAAGCATTCTCTATATTCAACAAGTATTAATTGCAAGAGAAGTAAAATATATTGTGCAATTAATTAATTGTGAAACTAAATTATGAGAAGACATTTTGTCTTTACTAAACCTTTTGTTTTCTTTAACCTAGGTATGGTGACATGGTGCCAAAGACAATAGCTGGGAAGATTTTTGGTTCAATATGCTCCCTGAGTGGGGTCTTGGTCATTGCTCTGCCAGTTCCTGTAATTGTCTCCAACTTCAGCCGTATTTACCACCAGAATCAACGAGCAGACAAGCGCAGGGCACAAAAGGTAAGCTTCTAATTTTTCCCCCTTATGTTGTTGAACAACAGATAAAATATGATTTTCTATATGCTGTGGGTCATTATAGTGTGTATTTCTTAGCAAGAGGACCACTGTATGTGCCACATGCCTAACCCATGTCCTAGATGCAAAAACTGTCTTATTTTTAGTGAGGAAAAATCCCCAACACAAACAAAACCAGTTCACTTACCTTTTCTGTCAAAATGTACAGACCTATTATTTTGGTAATTCATCCCACTTGTTAGACTAGATCTAGGATTTTTAGACAATAGCTGCAGTCTCACCCACTGAAGATTCTTCAGCGCTTTTTCAGGCAGACTTTCTTTCTACCACAGTCTTATGAGGAAAAGAAAAAAATAAAAACCCGACCAAACAAACAAGCAAAACTCTCAAACCTAATAATGGTTTCTAACATCTCTGCTAACAGATTGCTTCACTAATCCAGGTTTAGTTAAAGTCCCAGATTCAGTCTCTGGGGGAATCTGATTGTTGGGGAACTTGTCTCCTCAGCTCTATTTTGCTTAAAAGGCTTTGGATAAACAGCTCAATCAGGTAAAAAATTAAAGTAAAAGTCTGTTTTTCCAGCTTCCTTGATTTGCTGAGTCTCTCACTAAATATCCACTAGATCTACAAGAAGACTGTTTCCCTTCCTGACACATATGGACAAGGTCAGCGGCTGGGAAGAGAACTATTTATTAGGAGTGATGCAGCCAAGCCTGGACAGGCACTTTCATCTCCACATCACTGCTGTTGCACTTGTTCTAATCCATTTCTCTGAATTCTGAAGTGCCAGGCAGCTCAGAGAACACCGACTGTCACTTGAAGCCTGTTCTGGGAGCTGAGATGCCTTACTTTCCACTCCTCTGCAGATGGCAGTTGGAAGGCTTTGGATGCCACGCAGGTTGCATGATTGCCAAGGCTGAGGTGTAACCACTTGGGCATTTTGTGGACCCATGGCCTCTCTTCAGTGGTCCTGAGTCTCCAGTGATCTCAGGAGAGCAGGATCATTGCTGGGGGAATTGTGCAGGCAGACCATGGCTGGAGACTGCATATATAGACCAGAGAACACACGCAGTTGCAGGCTGCATCTGCTTCATATCACCAACAGCACCACAGTCAGATGCAAAGAGTTTGTGTGTTTCTCTCTGGCCACCTTTTTGACTGATTTTTCATTTAAAACAAAAAACAAAAAAACAAAAAAACCCAAACAAACAAAAAAAAACAAAAAAAAAACCACACAAAAACAAACAAACAAACAAACAAAAAAAAAAACCACCACCAAAACAGAAAAAAACCCACACCACCTCAAAGTCAGTGAAATAAATGTATGCAGTGATACCATTCTCGGAATATCTTAAAATCAGGAGAAACAGAAGTACATAGCCAAACTCAGGCCTGGGCAGAAGATACAGCACCCTTCAATGGCCACATCTTGGAAAAATGCTCTCAGATGAGGAAAGTGGCTGCAAAAAGAAACCAGGTGTATCACAAGACTTTCATACTTCTCTAGAAACCTGATCTAAAATATAGGCTACTTCAGGGATCCAAATCCCATACTATCTATCTACTAATCTATCTACTAATTCCACCCACTTTTCTGCATGCTGTTTTGTCCCACAGCCTAACTCCAGCTCCCCTCTTCCACAGCTGACTTCACATCACTTCTACACTACTTTGGTTTTGTCAAAAACCTTTCTATTTCTTTTTGTGGAATGGCAGCAGAGAAGCAGCTGTACCTGAGCCAGGACACAGTGCTCCGGACTGTGCCCCTGAGCACTGTGGCAGTCATGGGTGATAGATCTGCTCCATCCCAGAAATCACTGTGCCTGTTCTGAGCTTTCATAACAGCTGCAGATGCAACCACTGCAGATAGAAACTGTCTCCTACTGCATGCCACAAGGCAGAGTTGTCTAGGCCTGCTTTAAATTTGCGTCATGGTTCAACCCAGCCAGCATCCAAGCCCCATGCAGCTGCTCACTCACTCCCCCAGCAGCAGGATGAGTGAGAGAACTAGAAGCATATAAACACAGCCCCACATCAGCCACTGTGAAGAAAATTAGCTCTACTTCAGCCAAAACCAGCACAATTTGTCACTGAAAAAGAAATGGACACTAGAAAATATCTCACAAAAGTCAGATTGGTAGACTGGCTGCTATTCCCCATAATCTCTTCCTGAATAGAAACTGCTTGAGTTAATAACTGACTTTTTCTCCATGCAAAACAGTGAGCTCATTGTATGTTTCAAACAGGAACACAAAGTGATGAACAGCAATCCTGCCAAGCGTTTTTTCCTCTGCTCCCCAGAACAATGCCAACAGCAAGGATGAGAGATCTCCTCTGACTGTGTTTATGTCCTTCTTGCTTTGGACAAAATGGCTTTGAGGTCCGATTAACTTAGCGCTGGATGTGTGTTTCATTGATATTTCCTATTGCAAAGCTAATCTCTTTCAATCTAAAATGATTGAGATGTTGAACTGAATATTGCTCTAAAAAAGAAAAATCAACAAAAAGCTATCAAAACCAACAAAAAGCCAACTATACATGGGTACTGTATAGTCCATATTTAGCTATGAAATGCAGCCTTGCATTTCACAGGCGGTTTCTACTGTGCTGTAAAAGAATATTCAGACAAAAAGGTCACTTTATTGAAGTTTGAAATTCCTTCTTCATTCAGTACAATAGAGGCTTTACACCATTTTCTAAAATAAATGTTTCCCTAGGCACTGAACTTACTTCTGTTCCCTGAGGCTGAAGAACATAAGCTAAAAAGAAGGTGCTGTTTCATGGAGAGTAGCACAAACCCCAGCAGGCAATGGTACCTCCTGCTGGCTACAACAGCTTCCATTGGACCGAGACTGTTGTACCTTTGAACTGTGCAACTTTATCAATATCTCACACAGAAGTTTAATCAAGATAGACTTCAGAAGCGGCAAAACACTTGGGCTGGAAGGAAACTCAAGAGAAAGCGCTTTGCTGAGGAGTTGAAATCTAGTTCCAGAGGCACTGACAGTTTACAGCAGAAAAATATTGTCACTTACATTAGGATTGTTGAGTCACGCAACCATCATTTTATGCACTTATTGAATTCTGCACAGTTATTAGAGATTAGAGAATTCCACTTGTTTCTTTTTGGCAAAAAAGCATGGCACATTAATACTTGGGAAAAGATGGAAGAGAGAAATTTATTTATATACCATTGCATTTTAAATGCATTTTAAAGGAAGCTCCTGCTCCCAATCATAAAAATACATTGTTGTAATTACCATGAAATCCCACTCTGTAATACAGAAAATATTGGCAGGATAGGCCATCTTTCTGCTGCAGTACAGGAAACCCCTTGCAATCAATATAAACAAAAACAGAGGGGGTGGGGGGGGGGTGAGGGGGGAAAGAAAAGAAAACTCATCTATGCTTATCAAAACATTGTTTTCTATCAGATAGTAAGGTCCAAGTATCTGGCCTATCCTGACAAGAAATGGATGAATAAATAATCCAAACTAGACATTGAAATTCAGGGCATAACTAATTATGCCCTGGAGTCCTACTGTGCCTTCTTCTCAAGCAGCTTTATCAGTATTGAGACAGTTTTGAAGAATGCTATTTGTGGAGCTTTTCTCAGCTAGAGACAACTTCAAGAGGTTGTTATTTTGGTTGCCCATTAACTTTGGACAAAGTTAATGACAGTTGTCTTGTTGTGTATAAAGGCAAGGAAGGGAAGGGAAGGGAAGGGAAGGGAAGGGAAGGGAAGGGAAGGGAAGGGAAGGGAAGGGAAGGGAAGGGAAGGGAAGGGAAGGGAAGGGAAGGGAAGGGAAGGGAAGGGAAGGGAAGGGAAGGGAAGGGAAGGGAAGGGAAGGGAAGGGAAGGGAAGGGAAGGGAAGGGAAGGGAAGGGAAGGGAAGGGAAGGGAAGGGAAGGGAAGGGAAGGGAAGGGAAGGGAAGGGAAGGGAAGGGAAGGTTTAGACATGGTTGGATATAATTTCCTGTTCTGTATGTGACAGGTAGCAAGGATTAAGTTTTGGCAGGACACTCATAGTGTCATATTCACTGGGATGACTATCAGCCCAGGAAAGGGACAGGAGGAGGCACAGCTTCCCGCTTGGAATGGGCGTCTGGCCACTCCATGGCAGCTTGGACCCAAAGGTCCATCCCAACATACTGCAGCAGCAATTATGATTATAAAGTCCTTCATATCCTGAATGAAGTAACCCTTGCTGTGTGCCTTTTCTGTTTTCAATATATATCTTTCCCTACAAGGGCAAGAGCCTTGTGTTCTCTTGCCCAACAAGTGCCTAAGTGCAGGTACAGCCCTGTTCATTACCTGAGGAACAAAAGAGCCTTAATATTAGCTGCCCAAGCACTTTCTGCCTATAGTGACCTTGCATGATGCCTCAACAGAGCAGCCAAACAACCATCAGCAGCTCCGAAACTTGACTTTAAACATAAAATTCAACCTGAATCTTTCATGCAAGTACGGTCTTCTACTTTCACAAAGCAAAATATATCCTGAAGATTGGCTTGGCTTTGCTATTTATTAATTGTACATGATGAATTTATCAGTCAAGTTATGAATAATCAGTTACTAGCTAATTATAAATAGCTCTAGGATAAACTGCAACAACTGCTTAACAGCATCTGGCAGTCTAGAACTAAGCGTTTGCAGTAAGAAACCCTGCTAGCCATTTTGACTTCTTTATATGAGATAGACTATTAATATCAGGAGTACTGCAGAAACGTAACTAACAGTACCTTATCCAGGATTTTTGAGTTTAGCAACAAAAAGCACATAGAACTCATGTTTATTGAACAATAATTTGAATAGATTGTGAAAGTAAGCCACCATTCAAGAAATGTATGAACCTTATTTAATTCCATATCCATTAATATGCAAAGTAAACAGCATTTTCTTCTCTATTATATACTGATGTCATGTAAATTATTGTCAGCTAATATGAAATCAATCATTTGCAATTACTGAAAATTAGGAAATCAGAGCATTAAAGGTGGGTGTGTTTTTTTCACTTAAAAACAAACATATAGGGTGGATTTATGAAAGACCAAACAAACAAACAAACAAACAAAAGTAGCTGATTTTTTGCATAATATTTGCTCTTGCTCTAGGAGCCACAGTGTTGTGGTTCAGCAAAGGCAGGCAGATAAAGCCCATCCTGCTGCTAACTGTCTCTCCTTCCCAGAAAGATGGGGTGAAAATCAGAAAGGTAAAAGTGCAAAAATGTGTGAGACAGTCTAATCTTTTTATAAGGAAAGGAAAGAAACCACCAGAAAGGGAGGAAGGGAAGCAAATTCAAGGGGAAAAAGGGATACAAAAGAGCACAATTGCTCAGCACCAAGCCTGTCCCAGAGGAAGGACAGCCCCTGCCAGACCCCACCAGCATCCAGCTTTATTGCTGAGCATGATGCCATATGGTATGCAATAACTCTCTGGTCTGCTGGGGTAAACTGTCCCGTCTGTGCCCCCCCCTAACTCTTTGTCCACCCCCAGCCTCATCAGTAGGACACTTGGAGGAGCAGAAAATGCCTTGGCTCTGTGCAAGCATTCTGCAACAGGAACTAAAATGTCCCTGAATTATAAACAGCACAAATTATTTTCAGCACAAATCCAAAACACAGCCCCATACCAGCTCCTGTGAAGAAAACCATCTCTGTCCTGACCAAAAGCTGTGCACGCAGAATGACCATGAAGGAATTTTAATATTTTAAATGCACAAAATTATTTAACAATAATAACTAAAAGATAAGTCATTAATATCTTTTGAGTTTTCCTAGTAAGATAATTATGTGCCCTGGAGAGCAGCAGGAGACAACAGGAGTTAGGTACTAAATTACCTGGGCTACCCTGGCCTCTCGCATAGCAAGCTGAAGAGAATCTTGCCAGAAATGATTCCCAGTATCACAGTAAGTCCTGTCCTAAAGTCTTCCTGATAAAATCATTCTCTTAAAATAGCTGGACAGATGAGGGCATCTGAGTGTTAAAAGCTGGATGTTGTAAATACCACACAGTGCTACATTTAGTGCTACTTAAAATGTTGCGAAAATGAATGTTTATATTTCTAAAACTGACGGAGCTAACTGTTGTTGACTAACAGTGAATTCCCTTTGTGAGGTTTCTATGAATGCAACCATAGACAAGGATCCAAATCTATGCTGTAAAATTGGAAACCAGAAAAAAGAAAGACAGGTATTTAAAAGAGGAGTTCAGTGCAAATACAAGAGATGTGACAAAAATTAGAGCTGGTCATCATCTTTGTAGGAAGAAGATGAGGTGAGATGATGAGGGTGGAATTTCATTAGAATACGTAAAAGAACTATATTTCATCTACATTTGTTTAGTCCTAGAACATTTAAAAATTACCAAAATCAAAGTTTCATACTCAGGAAATCTTCATGGCAAAAATATCATCTACTTCAGAAGAACTTAATACTTTGTTTGTTTGTTTGTTTGTTTGTTTGTTTGTTTTTAAGATATTCTATGAAAGAGGAGGATTAGGAAGGGCTTTGCAGCAGTTGAAAGGGGCTGTTGTCACTCCCATTCTGTTATACATGACAGAAAATGCAGACTAAAGTAAAATGCAGTACTTCTGTAACCACAGTTTTTCTGATGTCATCACTTCATTTTGATGCCTTTCATGGGAGTTCTATCCCCAGTGCACAATCCTTAAAATCCTGTGAATGACATGAGCTTTTAATGATGCCTTGATAGGAAATGTGAGAAGTCACTAGACTGCTCATGCTACAGGCTCAAATATAAATCAGGCAGAAGCACTGAAAATAAATCTTATCACTTTAACAGATTTGTTAACACCTCCAATTTCTGCAGTATTTTCTGTAAGCTAAAGTATAAACATGGAGGCCACAATATCTGCTTCCTCTCTTGGTAACAGATTTACTATCTTCTCTTTTGTAAATGATATAAATTCAGGCCATCTGAATGAGTCTCAGCTAGAAAGATGTACCCTATTACTTTCTAGCTCACAAAAGCTTTCTAAGATGCAATAAATTCATACTTGTAAAGCAATTTTATAACTTCACGTAGGAAGTACAACCTTCATATTATATGTGTCATAGCACTTTGATATATTAAGATATTCTGATGGACTGTTATGTTTTTCATATTTCTTTATTAAATGATGCTGCACCATAATTATTACTTCAATCACTAAAGAGAAAATGAATATGCATGCTAAAAGGAAAAGCAGAACTAATGTACATTAAATGTGTGTTCATTAAATCTAATGAATCTCCCTGTATAAAGAGCAGACTGAAAAATACCACAGCTAAAACATTTGTGACTGAAATCACTTATTTTTGGGACTCCAAGCTGCATCCTCTAAAGGCATTTCCAAAGCATCTTGAGTTCCTAAGACTAAACTTTTATATATTTATGAACGTAACCAAGTGCACTTGTCACAGCCCATGACTATTCTGTGATGCAGGTAAAACTCCTTCCCACACCCTTCAACCCAGCACGTTGGGGTTGCATCACAGGAGCACCACTTTGAAAATAACCTATTTTCTGCCTGCCCAAGGGGCTTTTTAATTTCTCACCCTGAGGACTGAGCCCTAACCATGCTGATAGCCTTGGAGGTGTCACCTAAGAGCCCCAGTGAACCAGGAGGGTGGGAGCTCTAACAGTTCCACACACAGGTTGCTCCTGGGGACCCCAGGCCAGGTCACTGTGGATCTTTTCTCCACATCATTAAAATAAAATGCATTAACTGCATTGCTGGAAAACCTGCGTTCACCAAAAAGGTTTGTAAACAAATGAGTTATCCTAAAATGGGCAATATATCACAAAATCAATAAATAGCCTCTCATGTGAGCTTTTTGGCTCAAGGATGCACACACGCAGAGCATTACTTCATTTTCTTTCAGAACAATTAAATGATAATAAATGCATGACATAGCACAAGCCAGGTTTCAGCCATGTTAGCTGTCATAAATTTCTCGGCTTGCTGTTGAGAAGATCTGTGAGTTTGAGGCTGTGAGTGCAAAGAAACGTGTTGAGCCATTCCTCTAAGTCAGTTAATTAATTAATTAATCATGCCAGACAGATCTGGTGGCTGCAGTGACCAGGCTGCATCCCTCTACAAGTGCTTACTAACATTTAATCTGCATCACAGAAATTTGGGGAAGGGGGGAAAATACTCTCTATTTTTTTGAAAATGTCAACTGAGTAAATATCAGGTATGAAAATCCCTACTAATATATCGAAGTTGGATTTTCAAGTCCTTCACTGTATCTCCTTCTGTGCTTCAGCAGCCATTTAATTCCAGGGACTTCTAGGCATTTGGCTTTCAGAATCAGAAATCTAACCACAAAGATAAACCCAGATACTGTCTTACACATGTAACCACCCACAAAAACTACAAAACCAGAATGCCATGCTAGTAATCCCATAAAACCTTCTGTTTTCTACATTAATAGTTGAGAGAGTCCATTCTTCATGCTTTCTCCTAATTCTGTGTTCTGTGGGTTGTACAAAATTCAGTAGATGCAAAATGTCTGTCACTCATGAGCTTCCTTCTACTCTGGATGAAAGCCACCTTCACAAGCAATGAGGCTCACCTGAGAAATTACAAATTTCTCTCAGTAATTGATACCTGCAGTCTCTGAAATATCAGTTTGTGAAGTGTCTATGAAAAATATGATAAGTATTAAGTCTGGTTATACTGACAGATATGAAGAGGTAGGTGGAGGCCGGTGAGGAGTGATGTCTTTCAAGGCTTTGTCATGGGACTGGTGCCCTTCAATATGTTCATCAATGACATCAGCAGTGAGATCAGGTGACCCTCAGCAAGTTTGCTGATGACACAAAGGTGAGCAATGCAGTTGACACAACAGAAGGAAGAGCTGCCATCCAGAGGGACCTGGACAAACTTGAGAAGTGGGCCCATGAGAACATGAAAATCAAAAAATTCAAGGGCAAGGTGCTTGCTCCTGGGTCAGGACAAATCCACATATGAGTACAGGCTGGCAGTGGAAGGAATTAAGAGCAGCCCTGTGGAGAAGAACCTGGGAGTCCTCATGGATGAAAAGCTGCACATAAGCCAGCACCATGCACTCACAGCTGAAAAAGCCAAACACATCCTAGGCTGCATCAGCAGCATGGCCGAGAGGGCAATGGAGGTGGTTTTCCCACTCTACTCTGCCCTGGTGAGACCCCATCTGGAGTACTGCATCCAGCTCTGGAGTCCTCGGCAGAGAAAGACACGGACCTGCTAGAACAGGTCCAGAGGAGGGCCACAAGGGCTGGAGCATCTCTCCTATGAAGACAGGCTGAGAGAGCTGGCGTCGTTCTGCCTGCAGAAGAGATGTCTCCAGGGACACTTTAGAGCAGCTTTCCAGTACCTAAAAAGGACTTATAAAAAGGAGGGAGAGAGACTTCTTATACAGGCAGAAAGTGACACAACCAGGTATAATGGTTTTAAATTGAAAGAGGGCAGGTTTATATTAGATGTTGGAAAGAGATTCTTTATTAAGGGAGTGGTGAGGTACAGGAACAGGTTGCCAAAGAAGATGTGGATGCCCCATCCCTGGAAGTGTCCAAGGCCAGGCTGGATGGGGCCCTGAGCAACCTGGTGTAGCGCATGGCATCTCTGCCCATGGTGGGAGTTTGGAACTAGATGACCTGTAAGGCCCCTTCCAACCCGAACTAGGATACTAAAATCGCCTGGCAAATATTCAAAAACTTAGTTGGGAGACAGCATAAAAGCAGTATCACATTTTGGTACTCCAAAAACCCAGAGGACTCTGAGAAACCCACTCATATATGTCACAATATTACATTTTTTATGAACCATTTCTTTCCCTTTAAAGAGATTTTCACTGCAGTAGCAACTGAAATGGACGTCCATGCTTCTGCCCCACAAGATATAAGGAGTGGCAGTTGCAGCAATGCAAAAACAAAAGGCATCACTTCCATACTGATCTGTCTAATCCCTTCTCCAAAGTCATTGTTCTTAGTAGCTGATCCATGCAAACAAATAAAAAATTCTATCATATTCATTTTAAATGGGAAGACACTTGTGATTTGCTCCACCTGGAGGATGGATGCAATGCAGTCTGTCAGTCACTGTGAGATTGGTATTCATAAGCAGCTGATTCCAATTAGCAGTTTTAGATAAACAGGATAATGGCTATGAGTACAAATGACACTCCTCATTTTGTCTGTTTACACAGAAAGCCAGGCTCGCTCGAATCCGCGCAGCAAAGAGTGGGAGCGCTAATGCCTACATGCAGAGCAAACGAAATGGCTTGCTGAGTAACCAGCTGCAGCAGGTAATGTTTGTGCTCCCTCCACCTCTGGAGTAACCACTTAATGACAGCCCAGCAGTAGTTTATTCTACTTATCACCAGGGCAAGTCACCTTGGGGCTTTGAGCAATGGTATCTTTAGAGGTAGATTAAGGAAGGATAAACTGGACAATTACTACTGTTAAAGGAAGCTCTGTGAGAATCGATGGTGGGGTATTAAGAGATGAGGGAAATATCCAGATAGAAATGCTCGATTCAATGCAACCCACATTTTTTGAGTTAGATCCTGTAGAACTCATTAAGAAAAGTATGCAGCATTTGCCTCTTAGGAGGTAGGTTGGATTTATCTCACTTGGCTTTAAACAGGTAGAACATGGGTGACAAAACCAGGTTTCATCATTAGTAAAGGAAAAGGCAGCTCTTGAATACTGCTTGCACAGAGGGCTGTTGTAAAGTGTTCCCTCGAAGCACCTACTTGGGTTTAAGGAGAATCTTGGTGATTACTTCAAATGCATTGTAATATAACATTCTCTGAAGCAAATTTCCTGCTCATCCCCGCCAATGAAGCCAGGACCAGCAGCTGGGACTGGGATCCACAGTGACCCACACTGCTGAGAGACAGCTCCTCGGCTGCTCAAAGCTGTACCCAGCTGAGAAAGACTGCAGACAGAGTGGTTTTTAATCCCTGCCATTTTCTGGCATTTAGGCTATTCCCTGAAGGATACAGGAAGGCTTTTATTCCTCTATGCCCTTTCTGTACAATACGTGTTAAACAGCCGGATACTTTAACCTATAGCCAGAAGAGGAGGAAGTGGCTGTCTATCCATCTGTCCTGTCTAGCACAAAAGATGAGCAGTCAGAGCCCTTGTTTCCTCTTCTGCTTGAAAAAACTTCAAATATTTGAATTAAAAAGACACCAAATAGCTTAATTATCATGCAGATTACAAATATCCCAAGGTATTCTTTTCTACTATCTCACTTCCTCCCCTATTTAGGTTTTTGCTTTCTAGTGAATAATTATGAAAGCAATTAATAAACAGTGGATGCTTTCTACTTAATTCTTCATTCTATGTCAGTAACATTTGCTATACGCTTTCTAAACTCAGTAGATTGGAATCACTGACATGAATTTTTGTGTAAGCAGCAATACCACAAATTCTTTAGTGCTATGAAATGATCCTGGGAGGAGAAATATTTTTAGTTTTCTTCGAAGGAGGCACATTCTCAGGAAAAACAAGTATTTTACTGCAACTTAAACTGATTAAAATTTTAAGCATGTGTTGATCCAACATTAAAAGCTTATGTGTTGATTGTACTTGTAAATTTAACTATCAATCCATGCATAAAATACCTAAGATGAAAACAATTAAAAGGAGGTGCAAGGAAAAGAAAGAAAAAATAGTTTGATTTTTTTAAAAAGTAAAAGAAAATTAAGGTGCAAAATAATTTTCGTTATACTTTGTAGACAAAGCATTGCAGTTATGCTACCGTGTACAATCCAGATTAGTTCTGATCAAATATTTGGATAAGAACCCTCTTGTTCAAAACTGAGAATAATACAGTGTTCTATGTATCAACAGTCCTCCAATGAAGAAGAACAGGCCTTTGTTGGCAAATCTGGCTCTTCCTTTGAAACACAGCATCACCACCTGCTTCACTGCCTGGAAAAAACTACGGTAAGAAAAGAGAATTGTGCTTTCCTGTGAATTGCAACACTAGCCTAGTTTTGAATGTTTTTAGTTATCTCTTCTAATTAATGAGCCTTTATATTAAAGCAGTTAGCTGGAAGAAAAGCCATTTTATCTTATTTTAAGGCATTATAGCCAATGCATATAAATTACAGAGATATACCTTCTGCTATATTTGATGGAGATCACTATGAAAATCTTTGGTTTTTTTTCTCAAAAAACAAACAAACAAAAAACCCAAAACCCCCCACAATCCTAAACACCCCCCAAAACAAACAAACAAATGTAAAATTTTTCCTACACCAAACATTGCTAAATTTTGATAAATGAAAACCTGATATATGTATGCATGGAATTTAATGGTCTCCTTTTGACAGCATTTCTTTGAAATAAAAGGGCCCAGTTGTTACATCACTTAGCAATACATCGCTCATATGCTTGTTGTGCTTACATCTGCTCCATTCTTACTTTAGAAGTATTAATTTTATAAAATGTGATGTAGGACAGAACATCTCACATCCCATTCAGAGTATACTGTCGTTTCTTTTGCTAAGATTCTTGCTGGTCCTTTAGAAACATCTTTGAGACATTTTTTTACCAGAACCTGATAATAGCAATTTGCCTTTAAAATTTTTCCACTGTTGAATATTGCAAACATATTTAAAAATCTGAGTAATAAATACAGGTCTTGTCAAATTGTCATAGAAATAATGGAAAAAAAAAAATTCTATTCATTTGATAGGAGCTGAATTAACCTCCTGAAGTTTCACTTTTCCTCTAATCATAATGGTGAAATCCGTAAAACTTTTAATTTTTGTTTTTAATTTTTTCTTTTAAAAATTAGGTCTATAAAGCAAGTATTATCTTGTTTCTTGAATCTACATCCTTTTTTTCCTTCTGTTGGGTCCTGATGTTGGCCCTAAGTTCCTATGATATATTGGAACACAAAAATATATGCAGCAGTTCCGAGATGTATTCTGAAGATGATGCATTCCTAAAATTTTAGTGGGAACTTGGTATTTTGGGCCCCAGCATTTGGAATCTGGCAAGTTTCTGGTTTGTTGTACAACAGGAAGGGTGGTGTGTCTTCTTAAAACTCTCACCATTCTTTGTGGTATAAGCATCATGATGTGGAGAAAAGGCATATTTTCTCTTTTCTGTCACTGAAAAGCCAATAGGATAAGATTTCACCCACCCTCAGAAATGTGGAGTGGGCAAAGTTATGGAATTCTGTGAAGATTACATTATTAATGAAACTAATTGCACTAAAAATTATATTTTACAAATTACTTTTAGCTAATTTAAGAACAGTTAATTAATAAGCATAATTAAATCAATTAACTTGTGCCATTATAGCATTTCAAAATGTTTCCACTCTATATTAAAAGTTCAGTCAATAAAACTCTTTAATCATTGCTCCATAGAAGTTTTAGGAAGCACAAAATTATTTTTAATCAGAAAAATAACAAGAGTTCTTGGCAAACATACTGCAAGCCCCTGAACGTAATCTCACAAGAGCAATTAGGTTATTTTTCCCTCTGAATTCTATGCCTACTGTGTGATCATGTACAAAATCTTGATTGTGACTGACATATGCCTTATAAGAGTCATTTGTCAAGCAAGTTTTTTTCCTTATAATTTGAAATTTGCATTCTTCAGCTCCTCTTAATTCATACAAACTTATGCCTGAGTGAAAAAGAACAGAAGAAATGGAAATAAAAATATTATGCCTGCAAAGGTATTTCCATTTGCCGCAAACACTTGGCCAGAGTTGTTACTCTCTTTATTTTGTTCTCATATTTTATATCAGCCCCATATGGCAATTCTGAAAAACATCAGTGCCTTTCCAATTAGAGCAAAATTTTTTAGGGGAAAAATAATTTACCTCACTCTAATACACAAAAATGCAACAGGCTGACAAATTTGACCTGAGTGTAAAACAATTCAGAAAATGCTCCTTAAAAAATTCCCCTAAAATATTTTTGGAATACGCAGCAGTATTAATTCCAGAAGCAAATGGAAAGAGTTTTCTTGAAAAAAGAGAACTTCTTCTCAAACTGCATGCAAATATATCTCAGTCTCTGCTTAGTTTTAAATGAGTAGAAAAACTTCTCCCACTCCCTTGTGTCTCCTCCTCTCCCTTGCCACCATAAGCAACACCTCTATTTCACACTCTTTTGCACACATGGAAAATTTGGAAATTGTGGCTGGGTGTGAAATACTCCCTAATCACTTGATGAATTATTATAAACTGCATGTTTGAGTGAATTTGGATTCATCTTTGCAACCACCCTATAAAGCTACTGTCTCTGCTGGATTAAGCAAGGATTGCATGAATAAAGAGGACTTCATTTAACTAAAATGCTCAGTCTTCTAAACTGCTTTTTGATACATACATCTACAGTAATTAGGAAATTTTGGATGCTTTTAAAAAACTATTTCATCTCCTCTAATCAAAATTTCTATTTGTTTACATATTTTTCTTTTAGATAGATGCATACCTCAAAAAATGTTGTTTCAGATCCTGATTTCTAACATGTAATTCAAAAGGAAGTCTAATAAAATTACCTGGAAAGTATTTATGAATTTTATTATATTATAGTTCAATATAATAAATCTTATTTATTTTCAACTGACATTTAGAGTGTTTACATAAGCACCACTTGCATTTTATTAATAAACATGATCTTCTATTTTGTGGCACTTCAAAGATTATACAGATACTTATAATGCAAACTACATTACAACCACACACTATTTTGCAAAATAATTTGGCTTAACATTTTCTTGTTAATTTTGTTCCAGTGTTTATGTTTGTATTGGTATTCAGCCCAGACTAATAGGGTCTAAACACTATAATTAAGAATAAGCTAACTTCCCCAGTTTATTCAGTTGTGTCAATTTAAGCTGTTAAACAATCATGATTAATATGTTCACTTCAATTATCTTTGTGTGTGGCTTTGTCCCTTCGTTGGATTCCTCTGGGATAGAACCATGAGTTTGTGGATGAGCAAGTCTATGAAGAGAGCTGTATGGAGGTTTCTACAGTGAACAGACCCCCGAGCCACAGCCCCTCTCTTTCCTCTCAACAAGGCGTGACCAGCACTTGCTGCTCACGAAGACATAAAAAGACGTACCGCATCCCGAACACCACCATCACCGGCAGCCGCCCTGGCAGCGTGCAGGAGCTCAGCACCATCCAGATCAGATGTGTGGAGAGGACGCCTCTGTCTAACAGGTACTCCATGTGCACCAGCACACCGAGAGCTGAGGCCCCTGGCTTCATTAGGGGAGAGATACAAAGGTGGTGTGGCCTCCACAGGCAAGCAGTGAAGCTAAAGATGAGTCCAATACTCATCTAAAAATGGGTACTGTTACTGAAATACTCTGTGCTTCCTTTGCTAAAAGCTTAATCCAAAATAAGAGAGAGTCTTTCTCTCTGTGTCCATTTCTGCCCTCTCAGACCCTCCTCACAAATTACTGTGCCCTATTTGCAGCAAACAGCATCCAGGACCCCAAACAAAATAGAGCACCAAATATTATATGCCATGGACAAGTGCATAAGAAGAAAAATTTCACATAGAAAAATATCCAATATACGAGATGAGCAAGCACTCTGTCTGGCCCTTCTTGGTTCAGAGGCATAGAAAATGAGACTTCCTTGCATTTCTGCAGAGAAGAGAAACAAAACTGATTCCCAAAGTCCTAAGTGTAATAACCATAAGGAAGACTCTTCTAAATAAATAATTAAAAAAAAAAGAAGAAATTGATAAGAAAAGTGTATTTTCTAGTTTGAGAAGTTATTACAAAAGTGAGGAAAGTACAGTTTAAAGAGTCTGTAATTTACTGAATGTCCCTGTATGCTCAAAAGTAAAAGTAAGTATTTGGCTTTCACATATATCCAAATATTACCTCTGGAAACACAGCAAAGATCTCAGGAGATGCAGAAGTGTTTTCGATCGATCTCACACATGCCACCCTTTAATAAAGAAGTATTTTCAGTAGAAGTTGCTATAGAGATTGTCTTGTTAGGCTACATTTTAAGTAGCTTCCTTTGTATAGTTACTAGGTTTGGATTTCACTTCCACGAACAATCCAACAGCTTGGAACTACTGAAGTTTTTCCGCTGTTTTGCAATTAAACCTCCTGGCCAGCACAAAGCTCCAATCTATCTTCCAGGAAATACTCTGCCTGAATCCATTCTTTTTCTGCTAGAGGACTTGCCTGCACCATACTTCCAGATCCATGTATATAAAAACAAAAAGCACTAGCTTTGTGCTAGAAAACAAAAACACAAGCACAGAATGCCAGCTTCACCTTGAAATAGTCTGAGTTTTTCAGGTCTTTTGCAATGGGGAGATACTGCAGCAACCCCATGAACATGTTAGCAGAAACTTAATTAGTGAATGTAATAGAGTGCCTTACTATTAAGAAAACAGAATATACACAGAATCACAGAACCATTAGGTTTGGAAGGCCTCCAAGATCACTGAAGCCAATTATTAACCTGGCACCACCATGTTAACCACTAAATGACATTTCCAACAACCACATCTACATTCCTTTTGAACATTTCCAAGGGTAGTGATTAAACCACTTCCCTTGGTAGCCTGCTCCAATGTCTGATGGCCATTTTAGTGAAGAAACTATTCCTACTACCCAAATGTTCTTAAATAAGCATGGCATTGAGGAATGTGCAGGAGACTTGGACTGGCCCTTAGTTTCCACTTTCCTGCATAGTAAACAACCTGGCTGTGCCAGTTTTGCAATGTTTCCCCTGTTTAAAAACACAGGTGATTGGCTGAGAAGTGCTGAAATGGTGGGAAGGAAGGGAGAAAGGGACATGGACATGAGCATAACCGTGGACTACCTGCTGCTCGGGTACAGGGCAATGAGGTGGTAATGCTCTGTACTTGGAGCTCTCCAGTGGGGCAGGATGGAGATGGCTGGCTGAGGGAACGGAATCAGACTTGAGAGGTTTGTGCTAATGTGGACTTTCATTCTTCATGGATTTTTGTTTCTCCCTCCAGCCGTTCCAGCTTAAATGCCAAAGTGGAAGAGTGCGTTAAACTAAACTGTGAGCAGCCTTACGTCACCACAGCAATAATCAGCATCCCAACACCTCCAGTCACCACACCTGAAGGAGACGATAGGCCAGACTCTCCTGAGTATTCGGGAGGAAACATTGTCAGAGTATCTGCATTATAAAACAAGGAATTATTTATAAATTAGCATAAAGACCACTTGCAAGCTGAGCTCGAGCAGTGAAAAACGAGTCATGAGGAATGAGAGAGCTGACAAAGACAACGCCCCTTGACAAGTGCGCCAGTGGCTGCAGAGCAAGAGGTTCAGAAGAAACAAACTTTGTGGGTTTTGGTGTCGTAGGGTGTGAACCAAAAGGAGTTTCTTACCCCCTGTCTGAACTGACGTGCGGTGGAATCTTCTGTGACCATCCTGACTTTACTATATGAGCACAATGAAATGTCCCCATTGATGCTTCTTATCATGAAAGCTCTTTTTAGAAAAAAACACAAACAAAAAAATAGAAACCTGTGTTCCTGCTGAATGCAAAACAAGAAACATTTTGATAACGTCTTTTTTTTCCCTGTTAATAAACCACAAACTTGTTGAAGAACTGTCAAAAAATGAATGAAAAAAATGCTCATATGAAATATGTTTGTACTGACTGAAAGAACTACAACCATAATGCATGCTGAAATTATTTGAAGCTGTGATCTCAGTTTACTTTTGTTGTTTTTCAGATTAGGCATGATAAAATAATACTGTAGAAAGGGGCATTTCCGTGCACTTACAACAAGCTGATTGTTAATGTTCCATGGTAGTTGTACAAATAACTTCCCTTTGAAAAATGCAGTATTTCTTACTCAAACACTCATTAGTGAACTAAAGGTGTTCGGTTAGTACAATATTTAATATTGTTTTATCTTGCTTCCTAGGTACTGTTACAACTGCAATAAGTCATTGTACACCTGTTGTATCAGGAATCGGGATTTTTTTTTTAAGGTATTTTACACAACTTCATCTACACTATACACTTCTAATGGCAAACATTTAAATAATCTTACAGCCAAACTGTGCACCACAAACTGCTATTCTGTCATTGCTCCTTTTGTTCACTGTTCTCTCTCTGACATTTTGTTGTCCACTCCAGCATAACTGTATCATTTGGGATTTCAAGGATACTGAAGAATCCACAATCCATTCTTCCATAGACAACTCGTCTACTTCTGTATTTTCAGAACAAATTTCTTGTCACAGTTTACTGCTACAGGAGCAATCCTATTTCAATTAAAATTCCCACAAAGGTGTTTTGGGGATCAGCTAACACTTGTCTCCAAATGTTTCTGTCTTACATTCTGTAGCATCCAGAGTATTAGCTACACTGGAAGACACTGAAAGACATTCAATAAAAATGATAGCTAAATTCTTTTTGTAATAATCTGTAAACTTGCATCTTAAAACTTGTTTGAGAATTTATATTGTGTGAAAAATATTCAATTACCTAAGAACAATGACAGAATAATGGATTGAGTCCCAAAGCTATAAAAATATAATCAATTTCAATTTGAATTTGCCTAAATGGGCAGGCCTAAAAGCTAATATGAAGGCTTTACAAGTTAAGGCTTCTTGGCTTCATTTATAAAAGACATTGATATTATCAGAAACCTTCTCAATAAAAAAGTGTCGTTTTTCTTCATGAGAGTACCTTAGATGTATCATAATGCTTCTCATATTCATGACATATCATACATCATATACATCAAGTATACATGGAATATGTGCATATCAATACATACATATATACATCAAAAACACTGGATCAGAAATAATTGCATGTCTGCAAAATAAAATATGCATATAAATCAAAACGCTCAGTGCATTAGATGCCATTACAATAAATGATTAACACAGTTATTTAATAGTTTGAGTAGTGTATGTTTCAGTATAGTATTTGCTAGCATTCTACTGACCTGAAAATTTACATTAAAATACCCACTAAAAACTGAAACTTGCTGATGATACACTTTTTCTTGCACACAAATACTGGTCTTTCTCTCTATCTGTCAACAGTGAAGAGTAAATGATAGACTATCATGCTACAGTATATACACCAAAATACAGCATCACATATTAGAATTAAACTGCAAGTAAAAAGAGTAGATAATGCCATTCATTACTCTTTTATCATTTACTTATTCTGAAGTTAATGCATTCTTGGTTAATTTGCAATTAACTTCCCAATTTTTTTTTTTTTTCAAGTCAGAAGGATTTACTCATTGTAAGCTGAGCTTCTCTGTTTCTTTCAAACATATGAGAGCAGAAGAACAGGCTGTGCTCTGAGCCAGAGGAAGGGTGCTCCTTCTGAGCAACCCTGCCCAAGTCCATTACCCAGCATTGTTATCTCTTCCACCCTGCAGCAGATCTGCTGAAGCTGGTAGGTTACATAAACTTTAATGGATTTAAAGGAGAGGCAGAACACATCAGTTTTTACTTGCATCCTACTTTTACGCATGGTTACTGATACTTGGCCCCTACCTTTTGCCAAACAGTTATTGATATTAAAACTGCCTTGGCTATCAGCAAACTGCAACAACTTCTTTATGTCACATAGTACTTCATGACTAGTTATATCAGCTAAATAATGCAAAGGGCAGTTACTAAACCTACTCTGGTACAGACTACACACAACCCAGGAAACCTACTGACTCGATCAGGTCATGTGTCTTTTAAAAGCTCTTTATTCTCCTGTTCATAGACACTAGAAAGAACGCACTACAGCAATACACTTGCATAACAGTTATACCCCTGAAGCAACTTGTATTTTCATTTTTAAAATGCATCTTAAGAGATAATTTAGTAATATTTTTAAGAATTCCAGTCCTGTCTCCTATTTCCGTATGTCACACACAAAACCATTAATTTATTCTGAATTTGGGAAATACACATTTTTTTGGTGTTTTAGGTGATTTAAATGCTGTTTTGGTAGTGAATGACTGTTGATGACTGTGTAAAATGCATCTGTACTGTACATGAAATGTAATTATTTCTGTGTATCATACAAAGAAACCAAGGTTGTTGTTTTGACAATTTTGTTTGACAGTCATATATCGTATTTCAGAAGGCAGCATAATACACGTGTTATGCTGAATAAATAGACATTTGAGGAATATTTAAATAAAACATCTGCATGCTTGAATGGGTCAACCTGGTTTTGCAATAACTTATTCATGAATTTTTTTTTCCCCCTCTAATAATTTGGAAGGAACACTTAATCTGAAGTCAGTAAATGGCCTAGACAGTAATTCCAGGCAAGATGTCAGTGTATCTAAACCAAACTAGAGCCATCGAGACCAGGATGCCACAGCTCCACTACAGAGTTGCCCTTCTCCTGAGGGACCAGCCATCAGCTTTCCCTTCCCAGTCTGCAGCAGCAGAGAAAATTGGAGCATTACTTCCAGCAGTATGAACTCCACCTCTTTATCTGTACTTTAAAAAATGTCCCTTATGTACATCCTAAAACCAAACTGCTCTACTGAACTTCTCAACCCACAGCCTCCTCCTGCCCTTCTTCACGGAGCTTGGTGCCTGCAGTGCTGTTCCTCTCACTCCTCTCTCCAGCTGCAGGTGCTGTTGCCACAACCACTTTTGCTACTTCTTAAATAGCTATCCCAGAGGGGTTACCACTGTCACCCAGTCCTCGGCCTTGGCCAGCAGTGGGTCCATGCAGGAGCTGGTTGGCTCTGGCTCTGTCAGATACAGGGGAAGCTTCTCAGCTTCTCACAGAAATCACCCCATAGCCTCCCCACTACCATGCCATGCAAACCCTTAGTACTTCAATGTTGTGAGACTTTATTAATCTGTGTTTTCCTGCATAGCTTACAGAATCACAGAATATTCTGAGATGGAAGGGGCACACAAGGATCAGGTCCAACTCTAAAGTGAACGGCCCATGTGGGGATTGAGCTTGCAACCTCAGCATTATTAGCACCACGCTCTGAGACCAAATACAATGCTTTTCCAATAAAATCTTTAAAAGCTATTTATAAATCCCTTCCTCCACCATATTTAACTATATAGTTGCTGTGACTAACAGCCCCTCTTTTTCCTATTCATTCTTTATATAGTCCCTTATATTCATATATGCTTTTACAAAATGAAAAGCCATAAAGAAGAAAATACAGCTCCTTCCTTTCAAAAATCTTGTCATACCACCTGTTGGCAGATGAATCACTACCTTATCCAAGGACTAGAAATAGTGATTTTTCCCTCCTAAAAGCATGCTCAGCCCCAAAGCAACAGGCACAGTCCCATGGACTCGATATAGTCACTGGGCTGAACGCAAAAGCTGGTGATGGCAGGAAGTGACCCCTTTTTCTGATACAGTTGCATCCTTAAGTGCTGTGTGAAAAATGTTGAGGAATGTAGACTGGCTCAGGATTTGGGTAGCAAAGCCCAAGTGAGGTTTTCCTGACTGCAAATGTTCATTGTTGTGGAGGTGCATAAACACTGCTTTGGAAGGTAGATTCTGTGCCAAAGGAGGCCTCCCCAAAGCAATCCCTCTGCTGTTAAAGAAATCTGACAACACCTGAAGGCAGTGCTTAACTCATCACCCAGACAGCCTAACACCAAACAACCTGGGCTCTAAGTATCTCTAAATCCCAACACATTCCCCTAGCTTGGCTTGCCGTATTTGTTCCTTGATGAGCTCGAACCTGGACACAAGAAGATACACAGGGAACCCCCATGACAGTCTGAACAGTCTTTGTGTGGAAAGCCTAGGAATATTTGAAGCATGGCTAAGGGAGCTGCCACAGACACTCCTCAGGTAAAATTTAAGGGCTGTGGTTTCCTGGAAAAAGGGAATTTTATTTCTTTTTACATCACTTTTATACATTACTTAAGTGAAATTCCCTACATTCAGCAGTAATTCAGTGCCAAATGTAGCTGTGTACATGTAATCCACAATCAAGAATTCCACAATTTATGGTTTGTACAGACTTTTTTTTTTTGTTTTTAAACAGAGGCAAATGATGATTCAATGCACTTTGTAGCACCACTGGTCTCTGTAACAGTCCGAAGCACGGAGTTGCTCTACACCCAGACTCTGTCACACACCTGCTCCTTGTCTACACAGGAACTTCACCCTCAGCTACAGCAGTGGTACCCAGGCTGAGCAGTGGGAGGGGTAGAACTTGGCTGTACCTGTGCAGTAACACCAGGCCAAGGCTTCCCAAGCAGAACATAAGAAAGTATTCCTGACAGAGATACTCCAAGCAAAGTTTTGGGATGGTTTCTCCTTTCATCTTCCTTTTACCTCCCAAAATAAGTATTAGCATCTATAGAAATACAAAAGCAGAAAGGGAATCTTGCTTGCAATAGTACCCTTGAAATAATTACACTCAGAAGCAGAATGCTAAAAAGTTAACAGCCCACACAACTGAAGAGCTTAATTTCACAAGCCCTTATGAAGTCTTCTCAGAAGCAATTAAAAAAAAAAAAAAAAAAAAAAAAAAAAAAAAGAAGAAAATTATACTAACATTGCAGTTTCGTCACCTCAGAGTAAGTGGAATGGGTAAAGTCAAAGTCAAGTTAACTCACACTAGCAGGAGGACCCTCCCACTGCCCATCCAAAGCACTCCCACTCTAGGACTAAAAATAAAAAAGCCATTACGGAATTTAAGACGAAAGTAATTTTATTGTCTACCAAATCACACCTCGCTTTTTTTTTTTTTTTTAACAAATTCCAAAACAAATGAAAGGATTTTTTTAAATGTAATATTACTTGAAAAGCCCATTTGCCACAAACTACTATACTCAGTGGAAGAAATACATATTTCAAGAGCGTGGCCAATTGTAAAAATAATCCTATGTCATAGACGTTCATAAACATACAGTAAAATGCACTTTCCCCACCTCAATAAATACATTTTAATCTGTTTCTAGCTGGCATTTTAAGCCACCAGAGAACTCCTAATGAAGCAGACACCGAAGTAAATTTTTTCCTCATGTACTTTTACAATTATTGCAATAGCATCCAGAACTGTAAGCATTTTTCTTGCAGTCCTTTGCTTCTAGTTTCAGGGGAATCAAGGACAGGAGAAAAGATCTATCTATAAAAATGTGCTACTCCCATATTGATTCCCATTTTGGAAAGAATGTTTAAGGTTTTCCTCCTTTTTACTAAGAAACAGTCCACAGAACAAACTATTTGAAAGAAGAATTCTCCAGAAAACTAAAATCTATTGTCCATAGCTATAGTTTTGGTTTTAATCCCTGTTTAATATATTTAAAATTTAAAAAATCATTGTTAGATAAAAATAGAAGTTTTAGAACATCTTTAAGAACAAAAGCTAAGATAAAAGTTTTGTTAGAAAAAAGAAAATCTTGCCCTTTTTACAAATCTTGCAAATTTTTAAATCCAAGTACTAACTTGAATTGTAGCTCTGCTTTCCATGCACACATGAAAACACAAAATTACACAAACATAGATCCCTGATTAAGACATTTTCCAAATGGCTTATTAAAAGTCAATTGCAGCTGAAGTCACATTTTGTTGGCTCAAAGCACAGTTGTTTCTTCAGAAGGTGAGTGTATCTTTTCCCTTCCCATGACGCTTCCTTCCAGGTTCAGTCTACCTGTGACTGAGTCAGTGTTTTACACTACACACAGCTTGTGACAATGAGTGTTACTGTACCCAACTGAATGAGTGCCTTTTAAAAAACAAACACACAAAATCAACTTTTTTCGCAGCTGAGGACATAGCTAGGAGGCTGACAACAGGCTCATCATCTTTCTTTGTTGGTCTCCTTCACTTCCATTCCTTAGCTGGTTTCTGACACACAAGAAGACTGGTATATTTGATGTAACAGAACAAAAATGACAACAAAACAAAAAATCCTCTGTGACTTCGCAGATTCATTGCATCACTTACAGCTCTTCCATTTCAAAATGTGTATTAAAGCTGTTTGCCACGGATGTATGTTCAAAGATCCTGGTCAGGCTTGGTTTCAGCAGCTCCATGGAATGACATGACAGCTCCTGCGAGGTATCACTCTTCAGTGCCATGATCTGATCTGCTCTGGGATCCCTTCTGTCATAGTAGAGAGCCCACAGCAAAGTAATAGTGAGGATCATAGCCAGGATCTGCGTTACTCCAATGGAGATTCCTAGAAATCTCAGCACTTGCAATTGCTTCGTCCCCCTCAAAAATGTGTACATTTTTTTACCACATCCCTAAAAAACAAAAATAGATTAAAAAGCAATCATTAGTATTTGCGTTGCAGGTCCAAAGGCTTAGCTTACCCTACCCACTGCTGTCTTTTCTGGCTCCCAGGAATCTCTCTCTCATTTCCTTTGAACAAAACTTTGAAAATTATTTTGCCTACTTTTTAACTGCTTCCATGATGCCAACTTTAAGTTTTCCCATACACAGAGACTTTACTGCAAGGTATCTGTGTTACTTTTCAATTCAGAAATCACTCCATCTGAATTCCTATCAACTCTCACTAATTGTAAAAGAAACTCAACTGGTTTTGTGAAGGTTTAAAAAGCCATTGCAGTCCTCTTTATCATCTTGTTTCTCTCCTTAAATTGAAAATCTTCAAAGTTGTCAATTATCTTTTAGATTTTGTCTACAGATAATACTACACTCTGAAGCTAAAATAGTATTGTAGGCAAGATCTATGGACCTGCATAACCTCATCAGAAAACATCCTGTGAAAACTATATTACGACGTCGTAAGTTGATGTTCACAGAAATGGAATTTAGCTCTTTCCAAACCTTCAATGCAGGCTCTACAGTTTGCTTACATGGCCAACTAACTACCACATAAGGCTTCAGAAAAGGTCCCAAGCCCTTGTAGGGCTGCACGGATCCACAAAGAGACAGCAGCTTTGGGAACTAGCGGCTAACAGTGCAAACACAAGTTACAATGCTTGTAGCTTAGTAAGGGTGATGTGCGTCTTAGAGATGATAAAACCATGAAGAGAGGGGCCTCTGCTACTCTGCATGAGGTTTATTCTCTAGTCTAAGCTTTGCAGGGTTTCACGGCACAATTATCCAAGCAACATAAATATCAAGGGGAAATTCAGAGTAACAAACTGGATGGGCACTGGTCCCAGAAGCAGATAACAGGAACCCATCAAAATGGGCACTGTCTTGAGAATGTTATTTTTCGCATTTACATCCTCATTTCATATTTCTTATGGCTTTTCTAAGAAAATAAAGCAATTCATCAAAGTGACGGAATATGAAGACAGGACATGATAAATAACACTTTTCAATCACACTTAAATTCCCAAAGCCAATTTCCAACACTACAGTCCTAAATGTATCAGATGAAAGGTCCAATTTTTGCCACACACACAAAATGCACACTGTAGTCAACAGATTTTCATTAAGGTTCTAAATAAAATTAATGTACTCTATAATAATTGTACCAGAATAAATTATAGGATATCAGTGTCTTTCCTCATTTCAGTTTCATTTTCTGAACAGCAGCAAAGACACAGAAAAAGGGGCAAGTATGCATTCTTTGCAATTTCAAAAGGAAAAAAAAACAACACTGTAGCAAAAGCAATGTAATTGGACTTGAGGTGAGGGACAAAAACTGTGAAGTTGGCATCTTCTCCAACTGGAAGGGAGTTGTAGTTACACCATTTCCCAAATTTTTTGTTAATTACAGCGAACCTGGCTGCATTTTAATACTTTTGAAAACTTAAAGAGATGAAGACGCATGCTGGTCACAATTTAAAAATGCTCCACCATAGCAATATTCAAACTCAGTTCATTTGTTGCCTAGAGAAAACACCCACTAACAGAGAGCAATAACATTAATGCCTACATCTCCTGAAGTACATAGACACATAACTGAGACAAATTATGCCCAATCTAGATAGACTGTTTTCCTCCATTTAATGATGTTCTTAGAGCTCTGCTCCAATACACGTTCTAAATCAGTTTCATAACTGAGAAAACACAGCCAGCCCTGTTAACTTCACAATCATGCATTTTATTTCTGCTTACATGACAATTTCATAGTTGGTAGCCTGCAATTACAGTACATAAATACACTTCCCCCAGCAAAAGCTTGTCACTAAATGGGGAAGAGCTCTCGTTGACAAATCAAATAGAGTGTTAAAACTTTGCAGCAATCATTTAGAAGAATCAGCTTCAGATTCCTACAAAGCTACAGATTAAAGGCCTGATTCACTCACTTTATACTTTCAGTCTTGAAATAGAAAAAAGCATGTATTTCTTATTTAGCATATATTACTGTGATGATTTACTTCATCATAGTATAAGAACCTAAACTGAAATAAGGCTCTTCACTGAGGAGAAAAGATAAACCATCAGCAAACTCAACAAATCTTTTGTATACCCAAATTTTGAGTATAATCAAAAGCATATTAGAGCAAAGTGTAAGATTAAATAATAAAACAAATTAATTTAATTTAAATGAATTTTGACGATACTCAGAATTATGCCAGAAACCAAAAGAAAATAATAAACATGCAAGTTTATTTTTTTAAGATATCAACTGCCACCAAACATTTTATCTACACTGCAGTATTCGCAATCACAAGATGGGCAGAGCTCCTCTTGTCCTCAGACCACAACAAACCTCCAAGGCCACATTATCATCTTCACACTTCTGCCACAACCAAGCTCTTTCTAAGGTCAGTCTGCTCATGAAACTGCACCAAAGGTGAAGCTCACCAGAATAAAAGCAATTCAAGAAATTGAAAAATAGCTTTCAATATTCAGCACTGAAAATATGATTCCTGCCAGAAGTACTTGCGAGCAGAACTGTAAGTCACCTTTCTTTCTGCAAAAATTAAATTGTGAAGGATGCCAACTTAGACTACAGAAAGTTCTGAGTTCCCAGAAAAAAATCACAGCACAGCTACAAAAAACCCCACACATTTATCAGTCCAAGACAAACCAACCTTCAGTTTTCTGAAGTACTACAAATAATTTTTCTGAAGTACCAGAATAGATTTGCCAAATATTTACATAAACCAATTTTAGGCTAGCTAGCGAGGCTAATCTTATCAGGCTCCCTCTCAAACCACCAGACCATGCAAGTTTGGTTTGAACCACTTTCTAAAAAAGATTTTTTCCTTCAGTTCTCCAAAGCAGAAGTTAGGCAGATTAGTCTTGGAAGTATAAGTTGGTTTTGCATAATACCGATAAAGTTATTAGCAAGCATACTGTAAGAGTCTGTGAGGCACCCCACAGGAAAGCACTATGGAAATAAACATTTTGCCAACAAAATGCTGTACATATCTCAAAGAGAAATGAAGTCTTTTTGTGGCTGATACAACCAAACACAGCCTGTCCCTTTTTTGGAATGGATTCTGCAGTAGAGAACCAAAAATAAATTTTTGCTAAGTGCTGAATCCATCCAAAATGCTCTGCGGTACAGTAGGGAAAGAACATAAATGTGCCCTTCAGATTTCTTTTGAACAAAAAAGCCAAGCAGCCTTTCTTTTATCAAGTGGGTCTTAATACAGCCCTTACGTCCTACACAATAATCATCTTTGGCTATTAATTTTCTCCAAATAGAACCAAAAGAACTTGAACATATGAAGCGCTCAGAGAACCCTTTTCCTGGAATACAGCACGGGCATGAAATGTTAGCAAAAGAGGTGACACAAGAAAACCCTGCACTTTGGACATTGCAAGGGCTAAAACTTCTCAGAAATTTTTGAGCTTCCTGTGCTCAAAGAGCAGGTTTTTTTGAGCACCACTCAATGGAGTGACACTGCTTACATACTCCTGCCTTTTCTGGCAGGGGGGAAATGAATGTTCTACAGCTTCCATATACTCCTTGAAGGCTCTCCATAACAGACTTGTCTGTATGGTATTAACAGTAGCAACAGTATTACAAAAAGCAACCATTATTGCAGAGTGAGCCACAATTTTTAGTTTTTCAAAATGTGTAACTGGCAGGCCCCAGAAGAAGCCTGAATGTCTTTTTCATTCAGGAACTGACACTTCTAGAGCATAACCAGTGCTGCCAGTGCTGTGAGCCTTGCCAGAAGGCAAGAGAGGGTCTACAAGTAGCTGGTGGGAAAAAACCCCAACCTCTGCCACTGTCTTCAAGGTTCTTAGCAACTGGCCTTCTGAGGCACCTGCCTTTTGGCAGCTCTGTCTTCTCTCTCTGTGGAAGCACACAGCCTCCTAGGATGGATATCTCAAAGTACAGATTAGATTAAATAGTTTCTGTTCATAGAGTCAATACTACACAAATTCATTTCCCCAAAACTTGACTGTTTCCTAGCAATTGTTAATATTCATTTTGGCTTGCTTATATAGAGAATCTCCTCTGCTTCAGAGCTCCATAGCTCCTGAACAAAAGCTATGCAACAGATTCTTGTAAGAACGGGTCTTAAACAGCCTCTGAGATTGGGAGAAAATAAAATGGTTCTTTGGGTACTCTTCCATAATGCAGAGCTACACCATCCACTGGAGAAATGTTAATGCTGCAGCATCTGAAAGCATGATTCTAAGGCCCATCCTCTTCCCAATGCACCCTGTATTACTCTAAAAGCAATCCAGTGAAGAATGCACCACTTCTCAGATCCTCACAACTATGTGATTGAGCCACACTTTCTGTCTGCTCTTGGACTACTTGGACTGTTGGTCATTCTGCTGTTACTGAATGTAGAATTATAGGTCTTCAGAGACCTACTAGCATCAAAAAACGGTGGCTAACAAGGTAGTTTTCAGACAAAGGTGACTTCAGACAATACTTGTGAGAACAGAGTTTTAGTAAAGAGCATATTTACCTGTTTTTATCATTTTCACCCTAAAACCAGTAATATCTTGCTACCATGACGACCTCCCTTACCCACTTTTGAGTTTAAACAGGTCCTTGCCTTAAGGCTTTTTTTGTAATTATTTGCCTTAAGACTTTTTTTGTAATTATTTTTGAATCATCATACCATAATGTAGAAAAAGTATTCTCACAACAAGCATGCCCAGAGTACAACAACCGAATTATCTGCCTCCTGACATGAGACCTGTTAACATAAGAGCTCTTACCTTCCAAAGGAATTCTCAAAAGCATCCTTCATTGTACATTTCACTAAAGTAATCTTCCACTTACCCTGCGGTAGTTTGATGGGATGGAGCCTGGACATTATGTCACACCTAATTTATAACTTTTGGATTGGAACAAATCTGCACTCCAATCTAACCAATATAAAACAAACACTTCAAAGTGTAAGCACATCTCAGGTTTAAACTGCACTGCCACTAACTCATCTCACTTCCACGTAAGCGTGGGTGGGTTTGTTCTTCCTTCTTTCCTACCCCTGCTTCAGCATTAGCAAATAATAACCATAAACACTTCCCATAAACACAACTACTCAACAAAAAAATTACTCAATTGCACTGAAAATCGTGATTTTGGAAAATTACTGGATCAGGAAGAATGTATAAAACCTTCCAATATATCCATATTTTTCTCCTTACCTCCTGATAAAGGTCACTGAGATCCTCATGATGTGCCTGCTTAGAGCACCCTGGGAACTCTCTGACACAACAGGAGTCAGGTGGCCAGTCCAATTCTGTCATTTCCAGCCAGTCTGTGAAGTACACCACGCCACAACATTTAAACTGCAAAGGAAGTATTAGCCAAGATCAGTAATAATGATGATAATTCTTCAATAGGTAAAGTAGGTCATTAAAAAAGCCTAACAAAATTCCTACTACCAACTTGCAAAATATTTACATAGAATTAAAAACATCTTCAAGTGCTTCCAGGTATCTTGTTTTACTGTACTTTGAAATAAAAGTAACATGAAAAATGCAATGTAGTGACCAGTGAATACTTAAGAAACAGCCAACAATACCACTCTGTCCTTTAAATCTCAATTGCTTCCTCAAAGGATGCTTCACAGAAACTGTCCTATCTTTGGATTCTCCTATCCTTACAACAAGGAACTACTACAATTTTATGTCAAAATGGAGACTAATGAACAAGTGTACCTGTGGCTGAAAAAAGTAGCAGAAAAAGGTCATACTAGTGAGGACTATTTTTGCAAAGGTACAACTACAGACACATTTGTTGAAAACAGAAAAAGCACAGATTTACCTGAATACAGGAAAAAAAAATTAAAAGAGTAAGCAAAAATGTATAGAAATCACAAAAGCTGAAAGGAAAACTGAAAATGGAAGGAAGGGGTACCACATTAAAATACTGCAACAGAATCCACCATAAAAATAAGAAATTCAACTGCAAAGCAGATGAGCTGTAATTGGCTATAAAATCCATCAGGACCAACAACCTATCATCCTCTCTGCAAAGCACACCCTGAGATTTAAAGCCAAATGACCAGTCTCCCACATCAGCAGCTGCTTTCAAACCAAAAAGGACAAAGCAGCTACATTAGATTTGGTCTGGCACTGGATGTGGACTTTACATAACTGAAAAGAAGTTTTGCTGTAGAAACAAGATGCTACCTTTCTCTGCCTGAACGTCCTCCAGGACCAGCCTGAGGGTAATTCCCTGAGTCCTTTAATCCACAGGCTTGGGAACACAGATGTACCTCTTTACCTGCTTCAGAGCCAGGGTCCTGTGTAGTGGTGTGAGAGTTGTTTTCTTAAGTTATTAAGTTATTTTTGTAAGATTTTTGAGTTATTTTTGTAATGGTTTAGTCCACTGTACCCCCCTGTGTTTTGTCATAGTTTTCCCCCTTATGAGTTAGGTATTTAAGCAGATGTTTTCTGTCAGTCATTCCTTCCATGCACCTGTCCCTGTCAGTTCCCCCCCTCTCCTCCTGGTCGCCCTGCCTGTCACTCGGGGACCCTTCCCTGGATTCTGGAAAGATCCAGGTGTCGAGTGGTAGGCTGGTGCCTGGGGAATCCCCTCCTACCCTCCTGTGGTTTGTTAATGGTTCAAAGGTTGACACCCCTGTTACCACCCCCGTGTTCCCCGGTTGGCTGACCTGTTGTCAGCCCTCCCCCGTTTATAAGTGGCTGTCAAGCTTTGATCTCTGCTCTCTCTGGGCAGCAGTGGTCTGAGGCGGAGCTCCTTGCCGGACTCCCCTTAATAAACTACTTTTTACCCTGCCTAAAGAGAGACGACTCTTTTTCTGTCGCCGCAGTCGCAACTCCATCAGGTCCACTTGCTGGTGTGGGGAACCAAGAACTCACCGGGAGGAGGTTACTCGCCCTGCCTGTAACCCCGACCAATCCTCGTAGTAGCAGTGCAGAACTGAGCTAGCCTGCACGCCCGCCAGGCGTGAGAGGACACTGCTATAGTCCTGTATTCCATGCTGTTCATTGTTCACAATCAAGCAAATCAGTGCCCAGACATGCTGGCACACACTGTGCCATTAATTCCTCAGTCCTCTAAAAAATTCTCACTTCCCGCTTCTTTACTATAGCTCTCATGTCTCAGTTTTTATTGGTTTGTTACTCAAACTCCTCCCAGCACTCGACTCTAAGGAAAGCTCAAGCTTTTGGCTCCTAATTGCAATTGCAAAGACTACCCCATTAAACACCCTTTTCCCACTCTTGTATCTTTTCTTCCCCCACTCAATTCTTCTTTCCCGACTTCAGCTGACTCTTTCCATCTTCCTTAGCATAGTCACAACTTTGATATTAGACCAGCAAGAGGACTGGGGGAGAACACATTTTTCATCTCCCTCAGATGTTAAAAGATACACAAGAAAGAACACCAAGCTGATCAAGGTTGAACTTCTGGTAACAGAATTGTAATTAGAATTCTGCTGACTGAAGAAGGGCCACAAGTACTTATTGAGACATAAAGCACATACCAGGCTCATATACCCAGCATCTAAACCATGAGTAGATGGAATATAAATAAGAGCCCACCAATTAAGTAGAAACTGTAAAAGAGCTTTCTCAGTTCCCGAAATCATTCATCTGGTCACAGGTTGTTGGAGTCCAGGGCATTCCTTTGGTTGCCCTGGAGGGTCAGGGACCTGGGCAGGGGGGTCTGGGACCCCAGCCCAGAGCCCAGAGCTCAGAGAGACACTGGATTTGATTTCAGTCCATGGAAGAGGCTTCTTGCACTGCAGGAAGCATTGCAGGCCACAAGAGTGTGAAAAATAGTCATTTAGTATATCACAGGGTGAAAAAACAGTGGGTTTGGGATTCTTGGCATTGAAGTGAATGGGGCAAGATGGAGAATTTAGGGCGTTGTCCCTTTCTTATTCCTTCTTGTTCCCTCACTCCATTTCTGCAGTGACGTTGGCACAAAGTAGTTAGTGAGGATTGGGTCAGAGTAAAGATGACCTTTTTAGTAATAGTGATAGACATTGGTAATAAATAGTAAATAAAGAATACGTAGCAATTAGTATAAAAGATAAGGACAGCCCAGAGACAGGAAGAGTCACCAGATGTCCGAGCCGCGGCAAACATCTTTTGGACACTGAGAAAATTGTAAGATAAGAATTAATAAACGAAGCATGTAACCTTGAAGACTCCGTCTTTTCCTGCGTTTGGCACAGAGCTTTGCAGAGGGCCAGAACTCTAAAACCACCTGAATGCCGGGGAATTTAAGCTCCAGGGAAAAGGAGCACCCGACAACAGGTGTCATAAGGAGAATCTAACTTCTAAAACTTCTTCTAACTTCTAAAGGAAATTCTTTTCCCCTACAAAAATTAAGGCTTAATTGAAGTTTTATTACTAATATTCATATTATAACCAGCCATTATGATGAAACGACAACAACTAGGAGAAGAGTCAGTATTAAATTTTATCAATCTATACATTTAAACCAAGATACAGTACCAGCTCTATTCAAGGCAAATTGATTGAGAACATTTGATTATATTATCTCAGGTACAGAACAGACATAAACACTCTACCTGCATATGAAGAACTACTCAGTTTTACAGAGCAATCACATGGCCAGAGCAGGGAACTGGGGTGGGGGGGACGGGGTGCTGTGTGTAACCTCTTTCTTTCAGGTTTTAGTATAAATACAGACTAACCAAGTGCTGCCAGGAAATGTTTAAATAAACAGGAAATCTGTGCAACAATGATAGATTTCAACATTTCAACAAGGGCAGCACAATACAGGCATTTAAAGAGTTCTCTTCCTGCACGTGAGTTATATTTCGAGTTAATGGGTTTTACCTTGGGCAATTTCATGTTTCTGTAACATAATACTTCATTCTATTAAAACAGTTCTGAATTTTAGTAGGCTACAGGGCAAAGCTGTGAATACACAAGGAAGCTTTTTGGTTTGTTTCCCACCCCCCCAGTCAAAGGAAATAAAACCCCTCATCACTTTCACAAACCTCGGCCAAAGAGACAGTGTTGGCATCTTTTTGGAAACTTCCTTTCCCATTCCTTTCCAGCTAAACATATCTTAACCATGACAGCTCCATGAAAGGAAACTAACAGAGCCTATGGGAAGGGGAGCACAGTTTAATATTAAAACAACATACAGACACAGTAATTTTACTTTACCTGCAGATATTTTATATACATCATATCCTTTAATGCCATAGTAATCCTAAAAGATATTGGTGTCCTAACCTTACTGAAAAAGGATATGAGAAGGTTAGCAATTTAAATGAATTTATTAATATTCTGGTTTTGGTGTTTTAGTACCTTTAGGACCTACAAAAACCAAAGAATTGGATATCAAGTGACGTTAAAAGCCACAGTACAGCGTTTCATACCAAATGAACTTGCATTTATTTGCCTAGTCACTTAAAACCAAACCTTTTCCTTTAGCAGGTAAAAAACACTCACTGAGGAGGTACTACTTTAGTTCATGAATTAACCATTAATTCTTACCTCTCTCTGGAAGAAATTCCAAGCATGGGTCAGCCACTGGTACCTAGGTAGGCCATAATTGGTCATCCTGGCTTTCAGTGTGATCATATCCGACCACTGCACTGGAACCTGGAGCAAGGACAGAGAAGTGACTCATACAGTGGATCAGTCAGCTTGTGGCTTCAAACCCACAGGTTCCATCTACACTCAGATCTTTCCAGTGCAATAACTGAAACAGCTATGCACACAAACAAAACAGGAAAACAAGTGTTGCAATTTTTATCATACTACTTTACAAGCCTTTCTTAAAATATCAAGGAATTTATCTTCTTTTCTTACAAATTAATGTACACTTAAGCACAGTTACATTTTGGAAAGATTCAGAGATGATTTGGTACAATTTATTTATATCATTACCAGATTTTTTACTTGGCGTAAAACTCAAACAGAATCCCTTCCAAGTCATCAGGGATGGTATCTGTCTGCCATAGTTTAGGTATCCCCCCGGTGTTGTCTTAGATAATAGAAACAAATAGGCAACCAAATGGGGAAATTAATCTCAAGATAAATAATTTAAGCAGAGCAGATGAATCATTCCCTTGAAGTCTCATATCTTTTCACTGTCTAAGATGAAGAACTTTGATTTAAATGTCTAACTTCTACATATGTAAAATTAATTGAGATGAATTCTATTCCTGGAGTTTTTCAGTCATTTTCTGGCTTTGCCTGGTGTCTTGCATGCAGATATCCCGAATGAGCTCCATTTCAGGAACTTGCTCAAAAACAGTAACAAGGAAGTGTAGACAAGGCCCTCTGACCTTTTTTTCTCCAACACACTCACAGCCTTGTGAAAATCTTTTCTTCTGAAAGGATTTTTGAAATATTTTTCTTTCAACTGTGACAACTCAGAAGTGAGGTGCTGGTGTACTCCATTGTCTGAATATGACACCTCAGTCAGCAATTTGATGCAATCAAACAGAGGCAAGTGCCATGGCACCTGGTATACAGTCAAGTTATGAGTCAAAATCAAAACCTCACTTCAATTCAGCAGCACAAATTTCAGTGTGCCAAAACAAGGATCTGAAGTCACCATGACTGCAGCCACCACTCTATGTCACCACATACCATCCAAGCTTGTCTTATCTCCATCAGCCTTAATAGTCATGGTGAAAGAAACAATAATTGCAGTATCAGCTGTCACTTGGATGGGAGAGGAGCCCAGCTCCTCTAGCAGCCATGACTTTGCTCTCCTATTCAATTTGAAGCTAACAGGAATTCTGTAAATTGCAACAAATGTTATCTAAGAAAAGAAAATTTGCACAATACTTCCCAAGGAACCTGATCTTCATTGTGCTAGATGCTCTGCAAAACTATAAAGCCAATCACAGCCTGCCTGAACCCATAACACAAATAAGAACATTTGATAACATTTCACTACCTTTACCACATATCTGATGCCCTAGTAAAGCTTCATATTGTCAATGTATTAATAAGGTCCCAGAAATCTAACACGCCTTTCACTTAGCAGATTTTTGCATTGAACTAATGATGGCTCATATGAAAAATACATTAGCAGTAGAGTACTAAAAACGCGTAAAAGCATTATCACAGAATATTTCTATCACAAACATTTACGCAGGTCACTATAACAAATTAATTTAGTTTTGTACTCAATGCATTTCTCTTTCCTCTGCATTGTAAGCTAGCACTCTGCTTTCTTTGGATAATATTTGATTGTGCTGCAATTAACCTCGTATTTGGTAGACTATTTTTTAATTAACTTGAATTAAACACATTACAAGGTTACATCTGCAACAGAATACATCCAATTACTTTATGAAATCTATGGAAAGCAGGGAAAAAGAATATTCAAGAAGTGAGAGAAGGAAATTCAAAGCAAAGCAAAACAATCTAAACCTCACTGTAGGAAAGCAATTTGAATACTGGAACTAGAGGGAATTCAGAATCTGTGTTTTTGCTTCAAGAATGCCAGCAGGTAATACTGTATCAGTAATAGGTACATTGATGTAGCTATTAAATATCTTCCTGTCAGTTCATATACATGGTAGTGCACAATAATACATGACTGAGATGCATTTGTTTGACTACACACCAATACTCATGTGTAGACAAACAAAATCTAGAAATGCTGTTTCAACCTAAGTTCTATAACGCTCAGTCTGCCACTGAGATCTAATTAGTCATTATTATTTTTTCTAATGACTATCAAAGCTTGATCAATGCCTAAATAAGCCAAGGACTCACACTGGCTTTTCAATCTTGTGGGTGGAATAAATTAGTCATGAAGGCACATTACATGCTGAGAGCTATCATGAGGTGCAAGGAAAGCTGCTTATGCAAGGACTCTTAGAGCAACTTGTCCACATACCAAGGAAAGCCCATATTGGATCAGCAGAGGCAGTTATGCCTCAGTGACATTTCTGACAACATCACCCACACTACACTACACACCCACCTACACTAATGCCAACTGATCTCTGAAACCCACCAGGGGCTCATGTGATTTAATGCTACACTGAAACCAATATGACATCAAGACGACTCTATGGTTGTAAGAGGGAATTGTCTTATCTTTATTGAGTAGGAGGAAGCACATTCTAGGCAATGACCTGCACAGATATGGAAGAACCACTGAAAAGTAACTGCTCTCTTCAAGACTGCCACATTCCCTACGGTTCTCAGCAGCAAGAAACTCACCTCATCAAATGAAGAGCAACAGTGCTAGGACAAAGGGAATAATATTAAGAAATCAGATGGAAAGAGGAAACAACAAAAAAAAAAAAACCAACCAAAAAGACAAAACCCAAACCAGTATTTCAGGAGATAAGGAATAATAATTAAAAAATACATATATATAGGGATAGAAGAAAAGAGACAAAGAAAAGCAAAAAAAAAGAGCAACTGTGTTTGCTGTGACCCACTGCAGAGGATGCAGACAATCCAGTGCTGCTTACTTTAGCCGCTGAAGGGACAGCCATGTTCTCTTCTGAAAGGAAATGGCATGACCAGTGACATAACATATGGTACAGCTATGCTAGCCTTCATCAAGCTGTCTCAGGTCTGGGTTTCAGTAGAATAGCAAATAACCAAAAGCTTGGGGGTCAGACTTAAACAGACCATAACTTCAGGTTTTCTAACTAAAAAGCACATTCCAGTGCTGTGAAGGCTATGTTATTTCAGGCAGTTTCCACTGACAAGATTTTTGTGGAATGACGGATATTAGTTGTAGCAGTCATCCTTGGCAAAACCCCTACAGAGGGCAGCTGTGCCCATAATGAAGAATGCCTCTTGTCTTTATTCCAAATTTTGAAATGAATCAATGCAAACTGACATTTCAAGCAAAGGAATAGCCTTAATCTCTATTATATCAGAACAGCTCTCTGGAATCTGTACTGTGTAGTGGTGCAAGAGTTGTTTTATTAAGTTATTTTTGTAATGGTTCATTCCACTGTACCCCCTTGTGTTCTGTAATGGTTTCCCCGATATGAGTTAGTTATATAACCAGATGTTTTATGTCAATCATTCCTCCCTTGCATCTATCCCTGTCAATCCCCCCTCTCTCCTCCTGGTCACCCTGCCTGTCACTTCAGAACCCTTCCCTGGATTCTGGAAAGATCCAGGAGAGGCGTCGAGTGATAGGCTGGTGCCCAGGGAATCCCCTCCTCCCCTCTTGTGATTCGTTCTTTGTTCAGAAGTTGACACCCCATGTTACAGCCCCATGTTCCCTTATTGGCTGACCCGTTGTCGCCACCCCTGGATCCTCCCCCATTTATAAGTCTCGGTTCGGCTTTGATCTGGGCTCTCTCTGGGCAGCAAGGGTCTGAGGCAGAGCTCCTTGCTGGACTCCCCTTAATAAACTACCCTTTACCCTGCTCAGAGTCGACCCTTTTTTCGTCACCTCAGTCGTGACGCCAATAGGTCCACCCGCCAGTGTGGGGAACCAAAAACCCACCGGGAGGAGGTTGCTCGCCCTGCCTGTAGCCCCGACCGATCCACGCTGCCGCAGTGCAGAACTGAGCTAGCCTGTGGTCAGCGCCTGCCAGGCGTGAGGGGCACTGCGACAGTACTGCAAGGGAATTAATTCTGATGCAAAGTCCTGCTATGTAACTTCAGACTTCAAATCTGCCAGAAATTCCTTTGGTCCAAGTACTGTGTAAATATCAAGAAAGCTACCTCACATCTTACCACAATACAATTGTTGGAAAGACCATTATGTTGGGCATCTCTTGGCAGTTGAGCAAAAAATATTTGTTCTTCTATGGATAAAAATGTACCAGACTGAGTAAAGATGTAAGGATATAGCAGCCAGCAGTTACATTTCAGTTTAATTTGCTCAACATTTACCTATTTTCTTACATGATGGTTACAGGTCCTCAGTTTGAAAATTAAAGGTTGGTGTAGTTATAAAAACTAGACAGAGATAAAACCGCTTCACAAGTTTACAGCAGAGTGTTTTAGTCAAGACATGTTTTGCTTAAAACTGGCATTTATAGCTTGTGGAGGCAGTGTGCAGATTTTAACAGGCAGCAAGTCCTCTATGGAAAGAACATGCTGTCTGTTTACAATGTAGTACACTCTTTAAAATGCAAAGAACTTTTAGGACAAAATCCCTTCAAATTCTCTTATCCCCTCTCCCAAAGTCCTTATTTAAGCCTGAAGTTCATAATTTGTCCTCAAAAATACCAGTTTTCAATGAGAACCTGCCTGAGCAAGACTTAACAAAAAATTAAGTTCTTAAATGGGGGGGAGGGGGAGACGAAGGATCTGGCTCTAAATATAGATGGGGTAGGGAGAAAACCCAGACAGGGCCTTCCAGAGAGACAAGCTCTCCCAGGAGAATTCTCTGTTTAAAATGAAGGCAATCAGTTGAAATTAAACTGTCAGAATAACGAACAGAGATAAACACCACAGCAATTAGAAAACAGCTAGCTAATGGAAAACTTAGTTTTCTTCTGCTGAAAAAATGCAGCCCCCTTTTCTGACTCACCGTTATTTCCTGCTCATAGGTCCAAACACCACAGGCCAGTTCAACGCAGAATATTACAAGCAAGCTTCCAAAATACTGCAGAAAACAGAATGGTCTTAACTATTTTTTATCGTCTTAGAAATAAAATTTAACAAACAAACAAAAAACTTTTCAAAGTTTAATATTTTTAAGTCTTTTTTTCAAAGTTAAAGAACATCTAAAAATATTATTAAAATTTCACATTAATTAAGGCATGGAAACAGAAATACATTTTTGTAACCAAAATATCAAAGATCCAGGCAGCAAACTTTATAAAAGCTAAGATCATGGGACATTTCTTTCTTGAAAACTACATTCTTATCAAAGTGATTTGGGTATATGAGGTCAGGTCTAACTGTGCAAATATTTAAAGATGACTTGAACTATCTTTTACTATTAGAAGGTATAACCCTTGAATTATTTAAAAATAGGAAATACAAGTATAAATGACGAAGTATAGACCTTGGTAATGCTTAAGAGAAACCTGTTACTGCAATTAAAAAGAGTGGGAGTATCTTCGATATAGCATCAACATTTCTGAACTGCAAGATAAAGCTACATGGAATTTAAGGCTGTTTTAACTGATGCTCCCTATTAAAAATAACCGGTTTATCTTTTACTTTAAGCAGAAGTATACTCTCATTCATTCTTGATTCTAAACTTTCTTCTGTATCAGTGGACTTAGCTTCCCTTTGTTCTCAGTACACAAGACTTTAAAGCTACAATTTTCATGAATTTTAATTTAATTTGAAAATCAAAGAAACACCATCACAATATAAAATAGAATACAATAAATATATATTCCATCAGTAGGATATATGCCAGATGGCTTCTAATTTAGTTATTTCATTCTGGAATCTATTTAGGACACAAAACATGTACTTACAGTGAGTGAGTTTTTTTTTTCTATAAATGGGTAAATAAGACTTATTTACTCCATTTAAAACAGAGTATTCCAGAAATGTTAGGCCTTAACACTAAACTACATACATAACACGTTTTTCATTCATCTGATCTGGAACTGAGTAATACACAGCTATCTTGGCAGCTACTTGTCTTGCCTTAATCTCTATCTGCTCACCAAATCTAACTCCCTGAATTGGGCATATATATGCACATGGAGATACGTAAGAAGCTTCTGTAAAAATACTCACATTAATTTTCAGGAGAAACTTGTACCCATACCCTCCCCCTGCAAAGGCCTATCCAATAAAGATGGTACTGAAAGAAAGATTCCTGTTTCACTGATCTTCCTCATGCTACACTGCATCTTTACAGTCATTACAGCGGAACAAAACACTGCATTTCCTCACAGATCAACACTGTAAGCACACACAGAGCTCCAGTACAGGTCTTCAATAACCAAAATGTTCATCCTCCAAAGGTCCAAAAGAGGAAAAACATGAGTCACACCTTCCAAGACCAATAGTGCTTTCTCTAAAAAATTAATTAATGAGTTTCTATGCAATACAGTGCCTAGTAGATATGCAAAGGGTTCTTTAAAAAAAAAACAAACAAAACACACATGGAAATCTACTTTTCCTTGAAAGCAAGAAAGAATGCCACATATTTTTGTGCCACATGGTCTTTTAACTAATAATTATAATAAAAAATGTTTAAGGGCATATTAGCTAATACCGACATTTTTGAGAGGGAGAACGACTAAAAGTGCATTTCACTTCTCAGCTGTCAAAAGTTTCAGGGGTTTATACTCTTAACTGATTAACAAGCCTGGGGCTGCCTGCCATCCCTGAATCTTATAAAAAAAAAAAATCACTGATTGTGGTGAAAGTGATACATCTGGGGGTATACGTATCGCATTCTCTGCAAAACTCTTAATTTGCAGTTCTTTAGAAAAAATATTTAATTCGTTTATCAAGCTTAACATTTGAAACTTCCTCATCTTTCTCAGTGTGTAAATTAAGAGTGCTTGTGGTAGTAGTAGGAGACAGAGGAGCCAAACCCAAGGTTTTCTCCTATTACTGAATACAGCCCAAGATAGATAATAGCCTAACTATTTAGCCAGATTCAATCATAAACCACTTCTGGCTCTGCCAGGAACTGAGCATTCCTGAGTAGCTACATCTAGACACACCAGGGTACTGCAGAACCAAGCTTAATGTCCTGAGAAAGCACATCTGTCCATAAAAGAGAAAACAATGAGTTTACACACATGAAAGGCCATGCTCTGAATTGAATGACTGCAGGCACACTGAACTAACACATAGGAGGTCGTTTCTCTCTGTTACTGAAGGGGAGTATTATACCTCTATGTAACGGTTTGCAAAACAAATACTCCTTAGGTAAGTGTTTTGGAGTAAAAAAAATCCTCTAACCAGTATTTAAATGTGTTACCCCTAATTTCCATCTTCCAAATCTAGAAATTATTACTGGCTTCAATGCTTATTCCTTGTTCCCAGTTTAAGTCTCACAAGAGTCTGAATGCATCTTCCTGCATTTCCATGCTTCTGATTCTTGCCAGAAACAGGGACTTGGTTTTGAAGGAGGCTTAACATTTCTTCCTGTGGGCTGAGTGGCTACATGTGTTAAGGATGAGTAACTCACTGAGAAGCACAGTTCTGTATCACACTTAAAACTGTGCCATGAGGTCCCTGATAGTGCCTTCTACAGAACATCTCCCTCAGAGTATTCTTGACCGTTGGTGAAATATTTTCTACTGTTTCTTTGTTTCTTTTTTTCTTCTCTTGGCAGAGAGGGGATAAGAAGGGGAAGGCACATAAGGGAGTGAACAGTATTGCAAAGACATCTACAAACTATGATAAAATAAAAGCACAGTTGTGATTGCTTTAAGAGCCTGAGACCCTTTATAAGGCAGATCCTACAGACTTTCAACATTTCCCTTTTGTAGGCAATTGCTAATCACTATTATTCTCTCCTTAGGCTGACTATGTAAAGTAATCAGAAAATTGGAGTAGTGCCTTGATCCTTTTACAAACCCATCAGTTTTACTGAAGGATTTCCTCCAGCAAAACTGTGAAAAACCTAAAATGCTGCTTTCCTTGAGGGAAGATGAATGACTGAAATGCTGGCAGAAAACACTCTTCAGAGAGTAATAAATCAAAGGAAAAATACTTGCCAACTTAAAAATAAATAAAGCATTAGCCATTTACTACTCCATACGTCATGCTTGTGGCCAAGATACTCAACTTCAGCATCCCTTCATGTAAAATTAATGTTGTCAGCAGGAACTGGTCTCCCACAACCTCCTTGTTAAGCCTGCTCTGCCACAGGTCACAGGATAGAAGGAGGGAGAAAAAGGCAGGCAGCAGCTCTGTAAAGCAGTAGTCTTCCAACAGTAATGTTTCATATAATATCTGGAACATTGCACAAGCACTTGGATTTGCAGCACTGACAGACTGCAGAAGCTTAAACAACTCTGAGTTTTGAGCACATCACTCCTGAAAGAGAGGCGAAGGACCTGGGGGCTGAGGACAATAATGTTCTCCTTCCTTTCTTGGGCAAGAGACTACACATTCAAGAAACAGGAATAGAAACAGTGTAATTACTGTGAAAACCAGTTTCAGAGATGTAAAGAGGCCAAGGAAACACAGTGAAGATACTCTGTACGTAATCACCAGGTCCCCTTCTGCTGGAAGGCCCTTCATGTGGTACAGGTGCAACAGTGACCACAGCCAATATTCAAATCCTGAAAGCTCCAAAGCAGAAACCACACGCAACAACAGCATGGAATCCCATCACTGAAATACCACCTACTAGTGCAGAGATGCTACCAGCTTATACTCACCTACTTCAAATTCTAACAGCCTCCACAGAGCTCTTGCTCCTGGACAAGTCAAAAAACCCCAAGTTCACATCTACAGGGAATTCATATATAAGAGAAAGGACAGGGGGATAGTGAATGCAAATTCCATTATGATGAATTTCAGCAACAGAAGTAACCATTAAGTAAATAAAGACAAAAACCCAAACAAAACATAACCAAATCTACCAAACCAAAACACAGGGACTAGTATTGAATATGTTTTGTCCTAATTCAAATAGTTATCTGCATATCAGAACCTGATAAAGCACTAAAAACTGTACATGGTATTTTCAGATATGTATTAAAAATCAAAGTAATTAAAATCTATTTTTATAAAGATCTGTATAGGCTGTGTAAATTTAATCAAAAATTTTAGTCTGAATAAAATTTCCGCATACCACAGTGGCACCCCACAAGAAGGTACAAGCTGCATATGTGCCAGTGTATGCCAGTGCTCCCTACATGGAGTATATATGCTCTGGCATATGCCCAAAACGTCTTCCTATCTCTCCATCTAAGGCAAAAAACTAAATTACAAAATTAGTTTATCCTAAGTAAATTATGACAGGTTTTTTTGGTATTGCATTTGTTCTACAAAACTAAGCTAATGTCCACCACCAACAAATACATTCCAAGAACATATTTCTTTCTTGATCACCCCAATCACTTAGATAAAAACACAAATAGGAAATGCAAGCACAAAATCACTATTACTGAATCTAAGGCATTTTACATTTGTTTAAAAAGTGTTTTTTTCCAACAACTCCCATTCTGTTCAGAGAGTTAATAGCAGAGAACACATATATGAAGTGTCTCCCAACATAAAATCTCTCCCTCATGGCTTTCCAACCTGCAGAGTACAGGATTTTTTTGTTGCAATTGTGGACAACTTAGGGAAGGAGGTAAAGCATGAAGGACAACCTTTTCTAGACATCTAATATAAAACTCTTACTGTAGTTCTAGACATTTTGTGTTGAATACACCCACCATATGATACCTTCAATTAATAACTGAATGTAATTTGGCTATGCTTTTCAGGCAATAGGTGAAAAGAATTGGTGAAAAATAAGCTATTTCAGTTACTAATATGGTGGAGAACACCAGGAAAACACAGTATATGGAGAGAGATTTTAAATTCTTCTCGAGAGATTTTTTTCAGAGCAGAAATACTGAATTCTAACTACATTTAGCAAAGGAAAACTTTAGTTCAAACTCTAGGGCCCTACAGTAGTTTCCTTCAGCACAACAGCCAGTGCCCTACTTCAGCCACCATGATGATCCCACTGCCACAGATACACAACCTACATGACTGTCCTCTGAAGATGCCCTTCTGAACCCTGTGTGAGCATTCTGTCAGAAACAAAGCTAAGACCAGGAACTCTAATAGAAATTTGGTGACTTGGGCTATTTAGTAACCAAGACACTACGGCACTTAGCTGCCAAGCAACTCAAGCAGATAAGAGCTGCTGTACTACAAAGCTGAGTGTACCCATGTATATTCTGAAAGGGATGAATTTTTTCCATGTGTTTTTTTCATTCTGCCACTGATGGCTTCAATAATTTGTTTCAATGACATATGAAATGCTTCATCAGCAAGCAGTTGCTATATATATAACACCCATACCAGTGATCATTTTGTTTGCAGTTTCCAAGTGTGACTTGGAAGCAAGAACCACGAACGTGAACAGAGACAGGATTCTGTGTCAGACCAAATTTCATCAGAACTAGAATGGTACAAGAACGGTTTAGTTTATCTTTTTCCTCACTAAGACCTTCTTGGTTTTATGATGCATTATGCTCTTCTGTTCTGACAGCTTCCTAGTTAACTACTCTCAACCTGAGGAGACTTCATCACCTACTTAATCAGTCCCTAGAGAACAAATATATCCCATCATGCAACACAGTCAAAATACTGACTTCTTAAGCACACGTCCAGATAGTGAGAAAGCAAGAGTGCATTCTGTAAATGAAAGCAAATAGCAGTGGCAGGCAGGGGTTAACTACTGGACCCAGAAATTGCAATATAGGGCAGAAAAGAGAGAGCATGGGGAGCTTTTGGACAACCTCTTGTACAAGACTGTAGAAATCCTTACTTTTCTGAGCAAATGCACATTTTTTTAAAGATGTACTTATTAATGAATCAGCATTCACATCACCTTTTCTTTCATAAACGTCCTCTTTTTCAAGCTTTACTACCCTCCTCCCAAACACTTTTCTTCCAGAAGATATAAAGCCCTTTCCCCCACCTCAGACTCAAGAAAAAACCAAGGCCTTATGCCCGAGCAAAAAGTAGCTGATCAACAACTCTATTCTCCTCAGACTTGCTGCCTCACACTGCTTTCTTGAGCAACATGTTCCATGTGGCATTAGAGATGAAGAAAGCTCTAGAAAGGGCAGGGACTGAAGGAAATTCCAAGAGGGCAGCTGCAGAATGAAACCTTACTGTAACCTCTAGAAGGACAGAGTATATGGTATGTAAAGCAAATGCCAGCAGATTTTCAGAGCCATGCATAGCATTTACAAATAGCTAACAGTCTGAGAGCATCAGCCTTGATCTTCTGAGATGGAAGCCATCCAAACATCTCTCTGCCCACTGGGAAACCTCAGATGACCATCACCACTGGATGACCAACAGGAACCAGAATTGTGCTGTGTAAAATGGAACAAGTCCTTCCTCCTTCAATAACTAAGAAGCTATGGTTCCTGTTATTTTTGTCAGTTTACAAGCTAACAAGGTTATTTTAATGATTAATCCATCTATCTTTTTCAAAAATGGAGCAAACACTCATTAAACAGAGGCAGACAAGCTGCATGGAAAACTGACATCCTGTTTATCCACTTCAGCAGCACAAATTTTCCCCTGCCTCCTTCCCCTGCACCCTCAGCCCTGCCCTGCAGGAATTAACAGTCCATTAGTCATCCTGATTTTAAATTTGGTTTATTTGCTTGACAACACAGAAATTCCTGAGAGATGCAGCCAAAAGTCAACAGGGAAATGAGCTGAAGCCATCAACTTGCAACATAAGCTATAGAATGTCATCCAGTTCTTCAAAATAAATACTTTTCACAGAAAAATGATCAAGTATCTCTATTATCTTAGATTTGGTTTCCCAGATCACAAAATTTTATCAAAATGTCTTAGTCTATGATCTTTGCAAAGTCCCACCTCTTTTTTGTAAAACTTTGTAATTAATTTTTAAATTATTTTTTCCTATGGCAAGGAACATTCTAGTTTTTAAAGCTATGTATCCAAGTTCTCTTTACTAAGCCATTGGTTTTTTTAAAAAACTAGATAATTTTATTTATTATTATTTATTTTAAATTTATTTATTTATTTAAAATAATTTTATTTCATGGTTAGATTTTTGTTCACAGCCTTGATTCTTCTGCAGGTTATTCTTCACCTGTTGTAAATTTTTACTTCCATGGTTATCTGTGCTCATATACCTAAACTGGTATTACTTTGGAAAAATAAGCAAATACTTCAAACAATCATTAGGATTTATTTGCTAAGGGTTCAATTACCTCAAGTCAGTGAACTTCCCAAAATAAGGGTTATTCCAAGGTCATGGTAAAGTACTAAACGAGACACAGATGAAGATAGACATTAGACCATGATTTTGTTAAAACTTGTCATATTCCCTTTCCCCTTTTTCTTCCCCTCTTTCATAAGACTCTTATCAAAACCTAAAGTCTCCTATTCTGCACAGATTTTTTCAAAATACAACTTCCTTCATTTGTCTACCAGCTCTTCATTTTCTACCAAGGAAATTACACACCATAAAAATGTTTCCTTAGTCAAGAAAACCCTTTTTCCTTGTAAAATAGACCCATCTAATGCTGATACACAACTCTACTTCAGCATGCACCAAGACACTTCAAACAATGAACATTCTGAGTGAAGAAATGCTTTTATGATCTAAAACCCACACTGCAGCCCCCATGGACACACAGCAAAGTGCCTTCGTGGTTAAAAAGGCAAAAATGGTATGATTCAACAAAAAAAAGATTAATTTACCTGACAGGACATGCACTCCATACTCAGTTTGTGGCAATAAGAATGCAGCTGAACAACAGCAGCAAGGCACACCCCACCAGTGAGACCTGACTGTGTCTCAGACAAGACACAGATTTGGCTAGGCTTTGTGGATTCATATACTCCTTCCTTGATCTTAGGAACTTCTCCCATTTCCTGTGCATTTCAGCAGAGAAAAAAACACGGGCAAACAAGCAATGAGAAAAGAGCTAGAAAGGACAGAGAAAAACAAACAAACAAAAAACAAACCAGCCAAACAAACAAAAAACCCACAAAAACAAAAACACCACAAAAAGACCCCACACTATGGCAGCAAGACTACATATAATCTCAGCAGCTCCCCATCTTTTCTCAGTCAAGATGCAGAAGCCCTCATTCCCATCCTGGAATCACCCACAACTCTCTAGGCTTGAACCTAGCATCATATCAGTCCCTGTGTTTTCTAAAGTTTTGCGGTACCCACATCCATCACTTCACCAATCCTTTTATTACTATCTTCCCTCCTCTTTTGACTTGGGAGTATTATTTCAGAGCTCCTTTCAGTTCTGGGGCTGTTTCATTCTCTTCTACTGCCCTGGGTATCAATGACTTACAAGAACTTGGAGGGAAGAAGCAGTATTAACAGTGTAAGCAGCAATAAGGGAAAACAGGAACATGGAAGAAAAGAGCCACAAGGTTTGCTCCAAAAGGATCATGAGGCCAAAGACAGTGACACCCAGTCAAATGAACATTCAGGATATAAGTCCCCAAGAACAAAGCAGTCAACTCCCATCAGATGAGCGCAAAAGTACAGCAGGAAATAAAAAGCGTGGCACAGGAGTCCAGGCAGCATGTATCATGTAGAAAACACTGGAATCCTGAAATGACTGCTGTCAATAGATATCTGCCTTTCAGCACTATGCCTCTTTCCTAAAGCATGAGCAAATGTCTCTTCACTATTGAAGAAATATACAGAAAATAATTAAATTTACAGCCTCCTAATGGCACTATCCAACGTTGCTGTCCTAAATCAAAGGCATTTCCCTGAAATGCCCTCAAGAGGCCAGACAGTTCTTGTTACTTGGAGCTGCTGGATAACGGCACCAAATAGTGCTGCATTGCCTCTGCAGCACTGCTGAGCATTCAAAGCAGCTGCTCAGTGCCTGGATGAAAGCAGCAGATCATCACCATGATCACAGCAAACATTTGGATTTAAGTCAAGCACTTGCAAGAAGACCTGGACATTCCCCCCAGCTCAATTCCTGTCATACTCCCCCATGCTGCTCAAATACACAGCTGCTTTTGCTTGCTGTGTGTTCTGCAGGCAGCATCTTCATGGCTACACAACTCCCAATATCCCACATGGCCAAGCAATTAATGTCTCCTCTGTAGGCCCCCTCTCCCACTTAAGGAAATTTGGCACTGTTTCAAAGCGCTTGCCTTTGAAAAAGTCTTTTAAGGACATACACAGCGAGGATTTATTTATGTCGGGGAAGACAAGGTCAACAAAATACACCACTGCTTACACAGGCAGACAGAGAGGGTGGCATTGAACCCCAGGACCAGTGTATCCCAGTCCACAGAGATGGGAGCCCTACAGAGTGCACACTTTCCCGCTAAGCCTGGCTTAGCTCTGCGGTGACACTGTGGCATCACCAAAATCCATCTCAAAATCAAACAACTTGTCTGAACTTTAAAAATCCTGATCTAAACAGGAAAGACACTTGCTTTCCATTTCAAGGCAAAAGGATGTATAGTAACTAGTACAAGCATCATCTCCAGCAGTTTGTCTTTGAATTCAAAGTCAGAAACACAGAAAGAACAAAAATACTCAAATTTTTTTTAGATAGTTGCTCATATTTGAAACTACTGGGGTATCATAAAAATTGCTGAACTTGAAGTGTATTTTCTCTTACCAGTGGAATATCAAATAAGCGGCACACTTCAGAATGCAAGCTAAATGTCAAGCCCCTCAGTTACTGGCTATCTGAAGCTGAGGTTTAGCAGAGTACTGGCTTCTCATCAAACCTGAACTACAGTATTATAAACACATTTAACCCAGTCTTTCAAACAAGGTAGGCCACCCTGTCTTGTGAATCTCTGTCTTCCTCCCACTCAGCCCACATTTGTAAATGGGTTGTTGATAAAAGCCACAAAATACAAACTCAGCCTGTCCAGCTTAATAGTAAACTGCACAGTTTTACACCAAGTACATTTGTTTATTCCCTTCAATGCTTGGTAGCTAAATAATTTAGAAATACTTCTGATTGGTAAATAACAATTCCAGTGGCAAATGTTAGTACAAGGTATTGGAGCACCTATAACTGTACTAAGAGTCCACGTGGATAGGAGAGAATATCCTCTATTACTACAGAGCAAATAACCTATACTATGTATTACTGCAGAAACACATATTGCAACAAAAAGGGAAAAAAAAAAAAGAAACAGACAACAAAATTTGTTATCACTAAAGTCTCATGTTAATTCCTGCCAACTGTAGTCATAAGTACTACAGAATAGTTGATGCTGTGGTAGTGTAAAGCAGCTAACATTTCACATAGAGTAAGAATGCCTTCTAGAAATAAAACATTAGCAGTTACTGGTATCTTGCAACATAGCAGATGTCCAAATTTAATCACCCCTATCGCCTCTGCATCCATATGGACTGAAATGGGTATATGTGTATAAAAGAATTCGCCATAAGTGATGATACAGTCAACAGTATCTCAGCATTCTTTAGACAGGCTTCACAGAAACCACTAGTTTAATGATGGTCTGTCTGGTTGTGTTTCAACTCAATACATAGCTTAGTCTACCAGGGTCAAATTTATAACCAGGTTCCACCACAACTGAATTAATAAGCTGTTTAACCACACACCAACAGGGTCTAACAATGTTTAGCTCTGAGGAATACTTATTACTCTGCCAACTACATGATAAAAATCAGTAGCAGGATTTGCCCTGTTGACCATCAAATACTTCTAACAGTTTTCCCCTTCGTGAAAACCTACACAGACGAATTTGAATCCTGTGCTGTTGGAATGCTGAAGTTACAGAAAAGTCATGGTTAAAAATACAAGAACCTGCAATGATAATTTCAGCCAGGAAGTATTTTACAGTAGGATTTTCATAAAGCTCTTCTTGTCAAGCAACAGAGCTTACTTTTGTTATTATAATCAAATAAGAGCTCAAAAAAAACCCAAAAAACAAAAACAAAAAAACACCCAAAAAAATTCCAACAAACACAAAAACCCCAAGAAGTAAACAAAAAACCCCAACAACAACCAAATAAAAAATCAACCAAAAAAAAAAAAAAAAACCCAAAAAAAACACCACAAAAAACCCTTAGGGTTACTATTATTAAAGAATATAAGCACTTTGTAAGAATTTGGGTTTTTTCAGTTAGGCAATATATGCACAACAAACTTATTGAAAATAATCCAAAACAGAACCTCGGAAGAAGAGAGGTGAAGTATGGGGTTTTTTCCAAATCCAGAACCAATCTTGTTGAAAGAACTGAACCAACTGAGACTCTACTTTGTCATCCTTGCACTTTTCAAGCATCAAGTCAGTGACTTGGAAGAGCTCAGATCTTCACCTTAGGACGGCACCATAGCTACTGCTACATGAGGATGTTGGTCAATCACACACACAAAAAATGTTATAGAAACTCAAGGTATACATCGACTCTTCAGACCAACTACCCTTCAGGACGTATTTCTGAAGTAATTATAATGAAATGATCATAGCTTTAAAATGCTGGTTCTACAGAAAGTCCAGAGCAGTCCACAGAAAACTGAGGTTTTACATTTTCTTACTATTAAGCTGAGCAAACATGAGTTTGATGTATATTTATGCCCCCCTGTGAAGACAGAAAGGTTTCAAGCACTTAATTGCAAGACAAAATTCCAAAAAAAAATGAAAATTATTATGTATACAAATGTAGTAAAACCAAATACTCTATCTATTTTATTGTCTTTACACCTTATTACATTTTCCAAAAAATCCATTTCAATTAACATCAGCACTAGCAATGAGCACGCTGCCAGGAGCATCAAGACTTGTCTCCAAATATCTGTGCATGCCATCATTATGGCTTTCATGTACTTCAAAATGAAGACTAAAACCATGATTGAAGAGGTTGTTAATGTTTTACATGAAGGTTCTTTTCTTTTAGTTCATCTGGTTGAACAAAAGCTCATTTTGTTGATCCATCAGTTTTCTGATTAGTCTGATGAATGAAGCATTGACTTATGCCTGCATACTTCTGTATAGTATAACCGCATTCATTTAACAATTGATCAAAGACAATGACATACTTAGGAAGATCTAATTTTGTTTTACTTCTCAGTTTTTTTAGCAAGAGCAAATCTCAAGCTCCTGAAAATGAAATAGTGCAACATAAAATGATAGAAATGTCTTGTTTTGATTTAGTGTAACTTGACTGCCTAAACACACTTCAAATGATTTATTTCCAGATGGTACTTAAGGCTATAAATTATTTCTTCTTTTCACTTGCAGTGTAAATAAACTGAAGGCCAAAACCACTTTTAACTTCATTATCTCTTGAAATAGTGAGGTGACTTTTTTCAAAGCTTATACCAAAAGTAACTTTTTCTTTCCCCAGATACTATGTGGCATTGATCTACATCATATAGTTGTTTTTACCTTTTAATTAGTATTAAAAACTACCACCACTATAAAATAAAGAACACACTATGAAAGTAATCTTATGTCCTTACAAAAACCTCTAAGGTTTAGTAAGTTTAAAATATTTTAATGCTTTCACTATTTAGATGAAACAAAAATACGTACAAAGCCCTTTTAAGGTATGTAAGAAAGATTACTAGAGAAATAATTGTATGGTATGATATTACATTAATTCATTACTCTTACACACATGCCCATAACTAAGTAATTGTCTTAGAACTTGTTTCCATTGATTTAAACATTGCAATGTTAAGATCTAGAAATAAAAAATGCATGACTGTTCTGTTACTCTAACATGTTCAGACTTAAATGAGTTTTCCCCAACAATATTGTATTGAAAGAATAATCTTCACATTGCATACAAGCTGAACATAATATCCAAAAGGAGAAACTGCACTGCCCTCTTGCAACTGAGGAACACTTCTGTTGCAGACATTAAGCTGGAAAGTTCAAATAAAGCTTCCTCGAACCCTCTCAAATAATGAAAAAAAAGAAAAAAAAAAAAAAAAAAAAAAGAGCAACATTTTAATACAAAACCCCAGTACAGTTTTTCAACTGCTTATTCTGCAGTTGGAATACTTCTATTAGAGAAAAGGAAAAGCAAATGTTCCATAGATCTCAGCAAATTTCTTATGGTGTTTTACAGTCATTTTGTGCAAAATCTGTGACGTGTCATATACTTAAGCCTGCAGAGATCCACAAGAAAAATTCAACTGAATGTACTCTGTGAGAACTCAACACACACTGCAGTGAAAAAACAGGAGTCCAACTCTACTTGTACCCTGGACATTCTCAAGAGCTGAAGGGTTCTATCTGTCCACTCTCTCCTACTGCAATTACAGTAGTCAAGTCTGATCCACGTCTTTCACATCCATTGCTTCCGCTCTCTTGGACTTAGGGTGCTTGGAATCCTACTCATCCTCATGTTACAAAACAGAGTCCAATTATGCAATGAACTACAGCTCTTTTAATTCTGTATTTTTTTATGCTCTTTTTTATGCTACTTTTAAGAAGCATACAGATACATGGCACTCTTGGATTTCAGTACTGCCAACAGTCTAAAAATTTTAACTCTAAACCTTTAAAATTTATGTGAACTTGATGGGCATTTGTTGGAGTGGCATTTTTTGGTTGATTGTTTTTTTAATTGTCATCAAATTCACTGAATTCCAGATGAAGAACATGGTGTCTGCTTCCCTTGACAGTCAGAGCCTCATCACAGTTAAACTGTACACAAAGCCTTGTGCAAGACAGACTATAACATTTCAGCTGCTGTCAGCTCATATACTCTCTAAGTGAAGGAAAAAGATGGGTACTTAGAATTTATTTTTAAACTCGCTTAAAACCAAATATAACTGCAAAAATCTACATCCATGTAAGAGAAGACAAAGCTTCTGAACATACTCAGAATTAACTTTTGTCAGCTACAAGTGCTATTACTTTACACACACAGTCAACAACAGAATAAAGCAAAGTCTACGTTAGATAGCTACTGCACAGCTAGGAGTCAAAACAGCAGCACACAGGTTTATTTCATAGTATGCACACTCACACCCCTATAATTATTAGTACTGAAGAGGGTTTTTTCCCTTCAGCAACTCCTCTACTAAATGTAGTGAATTTTTGCAGCTGAGACACTGCTTGTCTTTTAGTCACAGTATAATGGAGTCTAGGTAATAAATTATTTCCTATGGTGTGCTTTGCAATTACAATTCCTCACCGATACCGTAATTCAACAAGGTAATAAAATATAATCAGTATTTATCTAGTGCCTGTGGATTAGAACCTTTCTAACACACCTGAAACAAAACAGAAGTTATGAAACATACCCAGATAAGAAGTAACAGATTTCTTTTCACTGTTCCACAGTATCCCAGCATTCCAACTATGATGAGGAAACAGCAGACTGCAATCATAACTGGGTGGACCACAGGAAAGTACGTCAAAATGACAGCCTCCTCCACCCTAAAAACCAATCAGAACAATAATAAAAAAAAGCACAATCACACACACACACACAAAAAAACAAACAAACAAAAAAACCCCAAAAAACAACCAAAAAACCCCAAACAACAACAACAAACAAACAAACAACGGAAAAAAAAAAAAAGGCAGCCATTAAGAAGAAAACGGGTGATTAGCAGATACATTCTTTCCAGCACCTTACACAAAAATCTCTTCAACATGGTTTAAAAGTCAAATGTTGCATTTGAGTACCAAAAGTTGCATTGTCCAAAACATCTCTGGAGTGAAGGTAGTATTCCTGCCCTGCACTTGCACAGTACACAGCACAATGAGGCCCTGTTTTATCACCAGGGCTCATAAGCACTGCTGTAATAAAATTAATAGAATTTCTAAATCTCTGGACTTTTGAATTAAGTATTCAAAACTAAACAGTAATATAACATGATTAGATGTTGTCAACAGGCCAAAAGTTGATCCTTGTCAGAAGAGAAAGGCACAGGATTCGAACCTTATCTTTCCCATTTTTCTCATTTTAACCCCTTTTAACTCATTTTCCCCAAAACTGGCAAAAAATGCACCTTCCAATAAAACAGTTATTAGTTTAACTGAAAGACTCTCAATTCCACAAATCCTAATTAAGAAGCTTACTACACTGAATGAACAACATCTACCCCAAACAGTAACCCACACAGAAGTTTAACTAAAGCTTTACCTTGTTTCTGCAGTTAAAGTGAGAACATTATTCAGGTAGTCTCTCAGCCAAGCAGAAACACCTAATATGCTGATGGACATCAACTAAAAAGAAAACATTAAGTTATTTTCATGTATTTGAAGCAAATTGGAAGACCATTCATAATTTAAGTAGAGGATCAATCATCAATGCATCTTTCATGCATTCATTTACTTGAACAACATACTGTCCCCAAAACTGTACTTCCATATGTTTAGAATTGATTTGTTGCCCAGGTATAAGGGTGCCAGTGTGAATAATCTTCTTTTCCACCTAGTGATGCCACTCCTGGTTCCTATCCCACTATTGCACAACATACCATAGAAACAACAAGGAGGGCTTACACTGCTAAAATCAGTGACTCTTCAGAACTCACAAGTGATACACATCAGTGTGCATGAAACCATGAAGCCAAGCTCACGTACACAGCTCCTGAAGAAAAATATGATACAACAGTCCTGATACACCGAAACCCAAGAGAGATTTATCTTTGAGTTAAATTCAGAAGAATCTGATTCTCTTGCTCATGCAGAGAGAATCACACGAATACTGTCTCAGTTTCCTAAATTATAAAATGAAAATAAAACTAACTGCATTTCAATTATAAACCATATAAAACATTTGGGTACCTAACATGTCAGGCACTTTAGAGGCATAAAGCTACTACACTTTCACCAGGACTGCTCCCACAGCAAGTAAATCCCCAAGACTGAGCCCACCTAAGATTGCCACCACCTCAGCAGACATAGATTTCTATCACCTGATGCCATTGTACACTTCAGCACACCTAGAACTTAGCAGGAGAAGCTCTGCCCTCTGACTTCCTTGAGAAGCCAAACCCGAACAACACATTCAGAACCTGCCACACTGTGACAGCGCCAGCTCTGCTGCTGCTGTAGCTGAGGTACTGCTAGAGGACAAGGCACTCCTTACTCAGTTTCACAGGGGCACCTAGGCCTGAACCACAGAAGATACAGGACCTGAGAAGCACCACTGTTTAGCTGAGGGTAGGGAGTCCTAAGCTGACTCTCCTGAATACTACTGTTCTCTTCAACTGCATAGGGGTATGACACGACACATCAGCGTTATACTTACAGTTTCTTAAATCAGTAAGAAGCACTAATCTCCCCTGTCCTCAACATCTAGCTTCTCACATGCCCTCATATTTCTCTGAAGTTGTTTTGAGGAACAAGTGGTTCAAACCTAACAGGAAAAGTCACTCTGTGTCCTTACTGGCTCCTTAGCCTAAAACATGCCCACAGCAGACTACTTTAAAATTTCACAGAAGTCCCAGTAGCTATCTCAGAGCTTCTTCCTGCTTTTCAGATCTTTTGCACAAAGTACAGGCACCGCCCTGGTTCTGAGTGCTGCCAGCAGGAGCTGGCTGCTTGGCATGCTGCAGGCATACTCCTGGACGCTAGTGCATGCTACATGTCTACTATATTCACTCATGTTCTTCAAACTCTGTGAGATCTGTTTTGGCTGGTGAAACAGTAACAGTAAAGAACATTTTCTATTGTCTTATTTGCAGGAGGCTGCAGAAACAAGGAAAACAAGGAATCTCCTCCTAAATAAACTCCTCCCATCTATCTCCTAAGAAAGCATCACACAAACATATCACACAAGCAGTCAAAAACACTAGAGAGGTAAAGCAGACTACAAGCAGCCAGTCTATTTCCTTGTTGTCAAAAGGCAATAGAAAAAAATTTTAACATCTTCCTGAAAGGCCTGTTGATACACACAGAAAAGCATTAGCTCACACATTCATTCTGTTTACGGTAAAATATTTAAGATATAACCCAATTTGGTTACTTCATTTTACAACAGTGGTGTTCAGAAGTGAGAAGTCCACCAAATCTTACTAATTTTTAGTAAGAGCCAGATGGTCCTGCTACAAAAACAGTACCAGAAAAATGATCGCTTTCTAAATAACATTCTTCCACACATATTGGACTGGTGGACTGCCTACTCCTTGATGTCCATTAGGCACTCTCAGGCTGCACGTATTTTCTTTCAGCCATCAGCATGCAGCAACACATTGTACACAGCAGTGAGAGGTGGTGGATTTTGAGAAGGCAAAATTGCTCTTTCAGCAGAGGTAAGATCTGGCAGCACACTGAAGCATGCAGGTTACTCAGAGACAACAGGAAGATCACAGTGCAACCACGTAAGAGGCAAAGGGGACAGAAAGGACTTTGTGGAGACGAAAGTACTGATCAGAGTCCTGTCACTATGAGAATCATTCAGTTTGCTAGAAGGAAAGGACTTGCATGCAAAGGCAAATCAGGAAGGACAAGAACTTTCATTTCTGTTCTGTCTGCCTAAATTGAGTCTTTTCTACCTATATATGTATTTTTGCCAACGTAAAATCCATGGAAAATTTAGGCAGATACATCACCACACCAACACATGGCTGCGTGACTTCTACAGAAATGCTTAACAACCACATCAGAGAACATGACTCCCTCTTCATTTATGAACAGCAACTGGAAGAAAAGGACTGCTTCCTTTAACCTAGGAAACATAACCTTCACCAGTAACATAACTACATGAACAGCATTTCAGTTCATAAGAACAGACTTTCCATGAAAGGCCTCTTGCATCATTCAGAAAGATCTTAGCCATTTAGATTCCCCCTGGCTATTCTCATTTAGTATGAATAACTAACAATTACTACTGTTTCTAGCTGATGCAAATTACATGCAAGAATATTCCACCTATAAAGCCTGTGAAAGCCAGGCTACTGCTCAACCATGCACTTGCCCTGTGCCTGATCTCACCACCATTAACTGCTTCAGGTGTTAACTGACTTCTGCTACTCTTACAATGCACAAGAGCCAGGTCAGCATGACTGAAAACACAGTAAGCACATTGCCTTACCTCGCTGCTATGCAGGTGTTACACACCGATTACCTGTGCAACACTCTCCTGCCAATCAAATTCCTAGTGAGGCACATTTGGGCACCATATTTTCAAGAAAGTCCGAAGTGAATTATTACTCTGAATGACTCAAAAGCCAGAGTGCTGTGACACACCTCATTCACAGACATGAAAGTCAGTAACAGTGTCCACCTGGGGTGGCAGAAAGGCGTGGGAAAGTGAAGGCAAATACTCAAGAGGCTCCTCTTGAAAAAAAAGAGGCCTGTGAAAGAGAAAACTGGTAACTCAAAATAGTAACTCAGCAATAAGTTGATTAAAAAAGGTGTATTTCACAGCACATAAGCCAGCAAGTGCTTGGTAGCTCTTCACTAACTGAAGGAAGTGCTGGGGAAAAAGTAGCATCCCTTCTGATCAACAGAAGTAGCCTCAGGGCAGCAACACCCTGAGAGGTGAAAGATGCTTTTGCAACACCAGACTGTCCTGGATAACGACTGAAGTTTATTTTAGCTAATCTTTAGGGAAAAGATTATCAAATACTGGTTCCATCCATCAATCCACTTGCCCACCTGTTCCACAGCCACAAGGGAACCACAAGAGCACAACACACATGGCTGGCCTCCACAGCCTCCTGCTGACTCAATGTGCAGATGTGCTGCCCTGTAAAAGCACTAAACATCCTCAAGTGCCAGATGGCATCGAGAAAGCTCCAGGCACCCAACACTTCACACCACCAACAGCACATGTAGATCTTCAGCCAGCAGCCCAGGAAGTCCATCAACATCAGCAGTACAACTGAGTCCAGGCGCTCAGTTGGCAGAAACAGTAACAGTCTCCCCAAAAACCTTGGTGGGCATCCAAACCCACCAGCAAGTATCAGCAGGCACATCACTGCAATTCACTGCCAAGTGATTTTCAAGAAGTCACAGGCAAGAGCAAGGTTCTGATTACAGCTATTGTTGGTTCATTTGAAGGATGGTAAAATGGTGGCGCCAAAAAACGGGCAGATCCCACTTCAGCCATTGCTTTGTAACTAATTTACATGCAAAATACAGTTAAAATCTGTATCAAGCAATCAGATGAAAGAACACAAGTTTATGACAAATAAAACTGCTAAGATAATTCTCACATTAGCAGTAACATCATTTCACCAAAAAGTTTTCATTCAAGCTTCTCTGATGACAGCCAGTCTGCTGTGCTGTAAATGTAATATGGTAGTATGCAGTAAAACATGTTTATTTGTTGCAGCTGCCTGCACAAGTCACTATGGGTTTAATTTTGAACTGTCACAGTATGTTGTATAGCCATCAACATGACACTGAGGAGTTCACTATGATGCTTACTGTAATACCCTATTTTATATATATTTTCACACTGATTGAACATAGGTAATAAATTCTGTTTTTATATATGAGCAATATGCATGCAATAATGTATTAAATTTTCAAATTAATTTCTAATGTAAAGATTTTAAAGCTACTAAGGTTTTCTCAGACAACTGAATTACAATATCCAACAACAGAGTTCAGCTATCAGGAGCAATCATTTCCAAGCATAGTTTAAATTATCTTTGCAACTCTCTTATGTAAATTAGACATCAAAATGAAAATATAAAGTCATCTGCAATTCATTAAGTATATGTCTTAAGCTGTTACTTTGAAAGTTCTTCTCCCAGTGTCTCTGAGGCTACACCTAAACTGCAAAATAAATCTGCATTTCCACTTAATAAATGAACATGGACTTGTGTCTTTAAGGGAGCTAGTCCAATTGATCTTGCTACATCCACATCCGTGTTCACTCTCGCATAATTTTTTTTCATCCAAACATTCTAACACATTCATTTTACTTTTGCTCAAATTTGAGAAAGGGCTTTTTTAACTATTAAGTCAGAGGAAAGATTAAAAGTCTCTTCCACAGCAAAAATCACATATCATCATTTTTATTCTAGCAGATGGGATAAACAACTTCATGCCATGCTCTGATATCCATAATGAAACACTGACTAGCAGCACTAGAGAGCAACCCACTTTGCATGAAAAGGTTTCTGGCTACAAGGAAATTACTTCCAAGATATGAAACAGAATATGTCCCATAATTGTAGTTAAAAAACAAAACAAAACCATAAAAATCCATAAACAAACCCCAAAACACAAAATAAACCTTGTGAAAATCTTCTTGTTAGAACTGATTTGGGTAATCTGAGCTATGACTTACCCTTACAAAGGATGGGGATACATCAGTACAAGGTCATGAGCATGCTGCAATGCTTTTACAGGACTTTGACTATTAGGTTCAATATCCAGATCACTGAACAAACACAGATAACTGATTCATGGATAAACAGACAGCTGTATTTTTTGAGACAGAGGGACATAAGGGTGCAAGGGGGGGGGCAAGAGGCCTTGTGTTGCTGTATTACCTGGCAAAATCATTTAAATGTTTAGAGAAAGAAGAATTGCCTACAAAAAAAGGGAAATGCCCTATTTCCTAAAAAAGCACCTTTTATTCTATAGATATTCCAACATTTTTTTAGTTAAGCCTCCTACAAGGTTATGCCTTGGTCCCCTCCCACATCAGTAAACAGCTGAAGCACGTTCATATTTGCACTTTGAATCTGTGTTTGCTTGCACAGCTGCAACAGTGAGTTAGCAACCTGCTCCACATTTGGCACGGACTGGAACTCGCACACTTTGCAGTAAGGCAACTGCTGGCGCACTGACAGGCTGCTAAGAGGTCACCCTCCTGGGGAACATGAGCCAGTTTTTCAGCAGGTGGCTGTTCAAGGTGCCCAGAGGAAGCACAGCAGAAAGAACAAGAACCTACCTGTGTCAGACTCACATCGACCTCTGGGATATGTAGCACAAGGGCACATTAAAAGCAAAGTGTGATAAAGAAGCGCATGTATTTCTTCAACCACCCTCTCTACGACTACTCAGACACTGCGCTTCTTGTTAGGACATGACTTGTGCCACCTTTCCCTCAAAAGTAACCATTCTCACTGTCAAGACATCTTTTGTTTAGGGAAGGAACAGGCATGTGCTCCTCATAATACGTCATCCAAAGCAATGCTCACAGCTCAAGTATCCCAATCCATATCACAATCCACACATCACCATCAAGATGATATACCTTCACATATACACAATCTACTCATAATTTTATTTTTCCAGGAGTTTGCTTTTATTCATGGTCAGTATTCAATCTCACAGATGTAGGCAATTTTTTTTTTTTTAACTCAGCGCATATATGTGTGTGTGTATATATATACACACACACACACTTAAAAAGAACATGTGTTTCCTTATGATCCACAGGACTGACTACACATTACCTCTTAGTGGGTTTATACCTAACTTTCCTGTTTTACACATGAATACCCATGAGCACACAAAGATGATTAAAATGAACCTGCATTTTTATTTAAATCACGTATTCCTATAAAAATGCACAAAATTAAACTGCCCCCTATACCTTGTGAAATAGCTACAAGATATTTTAAAAATTGTTATTATTCCTATGAGCCTTGTCTAAAGCCTACCACAGACTCAAGATGATAGAGAATCTTCAGGGTACAGAAGCATACTGGGCACATGGTACTGGATATTCATGAATAATTGGATAGCTACCTTCCACAAAAGAATGTGAATTTAAAGAAAGAGAAAAACATACAAGTACCTACACGCCAGATGGACTCTTCCACTTTGCTCCAGATTGTGGCTTACCAGTATAAGTACATAGCTTGAAATTTTTCCTTCCCCGTGGGCAGTGGGCTCAAATCCTGTCAGCACTGATTTGTGATTCATCCTCCAGGTTGATGTAGTGAGTTCCACAGAATTAACTGTGACTTTTACAAAAAAAGTGTCTGTGGTTCACTTCTTTCTGAATGCCATTTAAAAAAATATTAATGCAATTTCTAACATTTGGGTGGGGTCTGGGTTTATTTCTTTCCTTTCCATTAGCACATTAAGTCACTTTTTCAGGACAGTTTTCCAGAAACTAATCCAGCAATTCACAGCTGATATGCTGCCCAGGGTAAGCCATATCATCTACAAAGACACTTGGAATAAAAGGTTATATAGAGGTAGACACAAAGTTGACTTATGGCTGAACTCTACTTTGGTAGGACATAGTCTGGTAATGTAACAATACTGTATAAATATCACAGCCTAAACACACAGAAAAGTAAGAGATTTCTCAAATACCAGAATTAAAAATACTTCTGGTCCTTTAAAACTCCTCCTATAACTTCCTCTGGTGAAAGCATTCCTTTAAAAAGACAGCATATTCCCACAGAAGCCACAGTTATTTTCTTTATATAAAGAATGCTAAGAAAATCAGCTTTTAATTGTACACGTCTAAACTGCAGTCTCTAAAATCAGAGTATTTCAGCCTAAAACACAGTTTACAGTGCTACAGATACCTGGCAAGGCAGCACTCATTTCAGTGGATACTACCTGCCACATAAAATATTGATCCAAACTTTTCATTCCAAGTATTTACAAATCCCACCAACAAGAGTGGAAGTCAAAACGCAGGAGAAACCACCTCTATGCAGAATCTGGTTTCACAGAAGACAGGATAGACTGATTTCTTTCTCCTGTCAAAACAGACTTGAAAAATATACTTCCTAACTCAATACTCACATTCACTCACTCTGAGTTCTCAATTAGTACACATACGCAAACTGGAAGACTTAAGTGTGTAAAATGGAAAACAAACTGGAAACTTCCTCCCCTTTCATTTTATGTGTTTTTTTTTTCAACTTTGTTCACAAACACAAGCTTGAGATAGATGCAAACAATTTTCACTGCCTGCCAGAAGTGTTTATTGGCTGCAATCACCCAAGTGAAATTAGATGGTACTGCTGAAGGAAATCTTAAACACTGTTAAACAGAAACAGCATATCCCTAGGCAAAAAAAGCTCATGAGGTGAAAGAAAAGTGGCAACATTGCTGTCGTGGCCCAAGCATCCACTGACACTATTAATCATCAGTTAAGAGATCCTTACCACCTGAGACACAGTCAACTGCAACATACAACCTTGATTTGTCCACAGCACTTCAGTACAGTCATCCTCAATTACAAGTGACACAACAGCAGCTGCTCCTGCCTCACATGCTCACCAGGGGAAAAAAAAGAAAAAAAAAGAAAAAAAAAGAAAGAAAGAAAGAAAGAAAAAAAAAAAAAAAAAAAAAAAAAAAAAAAAAAAAGTCGGCAGTTTTCTCAAGAGAGAAAGTCTATACAGACTTTTTCATGCACTCTTCCTGCCATGTTATACTTTGCTTTTCTTCAAAACATTTGAGAAAACTGATAAAATTATTGTGTTCCTTTTAGTTGCATTTACTCTCACTATCTAGTTCATCTATTAAAAACTTTCTTTAAAGAACACACATGGCTAAGCTGCAAAGGAAAGTACATCTCAAAACTACTGCTTTGCTTTATCTCCTACTAGTGTAAGAAGCCAGGAGGCTGAACTTTCCCTGTATTCAGCACCATTTGTTAGTTCCTGCTCTAGCACAACCCACAAGGGATACTTGCACTCCAGTATCTCCTGGGATATGTCTGTGACATTATTACAGGTGGACCATGTTCTGTGATGGAAGGCCGGCCTAGTATAAATGCCTGCAAAGGTGGTTTGACTTGGAAAATGACCACAGCAAAACACTAAACAATGGCAGCACTGCAAAGTGTGGCAAAGAGGGATTCTGTGAGGACAGGTTATACAGCACTCAAAACGAATGAGGGTACTCACGTTACACCCAGGACTGCTACTGAGCTGGGACAGTGTCAGGAGCTTGCCAATCCAGTAAAGCCCCACCAGAAGGAAAAACCCTGCAGAGTCTCATAAACTGCATAAAATGTATTTGTAGAGCTATCAAAACTAAATTTCTCCAAGTCCTGACACACACACTATCTACATTTAACAAAGAACAGCACTGTCCCTAAGAAGAGAAAAACAGAAAGCAGTAGGAACACATCTTCCCTCAAGAACCACTAAGACAGGCTGCTTAGCTAAGCACTAAGTCTTGACCACAAAACACCAAATTATGCATTTTTGGAGGTCTTCTCTTTTATTAGGCTGTTCAGAATTTAATATACTGGAAATACAAGTGTTACAGAACATAGAATCAGTCTTGCAAATTACGCTAAGAAGTGATGCCCATTTATGTATAAATGAGGATTGCAGAAGAATGAAACTAAATGTTAACTGCAGGATTTAGTCGGAAGGATATTCCTTGTCCAGGATGCTGTCAAAAAAAACCACTGCCAACAAAAAATTGGAAGACTGAGGAGGTCCTGAAACTGCAACTTCCTCTGCTATGAATGAGACACCTCGCATTCAGATGCATGCTTTAACTGACGACGGACAAAGCTTCCAAAAGGGTATAATCAGGTCTATGACCAGCATCAGTCACTTAACCAACAACAGTTAGAGCACTGACAAGGAATTTATTTCTATCTTATAGGAAGAAAGGCTTTCTGCAAGTTGCATGTCCTGAAGTACCAATCAACTCACTTCCACAAAACCAGTGTTTTTCTGGAGCGGTAAAGGCAGTACATTTACTGATCCATTATAAAACAGGATGAACCACTACAACAGAGCCTTCGGCTTTCAGCTGATTGCTTATGATTATTTACAGCTAAGTAGACTTTAGGTCAAAAGTGACAGAAAGCATTATGAGCAACACTTCCGGCCTGCCTCTCTCTCAAGCACACACAGGTACATCACAGCTCATCAGCTGAGCTCAATAAAAAAAGTTTCTTTTCAAAAAGAGCACACAGCTGAACATTTACAAGCAGTACTATGGAGAAGCTACAAGGATAGCAGCAGAGTGGATAAAGGATAAGTCCTCTCACTTCTCTTCTTTCATAGGCACAGAAAACAACCATATAATGCAGACAGTGGTGTTTTGCAGCCACCATCTGCACCTTCAGTTTTTCAGCAGTATTCATGATCAGACTAGCCACTTGTGTTCTCTTAAGGACTTCATATGCACTAGTCTATCCTCACCAAGCTGGCAATGACAAATGCTGAAGTCCTATCACACACACTGGGACAGCTGCACACAGAGCTTACTTTGAAGCTTACTTCAGATGTTCTCTTCTAAAAGCCTGACAGTCAGACCTTACCAGACAGTGTCCACTGACTCCTGCAGTTTTATTCAGGACTTCAAAGGCTTCATGCACCCAGTTTGAACAAAGCAATCCTTTTTGTACAAAAATTACCATTCTGTTCCTTATGCTGTTTAACAGCTTTCTCTCTCATTCGTATTCTGATTTCCACTTAGTTTTCAGTAATCATGGGACTTCATCTCAATTTCAAAGCCCCTGCCATGGCCAGGACACCTTTCATTAGAACAGGTTACTCAAAGCTTGAACATTTCCAGGGATGAGGCAGACAAAACTTCTCTGGGCAACCTGTTCCAGTGACTCACTAGTACCACAGTTAGAATTTCTTCCTTTATAACATGCAATGTAAACCTACTCTCTTTCAGCTTGAAGCCATTCCCCCTGTCTTGTCACTTATATATCCTTGTAGGCTCCCTTCAGGTACTGGAGGGCCACAAACAGGCCACCCCAAAGCCTTCTCTTTTCCAGGCTAAAAAAATCCCAATCTTCTCTGCTTTTCCTCACAGAAGAGGAGCTCCACCCCTCTAAACATCTTGGCAGCCCTCCTCAGGACCCATGCCAACAGGTCAGTATCTTTCCTGTGTTAGCGATCCTAGATCTGGATGCAGGTGGGAAAAAAATCGGATACAAACTAGGTTTGGTCCCACCCCATATATTATCCCTGCATCATTCAAGTGTACCGCACCTCAGGAGCCAGCCCGTATGAACAGGTGTGCGATGTTATCCCTTCTGTTGACTTGCCCTTACCATGCACAAATCTCATCTACTCATGTGAAAGAGATTTCATTTGTTGAAAATTACTCTGAAAGTATCCATCCTGCTGTTTCTTCAGAGCTCCAAAAGTTTAAGGAACAAGAGCTGATCACACCCACTTGTGCTGAGAGTGAGAAACCCCGCTGCTACAAATACAGCTTTGACTGAAATCCTCAAAACAAAAGAAGGGGCCTCGCCTACCACTTAGGATCTGTCCACTGAATGCACAAAAAAATACTCTGGGCAGACTATTCAACTACCTGCGAGAGCCTGGAGTTCATTCTGGGTCACAGGATGCTCTGAAATTCACCTAGTCAAGTAGCCACCCGTGAATATTCCCCTTTTTACATATTACAGGTACACCAATTCCCACGAATAACCCTAACTCGATTTTACGTCCCGCAACTTTCCAAAGGCATTTTTCCCCCCCAGTAAAACGTACTCCCTTGTGGGAGCTGCCTGGCATGGGGCCCAGGGCGGACAGCCCGCGGCCGTGCCCGCCCTGCGCCTCCGGGACGGCACCTGCCCCTGCCCGGCCCGCCTCGCTGCACTCACCCAGAAGAGCAGGTTGAGGGCGTAGAGCAGGCAGCGCAGGCACTTCACCGAGTCCTCCCTGGCCATGGCGAGCCCCCGCGGGACACAGCCCCATCCTCTCACCACATCCTCCCTCCCGAGGCCAGGCCGCCGGCGCCCTGCAGGGGAACAGGGGGAGAGGGGTCCGCCTTACAGAGGGACCAGCGCGCAGGTGGAAGCGGCGGAGCCGCGCCGTGCCCGGACCGGCCGCGCCCCGCGGAGACCCCCGGCAGGCTCCCTTCCCCTCCCGCCCCGCCCGGAGACAGCGAGGAGCGAGCTGCTCTCAGAAAAATAATAAATCCGCGAAAACGGAGACACCGCGGGCTACCCCAGCGGCACAGCGGAGCTGCGCTGAGGGCAGCGGCGGCACGGCCCGAGGACGCCAGCCCCCTCTCAGCTCAGGACGGACGCGCTGCCTTGGGAAGGGAGGACGGCCGTGGGACAGCGGCCACTTACCGCCCGGACGCCTCCCGCACTCACTTGCTCCGGCGAGGATTCATGGGGCCGGAGCGCGGCAGCGCAGCGCGGAGCCGCGGCGCCCATGCCCTGCGGCGGGCGCGGGGGAAGGTCCGGTCCCGTGGAAGGTCCGGCCCGGCCCGGCCCCGCGGCTGCCCCGGCCCCTCCGCCCCGCCCGCAGCGCTCCGCCAGCCCGCGGCATCCGCACCCCGCGCATGCGCCGCCGCCCGCCCGGTCCTAGCGCCGCCGCCAGCGCAATCCCGGAGCGGGCGACCCTCGGCGGAGCTGTGCCGCTGGTTCCCGGGAAGGGCTGTGTCCCGGGGAGGGCTGTGCCGCTGGTTCCCGGGAAGGGCTGTGTCCCGGCGGGGCTGTGCCCTCGGCGGAGCTGTGCCGCTGGTTCCCGGGAAGGGCTGTGTCCCGGCGGGGCTGTGCCCCCGGCGGAGCTGTGCCGCTGGTTCCCGGGAAGGGCTGTGTCCCCGACAGGGCTGTGCCGCTGGCACACACGCTTGTGACCTGTACCCTCGTTCCCTCGTTGTGGAGGCGCTTGGGAGCTGGTGGCCTTTTTTCCTTCAGGGGAGATACTGAGCAATGGGCTGACTGGAGTTGAATGACACGAAACCCCCTCTCGTGACACGTTGGCCCAGGGTGGCAAATGCCACACGAAAAACTTACCAATGCTTCACAGGCATCTATCTCACAAGGTTCCAGCGTCTGCGCCGGAAATTAAACTCTACCAACATGAAACCTGAATCTGGTCATGAGCAGCTCAGCACCCACTCCCTCTGCTAAACAGCAAATTTAGAAAAGCAACCATGTTTGAGAGATATTATTCCAGAAATGGTCAAAATCTGTGGTTATTACTTAGGAAAAGGGCCGTTGCCCTGTAATGTGTGAGGAACTTACAGCTGGCACAACTGAGCTGAAAAAAGTCATCCTTCCTTTGAAATCCATTAGTGTGTGTGCATCTGGTAATTAGGGTAGGAATTCTGTAGAATCACAGGATGGGTTGGGACCTTGCAGCTCATCTAGTTCCAACATCCACTGAAAGGTGTTCTGCAGTGAACACCTTTCACCAGGTTGCTCAGAGCTCCATCCAGCCCGGTCTTGAACACCTCCAGAGATTGGACATCCACAGCTTCTCTGGACAACCTGTTCCAGTACTTCACCACCTTCACAGTAAGGAATATTTTCCCCAATACTCAAATGAAACCTACTCTATTTCATTTTTAGTGATGCCTGTATTGTTGCAATATGTGTATATATAAGCATATTTCAAAACGAAGAATTATAGTTTTAAACTCAGAGTTACATGCAGATTAGTTACAAATTTTCTATTAATACCTATAAGGATGTTGCAGTGCCAACATCACAAGAATTAGAAGAAAATATACTGAAAAATATTTCTTAACTAGAACATGAAAATACTCTTGAGTTAATGATATATAGAGATTGTTTTAACACTGCTAGTTAAAGATGAGAAAGAAGAAAAAGAATGTAATGGATAAAATCTAGCTCTTGTAAGGCCAAAAAAAAAAAAAAAACCCAAAAAACTGTTTCTTGAAGAAACAATGTCTTGGAAAAAACCACACAAAGACCAGATATTCAGATGCTTATCACTGAAGCTGCTGGTGGAATCTTAATTCAGTTTTAATTTCACTGTTTCATGCCATTCATGGTGAACTGGGGCAGACAGACTCTTCAGGTGTATTTGATCCTCCTTAAAAAGAAAGTTAAATGGACACGGAAGGACATAAAATCCCATGCAACAGGGATTTTATTACAAATTTATATCAGTGAGAATTGTAGTAAAGTTGAAAACAGAATATTGCAGGAATGTGATGTGTGAAGATTTTTCCACCCTGAAATTTGCTAAGCTTTAAGTATTTTGATCGTCTGTGAAATCATGAGCCTATCTGGGAAGTGTAGTATTAACATTTAAAATCTTCAGTGAATGTTGATAGTACCATACCTAAATAAGGCAAATTGAGCTACAACAGATACTGTTAAAAGGTGATATTGTACATTCATTCTGCTGTTTACATACCATTCATTCTTTTTATTACTACAGACTTAACATGAACACAGTCTGTGAGACAGATCTCGAACAGGTATGGTGTTTTCAGTGAACTTATGCCAGTTTACAAAAACAGTGTCAGTTTACAACTGAGCTCCAGCCTTGGCTAAGGACAATCCAATCTCATCTAAACAAACATGAAAGTAACTGAGGTTGTGTTTGTGTTATTGGTTGTTCTTGGGAAGACAGCAAATTGCTTGAGCAAAATTTTATAAAAAATGCACTACAAAAATATTGTTATCTTACAGTCAGTGATTTTTCTTTAAACATGCCTAAAATAGCATACAAGAAGTTCTCTTACTCATTTCAGATATTTTTTGGCTTAGTGTAAAACTATTCCTAAAGTGTGATAAGGAAATTAAGGGAAAAAAATCCAGTCTCTTAGACATCTTACATGCTAAAAATCCTGGTAAAAATGACACTTAAAGATCTTATGCCTCTGAGTTTTCATTCTTTGAGGTCTTTGGTCATACGACACTCTTAGACTAATTTTTTTTTTTTTTTTTTTTTTTTTTTTTTTTAAATTCTGCTGCAACAACTTCATCACAAATACAAAGAGGATCCCCTAGTTGGTTAAACAACAACTTTTCTGTCATTTTGTTGTTAGCTAAATCATTAGCTGTCCAGAAATGCTCAAAATCTAAAGAAAACAGGTCCTATTTATGAATGTCTGCTAAACTCTATAGGGGCAAGAGCTAGATCTCTTTGGAATACTTTCTACTAGGCTGTCAAACTTTGTGATATTTCTGTGATGTCAGTACTGGGAAAGAAATACATGGGCAGTTCCCATACATTCTAAAGAGTAACCCATTTATTTAGGGCAAGGCGAGAGAGTATTTTTTACTAACAGAAGTGTAATGGAGAAGCTCTTTATAAGTTTTTGAAATATGTGTTTGCTGTTAGCAAGTAATGCTTATTTAATGCACAGAGTCTTATGAACATGGAAAGTCTTGTGGATTGGTATGTCCGGTTGGGTCCCCGCTCCGGGTGGGAGCTGACCTCCAGCTAGCTCGGGTCAACACAGACACAAAGTTTCCAGTTCGTTTTGGCTTCTCGGCTTGGCAGCTGGACCCAAAGGTGACAGTCAACAGCAGCAGAAGAGAAAAGGCTGGCTCTCAGCTTAGCAGGTTAAAGGATGTTTATTAGCAGAGATCTCCAAGCTCCGAGGCGAGCGGCTCGGAGCTTCCAGGCTGAGAACCCCGCGGCTGAGAGCTTCTAGGTGGAGAACCCAGCGGCTGAGAGAGTTTCCAGGCTGAGAACCTGGCGGCTGAGAGAGTTTGCTCCTCCCTCCCACCCCCTATAAGCGGGGGAGGGTCCCAGGGAGGATACAAAAAAGACCACAAATCAGGGGTTTCAGGGGGTAACAAGGTGTGCCCACCCCCAAGCTTCAGACCACTAAAATCCAGAGCCAAAGGAATTTCCCCCAGGCTACCTATCACCTGAAGCCCTCTGCCGGAGATTTCACAATCCGGGAGGGACCCCGGGAGTGATAGGCAAGCTGCCCCAGAGAGGGGGGTTGGGGCAGAGGGGATGTTACATGTCATGTGAGGTATGGGATGATTGACACAAAACACCTTATTATACAGACAACACAAAAGGGATACAGAATTGGGGATACAGTGAAACGAACCATAACATAAACTTCTTACAAAAATCTAATAAAACAGTTCTGCACCACCACAGATTGGTATTTTTTGCCTGGATTCTCTGATTCCTAATAAAATACTTGAGAAGCTTTCTTTTCTGTCACATGACATCCACCATACTTTTCTAATATGAATTCTCTAGACCTAAATAAAATGTTCATGATACAGTCTTTCCATCAATGACAGAAGAGGGAATGGAAATTCAATTAACTTCAAGAATCTCTTTCCTCTTCTTATCTGCCTATTTTAATTTGTTGTATGGAAATTTAATATCTGTAAGTTAGCTCCTCTTTGTCAAATGTGCTTGAAATTAGTCAGCAGGTTCAAAAGCTATTAGAAGAGTGTGGTTTGACAGACTTTTGTGTGCATGAATACAAAAGTATGGTTTTGTAAGCTGTTCCTCATCAGGAAACTGGAATAAAAGAGCAGTGGATATTAAAGACACCCATCTGGATATTAAAGACACCCATCCAGCACATGGCTGAATGTGTCTTTAATTTAAACTGTGATCAAGTGGAATAGCATTACGCAGCATGTAAGTTTATAGCTGATAATTACCTGTTAATATCTGGCAGGAAACTTCATCACTGAAAAAGAAATTAGTTAAATAATGGCCTTTTATATGCCACCATAACATTTAAAATTACTCAGATGAGCAGTGAATGGAGGAACATACACATGGATGTGCTTTGACACATATTTGTTTTAATTCTATGATGTGCCTACTTGACTTGGTCTACTCCAATGAACAAATTGTTAATGGACAGGTTTATTTCCAAGGTTTTAGTATAAGCTAGAAATGTCTTTGGTTGTACCATAGTAGTTTTTAATGAGTTAATATTTTTAGTCTTTAATTAGTCTTACGTGCTTAGCTTAGCTCTTTCTCAGCTTTGCTCCAGATCTGTCTGCTCTTTAGCCTAGAGTCAGGCTTACTTAATTTCCTTTCCTTTGTTCCTTAAGCTGTTTTTTCTGAGCCTTATCTCTGTGTCTCTCTTCTTCTGCTCTTTGCTTGGTACCTTTCTTAACTTCTCTGGGGTCTGGTTTGCCTTGCTTTTTCACTTGGTTCTTGTCTGATCATCAGCACTGGTTATGACTCTCTGCCCAATAAATATGCCTCTCTAATGACAGGTTGAATGTCAAGGGCAGGATGGAGGTTTGTTTAGGAACAAAATTATCAGCTACACAACCATCTTTAAAATGGAAGGTGTTCTGGTTGGCTCAGGAATAGCCTGTCTTGCAAATGCATGTTTGTAACAGAACCCAGCATTGCTACCACGAAGTAAAAGTTCCCTTCTTTCTTCTGAAACAAAGACATCAAAAGGCAGAAACTTTTCCCTGTCTCTAGAGCTTAGTGTACTTGAACATGTAAACAACAGTCTGGAATAAGTCAGCACTTGAAATTAATAAAATACAGATTAACAAGATTAAGTAATTAAAACCATAGTCTTGAAAACACTTTGGTTTAATGGGCTCTTGAAAATGGCCTTCCCTGCTTTCTAGCTCAGCAACTTTCCTAGGCTCTCTGAATTGAAATAACACCTAGCAGTTTGGGGTTTTTTCTGGGATCTAGATGAATAAATCCCTGAGCAGCATGGTCTGACCTCACAGCTGGTCCCTTCAAACCTAGGTTAGTCTCTAAACCTGTGTTTCTGCCTATTTTCTTTCTTTCTCCTGTCCTGGCCATCAGTATCCCTCTAGAATCTCCTCATGGTCACACTTTGACTGGGCAGCAACGTCCTCCTTCTTGCTTAACTAGAGGACAGCAGCAGCAGTGACAAGGCAAACAGGTGTCCTTATACCCCCAGGTGTGATACTATGGATGGGGTCTCACCAGAGAAAAGTAGAGAGGCAGAATCCCCTCCCTCAATCTGCTGCTCACACACCTTTTGATACTGCCCAGGATACATTTGGCTTTCAGGGCTGCAAGTGTACACTGCCAGGTAATGTTGAGCTTCTTGTCCACCAGCACCCCAAAATCCTTCTTCTCAGGGCTGCTCTCAATTCATTCTCTTCTCGGCCTCTGTTAATTACTGTGATTTCCCCAGCCCAGGTGCAGGACCTTCCATTTGGCCTTGTTGAACTTCATGAGGTTTGCATAGGCCCACCTCTGAAGTCTCCTAAGTTTCAGTTTCTTACCAATCATCTTCAGAGTCCTGTGGATTATAGTCCACACTTCCTTTTCAGGCACAACAGGGGATTTTATATGAGCAAAGAGCACATTTTATTATCTGTGATGTGTCAACAGCATTGCTAGTTATCAAGGTTGCTGACACTTCTTATCATAGAGCCCTGGTGCTGCAAGGAAATACAAAGGAGATCCCACCACTAGAGAGTGGCTGCTTTAGAGAACTGTAGTCAGTCTCCACTGAAAAGTTCCTGTGTGGCAACTTTCTTTAATCACATTTTTCCCAGGCGGTTATTTTGTTCTCTCTTTTCATTGTCCAGCTTGAGATCTCACAGGCTGATTCAGAGAAATGCTAAACATTCACAACTGTATCTGAAGCTACTGGGAACTGCCCTTTAAAAATATGAAATGTAACTTATTGTGAACTACTCAGATGGATTAGCTTGAATTCTCAGATACTTGTGTCATATAGCTTGAATTCCCCAGCTGTAGGGAAGAGATGATAAAACTCTGTTCTTTCAGAGAAATGCGGAAGAATGTTTGTGAAACATGTGTGCTATGAGAGTCACAACACAAGCCAGCAGGAAATGCAGGGCCATCCTAACAGCTAAAACACTTAATAGTGGAAAGTATATAGATCTCATGCTGAATGAGGCTAAAAGAATATACTAAAAAGCTCATTCTTTGCACATAATGAAGCAGGGGTCAAGGAGAAAAATGCACATGATTGTATAACTAAAGCTGGTGTCAAAAGTTAATAAGAGAATAAAGATTCACCAACCTTTAACTCTGACACTTTCTTATTTTTCACTGTTTGATAAATTATCTCTTAGGGCAGTTTTTCTTTGGGGAGGTACATATGAAATATGTTTTTTATAGAAAAGTCTCTTGCCAGCTAAGGTGAATTTGCTGCTCTGCACATAGCTGCCTTTTGGTCACCTGTTACACCTTATTGTTCCATCTAACTACACTGGGACTCAGAGCTAATGGGATTCAGAGCTCAAGTCTGATTAAGAATTAGTAGAGAACTTACTAGTTGTGATGAAATCAAATCCGACATTAGTAATCACCAGTTTTCTTGCAGCCTTACAAGGAAGGGATAAGTCTTCCCCTTCTTTCCATTTGTTTCACCTTCTTCCTTTTTCTCCTTGTCCTTCGTTTAATCTCCATTTTTTCCTTCTCCTCTTCTATATATCTAGTCTACTGCTAAATCTGTCTTTCCTTTTTAGTTTCAGTATCTTGTCCAGATTCTTATCTGCACTGAGATTATTATCCAGGATACATATTTAAAAAGTGTCTGAGTTGAAGCTGTTTCTGGATCACTGTCATGATTTAGGAAATTTATTCTCCAGTTTAGTGCTCCTCCCTAAAAAGACCGTATGATGCTCGCCTCCCCCCCTCCAATGGCAGGTCAACAAAGATCACAGGTTTAGATAAGAGTAATTTACTGGAAACAGCAATGAGATAAGAAAATTAACAGTAACAGCAACAATATTAATAACAAAAGGTATAAGACAAAGAAACAAAACCACACAGAAATCCCAAAAAATAAACGAATACTGAACCGTTCCACACATCTGCCATGTTTTCTCCACCCAAAGGTACTCCTTCTTCTGGGAGGCAAAAGTCCCTTTCCCCTGCCCCTGGCAATGACATGGGTGGTATGGAATAACAGGAGGGTCTGGCCACGAACCTTCCCAGCTACCGCAAAAATTTAACCCTGTCCTGGCTGAATCCACGACCATCACACCAAAGTCTTCTGATGGCAGAGCCTGAAGCAACAGTGCCTGAGATGCCTTTAACACAGATGGTGTTCCCTTCTCCTTGGAACGGAAAGCCCCTGGCTGGTTCACAGTTCCCATGAAAATTGCTGCTGAAACTGTCATTGGAAGCTTAAGTGAGATGCCTGTGAAAGCAGGACACAAAAATTACAGAAATAAGTAGAAATTGACAGACATTAAGAGTAGGTAAGACAAAGGAAAATGTAAAAATCTGGAGAATGATGGAGGGATGTTGAGGCTTGAAGGATGTTGAGGCTTGAAAAAGAAAACAAGAAGACATATGAAGAACTATATATTACTTTGCTATTATTACAAAGTCTAGCAAGAAGTATAAAACAAAATTCTTTAGACTGATATCCTTCATAGAAGGAAAAAAGAGTAAGTTTTCTGGCTAAAATTTTATTCTAATTCTAATAAAGTGGGGTATTTTTTCCATATCAGAAACTACAGATTTTTACTATGGCTTTTTAACTCTGATGTGTGATAACTGGATTTCTGCAGGAAAAAAAGGTATACATCTGCCAAGATGCTTATCAGTACAAAAAAAATTATAGAAGGCAAGGCAAGTCTTTCTGAGAAGGATGCCTGTCAATTTACCTTTTCTTTTATGGAGTATCTTAAATTGTCACATGACAGGTTTTAATTGCTTTGAACTTTTATGTGGGAAAAGTGAACATATTTAGTTATCTAAGCTAGAACTGTTTTTCTCCACGGAATGATGAGTGAGACCAGGGTTACTGCCATCTTTTTCCTTCAGTCTCACATTTCTGCAATATGAAGCACTGTATGCATGAGCTATTAGGCTAGTATCATGAGAGTCAGCAAGTAATTGGCTTTCATTTCAGTCGGAATCCAAAATGATCTCTCATGGGACAGAGGATGACTGTGACTTCCTTGATATTTTCTTCTACTTCCTGCAAGTTATCTGGAGTTGCTTGTGCCCTAAATCTGAGCCATCTCTGCTAGTGCTTTTTAAGTAGTGTTCTACATAGGCTCTGATTTTGCTGTGAAGCCTCTATACTCTTGCTGCAAGACAAACAGCATTACTTCATAAATACATACAGCAGAAATATTGTATAGCTTCATCTGAGCACAAAACCTCATTATATTCTCAAGTACTTGTAGTTTTCAAGTATTTTGAATTTTAAGTAGGCAGCTGAGAATGTATGGCATTTTTTGGTTAAAATTCCACCACAAAGAGTCTCTTTATATTACCTTGCCTAAATGTAGCCCATTTTTCAAGGGTCAGTTGGCTGCTTGTCATGTAAACAATGTGTTACTGAAATGTTGATGCATTACTCCCATGGACGACACCCTGCTGAGGGACTGAGGAATGGTGTTGGATTTGCAATGCAGACATAAGCATGCAGAACTGGCCTGCCACTCAGTGGTGCAGGACATCATCAGTTCTTGTGCCACCACCCTTTGGCACTGACATGGATGAACACAGCTACATCATCCACCACAAAAGATATACTGGGCACAAACAGGGGTACAGAACTGCTGTACAGCTTTAGTATCACATCGTAGCAAAGCTAAAATGAGTGTAAATTGACTTTGTAGGCAACTCTGAAAAATAAAGTTAGCAAGCCAAATGCCTTGGAGCTCAATTTTGTGCACCATTATTAAAGAGAATTTTCTGCTCTGAGCTAACATATCAGTGACTTGGACACTTACCTGGTGTCATTTATCCATGATTTTCCATGGAAGATGTTAAAATTGCATTACAGTCCCAGGGCATTGCTTATCAAAAACTCTTACTTCACTACTACACCACTGGGATGCTTTTGATAGCTATGACATGTTTTAATTTGAATTGTCTTCTCTGTTTGTACCACACTAGAATATGTATCAGATCTTTAAGGATCAAAGGATATCTTACTGTGCTTCAGAAACTCATTAAATCTATATTTGTAAATAAAGCATTTGTTCCACAGCACTAGGTGTCCTTGAACCACTACAATGAACAGCTCTGCAGGACGTGTCCTAAATGTACTCAAGGCTCCAGTGAATAATGAAAATGTGACTTCTCCATTAATTGTCCTGGGAACAACTTGTTATGGCCTATAAAGCAGTAGAAAAAATGTACACAATGGTATTCCCAGAGCTGAAACACAAATCTAATTAACTCCCATAAAATGTCTTATTCAAGACTGAAAAATTGCCAGCTGATCACAAAATTTGCTTTACAGATTAATCGGCTAGTTTAATAGCTATAGTTCTCACTGTGTATGAACTACTTCTTTATGCACTTTGCTGTACAGGTATTAATTACTTTGGCTTTTATGTGATACATGTTTATATTGCTGCTATTTTTGCAAATGAGACCTGCCTCAAGTAATCTTTTTTAGCCTGTGGGTTTTTTGGTGGTTTTTTGTTGTTTTTGTTTTGTGGTTTTTTTTTTTTTCCTAATGAGTGAAAAAGAAGTCAATCTGTTTTTCAAGTTAGAATTAATTTTCAGGTTTCTCAGCAGCTGAACACCTAAACTGGTATTCATGCTTCCTAATTATTGAAAAATACTTAATTCAATCCAGTAAGACATTCAAAATAGAATCAGAACAAATTTTACATGCAGAAGTATTTTAGACACAAAACTCACTAAAATAGTAAATAGATCTTTTGGGGACACTTCTGGGGACATCTTGGATTTATAAGGAGTTATAGGATCTAGGAGATAAGCAAAAAGAACTCTATCTGTGTCTCATCATAACAACACCTTCTTTGTACTGTGCTACAATGATTAGTGCTGGCCACAGCCTTGCACTGAGCACCAAGAATATACTTTCCAGTTTCTGAGACTTGGGATGGCAGTTTTCATTGTAGAAATTCAACTGTTTTCATTAAAATACTCTATTGCCTATAAAATCCATTTCCTAAATAGTAACTAACTACAGGACAATGAAATTGTTTCATATGGCTCTGTAAACTAATGAGTCCACACCTGTGTCAAAATCTAATGCCACATGTTATGTTTGACTGTTAGCAAGAGAAGCACAGAACATTTTCTTGAGAGAGAGAAAAGCTTCACTGGCAACAAATTTTGGGAAGACTAGAGGTAAAAGGAAGTAGAAGTACAATTTCAGCAGTAGAATAATACATTTTATTTTTTTTAATGATGAAGGAAGAGAGCAATCACTTCAGGAAAAAAAATCTGAAAAAAACATGTTAAAGCTAGTCATTGCATTTCTTGCCAAAATATTTAATTTTCTCTTTATTAAAGCCTTGATCAGTCTAGGAGATGACCATCCAAACTATTTTTGACCAACTACCACTGTTTCCAACATTTACTGGCTTTTTGTCGGCTTTTCATGAGTGACCATGACTTTTCAGTACTCTCTTTCTGTCTTCTTTCATGTCTACTTGTGTTACTCTGAGCCATGTTTCCCCTATCAACAATTTCTTTTAATTTTCTGTATTCTGAATTCTGCTGGACAAATCTTACAACAACTTAGGAATCCTCACTGTAAGCTTCTCCATTTTTCTTTTATTTCCCATATTCAGAGTTCTTATGTTCTCTGTCTTTATTTTTTCAGGTTAGATAATTCTTCAATTTTCCAGAAGCACTCCTCAGTAAAACTTTGCTTTTACCACCTGATGTAAGAGAAATCCCCTCCTAAAAATTCCTCTCTTTCTATATCTGCCCATTTTCAGTCCACACTGGTGTCTTCCTTCTCTGAAGCCATGAGGTGATTAAGTTGCAGCTCGAGCTGAGCAGGATTTTTTCAAGCCATTATATATAAGGTGTTAAGAATGTACTTTACTTAGCAACACAGGAAAAAAAGAAACTTTCCCTGCTGTCCCAATAACAAAATAAAAGATGGCTGAACAACAAAAATGGAAGTTATGTCTGACATGATCCTAATTTAAATATGTATCTGATTATTTACAGTTGTGTTGGGTTTTTTTCGTGCTGTTGTCAGTCTTAAATATAACCTATATATTTACCAGCTAAATGTTCTACTTTTAAACTTTGACACTTTCTCACCATTGTTTGTAATTCTTTTCTAAACCAGAGAGCATGAAGGTGTAAGAATGTTTTGTTAATTCTGTTAGCTGGTCACTAAGCTTTAGTGATACAACTTAATGGAAGTAATAATAATAAAGTTCATGTTTTTTTGTGAACAGCAGTATATCTTGTACATTTTATTTTTTCTTTCAAGAAAAATTTATAATGCAAATAATGAAATGAAAGATCTTTCATATGATGAAATTTATATTCAGTGAAGGAAGCATCCTTTGATAGCAGTCTGAAAGTGATAAAGCAGTGGCTGTGCTTACCTGACAAATAACAGGTTCTGTGCTACCTTGGATCCCCTCTCACATTAACCATTTTATACCATAACTTTCTTCCATAAAACACGGTGTGGCACCAGTGATGGACCTTTTATGGGATCACCGTTATTTATGCAGAGTCTTTAAGTAGTAAAATCTCCACCGGGAGAGATTTGCCTGAGACTATCTTATGAAGATACATAGAAAAAGTACATATATGCTGTCTTACTTTACTGTTTTCTTTACAATTAATGATAGGAACAAAAGTGGTTTTTTACTAAAACAGGATGGTAATGATTGAAAAGTTGTGCTGGTAAAGCTCATCATCCTTCAATCCACAGATCTGTTATGCTTCATGTTCACTACATGCTGTAAAATACTTGGCACATACGGAAAAATTGAAGGTGATTAAGATGAAGCTATTACAAAGCCTGATTTTGCCATTCAATATCCTTGTGCCCATGGTAACTCCTTGCATCATATGGCACCTGTGTGTATGATGCAAAGTAATTTTGTAAAGCTGCACAAATACTAACATAAAAGGCAAACTTCTGTCTTTTATCAATATGGAGTATTTTGTTTCTATTATAGTAACAGAATTTTCCATAATTCACTGGGTATTTAAGATGTGACATTGTGAACAAACTATTATTCATAAGGGAAAAACATGTAATATTTAAAGATGGAAAAAGAAAAAAAGTTTTATGAGAAAGGAGGAGAGCAGTGGGTTAAAGGGACAGCTGGTGTGTGTGCGTTACCTGATATGTGAGTTCTGCTCTCTGTTACTATTTTGTCACTGCTGTAGTAAGGCAGTAAATGATAGCTACTAGTAATTCACTGCATAAGGCACGTGTCTCGTCCAGCTGTATCCATGCTTTCAGCCTTCCTGTGAGTAGACTAAAGAGCAGTCTTTAGTCCTCCAGAAAATTCCTGGAGAAAATTCCAGAATTTTCCTCAGAACTCACCAGAGGTGAGGAGGTTAGCAGGGTTCTACAGAAATTACTTTAAAACTAACAGAACTTATATATGAGTATGCTTTTTTTTTTTTTTTTTTTTTTACATTATCTCACAAGATTATATAGTGTGACTATTACTTCCTCCTGTAACCTCTAAGATAAATTAATAAAATACAACGAAGTTATAACATTCTATTCAGTTCTATAGCTTATCTTTACGATGTTCCATTTGCTCATTTGCAACTCAGTCATATAAAAATTTTGTACAGAACCACACAGATGTCTTCACTGAAAATATGCATTCTTTTCTTTTCCTATCTCTTTCAGTTTCTGAATCTATAAGTCTATATTGTGCCAACTGAAATGAATTATGCAGGGACAGATAAGGAAAAATAGTATCATGAACAAATGCTGAATACCACTGCCAAAACAGCACACGTATATATACATGTGCATTCAGACATGCATATATATACACATATGAAGTGGATGTGTTTGCAAGGGGGCAATTAAAATTCAATTCTGAGTGAGTGATTAAAGCTGAACTCATAATCAGCTGTCAACAGTTGTCCTTGATTCATATATGCTGGTTCTGAACTAAAAACCAGAAAATATATTTATCCTTAATAGCAAGTAAATTCTCACATCTATAAGACATGCAGCAGAAACAAAGTAGCTCCAGACTGTACTTTAATTGTATGTGGCACTACATATAAAGGCATTTAGCTCTGGCTGCTATAAATTTTTGCAGGACCCTGTAACATCTTTGAAGACTGATGTGACCTGCACTTGTCTTCTTTTAAACAGTTTGATGTGACCATATTGCTTGCTGCTTATTTAAGAAAATGGGCCTTTATTTTTGAAAGAAAATATCAAGGAATGACTAAACATTAGTTTTATGCAGTTAACACTGACTGAAAATAGAAAAGGAAGAACATTGACAGTAAACAAATACCTGTATAGGTGTATTTCAGTTTTAGGTATCTATATAATAACTTTAAGTCCAGGCATGATAATTTAATCTTCTTTCCATTCTGTTCTAGCTTGTTCCAAACACTGTCCCATTTGGCACAGAAACTTCTAGTTCTCTGTTGGAAACCAAATATTTTTCTTTCCAGGGGCAGACATTCCTCAGTCAAGTTCAACAAAGTGGACCACAAGGGACCGTCTCTGTTGTCCAATCTAGCAAGATACATTTATGAGCCAGCATCAGTAAATAAAGAAGGCAGGCTACAGCTGTCCTCCAGCACTTGAGGTCACTGAGCAATTCCAGAACCACAAGTCAGTGATTTAATGGAATTACAACACATTTGACCATATCACAGCATAAAATGTTGGATTCTTAGTGCATTTCCACAACAACAACAGCAGCACCACAAACAAACAAACAAACACACAAACAAACATCTGTGAATCAGGTTTTTCTATCTGGCATCTCTTACATAATTTTTTTTTTTTTTTTTTTGCAGTTCTGTAATTGAGTATAGAGAGGTTCAGAGAAAGAAATTCTTTGAATATGAATTAGCATGCACCTTTTAATGAATGCTACAGCCTACAATAAACCATGTATCTGGTATGAGCCAAGGCCATTGTCTGAAAGAGGGGCACGCAGCAGTGGCAAGGAGAGGTGACAGGGAGGGCCCATGGGAAAACAGCCCCCTGTAAGGGCATGCTGACAAGAAAGTACTTCCCATGAGCAGTCAGAATGTCTTCTAACTTGAAGAGTTCACTGTGAACCCTGCCAGTCACATGGTTGAGTAGAGATAAGGAAATAAAAGTAAAAATGAGTACTTCTTGGTGGAAGGAGTGTGCTTGTATTCTGGTACTACTTATAGGGTACCACACCATATGAGAAATGGGATAGAGGTCATTTTAGATTTAAAAAAAAAAAAAAAAAGGTATAATTGATTATCCAGCTTTTGTGCGTCACTACACAGAAAATTAATGCATTGCTCTGAGATGTAGTATTTATTCAAATATATGACCAAATGAATTTTAAAAAGCAATTATAAACCACTACAATCTATTCTTGCAAATTACCTGTTGTAATTTTAGCTGTAGACAACAATGACAAATTACAATCCTCATTTCAAGAATATGAGATGCATTATATAATGCAGAGCTATAGTGTTTTGAACCATTAATCATCATCGTCAGCAAGTACTGTTTGTGTTGATCCTGTTTACTGCTAAGACATACTGTTTTAATCTTTTCTTTATCCAGTAAGTATTCTTTAGAAGGAATCATTTATAATCTGAATTTGCATTTTGCCTCAAAATGGAAAAAACAGCCCAGACATAATTGCAGCAAAGAAAGGCTGACATATACAATAAAAAAAAATTAAGACCTATTCCTATCTTCACCAAACATTTATCTCTTACTATGTTATTAGCAGTTGTTATTGAATTACAAGACGGTGTCACCTGATAGTTTTAAAATTATACCTTAGGCACACAATCTAGGAGCCACTGGATTTTCCTCAAAAATTTGTAAAACATTGTCTTGGAGGATATATGAAGTTCCTTGTACTTTCTGTCTATTTTTTCAAGAAAGATTCTCCCTTTCTGTGTAGAGAACATTTTCAATCATGGAGTACCAGATTGCACTGCTAACCAAAGTAATTCTTAATGTTAATTGTATCAGAATATAAATATAGTAACAGTCAAACTGAAGTAAGTTTTTAATGATTTATAACATTTTTTAATTAAATCTGTTCCCGATTGACAAAAGATATTCAATATCAGGTTAGACTAGGAAATGTGGATTTTTTGTCCTGTAAAACGTTTTAAGGTTTCTTAAATGTTCCTTGTCTATTAAATGTCACTAAACACTTGCAATCTAATGAATGCACAGGTAATAGCCCGACAATAAGAGGAATGTTCATGGGATGTGAAAAGCTGGGATTCAGTCTGCAGGTCTGCCATTTCTTCTTGTCCCAGAAATATGCTCCAGACACCAGGAACTCAACCCTACAGTGGTTTTTCTAGAGATGGATTATGACTTTCTGTCTTTGTATATTTTGTTCAAATTCTCTGCAACAAAGCTGTGAAGCTCAGTACCCAGCATCACAAGCAGAGAAATACTGAACTAGCTCCATAGTGGTTTCTCTCACACAAGGAAGATCAAGAAGAAAAAAATCTCAGGGCCAACACCTAAATCAGACAGAAGACACTTGTGAGTTTGTTGCTTAGCTCCCAGGAGTTTCATGACCAAAAGGCTATTACCTATTATGCCTCTCACTCTCTAGAGTATTGCATTTCAGTAAAAGCCCCATTGAAGCACTTAGGTTCTTGCAAGCATGTTAGTTTATACTAAGTATTTTCCAGCTAAAAACTGTTCCATTTAAGAATTCCCAATCAGCTGCATTCCCAAGTGTTTTGCATTCATCTTTAAGGGCAGAGACACATAGAAGAGCCAAGAATATCTGAGGTTGTAACTAAGTGGAATATAGGATTTTTATTAACAGAAAAAAATAGTAACTCTTTGTTTTCAAATTGAATTGATATAAAAAATTGCAATGATTTTAGTACTTCCCTTTTAAATTGCTGATAGATAATTATCAAAAAGGAGTTCTTCCCTTTAAAAAATATGTTCCCTTGCCACATTAGTTTAGAGTTTCTGTAAAAAATTTGTGGCCTCCTGCAAAGTAGCTCTCTTTACTGGAAAAGCCCTCATTTCTTATATCTTCTGGGATACAAACAAATGTAATAGATATAACATATACAAATATAAAAGACCAGACAGTTCTGGAACAATGTGCATTAAAATGAGAGGTAAAAAATTTCTCAATTAGAACCTCTTCATCAAAATTACCTCTTTTGTTAGTAAGATCTTCATTTTAGAAAAGCTGTGGCATCCCTGTCACTTGCTACCCTGAAAGTAGGCGGTTCATTGCAACTATTATTATGCCAGTGAAGTCCAAAGTGACTGTGACTGTGTAATTCTCTTCATATTTTGCTGAAATACAATACTGACACATAGAGAGGCAAAGTCTCCATGTGCACTAAAAATATTGAAGGTTTAAGACTTAGATTTCTCTTTTGGAAAGAAATACATGAGAATAATGGAGATGTTTGAAAACTTGAAACAAAAGCAATCTTTCTAAAATGGTCTGCAATGAAACTGCCTCTTCTGCTTTCACAGTGCATTTTCAAATAACCTTGTGCATGCTTACATTAGGGATTTTGGCATATATGCAAAAATGAGGTAATTTGTTACATCATTACAATATATGCTGATTGCAAACCTTTACAACTCATCTAAAAATATGGTAAGGTTACTCCCACAGTGCACGAGATGAAAAACAAATTAGGTATTAACTTAGCCTGTCATCACCTTTTATTCTTTATTTCTGTAGGAAGTAACATGACAGGGTTCACCACATGTGGGACCATGAATTTGCATTTCAGAACAAAAATAATAAACTGTAACAACCTTAAAGTATGCTGATGCAAGCCAGTAAGGAATAGGATTAGTTCATTTGTAAGCTAACCTATACTTCTAATTGTAATGCAAATTTGACCCAGGATATATAAAATAGGTACATTTAGATCATGTGAAAGTTTTTTAAAAAATCAGACAATAGAAGTCAATAGGACAGTTGGAGAGGAACTTCTGTGCTCTCCAAGTTCTCTGTAGTTTCAACAACTGTACACGTCTGCATAAAATAATTATCACCTAAGATAGCTTCCCCAGAAAGAGCATTTGCCTGTATTTTTGAGAGTGTAACAGCTACAATGTTATTACCACCTTGAACACATATGGTAATAAAATTTCCAGGAAGTCCGTTGTTCTCCCTTTTTTACCCCAAGTATTGCCTTACATTATCAAACCAAAGAGGCAGACTCATGCTAAATTGCAGTACATCTTCTCTCCCTGGTAAGAAGTTAGGGTATTTGCCTTCTGTGACAAGGACTGGACTGTCCTGTCCTGCAGCTCAGCTCTGAGTCTGAACTCCAGTTTCTCGAGTGCCTGTCTCTGCACAGATCTTGAAATCATGAAAGAGGGGATTCCTGGATTACCCTCATGCATCTGACAGAGTAAACACAGAGGCAGTGAAGATTCATGCCTGCCCTCGAAGTCTGCATCCTCTCCTGGGTTAGCTGTGCTACTTCAGTCAATCACAATGTCATCATCTTGGCAGATTTCTGTTACTTCCTTCCCCTGGTACCGCTTGCAACTTTGTGAATTTGCTCCAGGGACAAAGAAGGCTACAGGACAAATTTGAGTGGAGAGTAATACAACTGCATTGTCATATCCTAGATATGTGTGCTCTGAGTACAACTGTTCAGCTTTTTTTCTTTCTTTTTTTTTTTTTACCTGCTCCATCTGTAGACCTGAATTCTCAGAGGACATAACTTCTGAGAAGCACAGGGCATAGATGGTGTCATATCCCACATTCTTCTGTGCCACTCATGGCATACAACAAACTTATAGCATTTTTTGGTGGAAACTAGTAGATATAAGCCAATTCCAGGCACAAGCAAATCCTGGCCTCATGGAAAAAAAAATACATGTATTAATCTGAAAAGAAAAAGGCAGAAACTGTCTTTCATTACAGTTAAAAGCACTTGAAATGTCAAATTTTACTTAAAGTGTTTAAGTAATCATTAGGATAATAATTTTCCAACTTACTGTCACATGGTCCAGCATTCAGGATGGCAAGAAAATCAAACAAACAAACATGGACATTCTGTGAGCAGCAAAACTGCTTATGTTGGTTCCTTCTGCATAACCTGTGTTCATCAGTAGAAGATTTTCTCATGGTTTGGGTACTCATTGCTTTTGAATAGACTTTCCTGAATCTAATACACAGAAGGTCCATACTGCAACCTCCTCCTCAGTGAAAGGGAGAAAAAAATCCAAACTATTAGCAGCAAGCAAGCATGTAATAAGTACACAATTAATCTCTAAAAGAACAACTTTTCTTTTTTCAGTTAGGTTGAAATTAGTCAATTCTGTAGAGACAGGGCAGAGTGAAAAAAACAGATAAAGAAGTATTCACACAAACATATGGATTGCTCATATAAGCTTTATTTCCTTAAGAAGTCAGGCTAAAACATTTCAGTGATTAATATATAAACAGCAATTGCTCATATCCTGCAGATTTTCAGGAAATAACTGAAATCTGCAAGCAAATTTAACTGAGTCTGTAGCAGATAAAATTAACTAAAAGATGGAGATATAATTGCCTGAGCCTGTACACAAAGTCAAGCTGAAAGATAAATGGCAGTTCCATTTTCCTGTTGACCGTTAAAGCAAATTAATTATCTGGGGTCATGGATTTTCTTCCAGAAAGAGGAATGTGAATCTCAGAATCCAAGAGAGTTTGTAATAAGCAGAAAAGGAAACTGATTTCTCAAGAGAGATTACCATCCAGACACAGTATTCCTGGGCCAAATTTGCCCTTTTGAGGGATTGTTTCAGGGAAGTGCGAAGTTCCTGCAGAGTGCTGCACTAAACTAGGGCAACATTATGTACTTAAAACTCTATGACACAGCTTTTTTCCTAGGATCCAGCTTTGGATGGAGTTTCCCATTACATAAAGTTGATTGCTCAGAAAAAATACGATCATGCTGTAATCCTTACATAGTGCTCAGTCTCAAGACAATTCAGTTATTTAACTAATGTCCTCCAACAGCCATGGTGTGCAGTACAGCAGGAATGAGAGTTATTTCCTGCAGAGGGAGAGTGAGGCTGTGGGTGATGCCCCTGCAGCAGCAGAAAGGGTGGAATTTGGGAGATGGTGGAGTCCATGGCAGCTGGGAGGGACAGCTGGACTGCAAAACTGGGTGGACTGGAAAGAATGGAAAAAACAGCTGCAACAGCAGAAAAATAGCAGGCAACAAACAGGATGTGAGGAGGAATTACAGTAAAATAGTTGAAAGCATGTGAGGAGACCAGCAGGCCTGAACTGCTGGGAACGCTGCGATCCACAACACATGCTGGCAGCAGTGCACCGTGGTGAATGGATTCTGGCCTGCCACACAGGACTGCTGTAGTGCAGCAGGAGCAAGTGCCAAAGCGCTCCTTTCTGGTAGTTTAAGAGCTACCCAGGCTTGCAGTTTTATGTAGGCTCTGGTGGATGCCACTTAGCTGTCACTCTCTCTTGAAGTTCTTCTGTGAGAGCCCTCAGAAACACACAGATGTACGTCTGCGACCTCTGTGTGCCACAGGCAGGGAGGCTCCCTCGTGAGAAACCAAAGCACAGGAACTACCAGCAGTAGCTGAGACCTGGAATATCAGTCTAGGGATGGGCTAGGTAGGTCTTTCCTGATTTTTTCAAATATCATTAGAAGTGTGTCCTTCTTGAAAATAAAGAAACAAAACATAAGGACTGTTAAGTCCAGAAACACTGTATTAGACAAGATGTAAAAATCAGAGTACTGAAGTAAAGATGGAACTGTAACAGTCCTAAATGGGTACAGAAAGCTCCAGAAATCATACAGCTCGGAAGATAGAATGGATTTGGAAAGAAGAAGGAAAGGGTGGTACCAACAGATAGCATATGCAACACAAAGATGGAAATGATGGCATTAAATGTGTGAAACAGCTCTATACATGGGAAGAGATAGAAGAAATTAGAATAGAAAAAAGACATTACAGAGATATGGAATGGCTAAGTGCAGAAAAGAGAAAGGTTTGAAAATATTAACCCCCCATCTGAGAAGTGTACATCTGAACATTTATTCATATATTATAATTTATGTTTTTAATCAGCTTTCTCTCTCCTGTCAGTTGAAAACTATTGAAACCTAAGCAAGCAATTAGCTTCAGGTAGATCACAGGGCACCTGTAATATTCCTTTATGCCATCACTCTGTCATAGTGATGAAACATGATTTATGTGAAACATTTTCTGGAGAAATGCCATCAACATTAATAACATTATATAAACAGGAGAAAACAGCAGCTCCCGTGGCCTCCCTTCGCTTCCTGTGCTAAGCAGCTCTGTAGTTGCAAAGGAGTTTTTTGAACAATGTTGACTGTAATTCAAAAATTGAATTTCTTTCTACCTTGAGTTCGCAGCTGGTGTTTAGTTACTTTTTCACTGTATTTGCATTCCAATAAACAGTCATTAATCCCTGTTTCCTTATCAGGAGCTGTTCTAATTAGGCTGTTCTAAAAGTTGAGTTAATCAATAGAGTTAATTCTTCGCATTTATAAACAACAGTAAGTTTTCTATTGTAAAAAGTTATGGTCTGTTGGCTTATCACTTCTTAAAAGCCAGCTTACACTCAGTGCCATTGGTATGTCATGATAAACAGCACCTACACAAGCAATCCTACTGAAGTTGGTGTGGCTAGTCATTTGACTATACAACATAAATTAATATGGGCAAAAAAGAAAAATACAAGCATCTTCATTTGTCTAAAAAATACTGAAGAAGACTACAGGTAGATGAATAAGTTCCTGTTTTCTTTTCAATAGATAGTGAAAAAATTGAATTGTGTTTTTATTTGTAGTTTACCTTACAATCCCCTGCCACCCCTTTCTGTAAAGCACTACAGTGAACAGGTTTTTGAGCAGGTCTCTATTCCTATAAGAGCCTCTCACATTACGATAAACCACCACTATCATAGGTTGGCACAATTTTGTTTTCTAAATATAGAGAAATGTAAAATGTTTTTCCCTGCCCTGACTGTAGCGTGGGTTGGGGGGAGAAGGACAAGGACCTATCAGAAAGCAGGCTGGGATATTGGCAGCTAAGTTACCAATGAGAGCTGTCAGTGTGACTTTGGAAGGAACATTTAAAACTGATCTGCTGGGACCGCCCGCTCTCTCGCTTTGGATCAGCAGTGAGGTCACATCGGGGGTGGCGGGCGGCCTCAGGTCGGGCCTTGCCGCCCTTGTGGGCGGCCGGGCCGGGCCTGGCCGGGGTCTGAGGGCTGCTGCCTGCACAGAGCGAGCCTGGGCCGGCTGAGCCCCTTTCCCTTGCTTGCGGGCAGGGGAGAGGGGCAGCTGCTGCTCGGCAGTGCGGGGCCGTGTGCTCAGACCACGGCAGAAAGGGCCAAAACATGGCCCGGCTTAATCACCGCTGGCAGCCGAGAAAGCAAGCCTGCAGCTCCGTAACAACTTTGAGCTGGACTGCCCTAGATGAGACCGAGGGGTGGAAAAAAGGACATTTGCCAGCTTCCTCTATCAGCACGGCCTTGCATTTTTTTCTTCAGTCCTGCAGCCCGGCGCCTCGGGCAGATTTAACCCTTTCTTAGCAACACGGAACTTTTAAAGCACAATTCTTCCTTGAGAGAAAGAAGAAAGTAAAAAAAAACCAGAAGGTACATGGAACACACACTGCATGAAGTCAGTTAGATGAGAAGTTAAAGAACTAATAATATTGCAATAGGATTGAAGAAGTGGACATTTTTAACCAGACTTTTCTAAGGTAAATTATGAAGAAATGAACTGTTCTTTGCAGCATCTTAGTATTATTTGGGTAGAATGCTATTCTAATCAAAATTAAGGACTGATGTAATAGAGATTTATTTGGGAACTTTGAAACCTCTGCTCCTGGGTCAAAAAGAGGTCTCAGCCTTTTGAGACAAAGATAATTTTAGATCAGAAGTATTCGTAAATAGTACCCCAGATACACTGAGAAGCTCTGCAGATAGAACAGCACAGTCTGTGAAAACTGGGCGGCAGCAGAACGTGTAACATTGAGAGAACTGGACTATTTTGTCTTGTAGCAAACGTCTTCATAAAAAGATCTCAGAAGGACTCTTCTCCTAGAGTAATGAGTAGTTATGTCTAAGTGGTGAAACTGACTGAAAATCCTAAGTTGTGTCTTTCTATGTTGTTCAATAAGAAAGTTAATAGTTTGTAAGAGGAAAGAAGCGTGTTTTAAAGTATCATTCTGTTTTAGTTTTTCTTGTTTCTCTACTTTTTTTTTTCTTTTCTCAGTCTTTTAATATATGTTAATAAAACTATGTTTGTTCATTTTTAAGCTTAAGCCTGCTTTGTTTATTCTTCTCCTAATCTCTCCCTCCCACAAAAATATTAACACTAAAACCCCTACAACCACACATAAAGAGGGGGAACTCGTACCTTGAAGACAGCAGCCAGCCCCAATAGTATTTTGCCACTCCACTGGCATAGCGAAGTTTCATTTTCCTGTTTCACTAACAGACACAGGACATATGCCATTACTAATGGAAATTACTGAAATACAGCCCCAAGAGCTGTGTTCCTTGGTCTGGGCACCACAACACACATAAAATACCTTGGCACAGTAGGCCTTGTTGAGAATTTTGCTTGCTATCTGCAAGCTTGCAAAGATGAGGAGAAGTCCCAATGTCTGTGCTGTGCTGGGATTTTGGTCATGAGGCAAATGGTAGGGACTTACTGTATGACTATATTTCAGCTGTGGTTCTAATAGTGGTGTCTTTGTTTACAGTATTGTTCTTAGACTTCAGCAGAATGAAATGTGCTCCCAAACACGTCTACAACATTTTTTTTTCTTTAAAATTCATTAAGGCCGCAACTAAGCATAAAAGAATGTGATGCCATCAATTCAGATTTCTCCTAAATTCACTGAGCTTTTCTCATAATGAATATAGGATGTTATTACTTTGCTATGCTTTTGCATGGGTTAAGTTCTGTTGCTGCATCAAACCCTTACACTTCATTTACCTTCCCACAAAGGGTCAATCTTGTCTCTTACATACCAGACTGGGGCCAAGCAATTTCTCACAAAAAGCTTTAAAAATACTGTTATGCCTACACTAGTGTGTCAGAAGTTGTACAGGAAAGTGATCTGTATGAGCAATAATATAGAGAATCTTTCCACTAAGGTCAACTGAGCTTAATGACCATCTAATATCTGTTCTCATTTCTGTGTCTGAAAGTAGTTGATATTTCTGGTTTGGCAGTACAGACTCCATTGCTGATGATGGAGTGAGTACGGAAAGTGATCACATTGATGCAGCACTTTTTTCACAAAGTTGAAAAGTTATTGAGAGTTTATTACTACACCTTTTTCATTCTCCCCCATCTTTAATAACAAAGGAATTAAAACCCCTTAACTTGCTTGCTATACCATGTGTATCCAACACATTACTACCATCAGTCTTCATAAAGGCTATATACAAAATGTATGCTTCGCTTCCCAAAATTCAATCATCTTTAACTAACTACTCACAATACATGAACTTCAGGCATGAGAAAAGTACCGCTTTCCACTGGTCCTGACCCTCAAAAACATCCCATGCCAGTTTTACTCACACTTGGCTTAAGCATCAATTTCCTTTTAGCTTGAATACATCTGGCACAGATAAAGACATGGAAACAAAAAGCACGTTGGAGAGCAAACCTGATCTGCTATCACAATTCTTATGCTCCTATACTTACACCTGACATCATGCAAGCCCCAAAAACTTCTTTCCCCAGGCAAAAAACACGCCTGCATACGTGCATCAGTCCGCCCTTAAAGCAGTACGTAACAGCAACAGAAGAGTGATGAAAAAGACTATTTGCAGGAGTGACACTATGTGAAAAAACCCAGCCCCAAACACGTAAAACTGAATTACTGCAACGACTATTGTAACTGGATGGCAATCAATGCTGACAGCCAATTTTGATTTGCACTCTGAAGAGCAATTCTAAAGCCCGCGTACGCGTCTCCTCCCCTAAGAGGAGGACCTGTGCTGAACAGAGCAGCTTTTTTACCTTGTGCTGTCAGAGTTCAAGGACCGAAGCAATTTCATTAGTTTTGCCATTTCTTACGCTTTTAATGAACTACTGCCGGCTGCGAGCATTTAAAACAACGGACCTTGAGAAAAAGGTCCTCGAGACTGATCAAGAAGCTGCGAGTTTTCCCTTTCCGTTCGCCTGACTTGCGGCGCTGTGGTCGCGCCGGGGACGCTCCGGAGGGCCGAAAGCGGGTCCCGGAGAAGAGTCCCGCGACCCCTGTAAGGCAGGAATGCCCCCAGGATCGCGGGAATGCTCCCAGGATCGTGGGAACGGCCCCTGACCGCGAACCAGCCGGAACAACAATGCACGGCGGGCCGCGCAGTCGCCCATCGGCTCGCGCAGCGGACTACACTTCCCGTGAGGCCGCGGCGGCAGAGCGCGGGCCGCGGTGTGCGTCAGCGGAGCGAGCAGCCAATCGCGGCGCGGCCGGGGCGAGCGCCGTCCGCCGCCAATGTTGTTTTCGCTGAGTCGAGGCGCTGGTGTTGTTGGCGGCGGCGCCATATTGGAAGGGACGAGCGCCCGCTCTCGAGCAGCCCCTGGGCGCGGGCCCGGCCGCCGCCATGCTGTACCTGGAGGACTATCTGGAGAGTGAGTGTGTGCGCGGCTGGGGCGCCGGGCGGCCGGGCACGGCCGGGGCGGGGGAGCCGGGGGAAGCCGCGGCGAGGAGGCGGCGCCCCCCTCCCCCACGGCAGCGAGTGACTGACTGGCTCCCTCCCTCCCCCCTCTCTCCCGCTCCCCCGTGTCCCCGCAGTGATCGAGCAGCTTCCCATGGATCTGCGCGACAGGTTCACCGAGATGCGCGAGATGGACCTGCAGGTGCAGAGTACGTGAGTCCCGCCCCCTCCGCCTCCGCCCGCCCCTCCGCGCCCGCCCCGCTCCGCCCCGCGGGCACCGGCCCCACCGCCGCGCCCCCGCCGCAGGGCGGGATGGGTGGGAAGGCCGAGCAGGAGAGGAAGGAAGGGAGGAGGCGAAGCGGCGCCGCTCCGGCCCGCGGCAGCAGCTCCGTCCGCTCCCCCGCGCTGCCCCGGGGCGGTCGCGTCCCCTCCCCAGCCCTGCCGCGGCTCTCCGGCACCGCCGCTCGGGCCTGGGAGCGTCTCGTCGTCTCCCGCGGGCGAAGTCTCTGCCGAGCCGCCGCGACGAGCCGAGCCGAGGGGCGGGGCGCACGCCCCTGGTGCTGTCGCGGCAGTCCCCGGCACGCCCCCAGCGCCCGCCCGCCGGGCCGCGGCCCGAGCCGGGCTTTAGCGGGGCTACCTGCCTAGGCTTGTGCTGCTCCCAAAGGCATTTTCGGTGGCACGTCCCAAACTCTTTAGATTTTTGATCCCTAAGAGCAGTGATGGTGGTTTGGAACATGAGTTATGTCCCACTCCTTCCAGTAGGCAGCGGCATGCTCTCCCTGAAACTTTCCAGCCAGCTCCCTAATAACAGTAAATGGGAAGATGCTAATTGCTTGGCCCAGTGTGCCCTAGCTGACACGCCATCAAATACACTTTATAAATATTCTTTCGGTTTTATACAAATTATATTTTTTATAGATGTCTATATAAATATATACATTATACAAAATATATTTATAAATACACTTAAGGCTTCTTTGTAGATCCCTTTGTGTCTCTCTGCTTGTATCCTGGTGTAATGCGCTGCCTTAGGCTGTTTTCAGGATGCACTGCCATTTCATCTTTTCTAATGCAATCTCGTGCATTAGATTTAGGTGTCCTGTAACACCCTGGGTAGCTCTTGCGGTCATTTAACATGAAATTAATATGGTTATCTATAACTGTGATCCAAAACTCTTCATTAATGAAACTGCTACTGCACAAAATATGAGAGCAATCATCAATATGGAAGGGCCAGACTATTAAAGGTGAATGAGAGAAAGAGCAGAGATTGAAATAACAAGGGAATGCTGTATAGGAATACATAATGCAGCACTAAGTGGCAACAGTTCTATAATACTTTAAAGTGCTTTCCATTGGATATTTACTTTAGTGGACCCAGCAGGTCTGTTTAACAGGTCTTAATGACACATATAGAACTGTCTATAGGATTTTTTTATATATTATGACCTAAATGTTGTCTTGGGTTCAGTGCTTAAAATTGTGGGAACAGTCATGGCTCCTACTGGAAGATGGCACCTCTGAAGCTGCTATCACCAGGAAGTATTATGAGAGGGAGTGAGCAGCTCTCTGACTTGGTTAGTTTGGAATAAGTTCACAAATTTTAAGTGTTTGGAATAAGTTCACAAATTTTAAGTGTGTCTGAGAACTGAGGCAGCTAACAACATCAAGATAGCAGCCTGTCATTTCCTCTGCTTTAACTGAAAATGACAAATAACATTCCATGTTGTATTACTGGAAGTAGTAAATCACAGTGAATATTATATACTAGACCAACCTTTGGTGTAGAGAAAAATTTTCTCAGACCTTGGTACTTCTGTAATTCTTGTGCAGTGATTGGCAGGGTATCCAAAGATTTATGAAACTTCTGCATTAGTGCCTCTTCAGCATCACTTGTCCAACTGCCTGATGAAACTGCATGCAAACCTGGAGGATGTTTGGTGTCTCAGAAGTACTTGAAAACAATACTTTAATGAGTGATGCTGTCCCAGAAATCTACATGATTTGTAATTCAGTAATATCTCTGCTGCTCTGCTTTAGTGTCATTGTTGACTTTGTATTCTGTCCTGTTTGGATCACATTGACTTCTAATGAGGCTGGTTCTGCAGTTTGTAGTTGGAAGAAATAATAAACTCAGTCTATCTGCAGTATATTCTGATAAGATTGCTGTGGAAAAAGCAAAGATCATCTGAGTTGGAGCTTGACTCTTGAGCTTTAACTGAGCTCTACATGAAGTTACATAAAATGTGTTACTCTGTTAAAGTTAAAATCATGGATTATCAGGTTTTCATGGTAAAATGTCAAGATCTGGAAAAAGGACTTCTCATAGAATTTCTTAGGAAATTTGGTCTAAGAAATCAGTATCTCAGAATCACAATCAGTATCACAAGAAAAAATGGATGAACGTGGATGTAACAGAGAGAACTTTCTATATAATATAATTATATGGAAATATTTTATATATATATATGTGTGGAAATATAATGTCCATATTATTTTCAATAATAATCCATGAAAGGTTTGACCTGCACTTGCCTTTGCTTTTTCTGCTCTTTCAGGAGAGACCAAGGTTTTGTGGAGATTTTCCTCTAGGCAGTTTTCACACAGACTGATAACATGTCCTCAATAAAAAGTGAACAGGGAAGATACTTTTTTATCATTTCTTCTTTATGGAGCCACTGGAATAACTAACACTTAAGGCGTTTGTGCTCAGAGGATAGGAGATAGAACATTTTGCCTGTTGGCTTTTCGGACCAAATTAGAGTAATTTGGTCGAAGAATAAAGATTTTAGAAGCCTCCATATAAAGTGAGTGCTTCTTGTTTGCCTCTCAGGCTTCTTAATCTTCTCTAGATGGTGCAAGTGGAAAATGCTCATTGTTCAGGTTCTCCCACTTTAGCCTGTTTTATTCCAAAACTGTTTGACTACTTTCTTTGTCTGGGTCTAAATAAAGTTGGTGTGAACTTTAGTCACAGCTGGTATGGGTTGGGACTAATGATGCTCTGTCCAGTCAGTTATGTTCCTGTTGGATTTGCTGCTGAATGTTCCCAGCATAAGGAAGATTGATGAATATTTTTGATCATTTAGTATGAATGATTTTTGGTTATTTTTATAAACAGTTAGTTCTAACTGTGAATTTTCACAGAGTTGAGAAGACCCTTGGCTCTTGGATTTTAAGAGTAAATCATACTTAGGCATTCATGAGCTTCTTGAACTAATTAATTAATTTACATTTTGTTTTGGCAAGGTGTGATCCAATTTTAATGGTGGTTTCTGGAAAATTTCTTAGGTGTTTTGCAGCCAGAGCCTGAAGTTTTTAGGTGATATGTACATTGTTACATTTAATTTAAAATTGAAAGCTGGGCAATGTCACTGAGAATGCTGGGGAAAAAAACTCAGTACTGTCTTCTATCCTGACACTACCAAGGCTGTCCAAGCTAGTTTGACTGAGGCAGCTGCAAGTTTTTGGAAATATGCAAATTGTTGAGTGCACAAGTGTCCAGCTGGTGAAATAGTAAACTCAGTGGGAGAAGGGTGGAGGGGAAAGTGAAGGGAATCCCTGTTCTTGTCTCAATAAACAGTGAAAAAAATAACTTGTGGTTGACATTTTCCTTTCTAGAGATAATATTAGTTAATGATAGTTAACTTTAATAGAGATAGAAAATGGGTGGGTTTATTCCCCCACCCCCCCCCACCCTTACAATATTTCTCAACTTCATGAAAGTGAGAATCCCATCCAAATAATACTTCATCAGTGCATTTACTCCTCTGGGGGTGGAGGGAATAATTTGTGAGTACTTTCCATTTGCCCTGACTTTTCCTAGCAAACGATGGAGAGGCCATGGACTTAAAGGCAGTGGCTTTGCTCTTCAGTTGGTCTACCTTTTTGAGACACTAATTTTTTTCAATTATTTGGTTTTGTATTTGACTGTTTCTCTTAGGAGAACATTTTGTTTCCTGCTCAGTTTGTAACTGGCTAGAATGTTCCAAAGTCAGCAGTCTAGAGCCCTGGGTGAGGAGTTTGGGTCGTGCTTTAAGTCACTACCACTGCTCTTAGGGACAAAAAACCTTTAGAACTTGGAGTCCTGCCTGTACCATGCTGGAGAGCACAAGAACCTTGATGAGAATCCTACCAGAATGCATTTCTGCTTCTTGGAAATTAAGGTAAATATTTCCCTCCACTGTCCACTGTTGCTTGGTTGTTTTGGTTTGTTTTTCTTTTTTTTTTCCCTTTTTTTCCTCTCTAATAGTTTGCACCTCAGTCCTGTCAACTTTGTTTGAGAAAAAAAAAATTCCGCTTATTTTCTAATGTTTATGTACATGAAAAGATAACATTTGTCTCAATGTTTTCCTATGCTACAGATGCAATGGATCAGCTTGAGCAGAGAGTAAATGAATTTTTTATGAATGCAAAGAAAAACAAACCTGAATGGAGAGAAGAACAAATGACATCAATCAAAAAAGTAAGGCTATCACAAGAGTGGGTCAGATTTTTCTTTTGAAACTACGACAACCTTAGGAAAAAATAGTTTTATGATTGATGGGAGATTTAAGTGTTCAGAACTGCCTTCCCTTGGGCTTTCATAGAGATGGATGGAACTACCTTGGAGGAGAAAAGTGAATGAAAGGGTTTTTTGATCAAGAATTTCTCTCAAGTTTGACTGAGCACTTGCTAGCATTTTAAAAAAAAGTAATACTGAAATGGTGAGGAAGCCTGGTACTAAACTTTCAGATTTTTTTGTTTCTGTTTGTGTGGCATGAAGTTGCCCAAGTTAATTTACTTTCTTTTAGAGGATATGTTTCATGCTTAGATTCAGCTTTTCCTGTGATTTCCTGCCTATGTCCTTCTACGTATATACATGGTCTATGTAGCTTGAGAGAGGGAGGAGTGAGAACATGAATATTAATGTATTCCTTGTTATCCTTCAATACTTGAGCATTGGTGGTGGTATTGTTAGCAATGTAGTCCATCATTTTGTCAGGAGAAACTCCTTTGTAGTCTCCTTCAGTGGCTACTTCAGCCCCTAATTTGGTTAAGGGTTGCTTTCTTCTTTAATTAATGCAAATAGATTTTTAAATTCTAAAAAAGAAAAAGGTCAGAGCTCTGACTTCACTAGAATAAATGAAAAAATTTGCTTTTGACTTTAGTTGAATCAAAATTTCAAGTAGTTTTCATGTAAGATACTATTCCGTGGAAATTGAGAATTAAAAGGCAGTAAAATCTATGCAAATCTAAAGTAAAACTATTTGAAAACATACCTTTTTTAAAAAAAAAAGTTTTATCTGTGAATTTTCATTGGTCAGAGGAGACTTTTGGATTGTTTTAGTCAAGTAATTTAGAATGCACTTATGAGTTAGAGAAACTTATCTTAAAGTAATATAAATTATATACAATATTATCTCTCTTTAACTAGAGTGCTGGAAAGGCCTCTCCACTGAGTACTTCAGTATCATTTTGAAGAGCAGTAGGATTTGTCCTGAAGTAAAAGACACAATCTTATTTTCAGTCCATAACATGATGCTATGTAATATAAAATAAATCCAAGATTGTTTAATTTTTTGCAGAAATCTAAGTATCATTCTAGTAGGAAGTGTCCCTATCTTGTAATTCGGCTTTTTCTAACAAAAAGAAAATAAATTGATGTATATTATATCGCTCATTTAAAATTCAGATGATTGCTGTTTACAGTAATATTTCAGTCTTTCTGAAAACTGACTTAATTTTGTGCTTTTGACTTATATTTTGTTCTTCAGAACAGTAGCTTAAATTTACAGAAATTAATTCAGTTACATTCATTCATAATTTACAAAAAAAAATTTTTCATAACAGGATTATTATAAGGCTTTGGAAGATGCAGATGAAAAAGTGCAACTGGCTAATCAAATATATGATCTGGTAAGTGGACACAAGGCTTGTGAATTACCTACATTTATGTTCTAGGAAGTTCTAAGCATTTTGATAAGCACTGCAGCTGTGCTGCCTTTACTTCTATGTCATTACATACAAATGTTTTGCTGGCAAAAGTAAGGAATTTTGGGGTTTTGGGTAGTAAGTGTCACTTAAATATAAAACAGAGAAATAGTATTAGGAGGTTTTAATGCATGGGTTTGGCCTGTTTAGGAGACTGGTTGAGAGAATCCCTTGGGATGCAGTATTGAGGAGTCCAGGAAGGCTGTACATTCTTCAAGAAGGAAATCTTAAATGTATAGGAGCAGCTCATCCCAATGTGCCAAAAGAGAAGCCAGCAGGGAAGACCAGCCTGGCTAAATACAGAGCTTTGGCTTCAACTTGGGGAAAAAAAAAAAAAGAGTATATCACCTTGGGAAGAATGGGCAGGCAACTTGAGAGGCCTACAAGGATTTTATGAGGCTATGTGGGGAGATAACCAGAAGGGCCAAAGTCCAAGTAGAACTTTATCTGGTTACTGCTATGAAAGACAAAAATATTTTTAAAAATATATCAGCAGTAAAAGAGGGGCTGTGGAAAATCTCCATCCTTTACTGGATACAGAGGTAAACATAGTGATGGGGGATGAAGAAAGGGCAGAGGTACTTAATGCCTTCATTGCCGCAATAATTAATAACAAGACCAGTGGTTCTCAGGGAACCCAGCCCCCTGAGCTGGAAGAAGTGGGTGGGGAGCAGAATGAAGTCTCCATAATTCAAGGGAGGTCAGCAACCTGCTGTGCCACTTAGACATACACACAGGTCTAGGCCAGTGATGGGATCCACCCCACGACATTGAGGGAGATTGTGGAAGAGGTCACTGGGCCACTTTCGGGTGTTTACCAGAGGTCTCAATTGACTGGAAATTAGGAAATGTAATACCCATGTACAAGAAGGATCAGAAAGAGCATCTAGGGAAGTAAGGGCCTGTCAGCCTGACTTCAGTGCTGAGAAATGCCATGGAGCAGGCCATCCTCCTGAGTGTCATGATACAGCACAAGCAGGACTACCAGGGGATCAGGCCCAGGCAGCATGAGTTTAGGAGAGGCAGGTCTTGCTTGACTGACCTGATCTTTAATGTTGAAGTGACCTGCTTAGTACATGAGGGAAGAAGGGCTGTGGATGTTGCCTCCTGGACTTCGGTAAAACCTTTGACACTGTTTCCTATAGCACTCCTGGAGAAACTGGCTGGTTGTGCCTTGGGCAGGTGCACTATTCATTGGGTAAAAAATTGGAGAGATGGCCAGACCCAGAGAGGGTCTTATATTTACTTTACATTTCTCAAGAGAACAGAACCTGCAAGTCAGACTACACTCAGATACAGAAGACATAAAACAGCTGCTTTAGTTTCATTACAACTAGCCAAAAGTTTGTTCAAGAAGTCAGAAGTTCCCCTTCTCTTTTGCTTAGCTGGTAACTGGAAAAACCTCCCAGTTTTTAATAAAGACACGTAAATTTTGCTGTATGATTACAGATGTAAAAAGCACTTGGAATGTAGTGTTTCTTTTCATGATAGTGTGTTGAGAATTTTTTTTGTTAATTTTTAATACCCAGAGCATACCATAGTTTGCTGAAATACACAGGAGTCTCCACTTTCAGTTAAGACTCAGTACACAACGAATTTACTGGTGCTTATAGTGGCACAAAAATTGCACACAGGTTTCAGTTCAGAACTTGCAGTTTCCCCAGAACAGCCCAGTTTTTACTAAAGTCAATGTCATACACTGTTCTTTCTGTTCCCCTTTGTGTTTGCATAACCAGAGCACCTCTAAGTCTTCTTCATCTTTATTTCTGAAAAGAAGCTTTGCCTATGCTATTTTGGTGTTAACAGCAGTGTCTCTGCTGAGTGAGGGAAGTACAGGTGACCAAAAAGATCAGTTCTGTGCATTATTGTGCTTTGTGCTGCGTGGCACAAAATTGCTGGAAAGGAAATACTTAGCATGCCTGAGATTAAGGACATAGATATTTATGTTTCAGAAGTGGATGCTATTTATTTTTGCTTTGTCTCACAAACAGGTAGACCGTCATTTGAGAAAACTGGACCAGGAACTTGCAAAGTTTAAAATGGAACTTGAAGCAGATAATGCTGGAATTACAGAAATATTAGAGAGACGTAAGTATGCATGATTTTCTTTAAGAACTTGACAGACTTTCTGTCAATTTGCAAAATTAAAGTATCATACACTTCTAAGTGACTACCAGTATTTTCACCTGTTTTAACCTATTTTTCAATAGTGATTCTCAAATTCTAGTTTCAACCTCAATTTATAGCAGTGAAATCAAAATATAACTAAGTAGAATAATTTTTTTCACACAACTATTGTCCTTGTGAATTGCTACAGTAAGAAACATAATTCTTAAAAACTGTTTTTAACGTTTGTAGGTATTCAGCCAAGTACTTTGGCCTAAGCATGCCACCTACCCAGTTGCAAGGGTACCATTTCTTTCTTGAACCGATTGCCACCAAGTTAAGAAGGGTCATTATTTTCGTTTTCCATGTACTTGGTGGTTTTCTTTTTTAAAGGGGCAAGAATGGGTTGTTCTGTAAAGGGCCAGCATTTTAGGTAAGAAGCCTGCATGGTAAATACAACCATGATAGCATTCAGGATGTGAATAAAAATGTGAAGTTACAGCTTTTTTTGTCAGCTTGGTGTAGAAGAATCTGGATTTTCTGTACTTATCAGCATTTAGACATCAAATTCAAGTGTGATTATGATAAATTTCTAAGTTAATTTAACTGCTGTGATTATGTAGGTAGTGTCTGTCCTCATAGCCAAAGATAGTGAAAATTGACTTAAGTCACTTGGGAGTATTAGGAATAAATTCTTTCTTGGAGCTTTTTGTGGCTGTGTTGTATAAGCTGGGAGTTTGGGGCTATTTTCTTTGTAATTGCTATTACAAATAACAGGCACAAAAAAAGACAATTCTAAATTAAATGCTATTAATTGATTAGCAATTACAGAAGAGTACTAGTTAATTCTAGTTTAAATCCCGGCTGGTTTTAGGATGTGGTGCTACCTTCTCTTGAACCATGTGTTTGGAGAGGTTGCTAGATAGGATTTCATGAATTCAAAATAGAGAAGTACTAGGCTGCATGTTGCATCTTTAAGGTTTGTTTGGTTTGTTTCTTTGTTTTTAAATAAAGCTAGAAGTGTGAGGCTCTTAACATATTTAGCTTTCAGAGTAAATACATAAGGTTGAAGTCCCACCAGAGGGCAGCCTTTGAAAATAGTATCTTATGCTTTGATCCTCTTCTAGAATAATTATATTTAAACTTCTGTAATACTTATGTATTACTCATATACTCATCTATTTCAGTGCTTTTTGAAAGCACTGGAAGAGGTAAAGAAATCCTGAGGCTACAGATTTTGAAAAATGAATGTGAATTGCTTTCTTGTTTTTTCTTCTGTGTAAATGTAAGTCGGTAGGTATTGCAACTACTTCAAAATCTTTTTGTTAGAGATTGATGCACAAAATATTGTATACTGTTCTAAATTTATAGTCAAAGTCTTTCCTATGCTGTGACTATTTAGCCTCATCTTACAAGAAATGTTATTCTTAGACGTAGACTAGGATTTATGCCCGTCTGACTTTTTCCTTTTTTAGGGGGGAGGGCAGGGGTGGGGTTTGTTGTTGTTTTGTTGGTTTTGTGGGGTTTTTTTTGTTTTGTTTTGTTTTTATTTGGATTGTTGCTCTGGTATTTTGAACGTTAAGAAAATCTGGATAACGATCTGCAGCCCTTTCTTTTGAATGTTAAATCATCTTGAAAGATGAAATTGCTGTTTCTTGAGTTTTTGCTGAATGTGACAAGGTGAACTCAGTGGGATAAGATGCCTTGCTTATGCAGTTTATATTGTTCAGTCTTCAGTTCATATTGGTGTAGATTGTCAGTGCTTTTGATGCAGCCATTCTGCAACTCAGATGAGTAAGTGGCATGTTGAGGGCAATGTAGTTGGTTCTTACTGGCCTTGATTTTAAGTTCTTGATTCCAACAGCTGGACAGTAGCAGTCACCAATTTTTATTTGAGAACTAATCTCAGTGGCTCCTGGTTGTACTGTAAAAAGGGTTTTCAACTATAGCAAAAATTCTTGGGATTAAAATAAATATAACTGCATTGTGATTTGGTTAATATTCTAAAGATTCCTTTAGTATGTAAAGTTAAAACAGTGCCAGCTCTAAATTTTCGTGTCCTTCTTACCGCCCTCTTAGGGTCTCTGGAGCTGGATACACCAGCACAGCCTGTGAATAACCATCACTCACATTCTCACACTCCAGTAGAGAGTAAGTATTTGAAACTTCTAAAGATGGCCACTTTTTATGTTTCCTTTGTTTTTTTTTTTGTTGAGTAGTATCAGGGAAAAAAAGGTTCATAACTTTTTTCCCTCCATCATTGCAGGGAGAAAACAAAGCATAATAAATGCTAATTATGTCTGTTAAGAAGTGCAAGAATGAAATAGGTTTTGCTGGTGGGAATTAGTTGAAAGTGCTGGCATAATTTGACTTTCAAGCTGAATAGATTTTACATTTAAGTTCCCTTTATTTATTTAATTTAGAAAGGAAACACAATCCATCTTCTCACCATAGTACAACAGATCATGTTCCTGAAAAGAAGTTTAAATCTGAAGCTCTTCTGTCTACCCTGACTTCAGATGCTTCTAAAGAAAATACTCCAGGTAATCCTAATTGTTTTTCATTTCATTGCTTTTTAATCAGAAGAAGAGAAACTTAATTATATTTGTGAGCTAGTCTTCTGCAATCACAGAATCATGGAATAGGTAAGGTTGGAAGGGACCCCAGTGTGTCATCTGGTGCAGCCTCCCTGCTCAAGCAGGGTCATCGGAGAGCACATGGCACAGGATTGTGTCCAGACAGTTCTTGAATATCTCTAGTGAGGGAGACTCCACAGCCTTTCTGGGCATCCTCTTCCTATGCAGCCTGTCCTGTGTGTCGCCACCTCCACAGTAAAGAAGTTCTTATATTCGGGGGGAACTTCCTGTGCATCAGGTTCTGCCCGTTGCCCTTTGTCCTATTGCTCGGCACCACCAAGCAGAGCCTGGCTCCATCTCCTTGACACCCTCCCTTCAGATACTTATAGAGAGTGATGGGGTCCCCTCTCTGTCATCTCTTCTCAAGGCTGAGCAGGCTCAGTTCCCTCAGCCTTTCCTCATAAGTGAGGTGCTCCAGTACCATAATCATCTTTCTTTCACTCGGCTGGACCCACTCCAGGAGCTCCATGCCTCTTGTGCGGAGGAGCAGAGAACAGGACACAGCGCTCCAGACACAGTGCTCCAGACACAGCTTTGCTAGGGCTGAGTAGAGGGTCAGGATCACCTCCCTCAACCTGCTAGCAGTGCTCTTCCTAATGCACCCCAGGACATCGTTAGACTTCTTAGCCCCCAGAGGACACTGCTGGCTCAGGGACAGTTTGTTGTCCACCAGGACCCTGAGGTCCTTCTCCACAGGGTGGCTTTTCAGCAGGTCATCCCACAGCCTGTGCTGTTGCATGGGGTTATTCCTCTCCAGGTGCACTGCACTTCCCTTTGTGGAATTTTTAGACCCTGTGCCGTCGATAATGACCATCTGGGATCTGCCATTCAGCCAGTCCTCAATCAGAGGCTGATACCCCTTCCCCTGGGATTTTCAGTCACTTGAAACATGAGAAATTGCAGGCATTCTTACTTATCTATGTTGTCCATGAAGTGTGTCTGCTTTGTTGTCATTTAACAGCTGTATGATGGCTGTTTCTTTGTATTTACACTTTGAGAAAGATAACAGTACAGTTTCGTTGAGCTAGTAGTAGAAATACAAGAGATCAATGCATTACTTTCAGAAAAAATGCATACAATTTCCAAAGTAAGGGAAAAGAATTTTCACACCTTTTTTTTTTAAGAGTTGGTCTGAAAATGAAATTCTTTCATGTGTTATCTATGTCAAAAGAGAAGTCTTTTTGAGTAGTGACTAAAAAACCTAAACACTTCCGCCTAGTCTCAATATTAAGGTGTTTTATAGTTTCTTTTCTGAAAATAAAAGACTAGGGAGTTATAGTAAGTTAATTACTCAGCAACGTTGTCAGTTTTAAGTAGTTTCAGTCATTTCTATTTTAATTTTCTTTTGAAGAAACTTCACATGAGACTGCAAATAAAATGTAGCTATATTTGAGCAGCTGTCATTCTGCAGATGACCCTGGAAATTGTGATGCATTAAAACTGATCTGTAGTTTTTAGAATTAAGACTGTTGAAAGTTTTACTTCAGAAATTGTATAGGTGCATAATCATTCTTACCCTCTTCTTGATGATTATAGTATTGAGAATTGTTTAGATATAGGCATAGGTATAGCAGCTGCATCTGTTCTTCGATAGCTGAGTATCATAGTGAGAGCTGTCTTTCTAAAAGGACTCCTTGCACATGAGGATAGATAGGGAACAAATTTCTTTTACTTTTTTTCCCATTAACAAATACTGGCTGTGTCTAATTACTTTCAAAACCTTTTTTCCAAATGATTAGACTACCCTGATGCGTAAACGGAGTTCCTACTCTTTCACTGGTTGTCATATAACGCTTCTTAAAATGCAAAGGAATTTAGTTTCATTTTGAATTTCATAAATGTGTTCTATTCATCAAGGGTGTCGAAACAGTAATTCATCATCCTCTTCAAACAATGCATACAATACAAATTCTTCTCAACCATTGGCATCATATAACCTGGGCTCATTATCTTCAGGATCCGGGGCCGGTGCAATTACCATGGCAGCAGCTCAAGCAGTGCAAGCCACGGCACAGGTAATGTCAAAATATACTTGTCATTCTGCCATCCGCTTAAGATTAAGAAGAAAGGATAGTGACTGCTTTTTTTTTTTTTTTTTTTTCCTTGGAATCTGAATTCCCATGCTCACTTTCAGCTGATGTGATTCAGTTCTTATATTAGAATTTTATTAATATGTGACAGTTTCATCCTGTATTACTTGCCTAAAGGGACAGCTTGTTTTCTAACTTGTCCTGGAAGATATTCTTACACATTTAACTGCTTTCTGTACATTTCTTTAACAAGGTAAGGAGTGAACCTGTGCATATCATTAGCAGTTAGCAGCCTTATGTAGGAGCTTTACTGTGTAATCTGATACAATATCAGCATTCATTTCAGATGAAGGAGGGAAGACGAACATCCAGTCTAAAAGCCAGCTATGAAGCATTTAAGAACAATGATTTTCAGCTTGGAAGAGAATTTTCATTGTCCAGAGATTCAGCTGGATATTCGTCATCAGCTCTGGCATCTACATTAACTCAGACATTAAGTTCTTCAACCACAGATTCACGAAGTGGCAGAAAAAGCAAGTAGGTTTTCTTACTTGTTGACTGCAATTACAACTTTTAAGACAGCTGAGCTTTCTTTGAAAAGGTCATGGGCCATATTAGAAGCACGTTGTATTTAATATCTGGGGGGGGAATCAGCAGAAGATAGTTAGTGCCTATTGGCCATTTTTTGTTCAGGGCTGTGTTCTTTAGTCCTCCCACTTCTTTTTCGTTAAGCAAATTCACTCCATTGATTTGCTTTTTTAACTGAGATAAAATCAAGATTCTTCCCTCATTTTTCTGTGTTTTGGACATATTTGATCTCTCCAAAGTGAATGTTGGGAATTACTGTGAAATGGTTTGTAGATGGTTTTGAAATAATCTGGAGATCTGTTTGATGTCATGTTTACTTGAAACTAGCACTTTCTAATGACTGACTGTCTAGAACAGGGAATGAATTTTATTTCTGATTGAAGTGAAGTTTTAAAACATTTTTAACAACACAATGTCACAACACATTCAACAATCAGAACTTGTCCTTGAAAGAATTTGTCTCAAAGTGCCTATCCTTTTAAATTGACTTGAGTTTTTTTCTTCATTCAAATTTGCCTGTATTCACAACTCAGTTAATAATGCTGTTTTAGAAGAATTTTTCATCTATGAATATCTTGGGTGTCAGGTCTGACCTATAAGCAAAAGCAGAGAAATTTTATTCTGGCACCATTCCTATGGAGGGATTGCTGATGCTTGAATGGAGATTAACAGAGAGTTAGTCATCTTCAAAACAGTTATCTATTGTACATGACACACGACATTATTTATATGCAAATTCCTGTTTTGTTGGTAACAATATTTACAAGGACTTGACACCACGGCTGTTGGTGGAAAACTTTGTGAAGAAAAGCATTTGTTAAAGCCACTTGACAGTTTAGAGCTGTTAAATTCCATTGATTAGAACAGTGTTTCTTGCACTTGTAAGCTGGTATGACTTGTTTCCTTTTCCAAGAGCATTCAGTGGGTGCATTCCAGTGCTTGCAGTGGTTGAATGAAATGTGATAGTGAATGATAGCTTTGGGATTTACATAGTGCAGTATTTCAGAGTCAACAAAGTACTGTTTAGTGATTCTTTCACTTGGCAGAAAATAAATCATGTATGCTATTTTTTTACTTCTTTTTTTACTCTTCCTCAGGAACAACAACAAGTCCTCAAGTCAGCAGTCCTCATCATCATCTTCTTCTTCCTCTCTATCATCATGTTCTTCTTCATCTGCACTGGCACAAGAACTGTCTCAGCAAACAGCAGTAATACCAGAGTCTGATTCTAATAGTCAGGTTGATTGGACCTATGATCCAAACGAGCCACGTTACTGTATTTGTAATCAGGTAAGGATGGCCTCCAAATTGAAATACAACTACAGGTGCTGTTTTGATGTAGCTGAATTTCCTTCTCTGAATGCTAGTTTTGAAGAAAAATGTATTTTTACTCTTGAACTTCTGATCTGTTTTTATTTACTTACTGGTGATGTGAATGTTAATTGCTAAGAGTTTTTTTTTTTTCTTATTTTACTAGGTGTCCTATGGTGAAATGGTAGGCTGTGATAACCAAGATGTAAGTAACAAAGTTCAAAAGATTCATGAGAGGCTCATGCATATTACTATTGCTTGTAGGAGTTGCTTTTTTGGTTTTTTTTTAGAGTTTGTTTTTGAATGGCATTTTTTAGAGGAAAATGCGTATGATTTGAACTATCCTTCAGGAAACTTCTCATCTCTTCACACAGCTCAGGTTCTTTTAGAAACCTTCAGCCGTTGCTGAAGTTTCAAAAATGCCCTGTTTCAATACCCTTTATTTCTATGAGTTTTTTGCCATTTCACTACTCATAAGAGCTGTCCTTTTTAAAGAAAAGTTTTCAAAGAACAGTTGAATATAATAATGTATTTACTGAGATAACTACATTTGAACAGAAGTAGTGATAAGATTACTTTGTCAAGCTTAGTATTTCAAAGCACAACATACTTCTTTTGCTCTGTAATGTGGATCCACATATGACTCCTAGAATTTTTATCATTTTGCTTAGTATACTGAGTGTATGTTGCAGATCCTCCCCTCTCGTTTTGTCCTGTGACTTGTGTGAAATGCAGAATCTATGCTTTCCACTCATGTTTCATTTTCATAGAACTGTATTTGTGATAGGCATTTTGAAAAAATCCCTGAGTCCAAACTCTCTCTTTTAACTCTTTCTATAGTGCCCTATTGAGTGGTTCCACTATGGATGTGTTGGACTGACAGAAGCACCAAAAGGAAAATGGTACTGTCCACAGTGTACAGCTGCAATGAAGAGAAGAGGCAGTAGACATAAATAAGTTTCTTCATCTGGAAAAAAAATGCATACTAAAGGTTTTATAAAGGACTTAGGAGGAGAGGGGCAACTCTCACTGCACTTCCTTGCAACCACTAAAGAGTAACATAGCAATCATAGAATGGTATGGTTGGAAAGGACCATAAAGATCTTTTGGTTCCAGCCCCCAGTCATAAGATCTTGAACTATTGGTTTTGCTAAGTTGTGTTTTAATATTGTAGGTAAATTATTTACGCACCTTGATGTGCTACAGATACTATTGAAGTGAGCCTTGGATTCTTCCAGTGGCCAACATATGCAGACATTTGTACTATCAAACCATTTTCTCTAAGCAGTGGGCATTCTACAATTACTCAATCTTCCAAAAATTCCGATAAGTCAAGATTTTAAATGTATGTTTTATATACAACAGATATATTCTGCTGCATGTACTGTACTCAAGAGCTGTTACGTAACACTATGTATATTAATAGTGCAAAAAGTCAGTGCTTCTGAAAGGAAAAGAGACAGTGGTTTTTAAAATGCCTTTATAGCTTTGGTTCTTTATGAAACTTAATTCAGCAGGCTGAAGAAAATGGTTCTTGTATACAGCGGGCTGTTGTCCTTTAGGGTACTTGAGTATGTAAAAACAAACAAAAAAAGCTGTAGAATAAAACAAACTTGTGCCATTAGTCTTTATATGTTTCTGCTCCAGAGAAGGCGGGGGCCATAAGAATAAAAAAAGGTGTTAAAGTGATGATAAATTTTTATACCAAATGTGTTTATTTTTTTGTGCAAGTAATCCTTTAAATTTGAATTGTATTAGGTGTAAAATAAAAGAACCTCAACTCCTCAGATTAATGTTTTTCTGTACATTTATCAAAAAAAGGTCTGTCGCTGAAATGGTTTCACAAACAAATTTCCTTTTTTTTTTTTTTTTTTTTTTCTCGTGGCTCTTTAATGCAGCAGCACTGAATAGAAAGATGGGGTTTATGCCTATTTTTTCCTTCCTCCATCTTTCTGCTATTAAGAAATATGCTTTCCCTTTGCAATAAAGATTTTACTTCAGCCCTGGGTTAGGCTGAAAGACTGTGGCTGTCATGTGGTAGCTCTCAGACCCATGAAGAGAAGAGAAGAGAGAGAAGCGATGTTCCATTGCATGACTGTGCAAATAGTGTCAAGGAAATAAAGCCAGATAGGTCCATTAGTAATGAAGTGTATGCAGAGAATGAAACCAGGCTTCTGTCACAGCATGTTTTTTCAGAATGAAAAAGGTAGGCATTTATAGTCCATGAACTCAGGAAAAGTAAGGGGAATGTGATTATGGATGATAAACAGACTTTGGTAAAAGATTAGGATAGAGGTTGGTGAAAATAAACAGCAAGGAGCAGTTAACTAAGGTTCCCCTTGAAACTGGGAACTCAACCCAGTGTGTATATATTTCTGTGGAAATCTCAGTCTAAGAAAACCACTTGAAGACTAGAATATCTGGTTTTAAGTGAGACTGTTGAGACAGTGGAGATAACAAAGTGTTTGTTCTGTGGGAAATTGGTGCCATGCTATAAATTGAAATTAAATAAGCAACCCATAATCTAGACTCTCCTTACACTGAATGTTTGTCCCAAGGGCTACGAACTAAGTTCCTTGAGAATTAAGACCGTATACAGCAATGGTACACCAGCTTACTCTGCTGCTAACCATGTGTCAGATGGTACCAAAACTACAAATCGAAAATAAAATTTCATTTTTTAGTCTGAATATTGAATTGCTGTTTCATTGGGGAATAAAAAATAATTTTTAATTGAGAAATTAAAGCACTCACAAGAGGAAAAAACTTGTCCTTATTAGTAAATTAGTATTTTGTGTCAAGAAAACAGAAATAGATAAATGTGAAAACGTGAGGAAAAATGCAATACCTATGTCAAAGATTTAGAACAATAGAACCTATATGTAGTTTTGTTTTCTAAATAGGAAGCTTGTACGAGAAGCTTATAGGTCAGGAGGTGATTAGATGTAAAAACACTGAACAATAGTTACATATTGAGAGAGTCCATGCCTTATGGTCAGTAGAGTTGCTGGACACTTCCTCGAGTAGACAAGCGCAGGTGCAGTCTCTCATTAAAGCTTCTTTAAAAACGGTGATGCACTGGTTGAAGAGTGGGCATCCCTTGGTTGGGATATCCACACTGCTGTTGGCAAAAACAGATTAATAAAGAGTAAAGGAATAAGTGAGCAGTACCTCCAACATGCACTTCTAAAGAAGAGCAGGACTCTGCTGCTCAAGAGTTACATAAGATAGCAGTTAAAGAGGCCTAAATAGTAACATAATGTTTTCTCCAAAAAAAGCCCAAAAATGGAAAGTGCTAAAAGCATCAGGCCAATCTCATGACAGAATGTCCGATAAAGTGGAAAATGTTTTACAACATTTTGCTAAAATAATGTAAATATAAAATAATATATAAAATAATACTTAGATCTCACTTTACCTGCAGCCGAGTCCTCTGAAGTAGCTATTACTATGTAGGAAAGTGATTTTGAAGTTACCTAGTAATTGTGTGGAAACCTCAGCACACTGTTCAGCTGCAGGTCACCTAAGTGCTGAGAATGACTCAGTAGGAGATAAAAAATAAAAGAGAAAACAGTTTTACACTGTGTAAATTGATGGTGCAGTTAGGTCAATGTAGTATAAAATTCTGGTCTGCTCTGTTACAAAAGGACAGCAAAGCTAGGAAAATTGGAGGGTCAAAGCTGTATAATGACAACACAGCTGAGAAGCAGGTTATTTATCTGGGACTCTTCTAGATGGGAAAGAGGCAGTGCTATGAGGATATAACAGGGATCTGTAAATTCAGAAGTGACGTGGAAAAGGTGTGTGTTTTGATGGAAGTAGTTGTATGGAGGTAGCCAGTCCAAAATGAAAAAATGAAAAACATTTTTTCCCATGTGGCATGCTTACTTTACAAAATGGGACATACAGCTAAGATACTTGGATCAGAAACTCACTGAAGATTGATCAGTAGAAGTCAAGAGTTTGTAATGAGGGAAGTGCTCCAGGCTGCCTCTGACATCCTAAAATCCTCTGGTACTCACTGAATGCTATTTGATACCAGACATTACATTAGGCAGCCTTCAGCATTAGGCAGTGCAGTTTCTAGTTTAACATCAATGTTCCAGCATTTAGGTGAACTTCTAGGATGAGGGGTATTTGTAGTACCACAAACTGAGAACCAAAGTGCTACGCACTGTAATGGAACAAAACATTGTCTCTTCCTCATAAAGAGTATTGTCTGTGTGCACTGGGGAGCTGTAACTTTTGTTTATTCTACATCTGAAATGAAAAAGGGAGAGGAAATACATTAATGGATACTAATCTGAAAATCCCTCTAGGTTGTCTCTCTGAATAGCACGGGATAATCTGCATTCTTCCTTACCAAACTTTGCAAAGTGTTATTCACACACAGTAATGATCAGAAATTCTGAGGTTTGTTTCGCTATTCTAGTCTGCCTCACCAGGGAGGTACTTTCCACTGGGAGTTGGCTTTTCTTGGCAAGTTTTTTTCATCTAACTTCTCATTCTGCTGGAATGTCTGGACCATACATTTTTCAACAGAGGTGGCCTTTACCTTGACAGCATAGGGTTCAATTTTTTTAGACTAAAATCTCTGAGAAGTAGAATATAAGAGAAATAAGGCTCTGAGTTTTTACACTCTCTTCAGGGTATACATGAATAAAGTTAGGCCACACCACATGAACATAACCCCTTCAGTTTTGTTACTCCTCCCTGGTTTGACTAAAATGTAACTAAAAGGAGAAAAATGTCACACTGCAGTGTATCTATTACCAATTTACAGTAATATTCCTCGTAGCACTTCCAAATCCATATCTTGCTTTTTTACTAATATGGTATTCAATAAAGACAAACAGCAGCTTTTTCCTCTAGATAAATCTTGTATTTCAGAGCTATTTGAGAATGCAAAAGTTGTCAACAAGTTGCATGACTACTACTTTTAGGCTTGTCCTTCCATAGGTCTTATATTTTAAACTCCCCAGTAATTTCCTACATTAGTTATTTATAGATTTAAAGTCTTGATTATAAGCATGACTTTAACTGCATGCTGTTTTCTTTTTATAGGAATAGGAGTAAATTCCTCATTCAGTCCTGATAAAAAAAGTCCTGAAGGTATTGAAAAGAAAAACCCTAGGGTATTACAGCTAGAATAGAGAAATACTTGCCTCATGTACAAGAAATCTAACTAATGTAGTAGAAAATTATGAACAATTTCAGGATCCACAACTGTGTTAATATTTTTAAAGACCTAATACATATTTGTGCCTTGTACCTTACATTACGAAGATTCCTGTGTATTGTGGCAGCTCTAATCCTTTCTGAATAATTATTTAGCAATTTTATAGTAGTTGAATCAAATCCGTCTGCCCTCGTATATGAAACTAGCCGGCTACTGCCAATGAGAAAAAGTTTTATTCTAGTTAAAAAGAAAAATTAGGGTATTAGGTGTTGTTCAGCTATAATTTTTTATATATTTCTTTTAAAATATCAAATTTTTGATGAATCTTTGTTCATCTTTTGATGAACTGATTTAGTTAGTTAGTTGACAGTTAACGTCATTTTCTTATTTAAGGTGATATTAAGCCTTTTTTCCTAGAAGAATAAGTCATACTGTATTTGTACACATGAGGATTAGTGGAAGAGAAATAGGGAGAAATGTGAAGATAATTTTATGTTTCTTTTGCCTGCAAAGTTTTAGCCTTATAATTTCAAAGCAAGTTTTATGATTTGTTTTCAGAAAAGGACACATGGGATAGATGTTTAGATAAACTTTCTAAGCGTGAGTGTAGTTAAGTGCTGGAAGGGGTCAGTCAGGGAAATACTACAGAATTAGTGAATCCTTTTTTGTTAGATATGCAGGAATAATTTTCCCTGTGTTAATAAAAGAAATTTTGTTTATAGCTCTGTTATCTTTTATTTTGGTGAAACTAAAATTACATTGTTACTAGAGGTTGGTGTTTAAAATATAAGTGTTCATCATATTTAAAAATTTTTCTAATAAATGTTCAGTTATGTAGCTTGCTTGAAAAGATGACAAGCTAGAGTGTTTCTGCTGTGATGAATTCTGCTGGATATGCTCTTCTTGATTTATATTTTTTAAAAGTGTGTTTAATGTCTATATCTTGTCATTTGGGGCTAGATTGATCTCAGGCTTTTAAAGGAAGCACATTCAATAAATTGAAGGATTATCCGATAGTTGAATGAACTGGCCATAAAAATATGTGTTCCTTAGTCAGGTCTGGAAAACGAAACAGTTCAGTAGTACTGACCAACCCCTTATTTTAATTTAGGAAGGTATCCCATACATTTCCCAGGGATCTTGCTGGTAGCCTAATACTATTGGAATGGCTAAGGAACTGAGGAATAAGCAGAAGTTAAGGTAGGAGTTACTTTAGCATCACCCTAAAAAATTAAAATTATGTATTAATCATTTTAATCCAGAGCAGCAATTTTCTTAGACAAAGATTTACGGCTTACATGCTTTTGCACACAGAAGTGATGATTTCAGAAGTAATGATTACCTTTGAGATTGTCACTTACATAAGAACAGTTCTGCCTGTCTCTTGTTGGTTACTCTTGTAAGACATAAATACAATCTAAAATACACACTGGGTAAAGATCTCAGTGAAGTTTTAGCTTAGGACAGGAAAATGAAAGATGATTCTCAAAAACAGAAAAGATATGAAAATCCAACTTTAAGGTATTTTGGTTAGTATCTGCATTAATGTTCAAGATTTTCCAATGTTGAAGTACTTTTCACTTTGAAAGTGCTTTCCAAACACTCACACAGTTATTTACTTAATGACTTCTGTTAAGAGGGTGAAAGGAATGTACTGAAAATGTCACTCTCTGGAGGCTGACAAGCCTTATAATATAAAAGATTCTAAGTTTTCCTCTTCCCTTTTGTTTGAATCTTAAGCAGTCATATTTAAACTCATGAAGGAAAGAAACACAAAAACATATTGTTCCTTATTACATAATAACATTTTAAAATTGTAACCTGATTTCCTATTTAGTAAATGATAGTGATTTTAAATCAACCCCAAAAACTGTCTGTAATTCTCTCTCCAAAGACTCATTTAAAACAAGCGAATTAGATATCAGCCTTATACATATTTTATTAATTTTTGGTGTTGGCACTACCTGGTTTTACATTTTTTTCCAAAGCAAAGAATCTATTTAATACTTTAATATGCTTTATTTTTAAAAGTTCATCAAAACATAGTTATACAGAAATAGTGATTAAATAACAAAAATGTATTAGGATGTTATTCAGCTACTTCATACTGTATTTCAGAGCAATTCTGATTTGGTTATATTTTGGTAATATTTTAACTTTTTTCAAAATCAAATCCTAGGTACATCTACATCTACTTCTAGTCATAGAACATAAGTCCATAATTAAAAAACATAACAAAACAACCCAAAAATGAACGGGCTCCAACAAACCAGTAATGAGACAAAGAACAAAAATGCTTTTATTCACTTTTCAGCCCCTCTAGACAATTCAAATTATGTGTGAAATATTGAAAAACGACAGCAAAACATCTCGGACCTGAGAAGTATCTTCCTTAAATCTTGGTTTTTCAACAGACCTTTGACTGGAATGCTAGTTTTATACATGACCTGTTTAATCAAAGTGGTCAAGATTACTCTCTGAGAGTGTGATGTTCATCCTTCTCCCAGCGGTACCACCACAGTTCCCTATGATGTCCCTCCCCAGTTTCAGCTTTCAAGCCCATCAGGCTCACTTTGAGCAAGCTGTGCAGCCCAGGAGGCCAGAACTGAGAGGCAGTGTAGTGACTCTGCATGGGGCAGGACACGAAGAACTCATCAGACCTCATGCCAGCTGCAACGCAGATGTTCTGTGTGGCCTCCTTCACTCCATTTATTCAGGCCACCTGGCTTTGTAAGATGTAAAAATAGTTAAATGTAATTTTCAGCTTTACTTTCAGAAATAACATGTTGAGAAGGTTGTCAAAAGTCAGTGCATAAAAGATGTAATGTACTTTAAGTTATTTCTTAAGTAACTTCTGTGCCACAGTGATTGTTATCTTGTTCTGCAGCAATCATGCTGTGGTAGCTGGATTTGTGAGAGAAGCTGTACTGTTATAATCAGATTGAGAAGTTAAGAAGTATACTTTTACTTCTTTTCCTACCTGTCCATAAGAACAACAAAATAGATGTCTTGCATCTTCACGTATTCTATTCACTTGTACAATAATTTCTCATATACGTTCACAATATGTGCAGTGCCCCAGGTGACACATTTCTGTGCTGGTTTATTGTACGTTCTGGCAGCACTATGAGAATGCAACAAACTGTTATAAACTGTTATATACTCTGGCATATATAATAATGTCTGGCCTTGATGGGGTTAGTTAAATCTATGGGTGCCTTGAGAGGCACAGTTGAGCATGTAGTCAACATTTCTGTGTAATGTGGCTGTCTTAAAACTTTCCTTGCTAACAGAAGAGCTCTGTTAAACAAATGTCCATCAGTACAAAGTCTTTTGATAGGGAAAAATCAAGTTCTTGTTCCCTTGTGACTAAAACATCCACACATCCTCTGAACTTGGTGGAGGCCATGATGTGGTTTAACTTTTATGTTTGCAAGGATATTTACTGTACTGGGATGAACAAAAATGTAATGACCAACATGTCTAAAATGATTGGCACCTGGAAAAATTGGTCCAAAACTACAGAGCTTGTTTGTCAAGCCTGCTGGTGGCAGGCACCCCATCTGCACCAGCACAGACTAAATCATCTAGAAGATGGCACAAACAGCTGTAGGTACTTGAGAACATTACATCCTTGTGTAATGGACACAAGAGAAGTGACAAAATTTGTTTATAGGAGACTTGTTCCCTTGCTGCAAAGGAGCATCAGAGGACCGCTGAACCTAGAAGATACTGGAATAGTCATGCAAAAGTCTTGAGTGGTCTCAGCAAAGCAATTACTTTGTTAAAGAGAGAGAGGATGTTCCTTATCATATAAGTAGCGAAGAGGAAGAAAGGCAGCCAAAGATCAGGAAACAGACTCAAGCACAGATTAGGGGGTGAATTGGAAGATGAGCATTTCTGGAATGAGGAGTCTAATTGTATTTTTCTATTGCATCTTCTTAAAGTGTGTTTATTTGAAACCAACACTGCTTCTGAGAGGCAACTGTATAAAAAACAGTGCTTGGGGATGAGTGGTATGAACTCTTGGGTGACCTTGGCTTTCTTCATATTTAGGCTGAATTTGGTCTCCTTATCACGTAGAACAGGATTAAAAACTAAGCACACCACTAGTCTTGGCTACCTACACAATCAGGCCAGGCTAAAGTGAAAAGGGAACATACAAATGAAATTACTTAGTTTGCACAGAAGAAGAGGAAAGATCTCGTGACAGGACCTGGAGGACTATGACATTTCAATTTTACATTTGGAGTTTATTGAAACAGAAACTGGAACAATTGACTGGCAAACAAACAAACAAAAAAACACACAGAATGTTAAACATTACAATTAAAAACATTTGCAAATTCTTCTCTTCCCTATCCAAAATGCCCTTACTGAATTATCCTTTTCTTCATATTAGTTGCTCTTGTTTAAACAAGTCCATGGTGAGCTTGCAAGCATCATACATTCCCACTGCATAGGCTGCTATTTAGGCTACATCCTGCTCTCACTTTGGAGATCTGACTGAGGAACTGATCACTTTCCCCTTGGCAGTAGCCTCCAAACGGGTATACCTACCTCTTGCTCTCCCCATCTCCTTCCCATGGGAGCTTTTCCGACCTGGTGCTAGGGGAAGAGGGCACAGGCCTGGTGTAGGGCAGGTGTTCCCATATGTGCAACAGTTTGTGGGGAACAGAGATACCCTCATTGCAGACATCATTTGAGCAGGCGTGGAGTGGCTAGGACTGAGTCAATGACACTGGTTTTCTTGTGTTCTTTCTGCTCCCACTGGTCATTTTGATAACATTTTAATTGGAATATATGCAGCCAGGAAAATAAGGAAAATTGCAAGAAAAATACTACTTTGCACTTCAGAGCCCTTCTGCAGGAACAAAGCAGTATACAAATACTTTCTCTTAAGAGAAGTGCATGAGAAAGTAGAAAAGTATTTGTTCAAATGCCTTTCATATAATAAAGCCAGAAAATTTAAGTGAATGACAATAAGAAGGATCAAGATCACCTAAGCAAGGAGATTATTCACTTTGTTAAAATAAGAGAAGGATCTTGAGAGACAACAGAGATACAATTAGAAAAAGTTTGGAGGAAAAAGAAGACCTGAGAATGGAAGTTCAAATACTTTAACCTGATGTGTGAAGAAGAAGGGGACCATCAAGATGCCAGAGAAATTATGTGGAGCAGCACAAAATAAAATAATTAATTAAAGTAAAAAAGAACACATGCTGTCAGCAGTCATGAGGTATTTTATTTGTTCTGTATTCTTGCAGCCTATCTGGGCATTTTTTGATTACTACCAATTCTTATCCATTTCTCAGCAGTAACCAGTGAGTGTGAGCAATCAAATTGGCTACAAAATCCATAAATCTCTGATATCTCTGAATAACTGCTTCAAGGGGATTATGTCAGCAAATAACTGTAGACAGGGAGAAGCAGAGAATTTGCTGATTGATTTGTTCCTCGTGACATTCTAATTTGCCTTTTAAGCAGAAACCAGTATACTAATAAGACTTTGGTCTTTAAATGCTTTCCTGTATCCTCATGTCAAGCAACTTGCTGTGTTATATAACATATATAAATAGATACCTCTGTTTCACTGTAACCCTTGTGGCAAAACACAGTAGTGAAGAACATGGCTGAGATAGAGATGCCTCTGAACAAATAACTCATTTGGCCCAGATTCTACCTAAACTTGAGGGAAGCTGGTAGGTTTGGTAATTTGATGAGGTGAGTATCGAGCTTTGCTACTCCCTAAAAGGTCCTGTTCCTTTCCTCTGTTTGAATCCTCTTTCAATAATGTTCTCCTGCTGCTTTACCTGTACTAGCACAGGGGCCCACTGGACTTCTCCAACTATAAATTCAATTCCCTCACATGGCAGAAAACAGCCCTGCTGTGTACTTTTTCTTGAAAGATCTATTGAGCAGCATCACCAAGTAGGAAGAGAGGAAGGGAAAGAGCAGGAGCAGAGGTAACGAAAGTGCCAGATTCTGCACTTGGGATGGGGCAACCCTGGATGTATGGACAGACTGGGGAATTTGATTCCGGAAAGCAGTGCCACAGAAAGGGACCTCGTTGCTGACAAGTTGAATTTTAGTGAGCAGTGCCCTGGCAGCCAGGAGGACCAGCCATACCCTGGTCCATCAGGCACAACATTGCCAATCAGGCAAGGGTGGGGATTGTCCTGCTCTGCTCTGCTCTGGGGCAGCCTCACCTCAAATGCTGTGGGCAGTTTTGGGTGCCACAATTTAAGAAAGATATAAAGCTATGGGAGAGTGCCCAAAGGAGGGCCACAAGGAAGGTGAAGGGCCTTGAGGGAAAGCATTTGAGGTAATTTAGTCTGTTCAGCCTGGAGTAGACTGAGGTGAGACCTCATCACAAGTCTACAACTTCCTCATGAGGGGAAGAGGAAGGGCAGACACTCATCTCTGTAGTGACCAGTGAGAGGACTTGAAGGAATGGCCTGAAGTTGTCAGGGAGGTTTAGATTAGATGTTAGAAAAAGGTTCTTCACCCAGAGGGTGGTTGGGCACTGGAACAAGCTCCCCAGGGTCACAGCACTAGCCTGACAGAGCTCGAGAAGTGTTTGGACACATGATGCTCTTGGGCACATGGTGTGACTCCTGGGTATGGTGCTGTGCAGGGCCAGGAGTTGGATTCGATGATGCTAATGGGTCCCTTCCAACATAGCATATTCTGTTATTCTGTGATTTTCTGCTTGCCTGCTTTCACTGTGAACCAAAATCAGAGACCTGATCTTAAGTGGGATTAAGACATGAATCTTTGTTCTCTGGAGCAGAGCAAAATCACATTATCACTAACGTTTACAGGGTTCTACGAATGGAACAAGGAGAGAGATTTTTCCTGTTTTCTTCATTTTGTTCTGTTCTTCCCTGTTCACTGCTTATAATAGGACCACACACAGGATCAAAGACACTACAAATCTAATCGCAGTCTGGATTGAATTTAAGGAGATGTAAAAATCAGGGAGCGTGCAACTGAGCTGGTTTTCTCCAACACAGCTTAACAAGATGCTTTGCTTGAATATTTACAGTGCTATTGAGGCCTATTTTTCCTGAAGCTTTTAACTAATTTTTGAAGTTAGTGAGAATTTATGACACTTGGCACAATTTTTTAGCATGCTAGAAAATAAAAAAGAAACTAAAGAGTTGAGCATAAAAAATGAAAATTGCATGTAGGTTTGCTCTGTGAAGATGACAGATGATTACAAGCACTTGACTATCAGTTATCAGTTTGCACTTATTTTTCATGTGCTCTCATTTATCAGAGAAATCATTGCTAGGATGCTGTGCTTTGAAATTTGAAACTTTCTCCAGAAAAAGAGCAATTGTGAAAAGTATTTTAAATGTATTTTCTTTTTGGCAGCCTCTCTCTAGTGAAATTATTGATGCTAAATGGTTTTCCTACATCAAGACTTCATCTTACAAGCCCTTATAACTAGGCTTAATTTATGGTTTATATTAGATCACTGAGCAAAGTTAAGCATACATAACACATATGTATTCAGCTGACCTTGAGGTCCTGTTAACTTTCTGAGCCTAATATTTTTCTCCTTGCTCCTGGCAATTATGTTTCCAGGTTACTGTTTAGATCATGGAAATAATTTTTCAGTGGTCACTAGCTTTCACCACTGAACAAACATGGAGGCTCACGTAAAATGGAAGCTGTGTGTGTATGAGCCGAGCTGCTTAAAACCCCAGTGAGATGATGAATAGTGAACATTACATGCCGGCATGGCACCTTGGCTAAGTCCTCTCAAATCCCAGTCCCTGGTGATTTTTAGCAAGTCTTGTGACTTTCCTCTCACCTTTTCTGTGTCAGGGTAGCTTTAAACACTTTTAGTCTATTCCAGATGATGCAGATGGAACTGGGATTCTGTCTGCAAGCACTGGAGATCACTTTTGACAGTAATGGCTTGCTGCTCTTGGCAGAGATGATCCCTGCACGACCTTGCCTCATGCTGAGCAGGACAGTAGGCTGCTGTAGGGAGCAGCCAGGCAAGAAGCTCTGAGTGAGAGGGAGAAATAGGAAGAGGTAAACAGCCTAGAGAGCCCTTAATCCATGCAATGGGAGCAGCCACTGGAAGGAGCAGGTCAGGGAATCTCAAGCAGGAAACCAATACTGAGCTTGTTTTGTATTTCAGAAAGAGGAGATTTATACCTTTCTGCTAGGAATTCTGAAATACACAATATAACTATGAATATAAATACTTATCTGGATAGTTCTGATCTTACCAACAGTTATTTGAATATTATATACTGAAGAATCTTTCTTGTGAATTTGAGACCCATATCCACTTATATCCTTTTCCTAAATGACTAGTTAATGCCAGGGGAATTAGTCCCCATATGCAATAGTCCTGACTTAATTTCTGAAGTGTCAGAATGGGGCCAGGTAAGTCAGCAGACATGTGAGCCCAGAGATGCAGTGGGATCCTGATTCAAAAGATAACAGGAATCATGTTCATTGCACTCTAGCTGTGATTGAGGAAAGTACTTACATCCTAAGAAATGGGCATTACATGCTATTGTCATGAAAAGAAATCACAAATTATAGAGAAAAATCCAGCTCACTGCTCAAAACATCTGGGGAAAGCAGATGGATAGAAAGCTGATTCCCAGAAATATACAGGTGGTGGAGTGATCCACCTCCCCTCTGCTGCTACCTCCTTCACATATTGCCCTCTTGTCCTGAGGTCTTGGGACCCATGAATGGTTTTGAGGCTGCAGGAAGGATGAATTGACTCTGAGACATTGGGGAAAATGCGAGTGTAAATGCCTGAAAGGGGCATGATGTTGGGCTGGAGGGACAGAGAGCACAATTACTTGTTGCACAGAAGGGTAACTGAGGGAGCAGGGGGTGGGGACAGAGAAGATTACTTTGTTCTAGTGTGGGATTCTCTAAAGACGTATGAGCTCCACATTATGAAGCAAACATTAAGCCAAATCTTTATGAAATGGTTTTAATCAAGTCTTCTAGGAATAGCCCATAAAACTCTGACTAAAATACCCTCACTAGGAATCTGAGAGATGTTGACAACCATGCAAATGCCACCCACACATCCAGTAATTGTGGGCACAGAAATCGGCATGCCAAACTCTGCAGGACAGTATCTTCTAACAATAAAGCAAGTCTCCTCTTCTGTTGATGGTGTCACTGTGGCTCCCAGGTAGGATGGCCAGTAGTGTCTCTGCAATCCTCCTTGGAGTGTGCCAGCTCCCTAAATATCCCTCTCCATTGGAAGAGACCTAGTCCACAGACAGCTGCAGGGAGTACCCATGGTTTTCTGATGTCCTCTAGCCAGATTTGTTGGCTTGCTAGAGGTTTTTCTGCACAGGCTGGCTGAAGCAGGGCCTGAGGATGTGAACTCGTATGCTGGGAAGAGGGAGAACAAGCAGCATGTCTCTAGAGGGCAAAGATGGGAGTTCTGTGGTTTATAACCATCTATCAATCACAGCAAGGTACAGCAAGTTGGAGTAGTCTCTTCTTGCTCAGGATAACCCAGGAGTCTAATCTAGGTAACTACAACCCCAGACTTTAAACTAAAATGCAGTGTGTGTGACCACTGAGGTCCTGCATGAGGTATTCAATCACTTGGATGGCATTTTTCTTTGTCTGCAAACTCATGGGTTGAGTTTGGGGGGGGGGGGAAAAAGGGAATTTTAAAGATTAATAAAAATCAGCACTTCAAAAACTATAGTCTAGCCTTCTTTGCTGTTTATAGGCCTCTAATTTAGTAGTTCTGCTGCAGCTGCCAAACTGTAGATTGGCTCAAAGTTATTGTAACAACTTTCATTTCTTATATATGAGGCAGTGTAGGAAGAACTGTCTTTTCAAAAATCGTTAACTAAGGATGGAAGATAAAATGGATTACTTATAATCAGATATTTTTAGCTAAAAGAACTTGATTATATTAGAAGTTCTAGTCTATAAATACAATAGAGTTTGTGAACTGTTCCCATCTGTCTTGTCCCTGTCCTGTGTCAGTAGGGGGAAGTAGTAACTAAGACCTTCGTGGCTTACATACTAAGTGCTTTTATCAGAGTATTTTTGTCCACCCTCCTTTCTCTGCCTTTCTGACATCAGCAAGAAGTTTTATTTATATTCTGCTATGACATATTATATCTACTATGGAAAATTACTGACAACTGCTTTGTCAGTGATGCTTATGTCCAAATAAATCTGCTTAGTTTACAACATTTTTTCTTAATCTGGATTAAAATACTGCAGGTGCTTCACCCAGAAAGATATTAACATTATTTCAATCAGGCTAATCACTGTAACAGCAGTTTTCTAAAAATTGCAGTGATGGTGGCTTCGAGGCATGCAGCGTGAGCAAGGACACCTCTCATTCCCCATCCAGACCTCAGGCTGTGGCTCCAAACCCTGTGCCTGCTCCGAGCAGAGCCAGTTTAGCTCCACCCTCTGAGCAGTCCAGCCCTTATTTATATGAAGTCTGTGGTCCAACTGGCTTCAGATGGCGTGTGTTATGTGCGTGTGCCTGCCTCCTGAGTGTGTGAGACGAGCTGGGATCATGAGCCAGAGTTGTTCCAAGTGGTTTTAATCAGCAGCCCATTAGAGGAGAACGGAAAACTTCAAACAGGGTAAGAACCAAGTAAGTAAACCTAACTTTGAACTTGCAATCTGGACAAAACAAATGCAAATTAAAATGTTCCTAGTCTGTCAGTTTTCAGATGAATTATCATTTTTAGCGAGAAAGCTGTGCCTTCTAACAGGAAGGAGGAAATTTAAAAGGACTGGAATGAAGGAAACTGTAAAAACAAAGTGGGAATTGAGAATGCAAGAGAGAAAAAACAGCAAACTATTGTTCACAAAGTTGGTACACTCTCTTACTTTTTTCAGCTGCGGACAGGACATGTTAAGCTTTAACCTCTTGCCTTCTTGAATACTATTGTCTGGCTAAGTAAGTAGTTCCGTTTGCAAAGGGGGTGAAGATTTCTGCTCCTCACCTGTCTGCTGGCAGGTTTGTTTTCTTGAGAGCATGGAGTGGAAGAGCTCTCCACAGCTCCTTGCAGAATGCCCCATGGTGTGCTGCTGTTTGCTGCTGCTCATTTGTTGTTTTTTCACAGGTTGTTCCAGTAACTCCATGGGAAGGTGTTCCCCAAACTTCTGCTTCTCTGGAACTCGTGACTTCTTGCCTGACACCAGGAAAACACTCAGCAGCAGACATGGGAGAATTCATGCTAGTTTTAGATAAAGTGTGCCTCTGACTTTTTTTACCCTGGCAAGACGTGGCTACTTGGACTGCATCTGCAATGTGGCAAAGGGCAAAGTGAGATTGGCGAAGAGGCCATGGTTTGTGGGCAAGTCCCCAGATGCCGCAGGCTTTGTCGCCCTCGTCCCTTCCTTCTGGCCCTAGTGTTGGCCCTCTGTCTGTTCTGCCAGACCCTGACTCCTCTCATGACCAGCAGCATCCTTTCAGCAGTTGTTAATGGGATTGCACCCAACAAACTGACTAAAACCCAGCAAGGAAGATACAACGAGGTCTCCCCACGCACCATGCACTGCTTCCTCCCTGGCAGCAATTCAGAGACAGTGAAAAAGGTAAGTCAGCTGGAGCAGAGTGCTGAGCAATAATTAGCAAAGCAAGGGATAGCAAGTCTGGCAGGATCATCTGAGTCCAGCTAAAATTAGCCTAAGCTTGGAAGTCTGGGATCTGTATACAAACAAATGGGTGATCTAATGACAGCGGTATATGCACATGCACATTCCCATTACCAGCTCCTCAGTGTGCTGTTATGAACACAGGAATCCTGGAATCTTCAATTGAAATATTGCATTGCTCTGTGATTCCAGCAAGATTTCAGTTTGCTGCACAGACCATGCTTTATTTAGGCTTTGGGACTTGGTTTAGAGGCTTTACAGTACAGGCACGTAAATCAGGAGCCAGTGGGGTTTCATAGAAGTGACTGAGGCTGTTAACTGGCACAGGGACTGCAGCTGCCCTGTATTAAAATTGTCTGCTCGTCAGCTCTGAACTTTACTGGGATTCTGCTGAGAAGCTGAATTTAACTGCATTTGAGAAACAAAAGAATATTTTCAAATCACACTATATACTTTTAAATATTTCTCTTACAAATTTTATGTTGTCCATAGATTACCTGACTTCATGTTTATTTTGTATAGGGTTCCTAGGATGGGTGTTAAAACCTAATAGAGACGCTGTTATTTTTGTTGGAAAATCTAGTTTGGTAAATGGTCTCCAGACTGAGGTAGTTATTTTTACTCTGGAATCTGTGATCAGCACTAGCACAAATATTTAAGGTTTCTTTCTGTTCTATAGAGGAGCTGCTAATGGTGCGGCAAATACTGTGAAATTATCATTATGCTAACATTTTATATACAACTTTAGCAGAATTGAAAAAAAATTGTGACCTCACAAATTATGGACAGCAACCACATAAAGCAGTTCCAATATTAATTAAAAAAAAAAAAAAAAAAAAAAAAAAAAAACCAGACTGCTTCTTTGATTAGACAGAGTTCATAGTCTAAAAGGTCAGCAATATTGATTTTAGGAGAGCAGCTGTAAAGTGCATCTTCTGCAACAATCAAAACCAGATATGAGGAGTAACTGTGGCATGAACTCTTTAACCTTAACTCTTAAAATACTGGGTCTTTTTCTTAGAGTACATGCTGCTTTTGTCAAAATTTTGTATTTTAATGACCTTTTAGTACACTAGGTACCCAGATTCAGATCTGATTTGCAATATGATATAAATAATTCAAGCTTAAAGGGAAATAAGCACAGCTGACGTATGCGGGTTGCATTGTGTTACGTTTACAGGAACAGTCCATTCCTTTTTACTCATTGCTATTAAAACGGCAAAGAACATTTCATACCATGGGCTACTTAATGTCCGTAAGAACTGGTGAAATAATGGCAAAGTTTTGCTAGTATGCTGTTTGGCTGAAAATATCTGTAGTATCTTCTTTTGCAAATTGCCTGAGAAAAAATGCAGATTGACATCAAGCTTGGTGTGCTGGCCAATTGAAATGAGAAGAAAGCTTTTGTTTTTACAACATGCTGTACTTACTGCTCTCCAGCATACGTGGTTGGATGTGACTATCACACGTGCATGCTGGACCTGTAGTACAGATGTGTGTATATTAACCCTTATAGCTATGATTCCCAGGGCTGTGCTACCTTAACACATTCCTTTTCAAGTTCTTAAGACCACCCATAGCTGGCTCCCTGCTTGTCTTGAATTTTTCCTCTAGAGCATGATGAACAAAATGTCTTGCACATGTTGGGATGTTACTCTAAGTTGCTCTGTTTCCCAGCTTTCTCTGCTGGTTATGTGGGCAGAATAATAATCTCAGAGAACAGCAAAGACAAACACTGCCAGAAATCTCTACCACTCTGCTTTGAAAGTGTGTTCTTGAACTGTGTGTTTTCATCCACTGCTTATTCAGATAGCTGAACTGTTATCTGGCTCGATTTTATTGGGCACTCAGTAACATCTAAGACAGATGTCACTGAAACTCTACACTGTTTTATTTTACGGTCACGTGCCCACTGAGGGGAGCTAGTTTGGAAACAACTTTTCATTAAAGCTCTGGTTAAAATCTTCATGTATGAACCTGGAAAAATACTTTAAAATTTT